>NC_069682.1:67088376-67703376 GCF_023699985.2 Odocoileus virginianus | reverse complement strand
TTCCTGGGTTGGGTAGATCCCCTGGAGAAGGGAATGGCTACCCACTCTTGCCTGGAGAATTCTATGGACAGAGGAGCCTGGTGAGCTACATTCCATGGGGTTGCAAAGAGTCAAACACGACTGAGTGATTAACACTTTCACTTTTATATATCCTTCCAGAGTTATACAAACACACAGAAACATACATTCTTACTACACTTTCAGCATAAATGGTAATATACTATACTTACTGTTCATTGCTTTTTTCAGTAAGTAATGTGTCTAAAGAATTCTATCACTTCTGTTTCCTCATTCTGTCTCTACAACCACACAGTATTCCATTTGCTAGATGCACATAATTTCTGCAACTAGTCCCATGTTACTGAACTTTTGATTTTTTTTCCAATTTTTTGCCATTATAAACAGTGCAAAAATGAATAAGCTTGAATACATCATTTCTCATGTATGCAGATATATCTGTAGGGTATATTTCCAAAAAATGAATTCCTAGGATAAAGGTTGATGCATTTTTAATTTTGATAGATGCTACCAATTTGCCTTCCATAAGGGTTATACCAATTTACTCTCCTTTCAGTAATGTATAAAAGTGCCTCTTTCCCCCTATGGGCTCCAGCAGAGTTTGTTATCAAATCTCTGGATTGTTGCCAATCTAATAGGTGAAAATGTTAGTTTTGTTCCTCTCATGCACTAATTTTAGCATTTTTCATATATTTAATATCCATTTATATTTATTTATCTGTAAACTATTGCTCACTGGGTTTTGAATTGATTTCTAGGAACTCTTTATATATGAAGGGAAATCAGTCCTTTCACTATATCATAAGTTGAAAACATTCTTGCCCAGTTTTTTGTTTGTCTTTTGACTTGACTCATGGTATTTTGGTGATGCCGAAGTTGTGCTTCATTTCAATTTATGGTCAACATTTTGATGCCTTTTCTTTTAAGACTGAGTCATGGAAACACTTTTCCTACTCCAAAGTTGTAATGTGTACTGCAAAGACTTTTTTCTAGTGCCTTTATGGTTTTCTTGAGTACATTTAAAATTTTAATTTATTTAAAGTTTATCTTTTGATAGGGAAGTGGCTGGGCCCAACAGCACCTTTCCCCAGATCTCCTCCTTCCTTCTTTGAACCCTGCCCTTGGCTTCTAAGACTCCACGGTCCCTACTTCTCCAGCCATTGATTTTCAACCTATTTCACAGTGTCTTCTCCTCTGTTTTGCTTTCAAATGTTAGACCTCAACACTTCAAGAATCACTTGCCCTCTGGTCTTCTCACTCCCTTTTCCCTCCGTAAATTTCATCCTCTCAAGGTTTTAATACCCTGGGCAAAAGACTTTCAAATTCATTTCCACCGTAAGCTTCAGACTTGTATAAGCATCTACGTACTTGGACATCTTTACTTGGATGGACATCTCCAATGTAACACATCCAATTCTGGCCTTATCAAACCTGCATCTCCCCAGACGATTTCCAACTTAGAAAACTGTGCCATTGTGCCGGAAAACAGACTCATCACAGAAGACTAAGAGTCATCCTTTACTCCTTTATCTCTCTCTCCCTCTGCATTCATCATCATCAAGACCCTCCAACTTTATTTCCAAAACACATTTCAGATCCATCCACTTCTTCCCATCTCCTCTGCCTCTACACAGTCTAGGACAACACATCATTCTTCACTTTGACTATTACCACACCCTCCCATTTGGTATTCCTGTATCCAATCTTGCCATTGAGAATTTTTAAGCCCTCTGCAAATCTGATCACATCATTCAATCTCAAGTCTCTCTCTGTCTCTCACTAACAAAGTCTAGTAACTTGCTTTGACTACTAAATTACGCTGGAAGTAGTCATGTGCCAGTTTTCTCTCTCTCTAACACACACATACAAACATATACACAAGCTCTTTCAATAATTCTTAAAACAAAGTCTGAAATATTTAGCAGAACTGCTGCTTATAGATAGCCAATATGCACATAAAAAAGATGCTCGGTATCTCTATTAGAGAAATACAAATCAAAACTACAGTGAGGTATCACCTTACACTGGTCAGAATGGCTATCATCAAAACATCTACAAACAACAAGTGCTGGAGAGGGTGTGGAGAAAAAAAGGAATGCTCTTATACTGTTGGTAGGAATGTAAATTGGCACAGCTGCTACAGAAAACAGTATGGAGGTTCCTTAAAAAAACTAAAATAGAATTGCCATATGATCCAGCAATCCCACTCCTGGGTATATATTTGGAAGAAACTCTAATTTGAAAAGATACATGCACCCCAATGTTCACAGCAGCACTGTTCACAATAGCCAAGAAGCAACCGATACGTCCATCGACAGATGAATGGATAAAGAAGATGTGGCATGTATGTACTCAGCCATAAAAAAGAATGAAATAATGCCATTTGCACTAACATGGATGGACCTAGAGATGATCATACTAAGTCAGAAAGAGAAAGACAAATACCGTATGCTATCATTCATATGTGCAATCTAAAATATGATACAAATGAACTTACCTACAAAGCAGAAACAGACTCACAGACACGGTTACCGAAGTGGAACTGGGGTGAGGGAGGGATAAATTAGGAGTCTGGGATTAGCAGATACAAACTACTATATATAAAATAAACAACAAGGACATACTGGACAGCACAGGGAACTATATTCAATAGGCAGTAATAAACCATAATGGAAAAGAATATGAAAAAACATATATGTACATATATAGCCGAACCACTTTGCTGCACAATGAAAAGTAACACATTATAAATCAATATACTTCAGTCAAAAAGTGGTATTGACAGGCACAAGACTGGAAAACTACCCACAGCCAGGGAGGCTGTAACGAGGAGGTGATACTTCCAATGGCCCTGAAAGAACAAACAGGTATTCGCTGGGTGAGAGTGGCCAGGGGATTCCCATCAGAGGAAACACTGCACACAGAGGCAGAGAGCCGTAAATGAGCACAAGAAGTGACCAGAGGCTCACCTCCTGTGACCAAAGCATTATTTACGGTAATAAAAACAATAAAAAGAAGACACAGTTAGTTTTTTTTTGAACACTGGTACTTTACATCCTCTCTTAGGTTAGGTTCTCTTGAAGTGGCACTGAGATGGGGATTCCCATGAGAGCGACTTACTGAGAAGTGACTCTAGCGAAGGGGAGGGAGGGAAGCAGGACAGGGCGGAGAGGATGGAGCTGAGGGAGGAAGGATGCCGTCTCAGCTGGAGTTGCCCAGAACTCCATGGGGAGTGGCCCAGCTGGTCCCTCTAGGGACAAGGGGCATGGCCTTCTAGACCTCTCCCATTCCCCTTCCTGACTCATGGTCCCTGTTTGGCAGAGAATTCTCTAGGGAAGGGGCAGCTCTGAACAGGTAAAAGCCAACTCACAACACCTGGGTAATGGATGTCTTGGGCAGGTGAAGGGAATCCGCGGGGGAGGTACCAGTAGAATCCACATCACACACCTCATTTAGTTCTCAAAACATCTTAGGGCAGAGGTCCCCAACCTGATGACCTGAGGTGGAGTTGATGTAATCATAATAAGAATAAAGTGCACAATAAATGTAATGTTCTTGAATCATCTCAAACCTTACTGCCCCCACCACCACCACCACCACACTATCTGTGAAAAAACTGTCTTTCAGGAAACTGTGCCCAAACGATGGGAACTGCTGCCTTAGGAGAGAGGCATTATTTCTCCCACTGGACAGAAAGCTGACATAAATTAATAAGGTCATTTGGCTGGTATATGGGAAATCTGGAATTTTTGGTAATCTGGAAATCTGGTATATGGAAATCTGAATTCAGGTCTGCTAAGACCCAAGCCCAGTTCTTTTCCTCCTCACTCTCATCCCAGGCAGGAAGGGGGCAACTCTTTCTGGGTCACTTGACCAGGAACAATCAATCCCTGTAACTCTTCAATGGGGTATCCTCTCAGGATGGGGAAGAGCTGGTCTCTATCAGGCCTGCCACCCCTAGAAACTACTGATGGGCCAGAAATTATGTCTGACTACTGCATCTCAGGCTCAGACCATCCAGTAAAGTCTGGTAGCAAAGAAACTCAAGGTCCTCAAGGGAGGGAAGAAAAGGGATAATATATGGAAACTAAAGCTGCTATGCAGGAATTTTGTAGACTTGCAAAAAAGCAAACAATGAAGCATGCATTTACAAAAGAAACGTCAAGCTATGAGAACCAGTTTGAAAGGTTTTACGAGGGGACACAGTTGGCTAACATACATCCTCTAGGAGCCTCTGTCTCAGCTACAGAGATAAGGAATACCATGTTTCAGGAGAAGGTTACCTTAAAGAGCAAGGTTTTTAACATGATGAAATTGGACTTTCTGGAAGGAAACATCTTACACATAGAGCTTTTATGCATAATAAGTGCCCAATAAACATTTGGTAAATAGATGTCACTTGTATTTAACTGTATTTATAAAATACAGTTGTATTTATAATAATACAATGTAAAAACAATTTATTTTATACATATAAATACAATTATTATAACATATTTATAAAATGCATTTCATGCCATTGCAAGTGTTTATCCTCTGAATCCTCTATTAGCTATGAGGCCTTTGCTTGCCCACATGTTTATGTCCATCCCTTGATAACCAGGACAATACAATTCTTACGGTTGATAAGACCACACACCATGGCTAGTTCTCATGTACAAATGTGCATGTGTGGGTTCAAGCAAGCATTCCAGGGAAAAGACTGGAAGGAAAGACACAGAACTTTTGCATTAAGAATTATAGGCCTTGTCCTATTCAATAGATGTCCTTCATCTATTCAACAGATGAACAGATAAAGAAGATGTGGTGTGTATATATGTATCTATATATATGCATATATATATAATGAATACTATGCAGTGATAAAAAAGAATGAAATATTGCCACTTGCATTGTCATGGATGGACCTAGAGAACATCACTCTAAAATGAAGTAAGCCAGACAAAGACAATACCATATGATATCACTTATATGTGGAATATAAAAAAATGACACAAATGAACTTATTTATAAAACAGAAATAGACTCACAGACATAGAAAACACATTTAAGGTTACCAAAGGGGAAAGGGGAATGAGGGATAAATTAGGAGTTTGGGATTAGCAGATACACACACTATATATAAAATAGATAAACAACAAGGACCTACTGTATAATACAGGGAACTATATTCAATAGCTAGTAATAAATTATCATGGAAAAGAATCTGAAAAAGAATATATACACATATATATGTGTGTATGTATGTATAAAATAACCAAATCACTTTTCTACACACCTGAAACTAACACAACAACATAAATAAGCTATACTTCAATAAACAAAAAGAACTAGAGGTCAGTGGAACCCTACCAAACCACTGGAGCTGCAGGTCTTATTTTTATTTTTAAGTAAAATTAGCATGTACTACATCCCACATGTTTCCCATATGTGACAGTTTGTTAAAAGATCATATTACTTTGCAGTGCTTCCCATCAACAGAGTTTATTTTCTCATTCCTTGACTCTAGACTGACCCTGTGACTTGCTTTGATCAACAGTCTGTGCTAGAAGTAGTCATATGCCAGACTTCAAGAGGTCTTGCAGCTTTGGCTCTTGCTGCTCTGGGAACCCTTCTCCCACCAGGTAAACAAATTCGGTCTAGCCTGCTGGAGCAGGAGAGACCATCTGAAGTAGAAGGGATTCCCCCATAACAATTAGCCAACAGCCTACCTGGCTGCTGACGGTTGCACTTAAATGATCCTAGCCATGACCAGAAGAGCCACCCAGCTGAACTCAACCAAACTTCCAAGCCATAGAGTCATGAATTAGATGAATATTTGTGTTTTAAACCACTAAGTTTGGGGGGTGGGGTGTGCAAGTTATGTAGCAAAAGCTAATCGATACACTTTAAGAAGTCTAGACTGTAATTGCTAAGGCTGCTCACGTCAAGGTTAGCTCACGCCACCATATGGACTCTGGGAATCCTGATGTCTCCTTTATAAAGTTCTAAGTTGGGGAGACTCTGAGTGACAGTGCATGAGACCAGGAAGGACCGTTAGGGGGTCCAACCACATTGTTCCACTGTTAAGGAATGCATTCATTACATACATGTTTCCCGAATGCCTCCTTTGTGCCAGGCAGCATGGCCCATCAGGAAGGCACAACAAAGAATAAGGGAGACCAGATCCTTCCCTCAGGGAGGTCACAGTCTAGTTGGAAATCAGATGTTAAACAAGTCATTAAACAAATAAGCAAAAACCACAGTAACAAACGCTGTGAACTAAAAGGACGTGGTACCATGAAAGACAATTATGGAGAAGGGACCTACTTGGATTCGGGGCTCACATAGAGGGCTCTAAGGAAGAGACATTTAGGCCGAAGCAAGTTGACAATAGCCTTGAGGTGGGAACGGAGCTCTCCACAAACACAATAAGGTAACGCGAAGCTCTGAGTCCCAGCCGTGCAGATTCACATTCCGTCTCTACCACTCCCTGGCGGAGTCAGTCAACATCCCAGAGCCTCAGTCGCCTGTTCTATGAAATGTCTTATTTTTTCACGACACTTCTCAAAGCTGTCCTGAAAGCCAGTTGAAATAACCACATTTATTTGTCCTGCAGCTCCCCCTCGTGGGGCGGTGCCCTTCTGCCCAAGCCTCGAGCAGACACAGAGCTCCTGAGGCCCACTTGCCCTTCCCGGCGGAAGTGCAGTACCAACCCTCTCCACTAGGGACCGAGCCAGAGCAGACTCCAGCGTAATAGTTCTGAGTCAGGATGTTAGCAATCCAAAGCTTTGGCCACCTGATGCGAAGGGTGGACTCGTTAGAAAAGATGCTGATGCTGGGAAGGATTGAAGGCAGGAGGAGAAGGGGACGACAAAGGACGAGATGGTTGGATGGCATCACCGACTCAATGGACAGGAGTTTGAGTAAGCTCCAGGAAATGGTGAAGGACAGGGAGGCCTGGTGTGCTGCAGTCCATGGGGTCACAAACAGTCAGACACGACTGAGGAACAACAAATCGAAACACTGTGAAAGGACTCAGATAAGAGGTTCAGGAGTAAGCTCTGGTTTTTGAACCAACCACATTTCCTAGTGGCTTATGGACAATTAAATGACTTCTGTGATTTCTTCCAAAATTGGCATTTCCAGAACTGGAGTCTTACCCAGCAGTTCTTGCAGCTTGTCAGTGCAATATAAAGGCAGCTTTTCAGCAGCCCCTCTGGTGCTCACATGGTCACAGACCAGAGAAGGGGATGACATGTGGGCCCACAGGCGCCTTGCTACAGTTGCTGGGGGGTGAGGTGGGGGTCGGGGTGGGTGTGGGCTCCAGCGCCCTGTAACAGAGTTTCCACACCACGCTGAGACGTAGTCTCTTTTCTTGTCAGTAGTGTTCCCCAAGAGCCACAAGCCCATGTCTTTCTCATCTGTGTCCCCAATAGAACCTCTCACGTAGCAGGGCACATAAATATTTGTGAATTAATAGGCTTCTGTTTCTCCAACTGGAAAATGTGATCCCAGCCACCCAACTGCCATGACTGCCACGATTACACAGCCAGAGAGGCCACAGCAGCTCCAGGGACAGGCTTGTCTCCCAGATCCATCAAGTTGGTCAATGGCTATGAAATCCCTCCGCCCTCCATCCAGCACCCCAAGCTGCTGCCACCCAGGAGGTACCACTGGGAAGCATCTTCTAGGATCTTTGCAGGACCCTCCTTGGGGTCCCAGACTTCAGTGAGGACCCTCTGTGGCATCTGAGTCTAGAGTGAGGATGCTCCTGGCTGAGAGAGACCTTAATTTTCAGAGACCAGGCTAGTAGTGGAAAATCTGTCCAACTGGTGTCTGGGACTCACGGGGGGCTGGACTGGGGCCAGGGCTGGTCTTCCCTGGGATGACTCAGCTTCTGTCCCCACCAAGAAAAACTGCACAGGAAGCCTCCACTCTCCTCCCTTTCCTCCACGTCTACAACCCTCCCCAGAGCATGAGACAACTCCAGGTGGGCAGGAGAACCCTGAATGCTGATGTATGGGTGTTAGCGCCTAAACACCAGCGCCTGTCCCCATGGGTGCTGTGTTGTGGTAAGAGGCAGGGCCACCAGGGCCATGTGACATGTATATTTGGTGCAGCTGAAAATCTCCCCTCTGTGCGTGGAGAGCGCAGACAACACATTTCGAGTTTTATCAAGTTTTCAACCCAGGTAGTTGATTTACAGGAAACACTACAGTCCCAGTTTGTCCATTTGAAGGAAAACTCAATCGACGTTGCTTTCTAAAAAAATCAGAAGTTTATAGACTTGGTTCAAAAAAGCTTATAAAGGCTTTCTTTTTTTTGTTGTTGTTAAAAAATTATAGTCTAATTTGGAAAGTTACCAGTAGAAGAACAATGACATTTATGATTTAGACAGGCTTCTTAACAATTAGATGTTTTTTTGTTTTTTTAATTTTTTAAAATTTTTTGCTGCACACAAGGCACCTGGGATCTTAGCTCCCCAACCAGGGACTGAACCCATGCACCCTGCATCGGAAGTGCAGAGTCTTAACCACTGGACCACCAGCGAAGGCCCTAACAATTAGATGTTACAACCAATTTATATCCTTGATCATTCTGAGAGGGGACAGTAGGGGGCTATGCCTCCAGCTCTGCACCCCTGCCACCCCACCCTGAGAGCAGCTCAGCTCCAGCAGCCCAAGGGAGGCTGGGCACCCACCTGGCTGGTTGATAGGAGCTCTGGGTTTCCGTCACTCATCCCCACGTAGGCACTCTCACCATCAAACTGGAACAGAGAAACAGAGAGGCAGCTCTGATGAAAATGTTCTCCAGAAGGGCCCAGGAGAAGCCCAAGGAGGTCAGGGGACTCTAGTACTGAGGGGAAAAGACTGGAAGCTGGAGGAGCAAAGACTGAACCCAAGATGCCCAGTCTCTGTTTCAGCAGAGCTCTCTCTAGGGTAGAAGGAGGCGTCCTTATTCCATGACCTTCATGGCTTGGGTTCATCACAGTAGGATACAGAGAGGAATACCTTTCTGCCCTTTACACCTTGTCCAGAGATGTGACAGACTGCTTTGTCAGATACTGAGCGCCCCATCTCTGGAAGTATGCAAATATTTCTCCTGTCCAAAATGACATCAGGCACTCAGCTAGAGCTGGAATTCCACATGCTGGAGGGAGGCCAAGATCTTCAGAGCCCTGGGATCAGGACAGCCTGCCCCCGACTCATCCTCCAGGTATTACCATCCGAAGGGGCTCTGTCCCCTTACCCTTGCTCTTCAGGCCGTCCCTGACCACAGGCATTGAGGACTGTGGTAGAAACCAGCTACAGGAACTACAACCCTGGGTTTTGAGAGCTGCCAGGGCTGGGTTTGGGAAAATATGTCTGCAAGAGGGAGCAGGTGTAGCTGGAGAAGCGGGGGCTCCGGAGCCGCTGGCTCCCCTTTCTCAAGATGTGTGACCTTGAGCTGGAGACTAAACTCCGGAGATGCCTGTCAAAAGGGGAGACAGAGGTAAACCTCCCTCCTGGGGATGCTGCACCAGAAAGCGCAAAGCTGTTGGCTCCATTCCAGTTCCCTTTACTTGAGACAAGCGTCTGCGATCAGGTTCTCTAGAAGCAGAGCCTGAGACAAGGATTCAAAGGCATGTGATCTTTGAGAAGTGCGCTTTAGGAATAACCTGTAAGGAAGGGAGGGATCAGAATAGGGTAGGGGAAGAAGCGAACCAAGGAGGGGGCCCCAGTGGAGGCTTGCTGTAGCTTCATCCCACCACAAGCTTGCTCGGGGGCAGGGATGGTACCTCAGAGTTGTTCCTGCCTGAAGCCAGGGGCGGGGCTTCTGTAGCCCATGCACGTCAGTCGTTGGCTGTGACTTAAGGGACAAAAGGGAGCCATGACCTGAGAAGGGTGGCCCCCGTTTGGCCCAGGACATTTCTGCAGTGAACTGTGCCAGCGGTGAGCCATTTTCGGCCTGTGCTATCCCTGGTGGTTCAGACGGGAAAGAATCTGTCTGCAATGCAGGAGACCGGGGTTCGAACCCTGGGTCAGGAAGATCCCTTGGAGAAGGGGAAAGGCAACCCACTCCAGTATTCTTGTCTGGAGAATTCCACGGACAGAGGAGCCTGGTGGGCTACAGTCCATGGGGTCACAAAGAGTCGGACACAACTGAGCAACTAATACTTTCCCAGCAGATGGGGGACAATATTGTCCAGCTGTGCTGGACAATAAAGGGATCTGGGTGGGGTATCAACACCAGCTGTCCATTTTATTGCAATTGAAAAGAATTTTTTATTAGGTTATATTCACATGATTTAAAATTCCCAAAGTACACAAAGAGCAACAGAAGGAAAAGTCGCCGGCCCCCACCTCCCAGGCATCCACTGCCCCTCTCCAGAGACAATCACTGCATCTACCAGCTTTCCATACATCCTTTCAGAGAGAGTCCCTGCATACACATTAGAGTCACTTCTTTTCTATAAATGACAATGCTCTATACACACCATTTCGCACCTTATATTTCTCCTAGCAACACATCCTGGAAAGTGTTTTATATCAGATCATAATTTTGTCTTCTGGTGTGCCCTAGCATGGCTGTAACATATATATTGAACTACTTGAGCACACGGGCAATTGATTTGTTTCCAGGTTTGTGCTATTCTCACATTGCTCTGGTGAATATTTTTGTACATCCGTCATTTTGCATGGGTCTGAGTCTATCTGTAGGATTAATCTGAATAATCGCTGCATCCAACAGTGGGTGCATCTGTAATTTGGATGGACATCACCAAGCGGTACGTGTGGAGGTTGGAAAAGCCCACACTCCCACAATCATCAGTTCATCCAGACCCTCTTTGCTCAGAGAGGTTTTCATAACAAACTGGCTCAGACACCAGCCTCTGACCTCGGTCGGCTCCGAAGCCCACACACCCGACTCCCCTTGCCCTGCTCACCCTTGCTCATCATTCCATCGCCCCTTCACCTTCTAGCTTTCTATGTAATTTACTTATTTACCACATTCATTGCTCATAGTTGGATTTCTCCTATGAAAATGAAGGGCCTTTGAGGCCAAGGGGTCTTAGTCTTTCTGTACACTGCCTGATATTTGGATGCCTCCCAAATATCTAGACTAGCACCTAACACGGGATAGGTACTCAATAAATGCTTGTTGAATGAATGAATGAAGCAACCACTACATCACTTGCGTTGTCTTTTACCAGACCAATCTTTTCATCAGGGCAGTGGCATTAGGATTTATACCCAAGTGCCTTCCCAACACAGGGATGGACAGTCCTTCAGTGACTGCTGGATTCACAAAAGAAAAGGCTGTGCCATGCCTAGAGTCTGGACATGACCCCAAATGCAGGGCTTCATCCACCACATGGAGTTCAGGCTTCAAGTCTCTGCTCAGAAGCCACCTCCTCCGGACATCATTGCTTTCACTTCCTTCAGTCCCTCTAACAGCCTAGATTGTCTCTACATCTATCCGCTGCCCAGCGTGGAGCAGTGTGAAGGCTGGAACTGTGTCCTGATGGTTTCCCAAGCCCCCAACACCCGGCAAGACTGGTATCAAGGACAGGACTATGACTTGGGCAGCATAGAGAGTTCTCAACAAAAGCTCCTAGGTTCTATCTGATAGATCACTGTGGCCCTATATTTACTCTTTGATAAAAATTAGACCTTTCTAAAAATCGCACATAATTGATATGTATGTCCTAAAAGAAAGAGGGTTTCCTTTGTGGCTTAGCTGGTAAAGAATCCGCTTGCAATGCGAGAGACCTGGATTCGATCCCTGGGTTGGGATGATCCCCTTGAGAAGAGAAAGGCTACCACTCCATATTCTGGCCTGGAGAATTCCATGGACTTAGTATAGTCCATGGGATCGGGGAAGTGGAGGGGGACTAAATTTTTTAAATAATTAAATAATAATGAAATATCTTTTTAAAAATTTATTAATTTTTGGTTCATTTCAGTTCAGTCACTCAGTTGTGTCTGACTCTTTGCAACCCCATGGACTGCATCACACCAGGCCTCCCTGTCCATCACCAACTCCCGGAGTTTACACAAACTCATGTCCATTGAGTTGGTGATGCCATCCAACCACTTCATCCTCTGTCATCCCCTTCTTCTCCTGCCTTCAATCTTTCCTAGCATCAGGGTCTTTTCAAATGAGTCAGTTCTTCGCATCAGGTGGCCGAAGTACTGGAGTTTCAGCTTCAACATCAGTCCTTCCAATGAATACTCAGGACTGATTTCCTTTAGGATGGACTGGTTGGATCTCTTTGCAGTCTAAGAGACTCTCAAGAGTCTTTTCCAACACCACAGTTCAAAAGCATCAATTCTTCAGTGCTCAGCTTTCTTTATAGTCCAACTCTCACATCCATACATGACCACTGGAAAAACCATAGCCTTGACTAGACAGACCTTTGTTGGCAAAGTAATGTCTCTGCTTTTTAATATGCTATCTAGGTTGGTTATAGCTTTTCTTCCAAGGAATAGGCATCTTTTAATTTCATGGCTGCAGTCACCATCTGCAGTGATTTTGAAGCCCAGAAAAATAAAGTCAGCCACTGTTTCCCCATCTATTTGCCATGAAGTGATGGGACCAGATGCCATGATCTTAGTTTTCTGAATGTTGAACTTTAAGCCAGCTTTTTCACTCTCCTCTTTCACTTTCATCAAGAGGCTCTTTAGTTCTTCGCTTTCTGCCATACGGGTGGTGACATCTGCATATCTGAAGTTATTGGTATTTCTCCCGGCAATATTGATTCCAGCTTGTGCTTCATCCAGCCCAATGTTTCTCATGATGGACTCTACATATAAGTTAAATAAGCAAGGTGACAATATACAGCCTTGACGTACTCCTTTTCCTATTTGGAACCAGTCTGTTGTTCCATGTCCAGTTCTAACTGTTGCATCTTGACCTGCATACAGATTTCTCAGGAGGCAGGTTAGGTGGTCTGTTATTCCCATCTCTTTCAGAATTTTCCACAGTTTGTGGTGATCCACACAGTCAAAGGCTTTAGCACAGTCAATAAAGCAGAAATAGATGTTTTTCTGGAACTCTCTTGCTTTTTCGATGACCCAGCAGATGTTGGCAATTTGATCTCTGGTTCCTCTGCCTTTTCTAAAACCAGCTTGAACATCTGGAAGTTCATGGTTCAGGTATTGTTGAAGCCTGGCTTGGAGAATTTTGAGCATTACTTTGCTAGCGTGTGAGATGAGTGCAATTGTGTGGTAGTTTGAGCATTCTTTGGCATTGCCTTTCTTTGGGATGTTTCTGGTTAGGCTGGGTCTTTGTTGCTGGGCTTTCTCTAGCTGCAGTGCACGGGCTTCTCATTGCAGTGGTTTCTCTTGTCACCGAGCACGGGCTCCGGGCAGGCGGGCTTCAGCAGTTGTGGCACGTAGGCCCAGAATGCAGGCTCAATAGTTGCAGTACACGGGCTTAGTCACCCCACGGCCCGTGGAATCTTCCCAGACCAGGGACTAAACCTGTGTTCCCTGTATTGGCAGGTGTACTAGGGAAGTCTGACGGACTAAATTTAACAAGATATTTGAAACATTCTTTAAGGCAATAGTCATCAAACTATGGTGTATGTTAAAAATTCAGGGCATCTTTTAATGTAGGTTAAAAGACATGCCCCAAACTCTGTATAATATCCCATTTATTAACTGCTGGCTAGAATGAAGCCACCCTGGTCTGCTCTCTCCCCTAACCCCCACCCCCATGCACAGCAGGAGATGAACAAATACCTGGTAAGTATTTGTTCATTTGGTGAATGAATGAATATACTTGGCACCGAGCAAAATGCTTTCCATAAAAGAACTCATCTAATCTTTGGAACAACCAACATTTCGGGCTTCCCTGGTGGTTCAGATGGTAAAGAATCCGCCTGCCAGTGCAGGAGACTGGGGTTTGATCCCTGGGTCTGGAAGATCCCCTGGAGAAGGAAATGGCAACTCACTCCAGCATTCTTGCCTGGAGAATCCCATGGACAGAGGAGCCTGGTAGGCTACAGTCCACGGGGTTGCAAAGAATTGGACAGGACTGAGCGACCAAAACAACAACTGCAACTAATGTTTCAAACCAAGGAAACAGGCTGAGAAGATAAACAGTTGTCCGGGATAGGGGGACGCTGCCCAGCGGTGGTCTCTTTGCTTCTTGGGCTTGGTCTCTCCCACGAGCGTGCAAGCTCCTTGGCAGCAGCAATCATGGCCTGGCTGCAGCCCTCCTCCCCAGACATAAGCAATCAGGGGTTTAATGTGTATGTGCCCGGGGTTGGGCAGGGGATTCCCATGAGGTTATCAGAGCCCCTTCACGTGGGTTTATTCACTTGCCCTTTATTCACACAAGAAAGAGCAGCCATGTGAAAGAGTAAAGCTTGCTTCCTGCTTCAAGGAAAATCCTAGAATTTGGCAGAAGCTCCCAAGGCGAGGCCGGGTCAGCCTCCGCTGGGTTCCCCTCTGGGAGCTTTGCATGGTGCGCTGGAGCGCAGGATTCAGGACCGGCTGCTAAGCAGCCGTGAAGAGAGGGCCCCGAGTTGGTGGTTTGGGGGCTCTGCTCTCTGCCCGCCTCTGTCCAGCGTTCCACCACCTCTGAGCCCTCACGGGAAAGGAAGGAGGGGAGGGGACCCCGAAGCCTCCCAGGCTTCCTTGGCGTGGCCCCCAGGGCGAAGGGGAGAAGTCACAGAGCCTGGACACAGCAGAGCCACCTCCTCCCCCACGTGCACAGAAAAGCTCCGAAGCGCCCGCGTGGACACCCGGCATACAGCAGCAACGCTGCGTGAGTTCATGAACACACAGGGACGTGATGCACGCAGTGTGCCTAGCACAGTGACAACATATGCAACATGAACTGAGTGTTCAAGACAGCACTCAGTTACACACACACCAACCATCACAGACAGAGGTGTCCAGGGGCACAAGCGTGAGTGCACACAGCACAGACCCTTTACATGACTGGTACACAGCACCCAGAGTCTGCACACAGGGAGGGGAGGGGATGCCCAGACGTGCATAAATACACCATCCATCTGCAACTGAACACGTGTGTAACTCACGGAAACGTGCACACAGATGACAGGAGCGTGTGCAGACACACACAGACACCCAAGAACTTAAATTCTGTGCATAGTTCAGCTTCTCAATCCCTCAGTCAAAAATCTTTTTTCATATCACACAACCTTCTGTACACTTTAAAACATGAAAAAAAAATGTGTGTGTGTGTGGGAAGGTGGGGGACAAGGGCCTAAGTATTTCCATGAAACGCCAGGAGAACATCTCTCACCACTGACTGGAATAGATTAATTTTCCCCATTTCATATTCTAATTATAATTCCTTTTCCCATCGCCATCTTCAGTCGTCATTACAGCTGGAAGATTGTTCTGCAAAAGCCAGCCCTTCATCTTCTCTTCCCAAGAGTTTTGTCATGGAAATGAGTTTGGGAATCTGAAAGAATCCACATTTTTGCAAACAGCGAATGTGTCAGGATAACCCTTTCATGACGGCCACCAAGGAGAGGCTTCTGAAGGGTCTGTCTCTCCTCAAAACGTGTGGTCCCACATACCCCAAGAAAAGGATACATCCCTTTTCTATCTTTAAGCAAGCTTAGCAAATAGGCAGGCAAGGTGAAAGGCAAGACACCCTGACTTTTGCAAGTCAGATGATGCTAGCTCCATCTGTGAAACCTCACGCAAGATCTGTAACTGCTTGAATCCTCAGTTTCCTTATTCTTAAGGCCCACAGAGCCACTGATTCATAGTAGATGTGAATTAAATATCTGTGGAAGGGGCAAATGTGATAACTGCGTAGATGGATGGATGGAAGGAAGGGAGGGACTGGAGGATGGGAAGGATGGATGGATAAATGGATGGATAAGTGGATGATGGATGGTAGAAGTCAGTACAGTTCCACAGCAATGTAAAGCAAGCCACAAGTGTAATATAAAATTTTCTAGTAGCCACAGTCTAAAAAGCAAGTATAAACAGGTAAAATTAATTTTAAAGACATTTTATTTAACCCAATATATTCACATTATGATCTCAATGCATGATCAATACAAAAAAATCATAAATGAGATGGTTTACAGTCTTTTTTTTTTTGGTACTATCTTTGAAATCTGGTGTGTATTTTACCTTCCACTATGGCTCAGTTTAGACTTAGCCACATTCTGAGTGCTCAAAAGTCACCAGTGGCTGGTGGTAAATAGAGATGTAAATAGATGGAATGGGTAAGATGAGTGGATGGATGGTGGGAGGTATATGGGTGGGATGAATGGATGGATGGATGGGCAGGGGAGATGAGTGGTTTAGGGAATGAATGGGACAGATGGGCCAGTAGGTGAACAAAGAGATGACTCAATGGTCAGATAGACGGAATCAGAAGGTGGGATGAATGGATGGATGGGCAGATGAGTGGCTGAGATGAGAGGGAGAGAGATGGATGAATGAGCTGGGATGGCTGAGTGATGAAGAGACAGGTAACGGGAAGATGCTTGGGATGGTGGGTAAGATAAACAAGTAGATGATTGGCATGGGTGAGTGAGATGCCTGGGTTGATGGAATGGGTTGAAAGGTGGGTGGGATAGATAAGTCTGGTATTTTCTCCTCTATTCACACTTGCTTTGGACAATGAGCTTGAGCAAGCTCCAGGAGTAGGTGATGGACAGGGAAGCGTGATATGCTGCAGTCCATGGGGTCGCGAAGACTCGGACCCAATTGAGCGACTGAACTGAACTGAGCTGGTGGCTTCTTAGAGTTGCCACGTGTCACCGACTCTCAAACACTCATCTTCAGCCAAACTACCTCCAGATTCCAATGCACAGTTTACCCCTGAACATTTCCCCATTCGGTTCATGCGCACCTCAAATTTAACACACCCAACACTGAACTCATGACACATGGATGAGCCTGCTCTTTCTCTGGTGGTTGGCCATCATGAGAGATGTCACCTTTTACAGAGTTCCCCTGGGGTGACTCTGGACCCCTTCCATCCTACATCTTCCTGATCCAATCACCAGCAGAAGTCTTCTGCTCAGCTTCCTCCCACCCAATCCATCTTCCTTCCACCCTAGCTATCACTAGCAGTCTTTTGGTAGTCATTTCACTGCTCAGATCAAAACCCTGCAGTGACTCCACATCACTAGCTCTGGCATCTGGGACCCTGCATGACAACCAGCCCTGAGCCTCGGCTCCCGTCAAGGCTGCAGAAACCTCCGGAACCTTGAAGCTTGCACATGTTTCCCCATCGTCAGCCTGGAGCACCCTCCTCCTCCCTTTCTCTACCCACTGAAATCCAACTCTTCCTAGGTCTTTTTTTTTTCTGGCTACACACTCCAACCTTAAACAGTGCAGCTTGCTTCTATAAACCCATATTCTTGGGCCCAATCTTAAAGTCCCCATCTCAAAATAGCTTTGGAATTAATTCATCTTCCCTCTATGGTGTGATATCCCAGTCAACAGCATTGATTCTTGAATAGAAGTATTGGTTCCAACACTTTCTAGCTGTGTGTAACCTTGAATTTAACTTCTCCTTGCCTCAGTTTCGTCACCTGTAAAATGGTAATGATGGCAGTTAATTATTACTGCCTTATAAAGTTGTTTATATCTGTTACCAGATATTAGATATGAGCTAATACTCTATAACATAATACTTCATAATGGAGATAACTTTTGACAAGTGTTTAATAAACATTATCTTTTATTATTATATGCTAGATTATTATCCCCTCATCAGCCCCAGTAGCCCTCAGTCTTGCAAAGAACCATGTCTCCTGTGTCACAGAGGCCATCAGATATCCCCTCAACTCTCTCCCCTCCCCTACTTTATTAACATCACATCCCTCCTGACATCCTTTTCTTTAATCTAAATAGGTGAAGTGTCTCCCTTCTGCTGAAGGTGAGCCCCTTCACTTTGACCCCATCCCCCTCATGTCTTCCTCTCATTCACTCCCACTTGTGGTCTTAGGTCTAAGACCTAATTTAAATGTGCTGAGGCAAAATGAAATCAGTCAAGACCCTTATATCAGGTGCCAAGCACCTACAATGTGCTGAGTAACACGTCTCCCAACACCGAGGGTTTATGATAAAGTTTGTCACAGGGCCCTGAAAAGAGGTAATAGCAAAGGGATTCTGAGGTCACAGAAGGGGCAACAGTCATTGTTCATTGACTAGTATCTAGTGATTGTCTATCACGTGCCTGACATTGTACAGACACCAGGCATACTGTAACGGTAATGACAGCCCCTAAGAAGTCCCCAGTCCCTTGGGGAAACTTGGGTGAATAACATGTTCCTATTCTCCAAATCTAAGAAGTGAACACAGGCCATTCTTTGGCCACTGTCTCAAGACAGGAGCAAATAAAAGCCTTGTCTGAAGCTTGTCCTAATTGGTCAGTGACAGTTTTGCATCCACCCAGCCTCTGAAAGTCAAGAGATAAATTAACAGTCTCACTACCATAGCTACACGTCCACAGGTGGGGGTCAGCCTGTCTCAAGAACCTCCTGCTTCTGAAAGTCCCCTATCCCAGGACTCCATGCTTCCTCTAACCCTACAAAACTCAGTTCTTGCTTGATTTGGACAGACTAACTTTGCAAAGTACAGCAATGAATTCAGCATCTTGTTTCTGATACTGAATGGCAGCCTCATCTTTGACAAATGTGACCATGGTGGGATAAAGTTATCATAGAAGAATGAAAGGAGAAGGGTCTTTCAAGAGAAGTCTCCTGAAAAGGGTAACCTGGAAGCCCCATGATGGAGAACATACAGGAGTTGGCCAGGCAAAGAGCAGGGAACAAGATTATCTGAGGCTGCTGGGAGCACAAGCCAGTGGGCATCTACTCTATTCCAGACCTCGGCCCAGAGTCATGCCTGGTCATCTTATTGGATGACCAGCCCCAGAATTCCCAAGGCTGCATGACCAGTCCCATTGTAGAGGTGAGCAAGGCAAGGCTCAAAGTAGTTGGTAGCTTGCGCAGAGCTCTCCAATCAGTTCTGAATCTACCCTCGATTGTAGGTACCAAAGCAACAGTTGTTGTGTACAAGTTGCTGTCCCTCCCCTCCGCACAGAGACACACATCAAAGACCAAAGATGCACAGTCGTCAGCCCAGCCAGTTGCAGACACCAAGAGATGTGCCTCATGGAGATCTAAAGAGGAAACAATCAAAGCAGCCTACACGGCTCCCGCCTGCCCCCACGCCGGGCCGTGAGAACACTTGTTCCGTGCAGATAAAACACAGTTCAAAAGCAGCGAGGCAGCAAATGTGGCAGCTGCGCCCTGGGTCCTGCCGAGAGTGCGGTTTTATGTGGAAGTCTCACAGAGAGATACACCTCGGAGCAAGGAGGCGGTGGAGGAGGGGCAGAGAGGCCCTGCAGAGATGCAACTGGATAGGGAGAGGGCCTTGGGCTCAACTCCAACCAGATCCCGTATGCTCAAGTCCAGGCCCACCATCTCTTAATGAAGGATGATGCCACCATGGTTACAAACATGGGCTCGGGTGCCAAGCTGCCTGGGTCCAAATCTGCTGGCTTTTCAAGCTGTGCAACTTTTTAACTAAGTTATTATGTCTCTGTTTCCTCATCTAGAAAATGCGTATGACTATCATTTGGATTAAATAAATCAATTTCTGTGCTTAGAACATTGCCTGGTACAGAGAAAGCACTCAAAATTGTTAGCTATTACACACACACACACACACATATATATATATATATATATATAAAACTTATAAAGTAATATTATATTACATTGTTTAATCCTTACAACAACCCTAGGAGGTTGATATAATTGCTTCTCTTCTGTAGATGAAGAAAATGAATGGGGTTTCATGCAAACCTTTGAGGTCTTAAGCATGGGAAAGATCGCTTCCTGCCTGCCATACATAATTTGGTGCCCACCTGCCATATGTAATTTGAAATAAAATTTGCAAACTAAAATCTTTGTCAGAGTCTAATGGGGTTCATTTTTCCCATGATGATGACTTTCATGCTTTGTTCCTAAATATCAAATATCAATTTCTCTCCAAAGAAAAAAGTTTTTCTCCTTATCAGTCCTTTGCACATTCTTATTCTGCCCACCAAGAAATCCAGGGCTCCAATTGAGGCCCAGAGAGGTTAGGGGATCTGCCCAAAGCCACACAGCCAACAAGGGCCCAATCTGATTTCTGCAGTCCAGGCTGCTGAACCCCCAAAGCCCATACTGACTTCCTACCCCCACTGTTTCTAAGCTGGGTGAACCAGAGCGGGTGACCTCATGACCCTGGGCCAGGGACTTTGTCTACCAGGAAGGAGAGACAATGCCTTGGATATGGCCTGCTGGGGGGCTGGGAGCCTCTGGAGCAAGTTTGGTGTTGTGGTCACTGCCTCCCCACTACTAACAAGCGTCATGTAGGATGGTACCATCTGTTTTATCAGTAAAAACTATCAGGAGGTAGGGAGAAAAGACAGTGATCAATACAACTTTGGTGGCAGAGTGTGCTAACCAGGCACTTGGCTCCTCCGGAGATGAGAGTTGTTGCCCCATTTTACAGACAGGGAAGTAGGGCCTTTCTAGCTGGCTCTAACCTCACTTTTTCTGGACCTGGGCTATAACAGTGCAGTGGTCTGTGAGCACTTGGAATGTGACTGGTCCAAACTGAGAGGTGTTTATGTGTAAAACACAGACCAGGTCTCAAAAGATTTGGAACAATAGCAAAAAAGACTACAAAGATGCTAATCAATATATTTATATTGATTATATGCTGAAATGATAACGTTTTGGGTATATGGGGTTAACTAAAATATTTTATTAAAATTAATTTCAGCTGTTTCTTTTTCCTTTTTTAAACATGACTACTAAAAAATTGAAATTATATAGGCAGTATGCATAATATTTCTATTGGACAGTGCTGGTCAAGATGCTGTCGCAGCCACTACAGTTCCAGACTCAGAACCTTAGAGATAGCAACAGCTGAATCCAATTCTCCACTACAGAAATGGGGAAACTGAGACCCATAGAGGGAGAGTGATGTTTAAGGTAAGGGGCTGGCACAGAGGCATTCATTCACTCAACAAATGTTGTTGTTCACTTGCTAAGTCACATCCAACTCTTTTTGACCCCATGGACTGTAGCATGCCAGGCTCCTCTGTCCTCCACTATCTCCTAGAGTTTGTTCAAACTCATGTCCATTGAGTTGGTGATCCAACCATCGCATCCTCTGTCGTCCCCTTCTCCTCCTGCCTTCAATCTTTCCCAGCATCAGGGTCTTTTCCAATGAGTTGGCTCTTTGCATCAGATGGCCAAAGTATTGGAGCTTCAGCTTCAGTCCTTCCAATGAGTATTCAGGGTTGATTTCCTTCAGAATTGACTGGTTTGATCTCTTTGTTGTCCAAGGCACTCTCAAGAATCTTCTCTAGCACAATAGTTTGAAAGCATCAATTCTTTGGTGCTCAGCCTTCTTTACGGTCCAACTTTCACATCTGTACATGACTATTAGAAAAACCTTAGTTTTGATTATATGGACCTTTGTTGGCAAAATATCTTTGCTTTTAACATGCTCTCTAGGTTTGTCATAGCTTTCCTTCCAAGGAGCAACTGTCTTTTAATTTTGTGGCTGCAGTCACCGTCCACAGTGAGTTCTAAGTTCCAGGGTACAGCAGAGAATGAAACGTGGACCCACACTCCAGACCAGAGGTGACAAGGTGACGATGCGGGTTTCCTCGCCTGGCCCAAGACCCCAGGTAGCCAGACGTGCACCAATCCCTTGGGTCCCCATTGTCAGCTCAGACCACAGAGCTCAGCGATGGGAAGACACAACAAAACTCCAGCTCCAGCCCAGAGCAGATCCACCTCAAAGACCCCTAGTGAGCACCCCCAGCAGCTGCCAAGACAACCTGATGGACAGAGTGGCTCAGTGGGCACAGCCTGGCCGCCTGGCAGGCCTGTGATTCTACCCCTGGTGGTAACTTACACACCGTCTGCGTTGCTGCAGATTTATGGCAAAAATTATCCTCTCTCTCAGCTCCATTTAAAGCCATTTGGAGCTCACTCCCATCCTCGATTATAAATCTAATTGCACATTCCAAACAGACAAGCACTCATTAAGCTTTAATTATGCACATGTTGTTTTCAACAAACATTTTCATTTGGCCGCTGTGAGGGAGAATGGTTCCCAGGGGGCTGTCAGTGCTGCCTGTGGCTAGAGGGAGCTGGGGCGGAGAAGTGGGTCAGGGTGGGGTCCAATGGGGACGTCCAAGAGCAGGGCCAGGACCCCATCAGAACTGGCTCATGACCTTGATGGTTTCCCACCAGGTGTCCACTGCAGAAGATGCCAACATGTATGTTCTCAGCTCCAATGAGCCAGAGTCTCATCTAAGCTGGAGCCAGTGGGCATCTCCAGGGTGTGAAAGGGGGACCCACACTCCCACCCTTGAACGATAAGCCCGCCCCCCTCAGGAGCTGTCCCTGCTCTCATCCATCCCTCGCATTACACCTGGCACCATCTTTCTCCAGAACCTTCCATGCCCTCCTGTGTCCACTCATCTATTCCACAATGACAGACTATGCACAGACTCGGTCAGGCAGCGAGGGGCCAGTGGAGATCATGACAGATAAGGACCCTGCCTGGCTCTGTCCAGGTGACTGTTCTTCAGGGCCCATCTTTCCCGCTGTGGGTAGGGGGGGATCAAAATGCTTTACTGTAGCATTCAAAGCACTTAAGGACCTAAGTCCTGCCAGCCTGACCACCGAGGCTGGCCTCCCATCCCTCTCTCACATTCCTCCCTTGCTCTTTCGGAGATGTGTGGACCTCCCTGCATGGACCATGCTTTCCTTCCCTCTTGGCCTCTGAGGCTCTGAACTCTCCACCTGAATCTCCCGTCTCAATCTGCTCCTTGCTGTCAGCTCCCTTTCACACCCACACTGTCCCTTCCAGAAAGCCATTGCTGATACCCACTCCCGGATCAGGCGGGCTGCCCCTCTGCTGGGGGGAAGCTACGGAAGCATTTATTGGGCCCTGATGCTGTAACTGGGCTTCCCTGGCGGCTCAGATGGTAAAGGATCTGCCTGCAATGTAGGTTTGATCCCTGCATTGGGAAGATCCTCTGGAGAAGGAAATGGCGACCCACTCTAGTATTCTTGCCTGGGAAATCCCATGGACAGAGGGGCCTGGTGGGCTACAGTCCCTGGGGCCATAAAGAGTCGGACACGAATGAGCAACAACACAACAACAACAATACTGTGTCCAGCCGCCACACGCCCGGCTCCTAAGACCAGCCTGCCCCACTATTTCCCCGTAGCACCCTCTGCTCCAAGGGTGGGGAGGAGAGGCACCTACTCGTTGTGTGACCTTGAACAAGGCCTTCTTCTCTCTGGGCCTCAGTTTCCCCACTAGGACATGGAGGGGATGAATGGGTGAGGCTCTCTGGGCCCCTTGCAGTGCAGTCAGTTTTAAGTTTTGTGGTTTGTCCAGGAGCTAAGAGATTTCTCTTCCACACCTGAAGAGTGGTCCTGAAGCCACCAACCCCCATTCAAAGGTTCAGCCAGGACCCTGGGAACAGAGGGAGCTTGCCAAGCCAAGCCTGGAGTGTGCAAAGGACGCCCGCCCAGAGATGGGGACCAGAGGTGGTGGAGAACTCTGAGGCAAGGCCTCAAAGAGCTTCTGGAAAGACAAGGGAAATAAATGCTTATTTTAAAATGCATACCAAGCTCCATTCACATCTGATGATGAACTGATGTTTTAGGGCAAGTTCGGTGCAAACACACTCAGAGTGAAATCTGCCAGCTGGATGTTTATTGGGGAGCACTATAGAAGAGCATGGGAAGTTGGTGGGCAGAAGCAAGTTGAACTGTGATGCAGTCAAAAAGAGAGGCTTCAGTCTGTCCCAAGGAGACTCTGGAGCTGGGACAGCTCTGCAGAGATGAGGCAGGAGCCATTGCATTCTCAAGCAGGCCAGCCATTGGGTCCAGGCTGTGGCAGAGAAGGGTGTTTGATAACCTCGGACAAGGCTTCTCCTTCCACCAAAGGTGATTAATACCCAGAGAGAGACTCCACTGCTACTCCACTGTGAGTAGCAGTAGCCACTACTCCTCACAGCTGGCAGGATAAGCATCTTAGTCGGGGAGGGATCTGGGTGATTTACAACAGCTTCCACTACAGCTATGATCATCTGTTCATTGTAACTAAACTGTGCAACATTTACAGCCTGCTTAATATGTCCGTGAATGTGAAAGTGTTAGTCACTCAGTTGTGTCCAACTCTTTGGGACCCTGTGGACTGTAGCCTGCCAGGCTCCTCTGTCCATGGAGTTCTCCAGGCAAGAATACTGGAGTGGTTAGCCATTCTCTTTGGGAGTTTTTAACTCATATAATCCTTACAACAACCCTGCGAGGTGAGCTGCTACTTTTTTAATTGGAGTAAAACTGCTTTACAATGTTGTGTTAGCTTCTGCTGCACAACAAAGCGAATCAGCTTCATGTATACATACAGCCCCTCCTCTGGCACCTCCCTCCCATCCCCTCCCACTGAGTTACCACTTCTAAGGCTCCCATTTTACAGATGAGGAAACTGAGGTCAAGTGAGGTTAAGCAGCTTGCCTGAGAGGCCACACAGCTAGTAAGTGGTGGGAGTCAGGACTCAAAAGCCAGGATGTCCACCTCCAGAGCCCATGGTCTCATGACTGGGCTGGGCTACTTCCATGGCTTTCGCTGCTACTCACAAAGGCACAGAGCTACCTGCCTCCAGCCTGCTGCCCAGAGGCTGGGCTGTGGTCAGCAGTCTAGAGCCTCGGGCTGCCCAGAGCTGCCAGTATTTGTGCCTGACAATTATCCATCATCTGAGTGGTTGGGAACAAGTCCCAAAACTGATCCTTGCCAAAGACAATTAACTAAAAGCCACATGAGCATACGTCGGGGGGAGGAGGGGGACTGTGGCATGGGGATGGGGAGGGGGGAATGAGTGTGACTGAGACAATGAGAAGCAGATGATTTGGAAGATATTTTCTCCCCAGCGCTACAAAACAAGCCCTCAATCATGCCACAAAGGGCTGGTATTGTTGGAAGGGAAATATGTCAACGACAGCGTTCAATCGTGGGCCGGTTAAAAAAAAAGAGAAAAAAAGAAAGGAAAAGAAAAAAATATCTTTTGAAATTGTGATTTGACCTAGAAAGGTTTTCTAGGTCACCTGAACTTGGCACCAATGCCTCTAACCCCAAAACCTAACACAGACAAAGTACCAAGTTCACTTCCTTTTGTCAGTGCCAGACAACCCAGGAAATGATTTTTGTAAAACACTGCTGCTGCGTTTTTCAGTGCATGAAAACCAGCCCTCGGACCTGGGAGCCAGGAGGACACTGGAGCAGGGCGGCTTCGGAAGCCCTGGCTCTGCACTTAGTTGCTCTGCGGCTAGGACAGGGACCTCAGTTCTCTGATTCTCATGTCTCCCCTGTAAAATGGCAATGGGACTGGCAGGACTATGTGTGCTGCCTGGCAGTGTGTGGGCACACCGAGGTGCCCGAGACAGGCTAGATCCTTCTGCTCCTCCTGCCACTTGCCTAGGCTGAGGGCCACCCTCTGTTGTTGACTGTGGAACCCCTATGCCCCAGGTCTGGACTCTCCCTGGGGACCTTGCAACACAGAAGCCAGGAAGGCAGCTAGAAGCAGTTAGAATCCCTGTCTTAACAGGGCTTTTCTCCCCAGACTCAGGGAGGGAGAGCAAACCCCATTCCAAGGCAGAGTACATGCCAGTGAGTTCTTCAAATTCATCTTCACTATCAGGCCACCCAGTAGGAGATAAATTATAGAACCTCAGGGCTGACAGGCTCTCAGACCTCCTCATTATCCTCTTGGGGAAAACTGAGGCTGGAAGATGGCCCCCAGTGACTGGCAACAGCATGCCAACAGTTGCAATCACCACATTCCTAGGGTCTCTGACTCTATGTTCCCAGAAAATGACAAAGTCATCCTGGTCACCCTCAAAATCCAAGACTGTATCAGCATATCCGAATTCCCCAACCCCCAACCTGAGAGTCTATGATGTACTGGCCATTGCCAGGCTCTGAGGGTAGCAGGGACACAGAAACGATCCCCAGGGAAGCTTTGGGTCCAGAGGCGGTACAGACACCAGCACTGATGACAGCTGGAGTGATGAGGTAGGCACAGGTAGAGATAGGCCAGGTGAGTCAGCTGATACACACCTGCCAGGTAGAGGAGCACAGGGATCAGAGGCCTGGGACGTGAGACAGCTGGGAGGGTGAGAACACTGGGTGTGTGTGTGTGTGTGTGTGTGTGTGTGCATGAGTGTGTGTGTATCTCTGAGGTCGGCTATATAGGGCAGAGTGCACGGGAAGACTCAACACTCACTGAAAAAAACAACAACAGTGAAAGTTTGAAACAATATTCCCAAGAGAAAAGGGGCTGGTGGGTGGAGTGCCATCTAGTTTGGCCAGAGATAAAACATTCTGTGAAGCAACAGTTAAATAATTAAAGCAGCGGGGCAGGGATGTCAAAGGAGAACTTCACATCAACGAAACAGAAGAGAAAGTGCAGAATCAGACCCAACTCTGTATGGAAACACATTACATTACGGTTACGGAAGGCACTTACTCTATGCCAGGCACAGCATGGACTGCTTTACCTAGGATATTTCAACAGCCTTTTCAAGGAGCCTGAGCCTGTAAGGGAGATGCTACTACCCCTTTTTTTTACAGAGGAGAAAAGCTCCATGTAAGCAGAGTGCTCAAGGTTACGTGGCTACAAAGTGACAAAATCAGAATCTTAACTCTGCTAGCTCCTGCCCATAACAGCCACTCTGTTTTGCCTCTCCTTTTGGAAACAAAGAGACAAAGACCAATTATTTCATGAACAGAATGAGGGGTTATCCTGTTCCCACTTAGGAACACTGGACTAGATACCCATCACAAGCCATCCACCAACATGTCCTGAGAACAGAGTCTAGAGTTAAGTATAAAAAGTCACATTACAGGGAAATATCAGAAAACAGACAGAATGCTGCTTATCAGATCTCTGGCGGCAGGATAACTTCCTCAGTCCTCAAAGCAATCACGGAGGGAGGGAGATTGACAGATTCAAATATATACGCATTCATATCTTCTGTAGAGGGAAGCATAATAAAACCAAAATGAAAAGGACATCAGACTAAGGAAATATCAGCACCAACTATGAGACAGTTAATATATACGATGCAGAAACGGCGCAGTCAAATTAAAGAGACAGCAAGGTGCCGACAGACAAAAAGACACAGCACACGACCAGGAACGTCACACAGGAGGCAATCTAGCAAGAGACAAGCAGGCAGGGAAAAACTGTGCGCTTGATGCTGTGAACACGGGAGAAATGTACATGAAACACACCTACTGTAATGAAACTGGGATACTTCCTACATTGCTGCCGTGGAAAGCCTACTGGAAAGGAACACAGCAGCCACCCCCAGGCAGGCAGCCAGCAGGAAGCAGGGTAGATGAATACCCGAGACCCCTGCCGCTGCCTCAAGAGTCACCCCCTCACCACACTGCCCATTTGTCTCAAGTCCACCGAGTCTTCCTGGAAGCAGCTTCTGTTCTCCATGCCAGGGATGGTACCAGTGATGGACAGGCCACAGTCTTTGTCCTTCTGAGCATCTGGTGTAGTGAAGGGGAAGGACCAGCCATTATAAATGGGTGATAAGTGAACTGGGAACCAGGGTTCATGGGAGCCTAGAGACTTCTCAGAGGAGGTGGTTTCTAAGCCCACCTACTTGCAGGCTGAGCAGAATTAGTCAGGTGAGGGAGAAACCACCAGCTGGGAGAGGGTGGTGGGAACAGCATTAGCCAAGGCCAGAGGGCAGGAGAGGAGGACCCACTTAGGGGAGGCAGTGAGAGCTGAGCTGCTCAGGCAAACAGGATCTGATGAGGCTTTTCAGGGTGACATGGGGTGGGGGTGTGAGGTGGAGACCTAAGTCCAGATTGTGAGCTACATTTTATTTTTTTTTACTGATTAATTTTTATTGCAGTATAGTTGCTTTAAGATATTGCGTTAGCTTGTTTGTTGTTTCATCGCTAAGTTATGTCCAACTCTGTGACACCATGTACTGTAGCCTGCCAGTCTCCTTATGTCCATGGGATTTCCTAGGCAAGAATACTGGAGTGGGTTGCCATTTCCTTCTCCAGAGGATCTTCCCAACTCAGGGATTGAACCTGAATCTCCTGCATTGCAGGTGGGTTCTCCACCATGGAACCACCAGGGTAGCCGTGTTAGCTTCTTCTGCAGAGCAGAATGAATGAGCTCCACATATACATATACCCCCTCTCTTCTGGATTTCCCTCAGATTTAGGACAACACAGTGCAGTGAGAAGAGTTCCCTGTAGTTTTGGAAGTCCGAGCCACAGCAATCAGAGAAGAAAAAGAAATAAAAGGAATCCAAATTAGAAAAAGAGGTAAGACTGTCGTTGCTTGCAGACAACATGGTACTATACATAGAAAATCCTAAAGATGCCACCAGAAAACTACTAGAGCTAATCAATGAATTCAATAAAGTTGCAGGATACAATATTAATACATAGAAATCTCTTGCATTCCTATACATGGACAACAAAAGATCAGAAAGAGAAATTAAGGAAACAATCCCATCTACCATTGCAACAAAAAGAATAAACTTACCTAAGGAGGCAAAAGACCTGTACACAGAAAACTGTAAGATACTGATGAAAGAAATCAAAGACGACACAAACAGATGGACAGATACACCATGTTCTGGGATTGGAAGAATCAATATTGTGAAAATGACTATACTACCCAAAGCAATCTACAGATTCAGTGCAATCCCTATCAAATTACTAACAGCATTTTTCATAGAATGAGCTGCATTTTAAAAACTGGCCTCTGGCCTTGGGTGGAAAATGGATTGGGAGAGATAGGATTGGAGCCTGTCTAGGGAGCCAGGCAGAAGCTTCTGTGATGATCCAAGGCCAGTGCCTGGAAGCAGGACTCTGAGCAGGGTAGAAACACTTGTTAGAGAAATAATAAGTAAAAGAGCATGGCAGTGATTCAAAAATAGAAATTTATATTGATGGTTAGAAAGGGAAGCAGGGTTGAAGTCAGAATAAAACCACGACAATCTCCAGTGTATTTTCCAAAATTCAGAACTAAGAGTCTCAGAGATGAATGAAATCTGCCAAGAGCAAGGGATCACCCAGGAGTCAGAAAAGGGGTGACTCACACAGTTTTGCAAACCCTAATTTCCTCTCCTTGGTCACACACTTCCTTCTGATTTCTTTTTCTGATGATTCATAAGAAAAAAAAATTTCCCCATTTAAATTCAAACCCAAAATGCTTGAACTCCGGAGCTTACCCTGCCCAAGCCTTAACCTCTGCCCCTCAGCCAACGAAACTCAGTTTAACCCCAGGTAACTAAAAAGACATTGGCTGCCAAGAAACCAAGAGGAAGCTAGAGGTTTCCAGCTTTATTGTGGCTGTCAAAGGCCCCATGGGGCCTCCGAGACCCCAGGAGGGTCTTCAAGCAGCAACTCACATGCCCAGGTCCACAGCCCTTAGCCAGGACCCACAGAGTTTCAGAATTCAGAATTTGTTTGGATTTCATTAAAGTGAGGAAGTGATAATTCCACAAATTAGGCAGTAACCTCTGTGCGGTCCGAGTTAAGATACATTCAGATTTCTACAGTGAATCCCCAGAGGGCTAGGTAGAGATTATGTCTGTCAGTTTAGATCAGACTTGGGAGCCGAATGAGTTTGCAGCATATTTGCAAAATAACTGCTGGTTGCAGAGGCTTCTGGGTTTCAAATAAGGCAGTTTAGAGTTGACTCGAGCACTGGGCACACATGTGCTAGGCCCTTGGGTATACCCATCTTACAGATGAGGAAACTGAGGCTCAGGAAGGTAAAGGAAACTGCCCAAAGTCTCATGGTTATTAGGCAACTGAGTTAGGATTTGAATCCAGATCTCACATCCTTCCACAGGCACACACAGATCTGCCAGGCTGCTGAAATGCCAGGCAGAGCATTTAGCATTACAGGGAATATGGGTGGCACTGGGATCCAGTTAAGACCAGGTGCAGACTTCCCTGGCGGTCCAGTGGTTAAGAATCCACCTTCCAATGCAGGGGGCACGGGTTCTATCCCTGGTCGGGGAGCTGAGATCCCACATGCCTCAGGGCAACTAACACAGCCAAAAATAAATAACGTAAATAAATATTTTTTTAAAAGACCAAGTGCAACAGAAATTGGGTTGCCTGCAAGATGTGTGTCTCCTCAGGCAGGTCCAGAAGCATCGACCCTCCTCACAAGCCCAGAGCTCCCTGCATCCACTGTAGGTATGGTCCTGGCCCCCAAAGGCCTCAGAGTCTGCTGGGGGGCAGGGGGGAATTTAAGAAAGGAAAATGATAAATGTAGTAAGTCATATACTTAGTAGGTTGGATGGTTCTAAGACCTATATGAGAAGAAGAAATGGTGGGGGCAGGTGAGATGGATCGGGAGTGGTGAGAGTTTGAACAGGGTTGTCAAGGGGGGCCTCCCTGAGAAAGTGCCAATTGAGCAAAGACTGGAAAGACGTGAGTGAGCCAGCCAGGCAGGTATGTTGGGGGGAGGCCCGGCGAAGATCCAAAGGGAGGCATGTGCCGGTGGAGACCACGGAGGTGGGCAGAGCCAGCAGGGGGGAAGGGAGGGGAGGCCAGAGAGGTTAACAGGGGAGCGCGTGTACCCCCAGATGGCACTGAGATTACCCCTCCCCGGAGAGAGGAAGGCAGCACTTTTTCCGCCTGCCTTATCTGATGCTGTGGTTGGAGGAGCGGGCGAGGGCAGGCGTGAGGGCTGCACACACAGCTCGGCACATCCGAGGAACCTCAGAGGGGCCCCGGAGCAGCTGACATCCGCTCGGCCTGCGGCTTCTTCCTGTGGCTTCTGCATCTCAGGTTGCCCCGATGGCTGCTATTTTTGCTCCTGTTTGGGGTTCAAGGCAGGGCTCCGCTGTGCACAGGGCCAAGGGCTGCTGGGCCCAGCCCCTCTTCGGGTTTGCTCTGCTCAGAACAACAGGGAGGAGCCATTTAATTGTTCCAAGTATCTTTGGGGACATTTCCTGTTCAGTAAGTGGGAAAGAAGTAGGAATTTGTTATAGGTATCATCCTGTCAATCTCTTGACCCTCTAAGCTCAGAGAGGTTGGGTAGCTTGTCTGAGGTCACACAGCCAAGTCAAACCACAGGCTGAGGATTCTGATCCAGTCAGTCTAGGTCTGAAGGCTGTTAATTTGCAAGGGGCTTTCTGCATTTACTATCTAAAGTAATGTTTGCCCACCAGATAGTCTGTGCTATCCAGACTTTTAGAAGGCATGAGAATAAACGTACATCATCAGTTCAGTTCAGTCGCTCAGTCATGTCTGACTCTTTGCAACTCCATGGACTGCAGCACACCAGGCTTCCCTGTCCATCACCAACTCCTGAGGCTTGCTCAAACTCATGTCCCATCAAGTCGGTGATGCCATCCAACCATCTCATCCTCTGTTGTCCCCTTCTCCTCCTGCCCTCAATCTTTCCCAGCATCAAAGTTTTTTAGAATGAGTCAGTTCTTCGCATTGGGTGGCCAAAGTATTGGAGTTTCAGCTTCAACGTCAGCCCTTCCAACGAATATTCAGGACTGCTTTCCTTTAGGATGGACTGGTTGTATCTCCTTGCGATCCAAGGGACTCTCAAGAATCTTCTCCAACACCACAGTTCAAAAGCATCAATTCTTTGGCACTCAGCTTTCTTTATAGTCCAACTCTCACATCCATACATGACTACCGGAAAAACCATAGCTTTGACTAGATGGACCTTTGTTGGCAAAGTAATGTCTCTGCTTTTTAATATGCTGTCTAGGTACATCATACATGCCTTCAATCACTTCCGGGCATCATAGCACTGATGGGAAGGACTGTGATACAGTGGGCACAGGAAAGGCGCCTCTGGATCAGACTGTTGGGGGTGGGATGAGGTAGCAATCAGAGAAGGTTTCTAGGGAGCAGTGATACCACAACTCTGTCAGCAAGAAAAGGCAGGAGGGACTTGCCTGGTGATCCAGTGGTTAAGAATTCACCTGCCAATACAGGGGACACAGGTTTGATCCCTGGCCCAGGAAGATCCCACATGCCAAGCAGCGCTGAAGCCCGTTCACCACAACTACTGAAGCCTGCACACCTAGAGCCCCTGCTTTGCAACAAGAGAAGCCACCGCAAGGAGCCCACACACTGCAGTGAAGAGCAGCCCCCACTCCCCACAACTAGAGAGAGCAAGCGCACGGCAACGAAGACCCAGCGCAACCAAAAATAATGACTTAATTTTAAAGTGAGTTAGTCCTTCAGTCGTGTCTGACTCTGTGCCCCTATGGACTGTAACCCTTCAGGCTGGGTTCTCCAGGCTGGGAATGGGCAGCCATTCACTTCTCCAGGGGATCTTCCCACCCTAGGGATCGAACCCAGGTCTTCTGCAATGAAAGTGACTTTTTTTTTAAAAACCATCTGAGCCAGTTTATTAACACAAAAAGAATAGGCAGGAGTTCGAGGGGTAAAGGAAGCATATTCTGGACAAAAGAGTCTGGGTGCACAGAACCAAGAAGCGTGTTTGCTCGGTTAACGGGGAGGAGCTTTAGGAAGCAGGAGGGCAGTGATTCTGCCTGAAAGGGAGGAGGCAGAAGCCAGCTCTGATTGCAAAGCCTGAGATCCAACAGGGGCCCCAGCCCCACTGGCAGGCATACGGAAGATTTCAGAACAGATCCAACAGCTCCAAGTGACCAAGGCTTCAAACAGAGGAGCTGTTCACGGAGATCACACTGGGGGGTCTGTGAACAGAGCAGACTCTAAGAGGGAAGGCGCAGCCAGGGAGTTCTGGGTAGAGGCTCCTGTGTCCCCAAGCACAGGTGGTAGAGAAGCAGGGAGACGTGGCCGTAGCATGAAGATGCAGTCATCAGGAAGTAAGGCAGAGAGAGGGGTCAGGGATGAGTTAAGCCAAGGACCAGAAGGCCGTGAGGTTTACCAGGATAGGGTGACGAGAGAGGGCATGTCTGGGGATGGGCGCACGTGCGTCGAGATAAGGACAATTCAGAGCCACCGTCTCCTTCACGTGAACTTTCTGGTGGCTCTGAGGATGCGCAAATCAAGGCTGCCTCTCTACACTATTTCCCCATCCTTAGTGGGTGGTGGTTCCCACGCTTCAGTTGTAAGACCTGCAGAAGGTGAGAATGTTGCCTGAAGTCTCAGAGTCAGAAATCACGAGAGCAAAGCCTGCCCATCCAGGCTCACCTATGCCCATTCCAATGCCCAACTCAACAGACACTCAATGGCGGGGGACCCTCACACTCTCCCTGGAAAACGGCACCACAGGGTCTGGGAGAAGCTAGGGAATCCAATCCCATCTATGATAGTTCAGGACGTTGTCATTGTTCCACACATGTGAACACCTGCCAGGCCCCCTGACTAGACAGACACCATGACTCCTGGATAGCCCTCGGGCCCCCAAGACAGTCACAGCGGGTGCCACAGGGGCGGCCCCTCGGGAAACCCCACATCCCTGCCTCTGCTCCTAATTTCATTAATTACTGGTTTGTGGCTGCATGAGGAGGCCGTTGAAGGTGCTACTAATCATGAGAAGGAAATTAATTTCAAACACACAGTTCATCCTCTTCTGGAGGGTCCACACAACAACCCTGATTTCCAACACGGAATAAAGCATCTGGAGTTTCTGGGACCAGCCTAAATTATTTCTCTGAAGGAATCAGGGACCAAAAAAGGTGGAGAACTTGCCCCAGATCACGAAGCAATTACTTAGTAGGCTACATACAGGCAACTCTGGTTTCCCACTCCTGGGCACCTTTGTTCTTTCCGTAAATTTTCAGGGGTGCCTGCTGTTTGCCACACCCTGGCAAAGGCTCCGCAGGGTGCCTTCCTCAAGAGAGATGAGTATTTTTATTTACTGAGCACCAGCGAAGTGTTTGTTTAATCCTCCTAACAATCCATCACTTTGTAGGAGAGGAAACTGGCTCAGAGAGGTAAGGTAACCTGCTGAAGATCACACAGCGAGCAGGGAGCTCACAGCCAAGTCTTAAATCTGGGTTCAGCTTCTGTTCTCCCAGTTCAGGGGGCGTGTGGGTGATACTCCAACCACACCCTCTCCTCCAAGACCACTCATCCCTCCCTCCCTCCCCAGGTCTTCCTCCCTGACCCAGGGTTCTCAGCAAACACTGGTTTACTAAGGGGACTATTGTCTTGAGATCTCAATTGTATTATACAATGCCGGGTGACTGGTATTCAGTAAGCCTCAGGAAGTGTTAAAAATAAGAGTCAGTTCTGTGTCAAGACAGCCAGTAAACCCCTGTAATTTACTCCTCTCTCTGTCAAGAGCTCATGGGTGTGATCAGAGACATAGAGAAATTTCTATCAGCCAGGGCCGCAAAAAACAGACTGTGGCCCTGCATTGGAGCTCCCTAAGAAGAGAACCAGAACACAGAGCCTCAGGCTACAAGCACAAAGGGAGAGCTCCCCGGGTCATACACACCTATGCATGCACACACACACACAATCATCACAACACAGAAAAGTAGGTATCATTGTTCCCATTTTATGGATGGGGAGACTGAGACTTGCAAGGCTCAAGAAGCTTGCCCAGTGTCACAGACTGTATTTGAGGCAGAGCTGACATTTGCAACCAGTACCTAATCTGCCCCTGGCACACACTGGGTACTCAACAGCTTCTTCCTCCATGGATGGCTGGCTCCAAAGCCTTCTGAGCAAAGCCTGTTGACTGCCGGCTTTGAGACCTAGTGTGCAGAAAGTAGATATCACACACTTCTTGGTTTCAGTTGACCTGGGATATTCCGAGCCCGGGAAAGAAGGCCTGAGAATGTGGCAGGGCTTCCATTTCTCAGACGCACATTCTCACAGCTGGATTTGCAACACCGACAGTGACTGTGATGAATCAGAGCCAGAAGAGGTCAGGCCTCCTGCCTGCTCGGCTCAGCGGGGTGCAGTCCCGTCAAGTGTAACAAGCCCCACCTCCAGCTCGGCCAACTACCACCACAAAGACGATCTCCCCAGGGACAGTGGGAAAAATGCCACGGATGCTGGGTTTCTGCATTCACATTCCCGGTCACCTGTTACGTGTGTATGTGTTCACCCTGAAGTCTGTCACCGTGTCCTTTCTCATTTTTTGCTGTCCTCTCAACTGGTTATCTTTTCAGTATCATTAATGGAGAGAAGGAAAAGGCTGCACTCACCACAACGAGCGAGGGCTTTTTACTGATTCCACAAACTCCCAAATCCAACGGAAGAGGCAGCTCAAACTTTCTTCCTGGTGACATCCCCGGCTACCCCTCATCCCTCGTGCCTTGAAAGGCCCTTCCCACCCCTCATCCCAGGTACCTGCTGGGCTCCTACCATGCCATGGGCCAGCTGCATCCTTGTTTCAATCTGAGTTAGCCAGATTGCCCCATCATACCTGGCCAGGCCTACTGCAGGGTGTGCTAAATGGACGGATGAATGAAAGAACAAATGCTCTCTGAGCATTTAGGCACCAACACCTACTCTCCGGGGGTTGGCACCAGCCACGGCCAGAATTCCTTTTCAGAAAGGAGTTGCCAACTGCAGGTCTCCTGGACCTTCCAAAGCATCTTCATTCTACAACGTGACAGACACCTGTCCATCCCTGGCGGCCCCCACCCAGACATCGTCTGTCTTCACCCTGGCAGTGCCAGCCTGACCACCTCCCCCAGGAGGCGGCAGGCGCCCGCTGCTTACCTTCCGCTGAAACACACCTGCAATGCACCAGCGTCCTGTAAGTAGAAGGAGCCCTAGTCTCATTCCACAGAAGCCCAGGCAGCGAGAGAACGCGCCCGCGACAGCCTCTGTGCAATTCTGCTGCATAATCAGCAGAGAAAGAGAAAAAATGCCAGAAATAGCAAGCTTTATAAGCCCTCCTGACAACTCTTGGTCCTCTATTGGCTGGAGGCCCGGCACCCCCGCCCCCCATCCCATTCCTATAAGGTGAAATGGAAAAACCTGTTATTTAACCTCTTTTATCAAAATCCATCTTCTATCCCAATTTGGGCCTGTGCATTCAGAGCTCCTGGCGGCAGTCTCCACGCCAGGTCTCAGGGAGCGGAAGGGAAAGCAGCCCGGCTCCACATTATTTGTGGCTTAAGAGCCTTCCCCACTCATGTTGACTGCCCTGGGAGCGGGTGCTGGACTGCAAGGGCTTTCAGAAGGTGATTTGGCAGCACCTGTCAACGTGTGAAACTTGCATGCCATTTCATTTGGCAATTAGACTTCCAAGTATCCATTCTGCAGAAATACCTGTACCTGCGTGCACCATGCAAGCCCACTGATGTTGCTCATTACAGAGCAGAATTAGAGGCAGGCTAAATGTCTAAAACGGGGTCAGGCTGAATCGACTGAAGTGCATCCGCTCTATGGAATATGATGGAATGGGGAAGATGTGTAGGTGCTGACTTAGAACCGGTTGGGAGAAAGTCAAGGACATGATCCCCTTTTTATAAAAACCATAATTGTGTGTGTATTTGGATATGCACTGTTAAAGATGCCAAACTGTTAATAGTGCTTACCCTGGGGAGTAGGAGAAGGTATTTTCAGCTGCTGCTTTTTTTCTATTTTTTTTTTTTTCTTTTCCACAAGCATGTACTACATTTGTAGTTTAAAACAAAAACATAAGAGCCTCCCTGGTTCCTTTCCCACTCCTCTGAAACCAGCAGGCCAAGCAAGGCCCAAGGTCACCCACCACAAGGCGGAATTAAGCCTTGGGACAGTGCTGCCCCGAAGCACTATGGCTCCCCCAGCAGCCTCACTGACATTCACACAAACACAGTTAAATTAGGGCTCAGTGAAGAAGGTGGACTTTGGAATAAAACAGAACTGCGTTTGAATTGCTGCGCTGCCTGCTGGAACAGTTAACTTCTCTGAGCCTTAGTTTCTTCATCTGTTAAATGGGGAGGACAGTGCCTACTAAATACCATGTAGTGTGTGGGGTGCTATGAAACCAATTTTAACCTTTTGGACATTACAGAACCATCAGAGGCTGCTGAGAAAGCACCACAGAGCTGAGGGCATCCAGGACTAAGTGAGAGGGGTCCTGGGGGGTCACCCCACTATCACAATAATAAACCACGAGACAGAGAGAAGGGCCTGGGCAACAGCAACTGCCACACGGTAATGGGGGTCGCTGCCCAGCACGTCAGCAGTAGGATGGATTGAGAGGATTAGAAAAGGCTTCAGAGAGAATTCCCTGGCAGTCTAGAGGTTAGGACTCCATCCTTTCACTGCAGGGAGCACGGGTTCGATCCCTGGTCGGGGAACTAAGATCCCACATGCCGCACAGTATGGCCGAAATAAACAAACAAATAAAAATAATTTCAAAAAAGAAAGAAATAAAAGGCTCCAAAGAGAAAGAAGTCCTGTTTCTGCCTCTGTCAGGCAATTCATTGCAACATTATTTTTGAGAGTATGGAAACAAAAATAAAATCCACTGAGAGGGGACTGGTTGTCCAGCTCTGTTGGACAGTGGAATACTAGGTACCTATGAAACGGTCAGCATTCACTGCTATGGAAAGAAGTTCATGTTTGTTGAATGTTAAACTCGCTCACTGGAAACCAGAGACACTGATAAGTAAAAGGTGTAACTGATGGGCACACAGAGAGTATGAAGGTAAAAATCCTTCAATTATCACATGTTCATTCATTCACTCATCGAGCATGTTCTGTTCCCTCTGCCTAGGTCCCGCATCAAGAAGGGCGGGGTTCCAGACACCAGGGCAGTGTGTGAGCAGGGCACTGTCTGTGTCATCAAAAAGACATCACAGGGGCTTCCCTGGTGGTCCAGTGGCTAAGACTCTGCACTTCCAATGCAGGGGCCCCAGTTCAATCCCTGGTCAAGTAAACTAGATCCCACACGCAACTGAAAAAGAGATCCCACATGCCACAACTAAGACCCAATGCAGCCAAAATAAATATTAATAAGTGTTTTTAAAAATTAAAAAAAAGACACTCTAGTTCACGCATGTAGTGAAAGGTTCTGGTGGAAGGAAGACAGCGCTCACAACTAAGGGCCTAGGGTCATGGGCTGAGTGAAGGCTTCACAGAACAGCTGTCATTCGGGCTGGGATTTGCAGAAGGGGCCAAGTTTGGGTGCACAGAAAAGGGAGGAAGCGTGTTAAGAGGGGGGCTGATACGGGATAAATGCAGGAAATCCCGACATTCTCCATCAAACACAACTCCACCACATGTTGGGGGAAGGGAGGCTGAGTCTGAGGACAGAAGACTCTGGATGTCTTGGAAGGAGGAACGCTGGGGTTGTGACCATGCTGTCCTCAGTGTGCAGTGACAGAGCAGTGTCCCAACGTGACTCGCTCACCCTGAAAGTCCCAGCCCCATAGGGCAGATGGTGCTGGGTGGGGCAGGAGCACCCCTCTGGCAGGTTGGGTACCAGCAGCTCAGCTAGGTGAACCCCAGCACCTAGATTCCAGAAGGAGGGCTCTTGGCTCGGCACTGAGTACTTGGCCCAGCAGTGCAGGGTGACGGGGGTCCCAGCTCGAAAGATCCTCTGCTCAGCTGCTCATGATGCAGAGCCAGGGAGGGGCCCCTGCACCATGGCAAAACTCAGCATTTTTTAGCTTTATTTTTATTTTTCAGATTTTCGATGGTTATGGTTCAAAACAAAGAGAGATGACTCAGCTTCCTGTGAAAGGGCTGCAGCCCTTTTGGAAAAGATGGTTCTCTTCTAATGCTTCTCTCTTCCCGGTTCTCCAGGCAGCTCATCCCGGCCATCTTGTTTTCCCTGATGATCAGCTGCTCCCAGAGTGGGGACAGGGACAAAAGTCAGGCTCTGGGGGGGTGGGTGGGGGGAGTCAGATGGCCTGAGTCTGAATGCTGACCCAGGTCCTTACTCGCTGAGAGGACCTGTACAAAGTTAAACCCTCTCTGAGCCTGCGTTAAGAATCTCTCACAGGATCTACGTACAAAGCAGCGGTCTCCTATGGAAAGGGTCTTGGTCTGTGCCTGGCACAAAAGAGGTGGACTACAAACATCACTGTTAACAACATCAGGCACCTGTGCCCTACTGTACCTACATTATCTTACTGAAGCCTCACACCTGCCCAGCCCAGGTTCCTATTTTACAGATGAGGAAACTGAGGCTGAAAGCAATGAGGTGCCTCGAGTTCCCATCTTCCCATTTCAGAGAACCAGGGCCCACATCCCAAGCCAACTGAGAATTGAACCTGTACGAGCTTGTGCTTTCCATCTAACTCTCCCAGCCAAGTACACACCAGCCCCTCACTGCCTCACTCTTGACTGGCAGCATGGAATCATTGTTCTCAGATGGTAGAAATTTTCAAGCCAAGGCTTCATAAAAATAATTCCATGAAGGGCTCAGAAAGAAACCTTCAATAATAGCACATCATTTCTTCCCCCCTGGGGCTAGGAATCCACAAAAGCTGCCTGTGTAGCATCCCAAGGAGATGCAAGAAGCTGTTAGGAAAACTCCTTCAGAGTGTAGAGAAAACCGAAAAGCTGAGAATGAGGTGTGAGCTCATGCAAATAAAGAGGAAAGGACTCTAAAAAGGACCCAGATTTCAAACGGCCACCAGCACCACAACAGGGTGGGGTCTCTCAAACCTTTGTCCTAGAACTAATGGAAAAAGACAGAACTAATGGAAAAAGACAGATCTGGCGCAGGTGAACACAAGGTAATGCAAGACAGCAAGAACCCCACTTTCCAAGGCCCTTTCCCCTGCATCACCCCAAAGCATACACTGACAGAGCAACCTTAATAGTAACTGACTAATTTTAAACCCTGTGATTACCAGGGTTGATTTCCATGGAACCTTCCTTTCACAGCACCGAGACGCGCTCATGAGCGGTAATTGCCAAGTTCAGTTTTAGCTCTGTCATACCCAGTCATCGGCGCTAACTAAGGCGGCCGCTCCCTTGCCAGGTAAGCTGGTAATGAAGTCGGCTTTGCGGTTGAATTTCACAATATTGTGATGCCGCCGTCAGCACCTACAAGTGCTGAGAAGCTAAGGAGTGCTTTGAGGTGGAACAAATCTCACCCCGGGGAAGTGACTGGAGCCACTCTGAGCCTCTAAGGGGTCCTGCCTGGATCCTCACACCCACCAGGGACTGTGGCTGCTTAATCCCAGGTGCCGCCTTGCTGGAAACGCTGATCGCCGTGGGGCCACATTGCACACGTAGGGGGTGCTCCCTGTCCTGCCTCCCCACATCCTCTGCAGCTGCCTCCCACTTTCCCCTCTCCATCCCGACGGCCCTCCCCACATTCAGACTCACGTCTGATCGCACAGTTTCACCCACTGGGCCCTTGCCGGTCCTCCAACCACTGCATGGACTCGCCTGCGGTGAGTTCTGCACCATGCCATGTGCCAGTCTCATTTTATAAACGTCCCCATTGGCCTTGGCCGCTGACCTGTTTTTCACTATTTACTTATTTATTTGGGCATGCCGGGTCTTAGCTGCAGCACGTGGGATCTAGCTCCCTGACCAGAACCTCCTGCAATGGGAGCGCGGAGTCTGCGCCACTGGACCACCAGGGGTGTCCTGTGATTAAACAGTTGCCATGCCCCACACACAAAACCTTCCCCCTGACTGTGTTCTGATGGCAGACCTGCACTCTAGAGCATGGGCAGGTATGTGTGTGCTGACCTTGTGCTGACTTCAAACGTACGCCCAGACACAGAGGTGCCGCTGTGATGGGACAGAGGCCTGAGAACTACGCCCTCTAGGCGCCTGCTGCACGCCCGGCGTGCACATGTACCTACGCCCATAAGCAGTCAGACAGGCGAGAGAGCAGGGGCTCATTCTCCTCCTGGGGAAACTGAGCCCTGAGAATGTCCATAAAGCAGGTCAGAGGGGTCTCTCCTCATTCCAAACGCCGGTTAAAGCTGAGGTGCTGCCAAGCCTCTTTCCCTGGTAGAGAAATCCTGGAATAAATCTATTTCCCTTTTCACTTGTCCAACAGGAAGCCCAGACAGCCAGATGTGTATGCCAACTTCAATAACTATAGGACCCAAAGCCAATATATCTGTTTTCACTTTCCACCTAGAATTTGTTCCATTTTATATTTTCCTTGGCTCTCATTCTCTTTCTATTGGAGTGTAAGTGTTTTATAATGCTGTGTTAGTTTCTGCTCTTTAAGGAAGTGAGTCAGCTACATGGATACATATATCCCCTTCCCCATGGACCTCCTCCCCACCACCACCACCATCCCAGCCGTCTGGGTCATCACTGAGCTGAGCTCCCTGTGCTATATAGCAGCTTCCATTAGCTATCCATGTTAGACATGGCAATGTCCATATGTCAACCTTAATCTCCCAATTTGTCCCACCCTCCCTTTCCTCCCCGTGTCCACATGTCCGTTTTCTATGTCTGTGTCTCTATTCCTATTTTGCACATAGGTCCATCTGTAGCAGTTTTCTAAGTGTATGATACATACGTTTACATCCTCGTATGTGTTCCTGTGAAAGAATGACCAAAGTTAAGCAACCACCAAAAGCCAGACGTGGAGAGGTAGACACCCATGGGTGTCTCAGGGTCCCACAGCTGGTCCAGGTGTCTGTCTACCCAGGTCCCCTCCATACTGACCCCATCTACTTCCTCCTTTCCTCAACCAAAAAGCTAACAGTGTCTGAGTGTCTGCTTCCTGCCAAGCACAACAGGTCCTGCTATGTCCACATCAACTTCCCAGCAACCCCAGGAGCTAACACTAGTAAAAGCACATCCTCTGTCCCAGGTACTGTTTCTGCACACTTATGAACAGTGTTCCCCATGACAACCCTATTAGGCAGGTATGGTCATTATTCCCATCTTACAGAGGCATGAACTGAGGTACAGGTTGGGTAACTTACTGGAGGTGCACAGCTAGTTAGGTATCACAAAGAGGGCTGGAACTAGGGTTCTGTGCTCTATCGTGCATGCTCCCAGCAGGATGCTGTCAACTGAGTCCCTCATTTTATAGATAAGGACGTGAGGTTTCGAGAGACCAGCGGTTCGCCGAGATTGGGCTCTGACTGTCCAGTCTGGATGACTGCAGGCACAAAGGGAAAAGCCAGGCGTTCCAGGAAACGCCTCTCCCAACTCCCGGCCAAGTCAAGGTCGCGCTTCTAGGAGTCAGGGCACAAGTTCACTCCTGCCGGAGATGCAAAGAGAGACTGCCAGGGAGAAACACGAGGACCGGAAGGCTTTCCTGGTCTTCCAAGGCCACCTCAGGGCTTCCCAGGTGACTGAGTGTTAAAGAATCCATCTGCAATGCAGGAGACTCGGGTCAGATCCCTGGGTTGGGAAGATCCCCTGGAGAAGGGAATGGCAACCCACTGCAGTGTTCTTGCCAGGATAATCCCATGGACAGAATGGCCGGGTGGGATAATTCCATGGACAGAGGATCCCAGTGCACGGGGTTGCAAAGAGTCAGACACGACTGAGTGCACACACACAGGCATGCATGAAGGCCACCTCAGCTGTCTCTCCACCACCGCCCTGGACCCCTCTGTGCTGGGGGCAGGCATCCAGGCCACCCACCCCCACTCAGGGAGCTCAAAAACTCCCTCTTCCCTGCCACACTAGTGACTAAGTGCCCAATTCAGTCAAAGGCAGTGTGGAAATGAGGGGTGTTTTTGTTGTTGTTGTTTATTTTTTTGGTATTTTTAACTTAATTTTTTTAGAATTTTTTTTTTTTTTTTTTTTTTGATGTAGACAACTTTTAAAGTCTGTACTGAATCTGTTACAATGTTGCTTATGTTTTATGTTTTGGATTCTTTTTGCCAGGGGGTGGGGGGTGCTGTGAGCCATGCGGGATCTTAGCTCTCTAACCAGGGGTGGAACCTGCACCCCCTGCACTGGAAGGCGACAAAGTCTTCACCAGTGGACCACCACAGAAGTCCCTGGAAATGAGTTTTGAAGCATGCAGAACCAGGTTCAAATCCCAGCTTTGCCACTCACTAGCTGTGAGCCCTGGATGAGGGTGAGCCTCTCCATATATTAGGTGTTAAAATCACCACCTCACTGCATGTCTGGGGAGACTGGCAGAGCCCACTGCACCCGTACCCTCTCTCCCCGAGCAGATCTGCCACCAAGTGGTGGCTGCCTTGCCTCCATTCTCGTCCTGGCAAACCCTTCCAAGGCCTCCATCAGCAGATGCCAGAGGGATGGGGAGGCCAGGGAGGTTTGCTCCAACTTATCTCATTCAAGACATGCCTTCTGGAAGAAGATGGAAAAATAAAACTAAGTAATAAAATTTGAGTTTGAACAGAAAACCCAAATCAGGACTGATCTTTCCAGAACTTCTCTGTCCTACCTCAGGAAGGGAGAGGGGTCAAGAAGTCCGTGGGGGTCACCCCACCTCTGGTGGGCCTCAGTGACAGGCCTTCCTCCTGGCCATCCGCAGCGGGATGGGCTGCTGGCCCACGTGACACGTCCCAGTTGCCATGGTTTCTGTTTATTCTGGGAAAGACAGCTTCCCTGACATCCAGGCCTGGTAAAGCCGAGTGTTTGCGACACTCTGACCGTGTAATCACCGAGGTCCCTTGCTCTGTCCTCAGCTGCACACAGGCTAGAGCCTGCAAGCACAGAAGCAAAGGCGCTGATGGTAACTCAGCCCCCCCAGGTCCCCCCTCCAACCCAGTCCAGGGTGGATGGAACCAAACCCCATTTTCAGATGAGAAAACCAAGGCTTGGGCTTGGGCCATGACTTGCCCAGGGTCAGTGAGAGGCAGGGATTCAAACTTGTCTGTCCCATTTTTTCTAACTGTGTGCTGGTTCATTTATGATCATTACTCTGACTCCCAGGAAACTCAGGCCTTTTCCCAAAACTGCACCTCCTGATACGCCTTGAGAGGACCCTATCCAATGCTCAGAGACATCAAAGGCAGCTCACAGGAGTGAGCAGGGAGTTCCCCAGAGGGACCTAACACTCAGGTCCCCACCCCAGACCTGACCACACCATTCTCAGTTCATGGTTCAAAGACCGCTGGCCCACAGAACTAAATCTAAGCCTCCGACTTAACCAGCACCCCACACATCCTCAGTTCGATGCCTATGACCCCTTCCTTGCTGTCTCTTTGCCCTTTCCAATGCTCAGATCCTTCCTCTTCCATTGGGATTTCCTGGATGCCCACGGGAGCATCAATCACCCCCTCCTCCCAAAGACCACCGAGTCCAGCTGCCCCTGCGAGTGGGCCACCCATGGAAAGGTCTAGCCCCACTCCCGTGTGACATGGGACAGCCATGAAGCAAAAGTTCCATTCTCAGCCCAAGCCGCTGGCACTGAGAGGGAACTGGCACTTCACTGGGAGCTCAGACGGGCCAGCTTCTTCCCTCCACAGGGCCTTTGCATGTGCCATCCTATATGGAACGCTTCCCCTTTGTCCCTACCACCTAGCAACTCCTAGTTTTCCTTCAAGTCTCGGTTTAAGGGTCATAGAAGTCCTCCCTGACCCTCCCCGTTACCCAGTCAGGCAGCACTTGGGCAGCCCTCCTAATCACACTTGTCATGGTCACATTGTGTTTCATCATGTGATTATTTATTAACTAGACTAAAAGCCACGTAAGTGCAGCACTAGGTCTGTCTTGTGCCGGGGTCCCTGGCACAGTGCCTGGCACACTGCAGGGACTTGATCAGTGTTTGCTGTTCTGAAAGAGCGTGGGCAGCTGCGGTGGATTAAAATGATACCACAGGGTCTCAGGCTTCACAGGCACCCTCTGCACTGTAGTTATACCTCCTCCCATCGAGCACCCGAGTCTGTCTGTGCATGCCTTGAAGGCAGGCTTAACCACGTGACTTCATTTGGCCAATGAGACGGCAGCAAATGTGCCACAAGCAAAGGCCTGAAAAGCACTTCTGCCCCGGGATGGGCTCACTCGCTGCACTCACAACCCGGGAGCAGCAGATGAGCACACCAGTGAGCTTGCTGGAGGAGGAGAGACTCTGGGAAGAGCTGACCCAACAATCAGCCCCCTACCTGTCATCTGCCAGACACATACCTCAGTGAGGCCATCCTCAACCAGCCAGCTGCCAACAGACCAGCCAACTGACCACAGATGCAGGACAGAGCCTTGAAGAGGCCATCCTGGCTCAGAAAGCCCTCCAGCCAACCCACAGATTGTGACCAAATAAAACGGTGGTTGTTTCATAGCACTAAGTTGGGGTGACTTGTTACGCAGCAAGAGGTAGCTGATACAGGAGCTAAGATATGCTCACAGCCAAACAGCACAGATCTGATCAATACATCAAGCTGAAACATCAAGCTGAAAACAACAAAAACTTCTTGGGAGGTGGAAAGCAGCTAGGGGGTGAAGGTCAAGTCTCTGGGTTTGAGCCCTGCTGGTCTGTGACTTTGTCTTGAGCCTAGACAAGGTGGGCACTGCTTCTGTGCCTAAGTTTTCCCATGTCTGCAGTGAGAATGACACATCCCAAGCCAAGTTTGCCCAGGAGGGGTGGTCTGAGTCTAAACAGGGAGCGGATGTGAAAAAGCTGCCCAGAGGAAGCTAAAGACTCTTTGGAAGACATGTGCTGTAGAAGAAAGATCACATCTTCAGAGCAGACAGATTCCAGATCCTGATTCTCTCTGCTGCTGTCAGGCTGAGGGACCTTGGGCAAGTTTCTCAGCCTCTCTGAGCTTCAGGTGTCACCTGACACATGCCACCTGACCTGGTAACAATACATAATATGCAGGGCTATGGTGAGGGTTAACTAAGACAGTATACAAAAGACATGGAACACAGTGCCTGGCACAGGAATTGTGTAAATAGTAGCTCCTTCTCTGTCCCCATCTCTACTGCACTGGCACCTCTTTCTGCCACCCTGCCCCATCACTCCGCGTGGAGTAAGAGTTCCCATGTTTCAGATCAATATCTTGTGGCAGGTGACAAGTTGGGACTATAACTTACATAACATTGAGAGAAAGAGAAAGGCTTGCTTGGAGGATGAGATGGGAAGAGCTGCATGTTGGCAGCTCTGACAAGGGGAGAAAACTCAGGCTGTGGTGAACAGCATAAAGAAAAGTGGAGATGGTTCAGAACTGAGCCTCTGCCCTGAAGGCAGACACACCCCAAGCCCACATCTGTCTTCATCTGGGATGATTATCTGTGGTCCTTGCTCCATTCACCACCAAGGCACCAGCTCTGAGGCCCCTGGATGGGTCCTAGGCTGCTGTCAGCAACTTGGGCTTCCCAAGTGTCTTAGTGGTAAAAAAGAAAAGCGCCCTCGTACCAGTGAAGGAGATGCAGGAGATATGGGTTTGATCCCTGGGTCGGAAAGTTCCCCTGGAGGAGAGCACGGCAACCCACTCCAGTATTCCTGCCTGGAGAATCCCATGGACAGAGGAGTCTGGTGGGCTACAGTCTATGGGCTTGCAAAGAGCTGGACACTAGTGAGCATGAGCACGTTGGCATCTTAGCCTGGCCTCTGTCCCACAAAGCACCTACCACAAAAGCAGAGGCCCCTCTGCCCCAAGGACCCGGAATGTCAGCAGGTGGTCAACAGGAAGGCTCCAGGGTGGATTCAGCAACTGCCCACCCCCTGCCCCAGCACACACTGATGAAGCTGAATGCAGGGAGGGCTGACATGTGGGGGGGAGCTGGCCCCACACTGGGTGACTCCCTCTGTGAGCATCTACACCTCACCATGGCCTTCCATGGCCCCCACTACAGGATCCAAACCTTGGGGGCTGGCACTCCAGGCCCTTCCCAAGCCCCAAACCCATATACTTTGGCCACCTGATGTGAAGAACTGACTCACTGGAAAAGACCCTGATGCTGGAAAAGATTGAAGGCGGGAGGAGAAGGGGACAACAGAGGATGAGATGGTTGGATGGCATCACCGACTCAATAGACATGAGCTTGAGCAAGCTCCTGGAGTTGGTGATGGACAGGGAAGCCTGGCGTGCTGCAGTCCATGGGGTCGCAAAGAGTAGGACAAGACTGAGCAACTGAGCTGAAACTGAAACCAATCCACCCAACCCTAGCCCAGGCCCCATCACAACCTGAGTATAGGGACCAAGGACCAATCACAACCAAAACCTTGTGAGGCTACAGCACAAAAAAGCAGAAGTGGCTTACCCAAGGTCACACGGCGAGTTAAACAAGAGCCAAGAGCCCTGGCCCCATCCACACTCCTGAAGGTCACTGTCAGGCAAGGATACAGTGTGGGTGCTGATGGGGTCTCCCCTCCCACCCCAATCTTCCTTTTCAGGCTATGCACCCACTCCTCAGCAACAGTGCAGGCTGTTCTCTGCAGAACTGCTCTTGGCTGAAAGGAGACAAGCCTAGGGGGCATGACCCAGCTCCCCCACCCCTCCTGAGGAAGCCCATGGCCATGACCACCGGACACGGAGGTACAGAAGACCACCCTCCATGTCAAGATGGGACCAGTTCTATAGCATCATTCATGCTTCAGGGATCCCTGTAGGATGAAGCAAATCTCCAGGGAGACCACCTCCTTGCTCACCTTCTCCCTGCCCTACTTCCCCAACTCCCCTTCTCACGAAAGCACTCCCCACTGAATCTCTTTCACAAGAAGCAGCTCTGCTGCTAGGGAGCTCAGCCTGACACAAAGTCCTCGGTCCTCAAATTGTGGTCCACTCACCAGCAGCAGCACAACATCACTTGGGCCTCAAGAGAAATGCACGCTCTCCGACCCCACACAGATCTACTAAATCAGAAACTGCCTTTTTATAGAAACCAACTTGCATGTGATTCCCATGCAAGTTATAATTTGAGATGCTCTGGCTTAACAGAGATAGTCATCCCATTGTGGGGATCATCCAACCCATCTGCCCATATGTTGTGGCAATCGTATTGCTAACCAGCTGTGTCATCTCCATGCTCCACGCTCTGGTTGGATGTAAGCTCCAACATAACCGAGGTAGAATCGCCACGTGCTTCTGATTTGAGCTCCAGTCTCACGCACTTTACACGGTCACCAGAATCCTGCTTTTCTTTTATGCCCCCAGAAACCAGTCCCAGTGCTTGCTTAGTCAATTAGAGAGCTTGCCTCCACTACCTTCCTTTATCAAAAATTTATTTAGTTATTTATTTATAAATAAACAGGCTGTAGGGGTCTTTGCTGCTGCTCGGGTTTTTCTCTAGTAGCAATGAGTGGGGTTACTCTCTAGCTGTGCTCACACTTCTCACTGCGGTCGCTTCTCTTTATGCAGAGCACGGGCTCTAGGCGCACCAACTCAGTAGTTGTGGCACACAGGCTTAATCGCCCCATGGCATGTGGAATCTCCCAGACCAGGGATTGAACCCATGTCCCCTGCATTGGCAGGTGGATTCTTAACCACTGGATCACCAGGGAAGTCCCCTACTGGCTTCTTGAAGGGACCCCAACCCAACACCAGACAGCTAGGAAATTTTCCTCAAGGGCACTTTTGGGGGAAGATGGTGCAAAGAGGTCCAGATTCCCCAGGGCCCAGGAGGGTGAAGGGAGGCGGAGCAAGGTCAGTGATGTTACTGCCTTGGAAGAAGAACATTCCTGACCAGTCATGAGTCAGAAACCCCTCTTCAGAGGCCCCACTGCAGCCCACCCCAGGGAATGAGCCCCTCAGAGCCCCTCCAAGGGGAGGCCTATGACCTTTGCAAAAGGAAAGGCAATAACCAAGTCCTACGTGCCTAGGAGACCCCAGGGCCATTTCCAGAGTCTGCTATAATCCTGCCGGGTGTTTGGACAGGAGCAACGGTGCAAAGCTTGTCATCTCTGTCTGTTGCCTGAGGAGGAAAGCGGTTCACCTTTTGCTAATCGCTCTAATTCATTTTTTATTACTAACTTTCCTGTTTTCTATTTGCCATCTGATTGAAGGTATTACCGAAGGCATTTAAACAGCATCAGACTGTACCACAATGGCAAACATAACTCTTCTGATTGAAATCTGCATTAATATACATATAATTCCCTGATCACAAAGACCTCACGATCCACATGTTAGACCCCAAGTGAACGCGGATTTGGCAAGAGACATATACACAATTGAAGGTTTTTCAAAAGACAATCAGCCATGCCAGGAGGCTGCCTTAAGATGAGTGCTTTCTTGGGCTGTTGGTGGACATGGCTGACCCTTTGGCACCACGTCCTGAATCCAGAGACGTAAAAACATTCACTCCTTTGAGCCAAGAGTTCTACTTTGGCCGTGGCCAACAGCCTAGGTCTGAACCTTGACACCCCATCTCGAGCACACCCCAGAGCCAATCCACTCCCAAATCACACATATTCTACCTCCTAACATCTCCCATGTCCTTCTACTTCTCTCCACTTTCACCCCAGCAGTACAGTCCAAACCAGAGTGGGCCAACAGAACTTTATGCAATGACAGGAATGTTCTATATCTGCACTGTCCATGGGGGATATAGAGAACTTGAAATATGGCTTGCATGACAAAGGAACTACATTTTATTTGATATTACTTTAAATCTCAATAGTCACGTGTAACTAGTGGCTACCATATTGGAGTGTGCAGCCCTAAGCTATCATCAATCCTCTTCTAAACCACAGTAATCACCTCCCCACTGTCTCCTTGCATCCATTCTTTGTCCCTCCATTGCTTTCCCCAGAAGACAGCTACAAAGATAAATTCAACACACCTCAACTCTCACTACCATTGAGACGAAGTCCAAACTCCTGGACATGGCCTTCAGGGCCCCATCTCCTGGAGCAGAAACTACTCCAGTTCTCGGGGAGGCTATGGTGTGCCAGGTACTGGAGGGGGGCAAGCAGTGAAGGCCTCCTGGAAGAGGTGTCACTTGAGCAGGAACTTAAAAGACATGTCCATAGGAGTCTGCCAAGCAGGATGCCCAAGCCAGAGGCACCTCAGCGAGAGCTGCTTTCGTAGCTACGTCCATGAGCCACGGGCAGAGAGCCAGCCCTTGTGAAGCTGATAGTCTAGTGGGACAAAAACAACACACAGAATGAATTGGCAAATGACACGTGAGAAGAGAAAAGAAGAAGATGGGTAAGGGGTTTCTTGTGGACTGGGTGGGAGGGAGAAATCAGCAGGATTAAATTGTAAGGAAGTAAAGGGACCAAATGCACATGCTCTTGAGTCTGTGTGGCTGGACAGTAGTGGGTGGTTTCTCCCCCAATCCTTAAGCATCTTGGCAGGGAACACAGTCTTCACAATTGATAGTTTGAGAAGAAGAAGCAGGTGATTTTGTGTGACCACACTGATTTTTTTATATAAGCGTATTTTTTATCTATTTATTTATTTCTATTTATTTGGCTGCCTCAGGTCTTAGTTGTGACAAAACAGGCGGCTAAGATCCACCAGCCTGTCCCCCATCTTGCCAAGCACTGATGAAAAATCCTAAGGGTTTCAACCACCAACCCTCTTGACTCCCATTCCGACCTTCTTCCCTAGGCTCGGCATGTCTTTATGATGTGAACTCACGTAGGATCTTTCGTTGTGGGGCACAGGTTCTCTAGCTGCAACATGCTGCCTTACTTCCTACATGGCATGTGGGATCTTAGTTCTCTGACTGGGGATAGAACCCATGTCCCCTGCATTATACAGTGGATTAATCACTGGGCCACCAGGAAAGTCCCCAACCACATAGAGATCTTGATTATAGCCTGATGCCACCACTTAAAGGAAGACCTTTAGCAACCTTGGTAAGGGGTAGTACGTAAACAGTGGAAACTTTCTCTACAATATCTGTCATTCACTACGGATATTTACACTTCAGTTAACTGTGATTTTGCTCTACATGGTTTATTTTACAGGGTGAATTTAGTTTTTCACAAGTAATTAAAACCTTTCCTTATACAGTAAAAAAAAAAAAAAAAAGTCCTGCCTGCCCAACAGAAGCATTCCCATGGACTAGAGAAAGATTTCCTTATCTCTGAAGGTCAGGCTGACTGCACTCCAGCTCCCCCAACCCAAGCAACTGGGAGTGATGCCTCCCTCCTGAAAATGGCAAGGTCACCACCCACAGGGAGACCGGAAGTGGACAAAATGGGGCTGAGATCCACCAGCCCTTCCCCCAGAAAGTCAAGCATTGATGAAAAATCCTAAGGGTTTCAACCACCAACCCTTTTGACTCCCATTTCAACCGTCTTTCTTGGGCTCAGCATGTCTTCACAATGTGAACTCACACTTATTAACATTTGCAAAGCCCCAGACACTGTGTCTCTCATATTTATGCACTTAATCCTCTTGGCAACAATGCACAAATACACAATGGAGGCCCAGAGAGGGTGACACCAAATTATTCTTGGAACACAGCCTGGGATATGTTATGATGGCTATCTCTGGCAAATATAACCACCACATTCATTCATTCATTCTTTCAACAACTTTTCACTGAGCACCTACTACATAGCAGACCCCACATTTAAGTGCTGGGGACTCAGTGTTGAAAGAAACAAGCGTGACTCCAATGGTTGGAAAGCTTACTGTCCTCAAGGCGGAACAGGCACTCAAGTCATCTTACAGATCTAGCATGCAATGGGGAAAAACACACTGGGGGCTGAGACAGAAAATAACAGTGTAACTGCAAAGATGAGGGAGTCAGAATCTTGGAGAAGGTGAGGATAAAGTTGAGACCTGAAGGATGAACAGGAAATAGCCTTGTGCAGAATGAAGACAAGGACATTTCACACAAAGGCAATGGCATACGCAAAGACCTTCAGGCAAAAATAACCATGCGGGTGGGGGCACCTGGGGAAAAGCAGAAGGCTGGGGTGGCTAGGAGGGAGTCAACGGAGGCTGGTTTTGCCCTCCATCGTATCCCCAACTCAAAGCCCAGGGCCTCGGACAGAGCAGCTGGGAGTGAGGCTGGAAAAGCAGGTTAGATCACACCAGGATGTCTGGACCAAAAAAGACATTTAACATTACCTACACACCCATGGGAAGCACTGCAAGGTTTTAAGCAGAGGTCTGATTTTGGTTGGGAAGAGTTCACTAAACTACCACGGACACCCATGAGCAATTCTGCCCAGAAAAATGACAGGATCTCATTCACAAACCAAACAAAACCCGATCACGGTCAAGATGGCTCCTCAGCGCATCGTGCTGTGTGACTCACGGCCATTGGATAGTGACTGTCCCCCAAACCTAAGTGTCCCCAGCTGGTATGTGGGAGGTGGCCACCTTTCGGAAGAGTAAGATAAAGCAGCAAGTGACAGGACATGTTGACAGAGCATTGGACAGAGGCAAGGCCGTTGGCAGAGAGAATATTGTGCCAAAGATGCTGCAACAGGGCCGTGGCTTGTTGTTAACGTGGAACCATCAGGAAAACACACTTCTGTGCTTCACTGATACTGTAAGACATAATCTAAGAGACTGTGCAAACATTTAGTGCTCTGTTCACAAGATAAGTAAAACAGTTAACAGAAGATCCAATGGAGGAAATGCATTGCACAGGTGGGAGGACAGGCCCTTCAGGTTTGGAGTTTTTTTCCTCTTTGTCTCATTTAAAATCAAACTTTGGCTCTTAGACATCCATAAACAGATCTGGAAAGGGGAAAAGAAATTAGGTATCTCAGATGCTTAAACACACTTTATTATCTCATTTAATTTAATCAACAGCACAGTTAATTCCATATTGCAGATGAGGAAACTGAGGCCCAGAGGTAATAAGTAGGTTTCCAAATGCCCTCTTAGCCCCTTGTATGCCTTTGCACATGCTGTTCCTTCTACCTGGAATGCTCTTCCCTATCTTCTTCACCTGGCCAATTGACCTCCAAGCAAGGCCAGGTGTCAGTTCCTCTGAGAAGCCTTCCCTGACTCCCCCCACCCCACTCCACCCTCTGCCTGGCCTGGTAGTCTCACACCCAGTGGAGTTGTTTCTTTTTGCCTGTCTCTCTAATATAACAGACTGTGGCTTCTCAAGGACAAGGGCCAGGTGTTCATCATCTGTTCATGCCTGGCATCTACCTCCAAGGCCTACATACAGCAGGCAGAGAATGTTCTTTGCTTGGCTGAACAAATGAAGGAATAAATGAATTAGCTCTAAGTTTCAAAGCCAGAATTTTATTCCAGGTCAATATGACTCCAAGGCATATCTCTTGACCAGAGTGTGAGTGTGTGTCTTTATATAATCAATCAGAAAACATACAAAAACATGGAATACATTTCAAAACATACTAAGAGCTTCATTCATCCCTCTGAAAGAGCTACTGAAAAGCGACACCCCCTAGGGGAAAAGAGGATGGTAAATGTGGATAAAGGGTTCACCAAACCCTTTTGCAAGAGCATTTCACCTTGGTTAATTGTCTAGCATAACTACCCTGGAAACCTGAAGAAGGCAGGATGCTAACTGTGTTACTAGGCAACTCTGCTTATGGTAAAAATGACCCTTGACTGATAAATTGCATCTGGGCTGGAAGGAACTATAAATAAACTATAACTATCTGATTAAGAGGCTCTATTTGGGACCTCCCTGGTGGTCCAGTGGCTGAGACTCTGTGCTCCCCACGCAGAGGCCCCGAGTTCAAACCATGGTCAGGAAACTAGAGCCTGCATGCCGCAGCTAAAGATCCCACATGCCTCCACGAAGATCAAAGATCCCAAGTGTTGCAACTAAGACCTGGCACAGCCAAGTTAATACATATTTAAAAAAGAAGCCACATCTGAGGTTCCCCCCGAGTGTAATGACTTTGTAACCGACGTGCCCCTTGCAGGGAAGTAGATACTGGAGAATGAGATGGTCCTTTGGGAACTGAAGCTTTTAAGTCAGGTGGTTTCCAAAGCCACTTACTGAGACTCTCTTTCTCTTGCATCCGAACTGAAACCTGGCACTGGGGGGAGCTGACAAAGAAAAGAGAACTCCACCTCCATGGGCAACGTCAGAGACCTCTGCTAGAACTTCTGCAGAGGAGGCACAGAGCAAGTGTCCCGTTGGCCAAGCAGTGGTTCTTGTCCCAAGTCCTTCGAGGAGACAGGTAGCAAGGGTCGCCCGAGTGATTCTTATGAAGCTGAATGTTTCCTTGAACCTTAGAGTCTTTGCGAGAGCATCCACGAGAAAGAAGGAGAGGAGGAAAGAGATGATCCCAACCAGAAACACCACTACACTTATTCTGAACTTGAAAGCTCCTCAGATCTCTCCTTTACAAAAGACATGAAAACGTGGGATGCGGACTGCCCTGGGGATCCAGGGGTTAAGACAAGGTGTGGATTCAATCCCTGCTCAGGGGACTGAGACCCCATATGCTGCAAGGTGCAGCCAGACAAAAAAAACCTGGGATGCCGCCCATGCTCACTGTCCTTCTAGGGCCCAGATGATCTGAACACCACCCAGGACTAAAACGAGGGAGGATACGACTTACTTGATCTCCCAGAGACCTCACCACAAACCTGAGATGCAAATAGTTATGTGAGATAATTGGGGCTCAGAGAGGTTAACTGAGAGGCCCAAAGTCACACAGCTTGTAAGTGCCAGGATACGAACCCAAGTACCTCCACAGAACTCCAAAGTCATATTTGAATCCACTATTTGGTTTTGCACAAAAATTCACTTAGAGCTCAGGTGAACGTATAAAGCAGAGAATGCGTGGGGTAGAGGGGGGTTGCTGAGCAGGTCATTTGGGCCCTTGAGGGACAGCAAGGAATCATCCCAGGTTTTTTTTTTTGCGGGGGCGTGGGATAAAGGGATCTCCTTAAATAATGTAGGTAATGCCCAATAGGTGCTTATTAAATCTCTGCAGAACAAATGAGCAATGAAAGGCCCAGGGTCCATCTTCCACATCATCAAGTAAGAGTGTGTAGGCTAAATCACTTCTGATTCTTTCTACTCTATGGACTGTGGCCCGCAAGGCTCCTCTGTCCATGGGATTCTCCAAGCAAGAATACTGGAGTGGGTTGCCATGCCCTCCTCCAGGGGATCCTCTCAACCCAGGGATCAAACCTGAGTCTCTCATGTCTCCTGCATTGGCAAGCAGTTTCTTTACCACTAGCACCAATTATCAAGTATAGTTCAAATCAAAACACAGCACAGTGCAACAACAAAATTTATGCATGAGATTGACCCTGGGTCAGACTACTGAGGTGGATTCTTTTCCAACAAGTTTCTAAATCATTCCTACAAATTAGGCCCAACTTCGAGATAAGCACGTTTTAATTAGCTCTAATGTGAAGGCATTCTACTACCAAATGCTGTTTGAAGTTGAAAACCAAGGCAGGAGGCCCAGCTGGGAATCCCCTGACCCCTAGAATAGACAATGCCGAAACAGTTGAAACAAGGGGTGAGCTGGCCCACTCTTGTATCCCTGAAGAGGGAGGAAGCTCTGTGAGCTGGCCCACTCTTGCATCCCTGAAGAGGGAGGAAGCTCTAGCTGGCACCACAGAGGCTGCAGGAGATAGGAGCGGGGAGGGCAGTCCGAACCCCAGCTCCACCAGCTAGCTCCTCGGATGCCTTCTGTAACGTGACTTATTAGGACCTCAGTCTTCCCACCTACACAGTGGGGATGTGTGTGTCTAGCACAGTTCTTACAAAGACTTAGTGAGATGATATAAGTGAGACAGCCTGACTCTGAGCCTGTAGTAAATGCTCAGAAAATAATTTGTGCTTATTTTGACCCTGCTTTTCTCCATAAAACAGCACAAACATTAGAAATAAAAGCCAGTGAGAGTGGGCTTTTTTTTTCAAGACGGTGGGTAGAACACATAATTTTACCTCTCCCCTCTTCTAAACCCCACTAGACCGGGGTTTTCTGTTTTTCGGTTCAACCCTCTTTCTCTTCAACTTCTTACTTTCCAGCACCCTCTCACTATTTCTGATGCCCACTCCTTTCTTGTTTTCTTACAGACCCTTTTGGAGTTATTCAGCTTTCATCTACCTGAATTATGAATATATATGTGTGTATATGAATTATGAATATTTGTGTTGTATCTGTCTCCCCTTTTTTGTCATTCTAGTGGGGTTTAGAAGAGAAAAAGCTCCAGGAAAAGCTATTTTCTTAAACGAAACCCAGAAAATCCCAAAGAACAGGCAGCAAAGGCTGAAAGCCCTGGGAGACTTGACCTTTGTGTTAACCTATAGTCCTCTGCAAGGAGATCAAACCAGTCAACCCTAAAGGAAATCAACCCTGAATATTCACTGGAAGGACTGATGCTGATGCTGAAACTCCAATACTCTGGCCACCTGATACAAAGAGCTGACTCATTGGAAAAGACCCTGATGCTGGGAAAGATTGAGGGTAGGAGAAGGGGGAGAGAGGATGAGATGGTTGGATGGCATCACGGACTCAATGGACATGAGTTTGAGCAAGCTCTGGAAGTTGGTGATGGACAGGGAAGCCTGGCGTGCTGCAGTCCATGGGGTCGCAAACAGTTGGACACACTTAGTGAATGAACAACAACAGTCCTCAGAGAAGCTGACTGTTGGCTTTAACCTAGGGCTAAGCCAGGGAGAAGAACTCTTTAATTAAACAAGAAGTCTGTCTCGGGGGCTCCCCCTTGCTATGGATGGGCATGATGCAGGAAAAACAAAGTGCACTAGTGCCCATGGGTAACTGCTGGCTGATAAGAGAAATAGAGGTCCCCACCCAACTGCAAGTGAGCTTGTCCCATGCGCTAGCAGAAGTCCCCAGCTTCAAATGTCTACACATAGACCATACTCAGGGCACCAAAAACCAACATCTGCATTGCTTACCTACATGCTCATGGCTTTCACAGATGATGAGGAAACTTACAACCACAGAATAGATCAATCTAGAACTTTGTTTACAAATAAAATGTCAACAAAGAGTTACCAGGCATTTGTAGAAAATATCAGCATAAAAGAGGGACCAGGAAGTGAATCGAAGAGCTAGTCAACAAGAAAACAGAGTTAATGCAGCAAACAGAAAATGACTTTTTTAAACAACTGAATTATCATCTTCAAAAAGATTCAAGATATTCATATATCCATTTAGAAAAGGATGGGCTACTATAACATAAAATCAATCAAGAAACAATACAGTATTCTGGGAAATGAAAAAGTGATTACAGAAATAGAAATGATACTTATTAGAAGCATTGAACTAAAGAATGGTTATGCCTGGAAATATACTCACCACAGTTCACTCTGTCATTAACTATAGGGAGCTAGGCTGGGAGGGCAGGGGGGAAAAAGAAAGAGAATGAGAGGCTCTAATTTTTTTACTCTTAATATATTTCAGTGTATTTTATAGAGAATAAAAACAATTTAAAAAAAGAGAGAAAGGCGGGGAACTGCCCTGGTGGTCTAGTGGTTAAGAATCTGCCTTCTAATGCAGGGGATGCAAGTTCGATCCCTGGCTGGGGAATTAAGATGTTACAAGTCTCCAGGCAACTAAGCCCGTGCTGCAACTACTGGGCCCACACACTGCAATGACGAGCCGTGCCTCTGAATGAAGACCCAGTGCAGCTAAAATTTAAAAATAAAAATAAAAACTAATATTGGCTTCCCTGGTGGCTCAGAGGGTAAAACATCTGCCTGTGATGTGGGAGACCCGGGTTTGATGCCTGGGTTGGGAAGATCCCCTGGAGAAGGAAATGGCAACCCACTCCGGTACTCTTGCCTGGAAAATCCCATGGATGGAGAAGCCTGGTAGGCTATAGTCCATGGGGTGGCAAAGAGCCGGGCACGACTGAGCAACTTCACTTTCATTTTCAAGACAAAGAGGGAAATGACAGAATGAAATGAAATTGGGAGTGAATTAATGAGCAAAAGATGTCCCATGATATCCTATGCCATGCCTACAAGTTACCCAGGCATTTGCCTTTGAGCTTCTTGGTTGCTCAGAGAAGATGAAAGATTGGTTAGCAGACCACCACGGCTGCTGACTTACGCTGGGGCAGGGCAAAGAGGCTCCTGAAGAAAGTGACAGGACTTCAGTCCAAAGCGAAACCAGATGTGACTCACGCAGGCGGGACCCAGAAGCTCCTCAGAACCCAATGTGGTAGAGTCTTCCCCACCACACAGGAAAACGGGTGACGTCTCGAAGCAAAAACTCTGGAATCCTAGCAAGGAATGTGTCAGAGAAACTTGCTGGGTCCCAGAATATCCCACTAATGACCATTTTTCTTCATTTGGTCCTAAGAAGCAGTTATCCGCCAGTTCTCACTCACAGCACGAAATAAAGAAGAATCCAGTCAGTGACTCAAAACTCTCCAAAAATTAACAACACGCTGGCCCCTGATTTCTTGGGCTCCCTGAAATGGATACTGCAATGCTTCCCTTTCCACTCATTCACCCCCAAACTGCTGGGCTCACAGCTATACGTGGGGGCTGCCTGAAGCCAGTGAGCAGAGGACACAAGAATTCGAGGAGTGGGCAGCCCCCTTGCCTCAGTTTGGGACAAACTGGAGCCCAGCTCCAAAGCTCCCTGTGGGTCACTTTCAACATTAAGTATGTTCCAGGCCAGCACCGCCCTCTGCCCAGTCGCGCTTCCCCTACTCCGTTCAAGGTGCACCTCCTGAGAACTTCCCGGCAAATACACCTTCCACAGGCAACTCTCCATCTCAGAGTCTGTTTCCAGGGAGTCCCATGTAAGGCTGTCTCCCAGAGGAAGGAGACACTCCCCCTGACCCACAGGGGTCCTGAAGAAGGCAAGAACCTCAGGGACACCTGACCATGTCCAATTCAGGCTTACCAGCCCCAGGCCAGCAGCACATCCCTACTGCCCCAGGCCAAGACACAAAATTCTCCCATAGTCTAAACGAGAGCCGGTTCTCTGAGTGTGCTCCCTAGGCTAGCAGTTCTGCCATAGCCAACTTGTGGGCAGTGCACACTTTCAACTCCTCCCCAGACCTACTGGATAAGAACTGTGGGATGGGCGGAGGGGGCGGCACAGCACCGGCATTCTGAGTTCCAACTGCCCTCCAGGTAATTCTGCTGCACTAAAGTGTGAGAAGCAGAGCATCTCTGACTACTGGGGAAAATCAAACATAACTCATTAAACTTTCCCAGAGCAGAATGTAAACTGGTGCAGCCACTATGGAAAACAGTATGGAAGTCACGTAAAAAACTAAAAATAGAGTTACCATATGATCCAGCAATCTCACTCCTAGGTATACATCTGGAAAAAATGAAAACCCTAATTCAAAAATATACATGCACTCCAATGTTCATAGCAGCATTATTTACAATTGCTAAGACATGGAGGCAAACTAAGTGTCCAACAAAAGAAGAATGGATAAAGAAAATGTGGTGTGTGTGTGTTTATATACATACATATATATATATATAGAATATTACTCAGCCATAAAAAATGAAATATTTCCATTTGCAGCAACATGGACAGACCTAAATAATATTATACTAAGTGAATTAAGTCAGATAGAGAAAAATATTATATGACATCACTTATATATGGAATCTAAAAAATAATACACATAAATTTATTTACAAAACAGAAACAGACTCACAGACATAGAAAATAAACTTATGATTAACAAAGGGGAAAGGAGGGGAGGGATAAATCAGGAGTATACAATTAACAGATAGACACTGCATGCACACTAAGTCACTTCTATCGTGTCTGACTCTTTGTGATCCTATGGACTCATAGCCCACCAGGCTCCTCTGTCCGTGGGATTCTCCAGGCAAGAACACTGGAGTGGGTTGTCATGCCCTCCTCCAGTGGATCTTCCTGATACAGGATTGAACCTGCATCTATTACATCTCCTGAACTGGCAGGCAAGTTCTTTACCACTAGCACCACCTGGGAAGCCCAACAGATACACACTACCACACATAAAATAAACAAGGATTTACTGTATAGCACAGGGGACTATATTCAGTATCTTGTAACCTATAATGGAAAAGAATCTGAAAAAAAAATACATATATGACGACTAAGTCACTTTGTTGTACACCTGAAACTAACACAATATTGTAAATCAACTACACTGCAATAAAAAGGGAAAGAGGATGCCAGATCCATGTAAGTGAAGAATGTTTTATAGGCATTTATAATAATATTAAACACTCTACCAAAAACAAACAAAAATTTTCCTACAGCAGAAGACCAAGAGACGGTCACCAACAATGGTCTGGATCCAGCGACAAGGAACATTTCATACTGAACGATAACTGTGGCGAACCCGCATCTTTTCACTTAAAACATAAGCAGCCTGAATTCGACCCTCCGTATAATGACCCCTACTGGTATTCCTCTCTCCTGCAGGCCAGTCTCCCCAACTTAAGCTGACAGTATCCCCAAACCACCTTGCAAGAGCTGCCCCTCTGCCTAGAAGGTCTTCCCACCACTCTGCATGCACCGCACATAGCCCGCTTGGTGTTTCCTGTAAGACTCTGCTGTATGAAGCCTACTCACACCTCTGATACTGTCATTTCCCCAGACGGTTGTATAGTTAATTGTGACTCTGCATTCTGAGCCAAAATATCACAGATCCACATGGTCTTTCATCTAGGAAAGCCAAGTTTCCTGTTGAGTCACTGAGCCTTCGGGACAGGGCTGAATCCCCTAGCACACAGTAGGCACTCAAGAAAACTTGTTGAGCATTGGAAAAACCCAGCAGAAAATCCAGCCTTGTAAAACCACAAGCCTGTTGCTCCTTCTTGCAGGCATCAGAAACAGCAACTGTACAGTAGGAAATTTAAGCCTCAGGATAATTGATCAAAATTTATTATCCTGTGTTATACAACATGTTTTCACTAAGTTATAAAATTACAATTTACCACGACTCATTAAGTTAATAATTACTTACCATATGTTTTTCCTGCTGCTCCCAAACCATGCTGAAACATCACTACGTAGGTTTTTGGTCCATGTAAACAAATAAAAAAGGATAATGGCCAACCATGTGGATAAAGGATTTGCTGACAGGGAGACACAGGACTAAAATACCAGACAGAAAATGTGAACCTCAAACTCTGCCACTCTCATCACGATCATCTCCTAGTTTACCTGCTCCACCTTCCAGATCAATGGTTCTCAAACAGGGGTGATTTTGCTCCCCAACCCCCAGGGAACACTTACAAAGTCTAGAAACATCTTTGATTGTCATGACTCGAGGGGAGGTGCTATTGGCATCAGTTGGTAGTGGTCAAGAATGCTGCTCCACATTCTATCAAGCATGGAACCACCCCCACATCAAGGAATTGTCAGGTCCAAAATGTCGATATTGCTGAGGCTGGGAAAACACTGTTCTAGATTACAGGGAACCTCCATATCTTTAATCTGAGCAATTCCTAATTACTTTAATCTGAGCCTCATAGCAACAATATGAGGAAGGCATTATGCCCCCCTTGTACAGATGAAAAAAACTGAGACTTGGAGAGGTTAAATGATGTGCACAGGTCACCAGCCCTAGCCGGTGAACCACGCAGCTGCAATTTGTACTGGTCTTCTCTGCTTCCAAAACCCACCTTCCCTCCCACACAGATTCAAGAAGGGGAAAAAAAAAAAGATGCAAAGGAAGTGCACAGCTCCTTGTCCCTCCATAATGCTGTACAGAGACTGCTTCAAACCTGAGGCCCGGGAAAATCAGATCCAGAGAGCATGCATGAAAAGACCTCTCGTTAGGAAGACCCTTCCCCCAGCAGCCTGCGCTGAAACTAGATTCCTCTTGCATTGTAACTTTCAATTGTGCTGCTCTTTGTGAATAGAAATGAAAGCATTTCCTGCTTGCACTGAGTGCCTTACAAGCAGGATTTCTAGTCCTCAAAGCAGGCTTATGGGGTTTGGGGGTTGGGGGGGAAGTATCGATGTGCCCATTTTCCAGATGAGGAGACTGAGGCACAGGGAGGTGAAATAACTTGCCTGCATTGAGGATCAAAGCCAAGTCTGCTGGGTTACAGAATTTACACTGCCTTTCTAACCTGAGACCAGCACTGGGAAATCAGAGGAGCAAAATTAATGCCCTACAGAATCACACGGGGCTGGCAGCTGTGCCACACGGGGATCCTTGGGATAAGGGTAAGGCTCTTCCCAGCTTATTGGCTGCTCTCCATGTGGGCTCAGTCCCCTGGGCCTACGCAGGGAAGCTCTTCTAAGAATGTGAGGTCAGCCAAAAGACTCTTGGCCTCTGCCCTGCCCTGAACACCATGTGCTCACTGCAAAAGTCTTCAGATTATTAGAGTCAAACAGATGTTAAGTTCCTCAAGCCACAGAGAACAACAGGCCAGCTCTGAATTCATTCATTCAGCAGCTATTTACTTAGCACCTATGTGCCAGGCCGGCTCTGGGAACACAAAAGTAAAGGGAGACAGAGACGGTGGTTCCTACCTACTGAAGTATATGAGAGCCCTCATATACTGAAGTATATGAGGATTACGCTCTCTTCAAAAAGCATAATCCTCATCCTTGCCAGGGGGACCACACTCTACAGTTATAAAGGACATGCCCAGACTTTATTTCATTATATTTCCACACCACAGTTCCTCATCTCACAAGGCTAAGGGTCACTAATTTGCTCTCCTTTTTGCACAGAGGGGAACACAGGCCCAGGGTCGGGCACTTTCATGCTCAAGGTCACCCAGTAGACTGGGGACAGCTGTGCCAGACCTGGGCTGCTACTCCTGACATTGGTAAGGTACAGAAGTGTGGTCCTTGTAGAATCTTTGGAACAGGCTGGGGGAGGACTATAGAGAACATCCTTGGACAGAAAGTGCAAAAGCCTCCTAACAGAAACAGAGGCACCCTTCCAGAGTTCCCCCAGGACCAGCCAGCCCAGGGCTCCTCCCCCAGGGACCCACCCACAGCCACCAGTGTCCCAGCAGAAAGATGCTGTGGGGACCTCACCTACCAGGGATGCTGAGCAGGCCTCTCCAATCTTAAGTCTGGGTGAAGGTGGGACCAGGCCCTCCCACTTCGTGGATTTTCGTCACAAGGAGCCGCCAATCATTCACTACCCAAGCTTGTCTAGATCGCATCCAGGGGCAAGATGCTGTGCCCAGAGCTGTGGGGGTGGAGAGTTGAATCACTCACCCACCAGCACAATTTCCTGAGTAATTATCGGTCAGGCACCGTGCCAGGTGCTGGGCATGGTTCCTGCCTGGTGGGAGCCCACAAAACCCTGTATACAAACAACCGAACCGCTGCTACATAACATGTGGTCTCCAGAGTGGCAGCGGCAGGACTGGGAGCTCATCAGACACGCAGACCCTCAGGACCCCAGCACAAATTAGCTGAATCAGAATCTCAGGGAAGGAAGGGGTGCCCCGGAACCTGTTTCAAATCTTGCCAGATGATTCCTATTGTGTACATGAATTTGAGAACTCCTGGTCTAGACCACAAGGCCTTCCCCAACCTCACTACTTAAAACGGCAAACCAGTCCCTGGACCTGACACCCCTAACTCTCTTCCCTGCTTCCTTTTTCTGCATAGTTGTACTGACAGCATCGGTTACAATACCATAACAATCTCATCCATATATTTATGACTTCCCATGCTGATATATAAGCTCCAGAGGGAAGCAATTTGAGTCACTTTGTTTCACTTCTGTTGCCAAGTACGGTGCCTAGCACAAAGATGTGCTCCATAACTGTTTGTTGACTGAATGATGGATGGCAGAACATGCCAAAACCCATGTAGTAACCAGTTCTTGGGGGGAGACCTGGAAAAAGACAGAAGGTTGTTGACCATGGAGCACTGCATGGACAGAGTGGTACCCAAGTTGGCCCTGAAAGATGTCTGAAACAGGGATGAAGGATATGTGGAACACAGAGATGCTAAGCCTCTAACTGGAATAGGTCCCAAGTGGTTGAAACCATTGTTATCTAATTAGTAGCCAGTATGTGCCAAGAACTTTTATACCCTGTATCCACTCAATTTTTAACTCTACGGAACCTCAGAAGTAGACAGTGTTGTCCTTATGAGGACACTGAGGCTCAAACATATTAAATAATTTGCCCCGTTCACAGAAACTTGTATAAGGATGTTCACAGCAGCTTTATTTATAACTGCCCCAACATGGAAACAAACGCAAATGTCCATCGGCAAGGGGAACAAATAAACCAACACAATGTAATATTACTAAACAATAAAATAGAACAAACTTTGGATATACACAACATGGATGAATCTTAAGGACACTTCATTGAGCAAAATGAACCCAGATGCAAAAATGTATATGCTTCATATGAAGGTCTAGGACTTAAATTGACTTAGTGCACATAAACTGAATTTAGATAAACCACTGATAATAGAAATCAGGTAAGTAGTCTCCTCCAGAGGTAGGGGGTATTGACTGGAAAGAAGCAAGAAGAATTTTCTGGGGTGACAGAATGTTCTATATCTGGATAGGGATAGGGGTCACAAGGGTGGTTATATTTGTCAAAACTCATGGAACAGTACACTTCAAATTTCCGTTTTATTGCACGTAAATCATACCTCAATGAGCTAAAATCATTTGCCCTAGGTCACAAAGACACAAGTGGAGATTTGAATCCAGATTTGCTCAATGCCACTGGCCAGTTTCCACTAGTCTGCCACAGTTATGCGGGGAGCCCTGGGCAATGCGCCCATCCTGATAAAGCACCTTGCCAAAACCCAAGTGAAGGGACTTCATAGTTACTCTAGAAGGATATCATAACTCCCAAACCACGACAGAGACCTGTGGGGAATGCCAGACAAGCATCAAACTGGGAGTCCAGGAACTTGGGTTCAGGCCTCCGCTGCGCTCTTCATTTGCTATGTAACCTATGAGTATACTACTCCATGACTCAGTCTCCCCTTGCGTGAAGGAAGAAGGAAGGGATCAGTGGTTCCCAGTGGGGAGACACACATAGAGCTACAAGGCCACAAATCCCTATGCTCAACCAGGCACCATTACTACATGAAATAAGTAATGTGCCTGTTTCATATCTTATAAGCTATTTTTCAAATGTATGCTAATATTATTGTGATTAATAAAATAAACATCTATTTCAAAGCAAAAATGAAACCATAGCAGCTTTGTCATTGTGCATTTTCTCAAATAAAAGATACCAAAAGAACAGCCACTGCTCATGACTTTGGTTTAAAGAGGCTAGAATCTCTGTGTTAGAGGATTGCTAAGGGGACAGTCACCAAGGGAACGGTCGCCAAGGGCCCTTCCAGGTCAACTGCCCCATGGTTGTCCAGCATCAGTTGGCAAAGGCTTGTCCTTGTGTTTCTCAGGTTTGGGTCCTTGTGGGGACCAGGCTCTTATCTAGACTCCAGTGACCAAGCCCCCAACGTGCGGGTCACGTCCTGCCTGTGCACCCCACTCTATAGATCCCAATTGTGGTCATGGCTGCTTCTTGGGTGTGTCTCCCCTCCAATCTGGAGAGTGACCAGGATCTCCCCAATCCCTCCTTGTTGTACAAAGAAGCCTGGCAGAACAAGGGGCATCAGTTCCTTGGTACAACTTGCACCACCACCCCCAACCACTAGCACTGAAGGTGAGGGGCCATTGGTGATCTGCTACCAACAGGCTTCTGACTCGTCCCTCTCTGAGCCAAGTGACATCCTCTGTCTCCCCCTGCCACCAGGCTGCAGGACTGAGAAGCAGATCCCACGTCCAAGTAGAAAGTCAGTCCTGGTTTTCATCTATCCTGGTGACCCAACTGCCACCGTCCTCCCATCTGGACACACCCTCCACCTAGGCCAGGGGTCCGGAGATCACAGACAGAAACCAGAATCACCAGCTTCTCCTTCCCTGAGTGGTTTCCTCCTACCAGGGTTGCACACTGGATCTTGGTGCTGAGTCAGAGCTTTACGGAACGTCAGAATAAAGCAGGGGCCTCGGCTGAATGCCACCTCCCAAAGGCCCCCTTAGGAGACCACCCCACTCTAAAGGGGCTTACAGAAACACCACCCTGCAAAGGAACACTGCAGGCGACAGGCACCCACCTAACCAGACTTTGAGGCACACATCCCCAGACTCACCCATGCCCCCAAACCAGAGGGTGGAGCCTTGCCAACTTCATATTTTAAAAAATAACAAAGCCAAGGGCAGCAGATAGACCACTGCCCCCCCCCCCCCCCACATCCAACTGTCTTCTCCTTCCTAAAGACTCCACTTGCTACTTCTCATCAATTTTCCCTCCATCAGATGGAAGCGCCCAGAGAATCGGCCTTCTCTTGAAGACACCATCCTCTTTTGCTTCTGACTTTGCCGGTCACTGGACGAACGATAAATCGCCCCATCCTCCGCGCGATCTTACTTACCGCCGGTCCCCGCCCCAGGTCTGGGGGCCCCAGACCCCACCCCATGCCCCAAGGGAACTGCGCTGGGCCCTGACCCTAGACTCCAGAAGCCGCTCCCCAAGGCCTGAGGACGCAGCCAGCGACGCTCAGCCGGGGCGGCCCCCAGGTTCCGCGCGGGGACGCCCCCTCCCCGCAGCATCCCCATAGCAAAAAGCTCGATGAAGAGCCTGCGGGGTGGGGTTAAGACCCCGGAGGGGCGCCGACCCAACCACGGGACTGGCACTCACCACGCAGCGCCACGGAGCCCGCGCGTCTGCGCCTTGGCCGCGGGAAACCCACGCGCGCCGTTCAATCCGGGCTCCGAGTGACGAAAAGCCGCGCTCGGCTCCGTCCGGCCAGGGACCGACGCACCGACCTGCGGACGCACTGACCGTCCGGCTTCCTAACTTAAGTTTGAAAGTTCCCTCCCGGGCGAAGGAAGCGTCTCGGACTGCGCCGCTGCCCCGCAGGATCCGGGGCTGGGCTGCGAGCGCGGAGCGGGGTCGGACGCCGCCCGTCCGGGCTTCCAGAAGCGCGAGCTCGCACCGCGCCCGGGCGGGGCAGCGCGGCGGGGACCTGGCTGTGCGGGAGGGACCTGGTCGCGGGTGGGGGTGGCGATCTCGGGAAAGAAGGGGCGCCCCTCACCACAACTCCAGCCGGGAGAGCGCTCTCTCGCCGTTCCCGGGAGGGGACAGGCCTCGATGGGTCATTGCCAGCTAGGAATCCGAGGCCCCGGCGGGCGATGACAACCGATTCGTAAACGGCCCAATTCGTGCGCTTCGGCGGCAAGAAGTTAAAAATCCCGACGCGCGGGTGTGGACTGCCGGGCTAGGGGGAGAGGGGGCGGGATGCGGCTGCCCCTGGGTGTGACCGCGCGTGACTGGGTGACTGTCAGGGTGATCCGTGTGCCTGAAGTTCACCGTCCACGGGGTGGGTGGCTGTGGGTGACAGCGTGCGACCGTGGGAGTCACTGGGAGCGCGGGCGAGTGACTGTCGGAGCGACGTCTTTGTGTGCTTGTCCCCAGCTGTGGCTGCGTGTGCGGCGGCGGCGCGTGAGAACAGTGACTTGTACGTGGCAAGGTGACAGTGCAGGTGCGCGCGTGACTGCGTGTGGTTGTGTACAGAGGAGGGTGACCTGTGTGGGACAGGAGTGTGAGCAGGTGCATGGCTGGGCGACCGTGGGTCACTGCGCGTCGGCTAGTGAATGCAGGCGAGGCCGTCAGGGGGGACGTGGTGAGTATGTCACCATGACTTCGTGTGAGCAACTGTCGGGTGACTTCTGCCTGTGATCCCAACTCCAGGCGTTGAGTGTCCCCGCCAAGGGGATCGGCATGAGAGGCGTGTGTGCCCGTCGGCAGGGCTGGGGGGGTGCATGTGTCCGCGCGTCCTCACCGCCGGCATCTCCCCGAGCGTGTCCCCGAGAGCGCCCGCGTCCCGAGCCGCCGGGTGACCGCTGCCCGCGCGCTCCAGCCCGGGACGCTCCGGCGCGGCGCGGGGTCCGAAGGCGCGGGCAGGCCCCGCCCGCCGGGCCCCCACCCCGCCCCCGCCTACCTTGCCGCAGTGGTAATAGTCCAGGGGCGCCAGGCCGGCCGGCTCGGCCCCGGGCCGCGCGCCCACCGCGGGCGCCGAGGGGTACAGGCGGACGTCCATGGCGGGCGCGGCGGCGGCGGCGGCGGCTCCCGCGGGCAGTGCCTGGGCGGGCGGCGGGTGGGAGCCAGTGTGCGAGCGGGTGTGCGAGCGCGGGGGGCGGGCCGGGGGCGGCGCCCGGCGGAGCGCCCCGCCCCCGCCCGCCCGCCCGCCAGCGCGCGCTATTGTTCCGGCCGCGGGCGCCTCGGAGGGCCGGGGGCCTGGGCCCTGGGGGGAGGCCGCTCCCGCGGTCCGGGCAGCCGCCGGTCCCCCGCCCTGCTCTCCGCCCCCGCGGGTCCCGGAGGGTTGCGCGCCTGTCCAGACGGCCCTCTCCCGTCCCGCCTCCCGCCACCAAGAGTGAGGGGAGGGAGAAAGCCGTACTACACCCCTCCCCAGAAGTGGGACTCTCCCCGCCCCAGATATCAGGGCGTCGCTGAGCCCTGAAGGTGGCAGAAGAGAAGGAACACTTTCGGAGATGGATGCTGCGTTACCCGGCGTTGCCCAGAGCCCGAGGCCGGCCGATCGTAGGGTGTCCTCGCTCCCGGTCCCACTGATCAGAGCACTGAGAGAGTGGCCCTGAGAGGGGAGGGGGGCTGCTGCTTAAATCCTCACTTTACAGGTGAGGAAACTGAGGCAAGGACTTGTGGGATCGGTAACGGAGTGGGCTCCACGGTGTCCAGAGGATCCAGGACTGGAACCACCTGGAGGAGTCTAAAGCATCCTTTAATGACAGAGAGAGGGAAGGGTCATAGAAATAATAGACTAGAAAGTGAAGTTCTGGGGAGGCGGCCAGAATCGACCACTCGCATCACCACGACCAACAACCACCACTAGCCACCACGGTCTCCTGGAGTGAGAGCCCGGAGGTGAGACGGCTCCCACAGTGGGGCAGAGAGGTGACTGAAACGGGCTCCCCCTCCCACAAAAAAAGCCCCTAACTCCTCCCAGCACCTGCAGGCAGCTAGCCTATGTTGCTCCTCTCCTTCCCATCTAAGAATTGTCTACTCGGAGGGCATCTCCTCCCTCCCCTCTGGCTCCTGACTCTGGCACACTCAGGCTGCCTGGCTGGGAAGGGTCTGAGGCCAGGAGCGGAAGCAAATCAGAATGGGAGTCTTGAGTGGCAGCAGGAGAAAAGGGAGTGAGCCTCTTGCTTGGAACTTGCCTCCCAACTGTGATCTGGGCTTTGCTGGTCCTGGCTTCAAGCTAGGACCACTTATTTATGGCCATAAGGATCCCCTGATACAAGATAGGTGAGGGAAAGAGGCTTTCACTAAAGATTTGGGAACAACAGAAGGAAATTACAGCTCGGAAAGGAAAGAACTTCTAAATACATTTCGTCAGTCATTGTTTCTAAAATTCACTGTCATATCTCATTAGAATGAATTTCCCACTAGCCCCTCTCCTTTTTTTTCCCATCTGAACAGTCAACTGACCCAGCAGCGTTTATTGAAAAGATTGCCTTTCCTCACACGTCTTCAGTGTTAACTTTGTCATAAGCCAGGTAGTCCATATGTTCATCAGATAGCTTCTGAATTTTCTAGTGTGTTCCATTAGCCTGTTTGTCTCTTCTTGAGCCATTGTCACACTGACTGAATTTTTGTAGCTTTCAATAAGTCTTTAATGTCTCATAGAATAAATCTACCCACTTTTCCTCCAGAGTGCCTTGCCTATTCTTGACATTTGCACTTTCATAAAAATTTTAAAATAAGGTTATCTGTTTACACACACACTGGCACACACACAATCCTGCTGAGATTTGATTGCTATCACATAGAATCTTTAGGTCAATTTGGGTAAAACTGACATTATTAAATATTAAGTCTTCCTATCCATAAACATGGTATGTCCCTTCATTTATTTAGGTTTTTTTTAAAAAGTCATCTCAGCAGTGTTTTGTAGTTTCTCATGTATAGAACTTGCACACATTTTAATAGATTTAGTCCTGGATATTTCATGGTTTTGATGCTATTATAAATGGGTTTTTTTACATGTGAGGTTTTTTTCTCTTAATTTTCTTTTTGTTGCCAGTATAGTGTGGTGGTTTTAAAATACATCAGCAAATTATTTGATATCCTCCCAAATGGTGGAGCCTAATAACCTTCCTCTTTAAAACTGTTGGTCTTAATGATTTTTAACAAATTGAATGTAGTGGAAGTGATACAGAATTGAGTCTAGGTTATGAAAGTTGATATATCTTTTGCCTGGCTCTTTGTCTTGGGAAATTTGTCTTTGGAACACTAAGCACTATGTAAGAAGCCCTAGGCTGCTGTGCTTTGAAGAAGTCTAAAATAACCCACATAGAGGATCCATATGCAGTGGCCTTAAGACTGAAAAAAGAGAGGAAAATGCCACCAGTCCCCTGCCATTCTAGCTTCATATACTGACTGACTGCAATCCTGAAACAATGAAAAATCTTGAAACATCCAGCTGAATTCTTCCTCAATCCAAAGTGCACAGAAATCATGAGAGATAATAAACAATTATAATTTTAAATCATAAAGTTTTGGAATGATTTGTTACTTGGGAATAGAGATCTGGAACATACAAATATATTTTTGTGCAATGCCTTTAAATCTAGCAACACTGCCAGACTCACTTATTCTAACAATTTTTCTGTAGAATGTTAGGTGGCAGAGTGGTAAGAATCCACCTGCCAATGCAGGAGGCCCAGGAGATGCAGGTTTGATCCCTGGGTCAGGAAGATCCCCTGGAGGAGGAAATGGCAACCCACTCCAGTATTCTTGCTTGAAAAATCTCACGGATAGAAGAGCCTGTGAAGTTACAGTCCATGGGGTTGCAAGCAGTTCAACACGACTGAGTATCTGAGCAGGCACACATGCACACAGGCGAACATTATATTTCATCTATAAAAATGAGAGTTTTCATTTTTCCTTTTCAATCTTTAAACATTTATTTCTTTTTCTTGCCTTGGTGCACTGGCTAGTATTGCCAGTACATTTTGGAAAGAAGTAATAGTAATAGGCATCCTTATCTCATCCCTGATCTCAAAGGAATGCTATCAATATTTCATCATTTATTATGTTTCCTGCTGTAGTTTTTTTACTTGCTGTTTTGTTTAATTTCATTTTATTTTTGCAGATTGAGGAGGTCAATCCTCACAGCAAATCTTCTGGGTCAGGAAATAAGACTGCCGTGGCCATTTTACAGATAAGAAGTATGAGGCCTAGTGGAATCCTCAGTATCACAGTGTTAATAGCTGGACTGATCAATCAGCGGTACCTAAGCCTGGAATCCCACTTTCCATTGCCCATATTTCCACAGTCTTGGTCTCATTGGCTCTGGTTGGGGCTGTAGAAGAATAACCACTAGAGTGTGGAGGCCCAGGTGCAACAGGTCAGCTTCGGGAAGCAGTTCGGCCACCCTGTCAATCGCCTATGTTCACCCCTGTCAATCACCTATGTCCATTCCCTTCCCTGAGGCGAGGTCAGCATCAAAGAGGTCTCTGGGCAGTCTGGCAGTGGAGCCCAGCAAGGAAGCCATGCAGACCCCAGAGCTTGGGCTTGCCCATTTTTTGTTGGGAGTTGATCAGATAGGAAGTCAGTGACTCATTTCCCACAAAGAAATGCCTCAGCCTCATTTGTTGTTCTCAGGACGGGAGTGGGGCTTCTCTTCCTCTGGGAGACGGGAGTCTCACAGCTGGTTGAGGCTGGGTTGGTCTTGCCCTGCCTGCCACAATCCATCTTGAGGACCCAGAGTATCTGCTTTTGCATCTCCCAATTCTCAGTTTCTGATATCATCAATAGCTGAGATATCAGAATATGGATGTGTCTTAATAAGTTTTATTATTATTTAGCGATGGTAAGGAAGATAGATCGGGAAACAATTGCCATTGAAAAGATAATTTGTTGCTCACAGTTTCCAAGACAAGAGGCAGGCCATACCGTAGGGGCCACATGGGGAAACACCAGCGTCAGTCAGGAGGCAAGGGAGAGGGAATAATTGTAGGCAAGAACATTTATTGTGGTTTCCATGTGAAGAAACAGGCTTCCCCGGTGTCTCAGTGATAAAGAATCCCACTGCCAATGCAGGAGATGCCAGGTCGGTCCCTGGGTCAGGAAGATCTCATGGGAGGAAATAACCCACTCCAGTATTCTTGCCTGGAAAATTGCATGGACAGAGGAGCCTAGCGGGCTACAGTCCATCGGGTGGCAAAGCGTTGGACATGACTGAGCACACACACACACACACACACAAGTGAAGGAACAGCCAAAGCAGCAAGAACAAATTTAGGATTGGCTAGTTTGAACCACTTCCATATGGACACGTGGTAGAATTGTACTTCCCTGCCCACAGGTACTTAGGTATGTGACCTTGTGACTTGCTCTAGCCAAAGGAACATGAGCACAAGTGGTGCGTGTCACTTCCAGATGGGAGATTTAAGTGTCTGGGCATTCTTAACCCACTTCTCTTCTCCTTCTACCATGAAAATCCTAACAAGTTCTAACTCATTCACTAAGACTCAATGAAAGCAACACCTCTTCAGTGAAGACTTCTCCAAGAATCCAACTCATTGCTCCAATTTGCTGCTCCAATAACTGTCTGCACACAAGACTGTTAGTGTTAGATTTCACCCAACTGTAATAACACAACTGCCCTAAGAGTACCTTAAGGAGGGATGATGGCTCATTCATCTTGGTACCTCTAGTGACTGACACAGGATGGATGTTTCATGCCCACTTCCAGGGGAGGCAGAGCGCTCAAGGGATTTCCTATACACACACACACACACACACACACACACACACACACTCACACTCAGGAAGAAGCAGCCTCTGAATTGCTCAGATTCCAGGGAACAGATGGGCTACATTTGCCAGTGAGGGGGGTCACAATGCAGCACATGTGGGTGGCTTCCAGCAGTGTCTGCACCTCTGTTTCTTCCCTCCCAGTGGCCGCTGTGCAGAAGATCTGACCTGGGCTTCGATGTGATAGGATATGTTAAGCTGGGTTGGGGAAAAGCTCACCTCTTAGTTGGAATCTTCCAAAAGCTGATTCTGAAGCAAGAATCCTAGTGCATGTAATCTACTGGAGAGGCATTCAAAGACATATGGGAAACGGGGGTGGAAAAGTGATCCCAGGAAAGAAAGACAGTCAGTAAAGGGCACATTATCAAGCAAATTACTACTGCAGACAAATGGAGCCTCACTCCACTGGGGAACTCTCTAAAACAGTGTAGAACACGGCTGTAGAGTCATTCCACTTGAGGGGCAGAGACCTGGAGTCTTTACCCACCAGCTCCTCATAGTCTTGGTTGAAGGTTGCTCTCAGAAGGCAGTTCAGCCTGGAAGGTAGAACGGGGCTCTGGCAACCAGAGTCAATAGGCAAAGAGATGCAGGTACCAAGAGCTGGAAGTTCAGGCCTCATGCACTGGAACGGTGAGTCTCTGGGGATGTGGGCAGAGCCCCAGTAGTGTCTGCCATGGGCTTCAAGTCCATCTAATAGCAGAGCAGAACTCTGCTTTCTTTAGGTACTCTCACGTCATGTGTGTGTGTGTCTGAGTGTGTGTGTGTGCATGCATGCATCTCCTTCAAGAACTCGGTTGAGGTGGATGGCTATTATCTGGTGCATCTGTTGGGCATTCTTGGGGCCCTAACCATTGTACCCCCTCAACAGCATTCCAACCTATGATTTCTGACCACTGGCCAGCCAAGTCAGCCCACAACTTCCACTCAAAATGTCTGCTTAATGAAAGATCAAATGAACCAAATGCATGTGTGGCAGAGACTTTAGCACAGGATAATTCATTCAGGCCCTGCATGTAACAGCACGGAGACACCAAAGGCGCTGAGTTCGAATCTCCAGCTCTGCTCAACTCCCTGTTTTGCCCTATTCAAGTCAATGTACCTCTTTGAGCCTCAATTTCCTCTTCTGAAAAATGGGAAGGTAGTGCCTACTCCACGGGTTTGTTGTGAGACGCAATGAGAACATTGACAATAAAACATTTCTAAAACTTTGAAGCACCACTCAGTTGTTAGTCACTGTTATTAAGGCACGTTTTCCTAGTCATCAACTCTAAAGTCGCCTCAGAAAAGGAGGGAAATTCACCCTGATGTCCCACCCGTGAATCCCTCTCCAATTTTCCAGAGGGGCAGTGCCAGAGCCCATTTGGGAGACTTTACACTCTTTGGACTTTCATGGCGAGAGGAGGGGGTGCTGGGAGGAAGGAGGAAGGGTGGAGAACCCTTGGGAGGAACCCTTGGGAGGGAACTAGAGCTCCTGGAGCCCTGCTGTGGGAACCAGCACATTATCAGATCCCCCCACCAGCCTTCATGGTGGATATTATTATCAACGGACTTTTTACAAATGAGGAAACTGAGGCTTAGAGAAAATTCCCTAAACCTCAGACACACAGCCAGAATTTTGCAGAGCTGGGATTCCACATGAGTACTTGGAATTCATGCTCCTTCTGCAACAGCACACTACACTTGAGTTTAAATTACATCGTGCAGATTGTCTTACAATACAAAGAGCTTGTAATGAGTGAGCTATCTGGAACACATTCCCTGAGAACTCTCAAGGATTCCTTACCTGTCTCTGCTGTGTGCACTGGTTACAGAAGGAGAGAACCCAGAAAAATAAAATGTGAATGAGCCCCACTCAAAAAAGAAACAAGAAATCTAAATAAACCACCATCTGCAATTCTCTAAGAAGAAATTAAAAGAAGTTCTAACAACAGCTAAAAAGTACCGAGTACCAGATGTGTGCCTGACTGTGTTAAATGTTGTACATATAATACCACTGTTAATCCTGACAACAACTCCATGAGGTAGGTTCTACTCTTATCCCTATTTTACAAATGAGGAAACTGAGGCATAAAGAGACCATATAACTTATTTGTAGTTAGCACATAGTGTAACCAGGATTTTCAACTAGTTGATTTGACTCCAAAGCCCACTCATAACCACTAGACCTCGTTGTGTGTGTGTTTAGTCACTCAGCCATGTCCAACTCTTTGTGACCGCATGGACTGTAGCCTGCCAGGCTCCTCTGTCCATGGAATTTTCCAGCCAAGAATACTGGAGTGGGTAGCCATCCCCTCCTCCAGGAGATCTTCCCAACCCAAGGATCAAACCCAGGTCTGCCGCATTATAGGTGGATTCTTTACCATTTGAGCCACCAGTAAAGCCCACTAGACCTCACTATATCTCTCTAATCTTACATGTAAATTTCACCTTATACAACAAAGAAAACTCTGTTAGTGTTTTATTGGAATTTTATTTAATTACTAAATTATATACATGGTCTTCCCTGGTGCCTCAGTGGTAAAGAACCCACTTACCAATGCAGGAGACATGGGTTTGATCCCTGGATCAGGAAGATCCCGTGGAGAAGGAAATGGCAACCCACTCCAGCATTCTTGCCTGGAGAATCTCACGGACAGAGGAGCCTGGTGGACTACAGTCCATGGAGTCGCAAAGAGTCAGACTCGACTTAGTGACTAAACAACAACAATGACATATAGAGGAATACTATTAAAGTTGTGGATGAATATCTTGTGTCAACAAAACCAACTAAACTCTCTTATTTGCTCTAACAGTTTTTCTGTAGGTTCTCTTGAATTTTCTGCATGAATGGTCCCAAGATCTGTACAAAGAGGATGGGAGGGAGATTGAATCTGCTTTTCTGTTCCAATCACCTTATTGGTTGTCTGTTTTTTCTTATTGCATTGTCCACCTTCTCTAGAATCAATGCTATATAGAAGTGTTGATATCAGGAATGCTTGTCTTGTTCCTTACTTTAATAAGCACATAGTTTACATTTCACCATTAAGCTATTAAGTAAGACACTTACTGTAAACTTTTGATAGTACTCTTTATCAATTAAAAAGTTTCTTTTTAGTTCCTATTCTGCTAAGAGATTTTTCTGGGGAGCATGGATTAATTCTAATTTATAACACTTTTTAAGCACTTAGTAAAATAAATAATAAATAATGATTATTAAAATATCATCTGGATTTTATCTTCTAACCTACTAACATTATAGATTATATTATGTTAATATGGCTCGTGGTGAACCATCCTTGAATTCCTGGGATAACTGTTGGAAATTCTATTCAGTCATAATTCATTTTTTAGCATACTGCTAAAACTATCTGCATTATTTCATTTAGAATTTTTGCATCTATGTTAGTAGTTGAAACTAGTCTTAAAATTTTTTTCTGTTATTGCCAAGCTTTGCATGTCAAGGCTATATTCATTGAGGGAGAATTTTGGTAACTGATTCAACTGCTTAAATTATAATTGTATTATTATGTCATATTTTTCTCCAGTAAATGATGGCAAATTATATTTCTAGAAAGTTGATCATTTTCTCTAACTTTTCAAGTGTATTAGTGTAAAGGTGTTTTAGTCTTATGGTTTTAAGAATACTTCTGTATCTATTATCTATTCTTTCTCTCTCCTTTTCTTTATCAAGGTTTGTCTTTGTCATTAGACTATATTTTTTTCTATATTATATAGGTTTTTCTCTATATTCTCCTCTAATATACAAATTTCCTATAGCAACTGGATTAAAAATTAATATTTTTAAAGAAAGGCAATTATAAATTACCTGGCAATTAGAAAGTATTTGGCAAATATTAGTAAAGCTAATATGTGAAAAACATTTTTGATCACATATCAGAGACTAGAGATTGAACTATGATAAAGACTTAATTTGTGCTCTCAAGGAGCTCACAGCTGAATTGAGAAGGCAGACAAACAAATAATCAATTAAGTACTGCAGGAAACACAATAGAGTTGAGAAAAAGAATGAGAACGGGAACACAAAAAAGGGCTTCTTAAAGGCGGTGATGATAAACTGGGAACTGTAGGAAATTTAGGAGTTAGGCAAATAAAGAAATTGGGTATCTCTTGGTCCTACCCTTGGGCCCATCTTCAGTTGACTCAGCTTGAGAATATCTGCCAATGTTTCCCTCTTCTAAGGAAAACAAGGCTCCACTTTGGGCCCAGACACCCCTCTGGTCTATATTCTCCATCACCTGTAGTAACCTCAGTGATATACAGGCTTGGGCAAATGAGAATAAATATAGAGTTCATTGGTACTTCTCATGTTGAAGAAGCTATCTGACAAAGCCCCTTAGAGTGACAGCCACTCCCCAGCTACTGATTGTAAACAGGCCCAGCCTTAGAAGAAATATCAGAACAAGTACATTAAAATAAAAGATACACAACTCTCTGATCACTCTCTTCCAATTCTCTTCCTTGGTGGTCTCAAGAAACTACTTGGGAGAAGCCTAAATTTCCTGGTCCAAAGATGTTCAGAAAAGTAGGGCTTAAAGTAGCTGAAATTGGACAGAGAGAAATCTGTTTATGGCCATGAGAAATAAGAAAGGTATCTCAGTCCTGGAATACTGATAGCAACCACTCAGCTATGGACTCTCTGAAGAACATCACTGAGCACTTACTATGTACTAAGTGTTTGACCTGTATTATTCACCTAATTCTCTCAACCACCTGTGAAGTTGTCATTGTCACCATTCCCAGCTTACAGGTTAAGAAAGTGAAGCTCAGAAAGGTTAGGTGACGTGCCCTAAAGAACTCTGGACCTGAGATTCACACACAGGCAACTTAGTTCCAGAATCCTTATCCACCATCTCATATGGGGTCATGTATCCAATGCCTGGGACAGAGCAGAACTTAGGAGACTAAAGAATGGAATGAGTGAAAAGCACAAATTACCATGAAGGCTGGTAAGCAACATGAAAAATTATTTTACTACAGCAGTTAAGTGAAAAACAAATAACAAAAGGGTGGTGGTGGTGGTGGTGTGTGTGTCTGTGTGTGTGTGCGTGCATACACGTGTGTTAACGATAGACTGGGAAAGAGCATGAGGGAACTTTATGGAGTGACCCTAATGTTCTGTATCTTAATAAAGGTTTGGGTTACACAGGCATATGCAGTTGCTAAAACTCAAAGAATGTACATTTGAGATTTGTACAGAGCTTCCCTGATGGCTCAGTGGTAAAGAAACTGTCTGCCAATGCAGGAGACACTGGCTTGATCCCTGATCTGGGAAGATCCCACATGCTGCAGAGCGACCAAGCCTATGTGCCACAACTACTGAGCCTGCGGTCTAGAGCCCAGGAGCTGCAACTACTGAAGCCCAAGCGCCCTAAAGCCTGTGCTCGGCAACTAGAGGGGGTTTCTGAATGGGGAACACATGTGAGCCCATGGCTGATTCATGTCAATGCTTGGCAAAAACCACTACAATATGTTAAAGTAATTGGCTTTCAATTAAAATAAATAAATTAATTTAAACTTAAAAAAAAAAGACAAAAAAAGAGAGAGAAGCCACTGCAATGAGAATCCCTCACACCCGCAGTAGCCCCCGCTCTTTGCAACTAGAGAAAAGCCCATGCAGCAACGAAGACCCAGCACAACCAAAAATAAAAATGAATAAAATAAATAAACTACCTTTGTTAAACACCCAGTGTGCACCAGTCATTGGATTAGATGCTAACTAAACAAAGCAGAAGAAATGTAACAGACTCTCAATAAAAGTTTGTTTAAAAAAAAAAAAGATTTGCATGTTTCATGGCATGTAAATTTCAAATCAAGAGAAACAAATGCAAACAAATATCAGACTCTTATTAATTACACACACACTGATGTGTTCTAGGGGAGTTAAAAGATGCCAGCTTTTGAAATACTTCCAAAAAATAAGGATTGATGGATGAGTGGAGAAATGGCTAGATGGATAAATATGTAATAAAGCCAAAAAAAGTAAAACGCCAATAGCCAAATCCAGGTGGTGGGCATACGGGTGTTGGCTGTAATATTCCTTCAGTATTGTTTATTAAACTGTTATGGAAAAGTGTTGAAGGAACAGATCTTGGTATATTGTGGTGGCGATTGTTTAAAGACCTTTTTTGTTTGCCTGCTGCTTTGCCTGCATCCTGCTATTTACGATGCTTTCCCCTTTAAAAGAATGGAGAGAGAGCCCTGCCTCCCACTCTTCCTTCCTTCCCTCCCTTCCTCCCTCATTTCATCCAGGAAATAGCGACTAAGTGCCAACGCTGGGTTGGCAGCAAATCCCTTCTCAGGTTCCCCCTCCTCTATGCTGCAGCTCCCCTTTCCCCAAGCAGCACTGGCTACTCCCTCTGATGAACAACTTGTCTTAGGCTCCAACTAAAGTTCATTTGGAGTTACAAGGAGAGCATGGTACTTGGGAACACCGCCATACCATCCACCTTGGAGTGAAAGAATCTGCCTTATCTTTGTATCCCTCACCCCAGGTCTTCGTCTGGCATGCAGTGGATCATACAGGACTGTCTAGGGAATGCAGAAAGAGAGAGAAAAAGTGTCCTGAATCCAGCAGGTAGAATTCTAGATGATTTTACTTTCAAACTTTCTTTACTGGTGTCCGATTGCCTTTTGAATAAGGAGAACACACAGCTTACCCAGGGGCCCCAGTGATGCGGTCGACAAGCCTTTTCACCCATCAAGGGAGGACGAACCCGCTTGCCGACTTGCAGTGATGTTCGTTTGCTTGGCTATGTGTTTATCGTTGGCTTGTTTATTTTTCTTTTGTTTGCCATATGGTTCCTTTAAAATATCCAGAGAAGGAAACCACTATACATAAAGAAATTTGAATTTTTGAATGCCCGCTTCCCATCTGAAATGTCACTTGCACGTTAAGTCTCTGTCCCTGAGTTGCTGTGGCAACCTCGGCAGCACTCTTTGCCCGGGGTGACAAAGGGGCCCTTTGTTAGCCGGGAGGCCAGGTCTGGGTGCAGGGACATCCTATTCAGCCCATCGTAACAAAGGAGCACACGTCCCCCTCTCTGAGCAGGGCAGCCGCCTGCCCGATTATGCCTGCACTGTTGACAACCTTCCATGGGGAGACCAGGAAAAGAAATCCCCTATTATTGGCATCTTTGAGCCAAAGTTGTTTTTTTTCCCCTTTTTCTCTCTGTGCTGCTCGCTGTACAAAAACCCCTGCAAAGGGCCCCACTCATGCTCTTGCAAAGAAAAAATACCAATTGTGAGGCCTCCTTGGAAAAGGGACGCGGCTCCCAATCTTAATTGAATCTCCTAAACTTGGTTATTAAATGGCAACTCCGGCAGCAGTGGGTGAGCAAATGGGTTCTTCAAATTTTAGCAAGTGGCCTGGCTCTGGCCCAGAAAAGAGTGCTGGCCACCCTTGGATCTGGAGTGATCTCTGTTCCCAAGAGCAAGGGGCTTGTGCTAAGGACAGAGGACCACCCCTCACATACCAGCATCAGATCTGAGGCTCAAGCGTGTCACTCAGCCTTGGACTCTCCTCGTTCCTCAAAGTTGAAATCCTGGGGAGGAGGCGGGGCTGGGCAGCACCCAGGGAGATGACTGAACTGGTGCTGTGACAGCAAAGCCAGGAACCCAGCATCCCGACTTCCAGGCCTAGGCTCTTCAAGGCCACTGGTGGGTGGAGAACAGCCCCAGACCCAGGCTGCATCCATGGCCCTCCCACTGCTGCCAGAGCCTTCTGCCCGCAGGTGAGGCTCAGCTGAGGCTCTTACGGCCTTTTTCATGTTCTCTATCACTGTTCCCATCAGCGTCATCGTTCACATTCCTCTTTCTGATCCAGCAATGTATGTATTAACAGAAGCTAAGACTGGGTCCCCAACAGAGCCAGAACTGTCTCATTCACTGTGCGCCAGCACAGTGCCCGGCATGCGACGTGTACTCTGAAAGTATCTGTTGAGCCAGTGAATCAAGAATGAGCGAATCTCTCAGTACGGATTCATTTCATTGTACCAACCACTCCTTGAGGTCAAAGTCATCTTCCTCACTTAATTCCATTCCTGCTGTCCTCTGTTGGCAGGCCCAGTGCTGGAGCAGGCTATCCAGATGACAGACGTGGTCCCTGCCCAACAAGGGCTGCATTCAGACAGTTGTGTGTGCAGACCGTGCAGTGGAGGACAGCGAGTGCCCAATATGAGAGTGACCTTGGGCTGCAGGAAGCAAGAAGGGAGGATGCAAGGAGGACAGAAAGACTTCCAGGCCGAGGACACTCCCCAACAAAGGAATGGCCAGAGCGGACTGAGCAAAGAACAACGCTTTGTTCAGATAAAACAGCAAAAGCAAAAAGGCAGAGTGGAATAGTCCATGATAGGTAATAGCCCCCTGAAGCTGGCAATAGGTCGAGAGTACAGAGCATGGCAGGGAGGCCTGGATGCTGCTGGAGAGACAAAGCCAGAGGGAGGACCCTATGAGCCAGGCTTAGGAGCTCAAAGCCAAGGCAAACATGAACAGTTGTACATGTTGTGTACTGTGTAAAGGGGGTGAGTAGAGTCGAAATCCAGCCTGCATTCTGTTGGCTAAGCCCAGTGGCCACGTCCAAATCCTTCTACTTAAAAGGGCAGTAAGGTCAGTTTGCAAAAACATAAGTTACTCAGATGCCTATTCCCAGGGGTGGGCAACAGTGTCCTCAATCCAAACTCCAGGCAGTGTTTGTTGAGGGGAGGGGGTGAGAAGTCCAAAGGAAGGCCAGGCAAGAATCAGAATAAATTAGCAGTTTCTCCAGGATCATTAGGGCCTACTTGGGTTGCCAGGAAGATGCACACTCCAGTCCACCCAAATTTTCTAGCCTTCCACAACACAGGGTGAAGGTATTTGCAAAGGAGCAGTGAAAACTCTCAACCTCCTAATTAAGAGAAGAGAGGGCAGGAGGGGACAGTATGCAAAGGGGTGGAGGTTCTGGTTTTTGAGGTCTCCATGGGATGGGGCTAGAGGAACTATGAGAAGACTGAGGATGGTATAGTGAGGCCCGCCAGGTTTTAATTTAATACAGGGAAGTGGCAGCACTAAGGGAGAGACAGTCTCTAGGGTGTGTCCTCAGCAGGGAGGGTAGGCTGGCCTTCAGAGAGAACGTGAGGTCCAGGACCAGAAGACTGGGCTGTAAACTGGATCCTGAGATGGGAGGATGAAGCCTCAGGCCAGTAACTGGACCATGAGCTCCTCCAGGAAGGACGGGCTCGAATCTGCTTTGTGTTCCAGGTGCCCAGCCCTGCTTCTTATACATGGTACATGAGCTATAAATATTTGTTCAATCAATGACTGAATTGATAACATCAATGACCCCAATATTCTGAATGTTACCTGTGAATGTCTGAGAGGTTTGGAAGGGAAGGAATCAGGAGAAGGTGTGCCAGAGGAGGCGAGTGCGCAGAGATAGTGTCTCTTTTAGGGTAATGTTAGCTGCTGTAACAAATAACCCCCCAATGTCAGTGGTTTAACCTCACTGTTACTCTTTGATTGACAGCTTTCCTCCATGTGGTGATTCAGGGATCCATGCTTCCTCTCTCTCAGGCTCTATCATACCCCAAGGGCCTTGGAGCCCTTTGCATTGAGCAGGCAGATAAAGGCCAGGAGAAGGGAGAAGTTCCAGCTACTTCATACAGACCCCAACCAGGAAGTGACCCGTCACTTCCGCTCCCCTTCTCTGGATGAGAACTAGTCCACAGCTCACCCTGGATGCAAGGAAGGCTGGGAAACGTAGTCCCCGCCTGGAAAGACACCTCTTCAGAACAATGGAAGGGGCAGCCCTGATGTTTGGTTCATGGACACAGGAGGTGACAGGGATGTGAAGAAGGTGGGTAGACAGATGTGGTCATGGCCAAGGACAAGAGCAGCCATCAAGTGAACCTTGATTGAGCTCTCAGCCTTGCTTGAGATTCTAACTGGACCACGCAGGTGAGTTTTGTGGGGATGGGGATGGACTCTCACATTGGATCCTCATGGAGTCTTGGGAAATAGAACTCATCAGCTCATGACCCCATTTAGACCGATGAGGAAACAGGGCCTCAGAGAAGACCTTGGCCAAAGTCAGAAGCCAGAACTAGAACCCAGGGCATCTGTTTCCCAGTCTTGTGCTGACCCACCTAGTCCCCGACCTCTAAATCAGTCCCCCAGAACATGACTGAGATTTTTGTGTCATGTCAGAAAAATAGCCCAGCACATCACTCTCTTCTGCCCCAGCTTGGAGAGAGCAGCCTGTGGCCATCAAGACTGAGTATTTGCTTTTACTGACAGCTGGGAGGAGGAGCCTTTATTGTCAGCCTCTGTGGGCAGGGCTTGGCCAGGCTCTCCCTGCTGGGTCAGGAATTCTTCCATTATTGCTCAGCAACTCGGTTACAAAATATAGGATCTTTGAACTTGTTTTTAAACACTATCAACTGAGCTCTGTGTTCGTTAATATCCCTTTGTCCTGAAACTGGACCCCGACAAAAACATCTTTTCCATCAAAAATTCAAAGGGACCCTTACAAAGTGACAGAGGATTAGATAGCAGTATTTATGATAAAATCCCCCCCCCTTTTTTTTGGCTTAGCACCAAAAATCAAATGCCAAAAAGGCAACCCATCTCAGCTGCTTTGAAACTGGCTGTGTCAGTTCAAAGATTGTTTCACTGTGGACATTGTGTGACCCTGTGTTTGTGCCTCCATGAAATTAATAAGCAATGGAGGTCCATGAGCCCTATATCTCAGTGTCTCCCCCACACCTAGCACACAGCAGGTTTAGGAAACAGAATGGAAACCCAAACCCTTGTTTTTCTCCCCAAGAAGGCAGTGACTTAGAGTTGCTGAGAAACCTGTTATTCATGCTTTTCCATTTTAAACCTGTGTTCTCACATTGCCTTAAAATGTTGTCAACAAAGGCATGGAGAATATTCCCAGTGCCCAGCATGGTGTGGATCAGAGCAAATGATCAATAAGTCATCTTTGAATGAATGAACCAATTAAGTAATTAATGTCCCAAGATGGGCTTTCATACATCACATCATTTCCTGAAAACAAGGACATGAGGGTACCTCCTCTTTAGCAAAGGGAACTCACTGCAAAGTGGAGGATTGGGGTGTGCAAAAGTGACATTTCTGGGGCCTGTGACACTCCCCTCTGACCTCAGATCCTACCCAGCTATGGCTCTCATCCCCATATCTTCTTCTCTTCCAATCCCCTCCTTGATGTTGCTCACAACCTCCACATCTCCCTCCCCCCATCTACCCTCAGGCTGCACACCTCTTACCCCCTACCCACCAGTTCTAGCCACTCACCCTCCAGGGTGGATGCCCAGGATGGCCTCAAGTCCTGGGATCAGCCTCAGGGAAAGAGGACTTGGATGACTCCTCCTGGTCCCCATGGCTACCCCTTTGGTGGGGAGGAACAGGAGGATCCAGGCGGGGGCCTCTGGGTGGAGGAGTGGGGTTCTTTCAGCTCCTGGTACTTAGCAACCTCCTCATGGCCCAGCCTGCCCACCTGGAAGATGAGGTGGAAACCTACTGGAGGAAGGGCCAATGGAGTCTAAGGCAGTCAAACTAAGCATTTATTTAACCTTCAACTTTAACCTCAAAATTAATCTTAATGCTATTAACCCCCTTCTTTCAGATGTTTTAAAGTTTTCTTCCACATTAGTGTTTATCTTTTAGCTTCAAGCCTTCTTTTGCTGTATAGAAATGTCCTCTAAAAAACAAAAGCAAACAAAAAGCTCTTGCAATTTAAATCTGTCAATCTTTTCCTTTAGTTTTTCTAAAAGATCACTAAAATGTTCTCTTGAGTTTTTTTATGCTGTATGGATTTAAGGATTGCTTCCCCCCGACGCCCTTTTCATCTTTGATTTATCTCTGAAGTTTATTTTGGAGTAAGACCTGAGGATAGTTTTTAACTTAAATTTGTATCCCAAGGGCGAGTCAATTTAGATAGGATTTAGTAAATAATTCATCATTTCTTCCTCAAATGTGAAATACTCACTTCGTTATATGACAATAGCCATGGACCCTTCAGTCTATATTTTCATTCTGGGGCCTCTTCACTTCATCACCCCATCGCTTTTACTGACAACATGTTTTATGAATGGGTGATTCCCACTCATGCTATAGGAAAGGCTATTCTATTCTTTCAAACCTAATGGTCATGATTCATAATAACTGTTAAATCCCCATCAATTTGAGGGAGAGGTTTTTATTGGGATTACCTTGAATTAAAGACTAATCTAAGAGGACTTCCCTGGTGGTCCAGTGCTTAACACACTGAGCTTCCACTGCAGGGGGTGCGATTCAACCCCTGATGGAGGAGTAAGATCCTGCATGCCATGAGGTATGGCCAAAAATTTTTTTTAATTTTTTAAAATAAAGACTAATCTAAGAAGAATGTACATCCTTTCTCTACCAACACTTCCTATTCAGGATAGGAAGCCCTATTATGTACTTATTATTGTATTGACTAAAGTCCTATTTTATATCCTTGAGCGGAGATTCATGATTTTCTCTTTCTCGATCTTTCATTATTCTCTCCACATTAAACCTCTTCCTGACCTTGCTTCCAGGAACCCTCCTGATGCACCGCTTCGCTTGACTCCCAGGACGTCCCATTCCCCTTCTTTTCCTTCTACCATCCAAATGGCTCCCTCGTGGAATCTTTTGCTCGCTCCTTCCCTGCTCCCAGACTTCTCAAATGGGCCCTGGAGCTCAGACTTAGGATTCTCAAGGATTCTCCTAAATAAGTGAGTACTTAAGTGACAGATATCTCTGTGCTGGGATTTCCCTGGTGACCCAGTGGTTAAGAATCTGCCTTCCAGTTCAGGAACGCAGGGGTTTGATCCCTGGTCAGGGAACTAAGATCCCACCTGCTGTGAGGCAGTGAAGCCTGGGCGCTGCAACTACTGACACCATGTGTCTTTAAAAAATAAAACCTTTTTACAAATGGGTCTTCCCATGGTTTCAGTATTTTTCTCTTTATGATTCCTCTCCAGTGGGAAACACTGAGCAAAAGAGCCAAGTAGGGTAGAATTCCTTATTATGTCAGTACTGACCATGGTTGCTTGGCTCAGAGCAGAGAGCTTTGGGATGCTGGGGTAAGAAAGCTACCTTGTCTTTGAGTTAAGCTTCCACATTCATCTATGAGGATAGTAATCTTGATTTGAAATGCCAATGCAGGAGCTACATTTAGAAGGAAATTATGGTAGATTGCAGAAGTGGCCCCTCCTCTACATGCAGAAGAATATCTCTAAACTCCTCAGTCCAGGCTTCAAAAATCTATTCATACTCTGTTTATAGTGTGGCCTTGGGGAAAGTAACACCTTCTGAACCTCTGTTTCCTGGTTAGTAAAATGAAGGCAATAATATGTAGTTGTGGGCAATTCATTCATTCATTCAACAAACATATGCGGAGTGCCTGCGAGGCACTTGGTCTTGTTTTCAACACTGGGAACCCAGCATGTCTGATAAAACAGACAAACACTCATGCCTTCGTGGGACTTACATTCTAGGAGAGGACAGACAATAACAAAATAAACAAAATTATCAGAGCTAGTGTAAATGCTAAAGACAAAAACAAACAAAAAAAAGGAAATGGGATGGAGTGAGGGGCTTGCATTTGAGGCAGGAAGGACTCTTCTTAAGGTGACATTTGATTGGAGCAAGTCAAGGGTGAAAGAAGCAAGACAGTTTAGGTGCTAGAGTGATTATTGAGGAGAGCGGTAATGGTCGCTTAGGATGGGTAGCCGTGAAGATGGTAAAGATACCATACCCTGAGTGTGTGTGTGTGTGTGTGTGTGTGTGTGTGTGTGTGTGTATGCGCGTGTGTGTGCATGCATTCAGTCATTCAGTCATGTCCGACTCTTTGCAACCTCATGGACTGTAGCCTGCCAGGCTCCTCTGTCCATGGGATTTTTCAGGCAAGAATACAGGAGTGGGTTGTCGGGGATCTTCCTGACCCAGGGATCAAACCAGCATCTCCTGTGTCTCCTGCATTGCAGGTGGATTCTATACTGCTGAGCCTTGGGGAAGCAGAGCAGGAGGAGGAGACGTAGTAAGGACTAGAAGGCTCGGCCTGCGAAAGTATAAGAATTGAGTTACCGTTGAGATTGAGGGTGCAACAGGCATGGGGGAGATCAGGAGCTGTTGGAACAAATTCACTGGAGAAGTCTGTTCACTTCCAGGTACAGAAAGCAGGCAGGTAGGTGGATGGGTGCATGAGTCTGGAGCTCACGGCAGTACCCAGACTAGCAGTACAAATCCAAGCTTAAATCAAAGAATCAGATAAAGTGTTTGGACCCCTGTGAATCTTAGGAGACAGACGGGTCCATGCCAGGCTGACTTCCTGCTAACTTGAACGTACCAACTGCACAATTTAAACTGATGCCTCTGTAAAATCACGCACTTTTTACACGTCACAGTCCTTCCGAGTCTCTCAGGAATGGGTCTGAGCAGTGTCATCAGGAGGACTTTCACTGCTCTCCCCAAACACTCATTCCCGAGTTAATCATGCCTTTGCTGGATTCCAGCTCAATGGGTCAGGTCTTCATTCTATAAAAGCTCCCCACGTCGTTTTTGTGGACACCCAAGTACCATCCATTGGTCAGAACCTTGGGTGCTAAAGTCATAATGCCAAGAATATTGTAAAAGGGCAGGGGCTAGGGGCCGCAAGAAGGCGGCCGTGGCGGCGGCTGAGGAAACAAGATGGCAGATTCTCTGAAAGCACTGCCTGTTTACAGGAAAAGCAATTTTAGTGGATTTCATGCCGACTCTGGGTGCAAAGCCTCGAACTGACGTCCCTTGGTCTCCCTGCCCACTAGGGAGTAACCATCTGAACAGGTCATCGTGACAGAAAAAAACATTCTTTTGCACTTCCTACATCAGCAATGGGACAGAAAGAGTGCGGCCAAGAAGAGACCTGGAGGATGAGAGCTCGGCACCCCGCGCCCCTGCAAGGTCGCCCGGACGACGGCCCGGACCTGCTCGAGGACACTTACGACTCACGCTCAGGCGCCTGCTGTCTTGTCGGCTCCTGGCCCACCTGCCTGTGGAAGCGCCCCTCGCCCCCACCCCTCCAGCGGCCCACCACGCCCCTTCCACACCACCTCCAACCTCGTAAGAGCCAGTGTACTTATTTTCCTTGAGTTTTTATTTATGCTAGTAAAACGTACCAAGTGATGGTTACAGGGGACGTCAGACCCAGTAATGTGATGTGGTAGATGCTTAACAAAATAAAAATACTCACCTCCCCTCTCCGACCAGTTCTCCTTCCTCCTCTTGCCCCCCAGTTCTCCTCTGGAAAACTGGAGCATGTCAATGAGGGTCTAGAGCTGGAACCCTGCTGTGGCTGGCCGGCAAAAGTGGGGGGCCCTTCTCCCAGCCCCCTCCCACCAGTCTAGGCCTTCAAGACTTTGCCTTGTCTCAAGTTACACGGGGACCTATTCTGTGCCCAGACCTTGCTCTAAGACTGAGTAAGGGGGAGGAGTCAGCCCTTTCGGATCTTTCTCTTAAGTCATTTTATCATGGACTAGTGCATACTTCACATCCACCCCAATAAAAGGATCTTTCCTAAAAAAAAAAAAAAGAGAGAGAGAGAGAAAAGAAAAGAAAGGTGGGAAAGAAATATCCAAGTAATAGAGGTGGGTATGCTTATCCTCGCTTCCCAGGTGGCATGTGTGGTAAAGAATCCGTCTGCCAGTACAAGGAGACATAAGAGACACAGGTTCAATCCCTGGGTCAGGAAGATACTATGGAGGAGGGCATGGCAACACACTCCAGTGTTCTTCTTGCCTGGAGAATCCCTGGGACAGAGGAGCCTGGCGGGCTACCATCCACAGGGTTGCAAAGAGTCAGACATGACAGAAGTGACTCAGCATGCACGCACACATGCTTATCCTCATTTTATAGGTAAGAGGTGAGCAGCTCAGAGGTGAGACAGGTTTCCTAGAGTCACATAGCTGGTGGCTGACAGCCAGGGTTAGACACAGGTTTCCAGGTCAGATTCACTGGTGTTCCTGGCACCACACCACTCTGCTGCTCGGTCACTCATCATCCCACCGAGGCAGAGAAAACCTATTCTGGGAGTTTGAGTGATAGATACGTGTCAGGGGTAAGTTTCCCTGTCCTCTTAGCCAACTCTTCATCCTGAAAGAGGTAAGGATTGAGTCGATTTGTCCCAAATCCTAGTAAAATCAGAGTCGCCGGGAGAATTCCTATGCTTCTATCCCCAAAGTTATGCTTCGTTAGATCAGAGTGAGAAACAGTCTTAGATGCAAAGTGCTGGCTGCTCCAAACACTCAATCATTTCTCAGAATCTTTCTTCCGTTTCCCTCAGGTGCCCAGCATCAGATCGAGAACCTCCCCCAGCGTGGCTCTGGTCCTTGGGTCCTGGCAGGAGAGGGTTAAAGCCCTGAGAACTCGGGGCTCTTCTCTCATGAGAATGGAATGTGGAGGGGAGCAGCTGAGCGGGATGCGGGCTGTCCGGGGCTGAGCATGGCCATTGTTGCAGAACAATTGACCCCCAGGAACAGAACAGCAGACGCTAATTATGGGACACTCGTGTTGTCATGTAATTATGAGGCCTCTGGAACCATTAGCATAAGAAACTAAGCCCACTGGCTTGTTCTGATCATAACTTTTCCCAAACTGCTCTGCTCAGAAATCTGAAGAGGTAAGACTATTAACTCAGAGTTTCATAAAAGACTCAGTCCAGAGATTCTTGAGTTTTGGTCACGCTAAAATCTCGCAGTTGCTTGATACATATGCGGATTCTCAGGACCCACTTCCAGAATCTTGGGTTTGGTGGAACTGAGTGGAAATGAAGGTAGGTTAGCCATTGAAATTCGCAGAAGTCCAAATTTAGCCCTCCTTGGGAGCTGGCAGAAGTCCTGGCAACCATACTGGAGTTTTCTAAGTACCCTCGCCCCCTTACCAAGGATTCTGATGCTCAGCTGTTGTTGCCTGAGCCTTGTGAGTTAATCAACACACTCTCAAACATGGACCAAACCCCAAGATAGCTCTCCAGGAAGACCAAGTCGAATGACTATTTCTCTGCACGCAACCTCAGATCTGATGGGAAAATAAGAATCACAGAGAAGACAATGATATAAAACTGGAGTGATAAAGGCTCTGAAGAGAGGAAAGATTGAAGGAGGAAAATGACCTCATCTGAGGGTCCTTCGGTGTCTGATCACTGAATTAGGTGACTTTAGACATGAGTCAGAAATCTATGGTAATCTAGCTTGGGCAAAATAGAATAAGTGATGTGTGTGTTTGTTTAATATGGAAGGAGCTACAGCTGCTGCAGAAATAACCAGAGACCAAAGAGAAATGCCTCCAGAGAGCTCTCGAGGCTTCATTCTTACACGCTGACTTCCTGGGCCACCTGGACACCACCAACTTCCTGCCTCACGCCTTTCACACTCTGCCATCTGAAAGATGCTACACCTCTTCCTTCAACTCCAATTTGAAAACTCCTAGGAAGACTTCTGATTGGCCCAATGGGCTCCATTCTCCAGCTCTGGTCCAGGGAAGAAAGCTGCAATGATTGACAATCCATAGAACCAAAGGGTGAAGACAGGATAGGAAGCCTCTCCCTCAATAAGAGGAGAAAAAGACTGAGCAAAATTTGGTCCCTATCATTACATACCCTATCCCATTTAAATCTCACCACCAGGTTGGGAGGAGGTAAACACCGCTAAAGTGTACTAAGACCCTTGCATTGACTGGGAAGAAGATAAAATCTCACATTAATGTTGGACTTTTATCAGTCAAGGACACTTGTTGTAGTCTCTATGGTAGCCTTTAAAGGAATAGTAAAAGTATGTATAATTACTAAGATGACAAAAGAAGAGGCCACATAAACACAAACTTCAACAGAAAAAAATAAAGGATAGAGGAAAATAGAAATTACACAGTAAAATGGTAGACTCAAATACATTCTTAATTACACTAAATATAAATAGTCAAAAGTGTCAAAATAAATACAAAGATAAACTATATTAAAAAGTATAAAACTCATATGTTCTTTAACAAGAGATAAATCTAAAATAGAAGGATACAGAAACGTTGAAAGTAAGATGTCAGTGGGTTGCATTTGGGAAAAGGACACCTAAACATCTCTTTCATTCAGAGACCTGAATGAAATGAGTCCTATGTATGTCCAAAGGGACAGGATGCAGAAAGAGGAAATAGCACATGAAAAGTTTTGAACATGAGAATGAGTGGATTTTGAAGGAAGCGTTAATAGAACTTGGGATGAATTGGGTATTGGGGGTTGATGAGGGAAAGAACAGAATAAAGAATAACTTTTTGCTGTTTGGACCTGAGCAGAAAAATGCATGAAATCATTAACTGAAATAAAGAGGAGTGAGGTGGCTCAGCGGTAAAGAATCTGCCTTGCCAATGCAGGAACTGCAAGAGATGTGGGTTTGATCCCTGGGTCAGGAAGAACCCCTGGAAGTGAGAAGGAAATGGCAATCTACTCCAGTATTGTTGCCTGGAAAATTTCACGGACAGAGGACCGTGGTGGGCTACAGTCCATGGAGTTGCAAAGAGTCGGACACAGGTGAGTGACTGAGCATGCACGCACGAAGGAGAAACAGATTCTAAAGCAGGGAGTGAGAGGATCAATCAGTACTTCGGTATTCTGCTTTGGATGGTTTACATTGGAGATGCCTACTAGACATCAATTGGAAGTGTTAGGTTGCCACGTGAATATATAAGCTGAGATCAAGGGAGATGTCAGAAGGTATAAAACTGAAAATCATCAGTGTGTAAATGATATTTAAAAACAACTGTACTCAAAGCCTGCTGATTGTTGGATCAAAGTGTAGAACCAGAAATAAGGAGATCATGATGAAAGAGGGCTGGTAATTAGCAATAAGATCAATTCAGTATGGAATTTACTCTAAGTATTACATATTTCTAAAAATTAACTCTCAGAAAAGAATTGCCCTAAATTTTAGTCCTTACAAAATCTCTCATATTATGGGAATTCACTCTCAATTTCTTTGTTTTGAACAAAATCCTGTGTGGGGTAGAAACAACGACCTGAAGTGACCTCAATCAATGCTGGTTTGGGATGATTAGAGATGGCACCTGACAGAGTCAGTAAATAAGGAAGGCAAAGAAATCTGACACAGATTTAGTAATTATTGCTGGAGGTATCACCTCAAAATTGCAGGCGTCCGATGTCTTTGTAAACAAGCCTCTTAAAGCTCGCTTTAAAATCAATACAGGAAATGGTTGTCTGTGGAAGTCACGCACAAGCACCACCAGGACAAATTAAACAACCCAAACCTGTCCTGACATAATGCATTATTGTGGCTTGGGATACAGGTTTCTGTGAAAGCAAAAATATAGATTCAAACATTAATGTATCTCAAATGCCTTAAACAGAAATAATGTGGTGTGGAAAACTGTTAAGACGATTCCCCCCAAAATGGCCCTTCAGATGACAAGAACACTGATGCTCGAGATGCTAGTGAAGACCTTGAACAAGATCGCTCCTTAAAATATGAGTGGCAAGACTTCCCTGGTGGTCCAGTGGTTAAGAATCTGCCTACCAATGCAGGGGATATGGGTTTGATACCCGCTGGGAAGATCTCACATGCCTCAGGGCAACTAAACCTGTGAGCTTAAACTACTGAAGCCCATGTGCTCCAGAGCCCATGCTCGGCAACCAGAGAAACCACCACAATGACGACTAGCCCCTGCTCGTCACAACTAGAGGACGGCAGCAGTGGGGACCTAGGGCAGCCAAAACTAACTAAATAAATAAATTTTGTGAAAAATAAATGGAGAAAAGCAATAAATAAAATTATTTTTGTAATATATAGTTTTAAATGTGTGTAATTATTCCAAAAAATTTTGTAAGTAAACACCTGTTTCCACTATGCCCTAAAGGTTTTTTTTTTGTTTGTTTTGTTTTTTTAATATTTAAGATGACTGAGAATCTGGAGGCTATTCTAAATTGGAAAATGGATGGAGATATGTGTTATGTTCTGGTTTGCCCTGTATTTGAGCATGTATGGTATTGGATGTTCCTATGGCTGTAAAGGGCTTCCCTGAGGGCTCAGATGGTAAAGAATCCACCTGCAATGCGAGAGATCTGGGTTCAATTCCTGGGTGGGGAAGATCCCCTGGAAGAGGAACTGGCAACCTAACTGTTGAGGGGCTTCCCAAGTGGTGCTAGTGGTAAAGAACCCACCAGTGCAGGAGATGTAAGAGACTTGGGTTGGATCCCTAGGTTGGGAAGATCCCCTGGAGGAGGGCATGGCAATCCACTCCAGTATTCTTGCCTGGAGAATCCCATGGACAGAGGAGTCTGGTGGGCTATGGTCCATAGAGTCACAAGGAGTCGGACTTAGCGACTTGGCACACATGCACACACGGCTGTAAAACTAACGCAAAGTTATGGCGCTATCTCCACACAGGAGGCATGAAGAGAAAGACCTAGGTGAGTCCTGAGAAAATCTGAGACCCAGGTCCCTACATAAACAGCATTCTGAAGTCATGGTAATGGAGCCATATGAGAGCAAAGCTCCTATCACATTTCTCTGAGCCGGAGCCCGACTACTGCTGAGGGTACAGCATCCTAAAGAATGAGGAGTGTATGCACATACATGTGCACACACACACACACACACCAGATGTTATCAAGGTAAAGGCAGAATCATGGGGACAGAAGATGGGGACAGTCACCTTGAGACTATTCTCACAAATATAGACCAACATCATCAACAAATAAGGTTAGTCTTCAACATAGAAAGCCTACAGTTATGAGCTTTTTCTTTAGCTTGACATCTCTTCAATCTGACTGAGCCAGTCCCCAAAACGGGGAAAAAATGAGAATCAGAAGACGTTCCCCCCCACCCCCACAGTGGGCCAGGGCACTTCCCCATCTCCACGTTGCCCAGTAGGTACAACAAATATAGAAAAATGTACCAATTTCCAGTTAAAGATGATGAATTGAATTGGACCCAAGCATTGTGCTCTGCTCTCTTTAAAAATTCCATGAAAGCAACAAAAGGGGATTTAGCAACAACAAATAAAGCATAGATTAAAAAGGACCAATAGCAAGAAAAGCAACAACAAAATTTTGAAAGATGGAACGAGTGAAACATATTTAACTGAGAACTAAGAAAGCTGAGTTCTAAGACAGCAGGGGTAAATCCAAGAACCAACTCAATTTATATAAACCCCCTCCACCTTGCCAAAATAATCAGCAATTGTTATCAGCAATCTCTAGAGGCAGAGAAGATTCAAGTAGAATCTGGATGGTGGGTTGAAAGTGTTGGAGAGACAGTCCAACATCCCTGCCCCTTCCCCTCCCCGACTCTTAGTACCCAGACGGAGGACTGAAGGTCTAGTCTCTGCGCAAAGGACACCAAGCATCACTGAAGGAAACAAAGACCAGTCAACAGTCACACCCTGGGTCTTGGAACCCCGGGTCCTCCCTGACTCATCTTCAGAGTGTGAAGGCCAGGCCCTCCTCCTCCAGGCAGGCGACTGGGAAAGTTTTCTCTGGGGATCAGAGCAGGGCAGCAGGAAAGCCCCGAAGCTACTAACACTGGGTTTGCCCATGGGTGTGTCCAGTTAAGGGGCTTCCTCAGCGGCTCAGCAGGAAAGAATCCGCCCACAAGGCTGGAGACTCAGGTTTGATCCCTGGGTTGGGAAGATCCCCTGGAGGAGGTCATGGCAACCTACTCCAGTATTCTTGCCTGGAGATTCCCATGGACAGAGGAGCCTGGGGGGCTACAGTCCATGGGGTCGCAGAGAATCAGACACAACTGAAGTGACTGGTGGGCACGTATGCATGGCCAGTCAAATCACTCACAGGGAGTTTCACAGTCAACAAGCTTGGCTCATGCTTTCAGAGCTTCTGATATATTCCTTAGTCCCCCATTATTAAATATGTTCCGATAACTAAGGCCTACTAGATATCTGAGAAAACCTCTAATGTGAAAATCAGAACTCAAACTTGTTTTTTTAAAAAGGGCAGACAGGATCATGACCCCCTCAAAATGTCCATGTCCGAATCCCCAGAACCTGTAAATGTGGTAAGTATGTTACATGGCTGCAAAGGCAAGTAAGTTTGATCATCAACTGACATTGAGATGAGATTATCCTGGATTATCCGGATGAACCCAATCTAATGACATGCATCCTTGAAAGCTGAGGACATTTCCTGGCTATGGTCAGAGAGAGATGTGACAACTAGAGAAAGAGTCAGAGGGTTGTGAGTTTCTGGCTTTGCAGATGAGAAATGGGGCTGTGAGGAAGGAATGTGGGCCTCTAAAAGCTGTGAAAGCCTAGAAAATGGAGTCTCCAGAAAGGAGCACAGTCCTGTGACTGTAACCCAGTGAAATCCGTTGTTGTTCCGAGCCCAGTCAGGTCTGACTCTCTGCAGCCTCACAGACTGCAGCACGCCAGGCTCCACTGTCCTCCACTATCTCCTGGAGTTTGCTCGAATTCATGTCCATGAGTTGGTGATGCTATCTAACCATCTCATATTGAACTTTTTTTCCCTACAGAATGGTAAGACAATAAATTTGTGTCATGTTAATTTGTTACAGCAGCAATAAAAACCAATACAAAGGGATTTCAAAAAAGAGATATGATTCAGGAAGAAGACCTCTTTTTAATAAGTATTCATTTCCTCAAAGGTATGAAGGATTGCAAGCGTGAAACGGGAACAGGATTCTATTTTTGAGCAAAGCAACATTCTGAGAACAAGAGGGTAGCGCTCTTAAAGTTAAAAATAAGATGGGTGAAATTTTTTTTTTTTTAAATCAGCAGCAGGGTTGGAGGATATAGATGAGGAAATCTCCCAGAAAGTGGACCAAAAAGACAAAGATATAGAAAATTGGCAAGAAAGGTAAGAAATGATCCAAATAAGAGGAGTTCCAGAGGAGTGTAGGAGAATACATAAATGGGTTCTGGTAGCAATTTCAATGTGGGAGAAGGTCCCCACTCCAAAAAGCAATTCTCAGACCCCAGCTGGGAGTCCTACAATTCAGCTCGATTCTGATACCATCTACCTGGATGAGGCATCAGATTCCACGGGTAAACGGTTCAATCCTATGTGACTTCCTCACCCAGGCCAATCACAGGTCCAGTTTGTCACCTGTGCTTCTGACCCCACTGGCTAGAAATCAGATTCCAATCACCCCCTCCTCAGGTTTCAGCAATTTGCTAGAGTGGCTCATAGGACCCAGAGAAATAATTTATTTACTAGATTGCTGGTTTATTATAGAAAGGATAGAACTCAGGACCTGCCAGATGGAAACGATGTGCGGGGCAAGGTGTGGAGGAAGGCACCAGGCTTGCGAGCCCTTTCCAGGACAGACACCGACTCCGCATCTCCTTGTGTTCACCAATCTGGACACTCTGAACCAGGTCCTTTGGGGGTTTCTTGGAGGCTTCATTATCATCTGCCACTGGTGATCTATTCACCCTCCAGCCCCTCTCCCCAACTTTGGAGGCTGGAGTGGGAGATGGAGGGCAGGGTACTGAAAGTGCTAACCCTCTAACGATTGTTTTTAATGGTTGTTTCCCCTGGCAACCAGCCTCCACCCTTAGGTTACCTAAGGGCTATCCAAAAGTGACCTCCTTAACATAACAAAACAGTCTTCTCACTGGAAATTTGAAGGTTGTTAGTAGCTCTGTGCCAGGAAAGGGGTCAAAGACTAAACACATATTTCTCATTATAAATCAGAATATTACTGTATGTCAGTAACAAAATAATAGCAATCCCCCCCAAAGAGAAGGACCTCAATTTCCAGATTGAAACAGTCCATGACTATCTAGCAAGATGCACCAAAAAATGGACTAAAGCAGGGGTCCCCAACCTCCAGGCCATGGACCAGTACCTCCTGTCAGATCAACAGTGACGTTAGATTAGAAATTTTAAAAAGAAATAAAGTGCACAATAAATGCAGTGCACTTGAATCATGCCACCCACCCTGATTCGTAGAAAAATTGTCTTCCACAAAACTTGTCCCACATGCCAAAAATGTTGGGGCCCACTGAAAGGATATCATTGTGAAATTTCAAAACACTGGGAGCAAATAGAAGATTTAATCTGTCCATTTCAGAGTAGAATATGATAAAACATCTAATGACAATAAATTATCAACATCTCCTTGAAGTTCTTTCAGTTGTTGCTTGATCCATCGCATCTCTTGTATTCTTTCCTTCAGCTGTTCTGTTTTTCATGCTTAATATCGCTTCTTTTAAACAAGTTCTTAGTTTTTCTTCACACTCTTACCATCTTCCTTTATTTCTTTGAGTCTTTTTATAATGCTTATTTTAAATTCTGATCCATCTGTCTCAATAATTCTGTATCAGGTGGGATGCATTTAGTTTCCTGTCTTTCTTCCCTAAGAAAGGCACTCCCTGTCCCGTTATTTTGGGGGCTGTGAGTTCATGATTCCATGATGCCAGCCAAGCACCTGGTTGTTCTGTGTTTACTCCACGGACACTGCAGGTCTGGGCTGTTGCTTCCAGTTTCTATGGTGAAGTGACCGTCAAAGGTGGTATCATGGCATTTTAGGAGCAGCAAAGGCGGGACTTTTAAAAAGCTTTCCTTCATCCCAACAACGGGTTTTTATTTTTATCCTGGTTCTTAAAAGTGCTAGCTCATCACACACTGATAAAATCAGAATACCTGGGAATTTACAATACACATCTCCAGAGGTCTGGGGATGCGCATTGATTTTCTCAACACTGTATTTTAGGGAAAAAAAAATTCAAACCTATAAAATAGTTGAAAAAAAATAGTGTAATGAACACCAGTATGATCTTCACCTGATTCACCAGATGTTGCCACATTTGCTTTCACTCACTGTCTCTTTCTCTCCCCACTTCATGAGAGCGCAGAGTGTTTTGTTTTATTTTGCTGAACCATTTGAAAGTAACTTGCAGACATCATAACTTTTCATCTCTAAGACTTCAGCATGAATCTCCTAAGAACAACAACATTCTCCTATTGTTATCTGGTGTGAATATTTTTAGAGGCTTCCTTGGATAATATTTAATGTGCAGCCAGGATTGAGAATCACTGCTCTAAGCCATCTTCCCACCATTGCCTCTACTTGCCTTATCCCCTACCCATCAACACACGTGAATGTGCACACACGCATACCCCAAATGCAACACACACATATACACCACACATACTACATATCACTCACATTACATGCCACACTGCACATATACACTATGAACATACACTCACACCACACACACACACACACACACACACACACACCAGCTCAAGGCAACCTGGCAAACTTCAAACTCCTCAAGGATTTTCAACAGTTTTTTTGCTTTTGCTTTTTTGGCCACTCTGACCAGGGATCAAATCCTGCAGTAGAAAAGCACAGATCTAACCACTGGACTGCCAGGCAATTTCCCAGCATTTCTTTGTGAAGTCCTCAAATCTAAGTTTCTACAGTTTCTCCAGGGTAGAGTTTGAGGACAAGAGCCACCAACTAGGGCTCAAAGGTCATCTTGTACCCCTCAGACTTTGTATGTATCTATTTCCCAGTGTTGATGTATTTGGTATATGATAAAGCAGTGGAGAGATATCAGCATTGTAGGTGAAATATCACAGTCCAGAAAAACTGAAAGCAATCTTAATGCAAAATTAAGTCTGATCTTGAATTTGTTCATAGTATTCTTAAGAGTATATGAATTATTTTTTCATTGAAAGCAAAATATACTAGGACTAAATTCACCCACTCTATCCATAGCCCCATTTCAGTCTGGGTTTTAAGTGCCTGAAATAGCATTTTTCAGTTACATGACACAGCTTTAAAATTGCCTTTAAAAAAATTTCTTGTAATAGTGCATCTTCCCCCCTATTTTTACCAAGCTAGATATTATAGAATTTTAATGTTTTTTTCAAGAGATAATGTTTCAGTGTTGTTTTAATTTGCATTTCAATAGATATCAGTGAACTCAAGCATCTTTTTACAAGCAAATTTTATTTGCCATTCATAACGTTTGCCTATTTTTAAAAAGAGACTTTTAAAGAACAAAATTGAGTTCTTCTTTCCCTCTACTCCTACCTCAGAGTAATTGATAGATTCTATTGGTTTTGTATCCCTCTTAATTTTTCTCTAATTGCATCCAAATATGTAGACACTTAGATGGTACTTGTAAGGTGATTCCAAAGCCACTCAAATACATAGGGATGGATTATGAGGTGTGGGGAATCACCAAGGAAAATTTGGCCATGTTTAGTCCAGTTCAGTTCAGTCACTCTGTTGTGTCCAACTCTTTGCAACCCCATGGACTGCGGCACGCCAGGCTTTCCTGTCCATCACCAACTCCCGGAGCTTACTTAGTAGGTGATGCCATCCAACCATCTCATCCTCTGTCATCCCCCTCTCCTCCTGCCCCCAATCCCTCCCCGTATCAGGGTCTTTTCAAATGAGTCAACTCTTCGCATGAGGTGGCCAAAGTATTGGAGTTTCAGCTTCAGCATCAGCCCTTCCAATGAATATTCAGGACTGATTTCCTTTAGGATGGACTGGTTGGATCTCCTTGCAGTCCAGGGGACTCTCAAGAGTCTCCTCCAGCACCACAGTTCAAAAGCATCAATTCTTCGGTGCTCAGTTGGCCATGTTAGTCTGAGACAAATAAAACTCTTAAATAGAATCATAGTCAAAGGTGAAAAAGGAGACATAAGCAAAAACTTCACCACGAAAGAGAATGAGACAAACACAGCAGTATAGAGATGTGAAGAGTATGTTTCTGAAAACTGAACCCATAAAACAGATGAAAATTTGGGGTGAATCAATTTTCAGCAGAATGGGGAAAAATCAAACACTCTTGAAGAAAAAGGATGAAAAATGAGGTACTAGAATAACAGATCAGGTTAACAAAAGAATGGGCAATACTAAGAAAAATACTAAGAAAATGAACAATGATTTTGCAACATTTTAAAAAATGGCATAAGAAGCAATGAAAAGCAAACTCATCATTGAAGGAACCCAAATCAACAAGATTGTGTGAAGATGTGAGGAAAATAATACAGAATGTAGAGGTGAAAAACAGGAGAATAAGAAAACCCAAATAGGAAAAACAACAGAGATACCATATATGGTAATTGGTATTCTTAAAGAAGAGACCGGAATAAACTGTTTCAGAAAAAAACATTTGAAACATAAAAGAAGAAATCTTTCCTAATATGAGAAGGACTTCAGACTGAAGCCGGGAGCAGCCCACCAAAGAGAGGAAAAAGAAAAAGACAATAGCAAGGCAAATTCTGATATCATTATTTCATTTTACATATAAATAGAAATTTATGTAAATATCCATAGAGAAGAAATAGAACCTTGACTTTTCTGCCATTCAGTTTGCTGCCAGAAGACAAAAAATGTTTGAAGGAATAAAAGGAACTTGGTCCCAGAATTCTAAGCCCGGACAAGATGCCTGTTACCTATTAAAGAAACAGACAAGATGTTATTAAACATTGGACAATTTGAGGAAGAGTTTACTTTAAAACTCTTCCTCAAGAACTACTTGAATAAATAAATATTTTTGAACAAGAAAGTTGTGTCATGGAAGGGTTGCGGTGAGCCTCAAATCCCAAATATGGAACTGACTTAATAACTATGAGAAATATAAAACAGAATGAAGATATTCAATTCCTTGACAGAGAAAGGCACATGATGCAAGAATTAATAATAATTTCATTATAATACACTGGAATCACTAGTGGTAAGAACTTGCTTGCCAATGCAAGTGATGTAAGAGACGTGCATTGCACCTCTGGGTCGGGAAGATTCCCTGGAGGAGGAAATGGCAAGCCACTCCAGTATTCTTGACTGGGAAATCCCATGGACAGAGGAGCCTGGTGCGCTACAGTCCATAGAGTCACAAAAAGTCGGACACGACTGAAGCAACTGAGCATGCACATAATACAATGGAACAAAAATTCAGGATACATAGATAAATAAATCTGGTAGTTTAGATTTGGAGTTGAGATTGACTGAGGAAAAAAATAAAAGAAGTAAAAATGTATATTTTCTTACTCTCATAGAGAGAAATGAAAAACCAGGTCTTCTAAAACTGATGAATTACAGAATATAGGGTTAACTGTCTTCAATTATTAATAGATCCAAAGCATGGAATCTATATGATCGTTAATTACTTTTAAAATTATAAGCAATACAGCAAAAGACACAAAGCAAATAATGCTGCTGTGAATCACAGCACAAAAAACACAATATATTAACAACACTTTTGAACAACAAGAATTATTATGGCAATAAATGAAAATGAGATAAATACATATTTTTTTTAAAAAACTTACTTGAATTAAAACATAAAATACAGTTCCAGAATGTCTACAAAATATTTAAGTAAAACAAAATGATTCAAAAAGATTATGAGTAAGAGGAAAAACAAAGATGTTCTAGAAATTGCAAACAAACAAGGAAAAGGCAGAGCTGCAGTGCTAGCATCAAAGTAGAATTCTCTCAAACATTCAAATACTATAGCAGTCTCTTGCCATTTAAATAATTCCAATGCATAATGAAGTTAAAATTCAATTATTTTTACAAATTATGCAGACTCAAGTGTAAAAAAGTGGACAAAGCATGAACTGGACCACTATAAACCCAATTCTGAATGTACCTGCAAAAACACTAAATAAAATAAAGCAAATAAGAGACAATGTGAGATGAGATTAAAAATGTTAACAGGAAAAAAGTGTGAGGTTAAGCAATGATTGTTCTAAATTTGATAGACTATCCATATAAAAAGAGTAATCTAAATAAATGCCTATAAATCATTTTAAAAAAACAGTATCTATCTTTGATGGCAATGTTTCATAAAATAATAAGAGGGATATTTTCATAGCATGAACTAACCCCCCCTCCCCCTGGAATTTCACACTGATGACAAATGACTGTTAGCCTCACAATCAATGGGAAGACATTCAGGAAGATTCCCCTTAAATCAAGAGAAAAACAAAAGAGACTGCTATTACTACCCTTTCTGCACTCTCCTCTGAGGTGCTATCAGTGTCACTAGGCAAAAGAAGCTTAGATATTAGAATAAAAGCAAAATGATCAATATTTGCACATTATATAATTTTCTATGTAGGGGAAAAAAACAAGAAAATCAATTAAAAACCTGTTAGAAATAATCATCATCTCAGTGAAAGCTGGTGGTTTAAAAATAAATACACTAAAATCAATAGTTTTCCTAGATTTTCAACAATGATCAATTAGAAAATATGGCAGATTTTAAAAATTACATTCATGTAAGCAATAAAAGTAAAAGATACCTAAAAACTAACTTTAAAAACTATTCCTGATCTAAATGGAAAAAAAAAAAAAAACTACTACTTTTTAACTATTTGATAGTTTAAAAAAATTAAGAAAAAGAAAAATAATATTTTGGGGGGTAAGAACAAATTGGTTGCAGTAAATACTTTTAGAAGGTAATCGACAGTGTTTATCAACGTGGCAAATAACTATACCCTTTTATTCAGCAAACCCAATTCCAGGGACTCTACAGAAATTCTACCATAAAATACAAAATTACTATATGTAGGATGACTCAAGAATTTTGACCTGAGCAGTTGGGTACAGTTTCTAAAGTTAGCAAAGTTTATCAAATTGACAATATGTAGTGAAGCCTTAAAAGATGTTACCCTTGTTTTTCTATTCCTAGGAATTTACTCTTAGGAAATAAGCATGGTCATGCTCAGAGTTAGTTTCTGGGAAATTTACTGCAGTGGTGTTTATAATAATGAAAAAATGCAAACAACTTAAATGCTAAACAGAGGAATATTGGGAAGCACTTTAACACTGATGTAGAAGAATGTTCAATGATAATGAAAGATATGCATGATACACTGTAACATGAAAAAGTCATGTTAAAGGACAGTAGTTTCTGAATGTATAATGTGTTTGAAATTTGGCAAAAAAAAAACAAAAAAAAACCAGCATATGGATATGATATGAATATGTCTAGAAAAAAGACTAGAAAGATACAGACCAAGTTGTTGACAGTAGTTGTCTCTGGGCTATAGATATGATTCTTAATTTTCCTTCCAGCTATCTTTTCTGAATTTTCTCTAATAATTGTGTCTTACTTTCATAAAATAAAAATGTTTTAAACCCCTTTTTCTTTTGTACAAGCTCCCAAGGGAACTCAGCTTGCCACCTTGACATGCTAAGAGTACTTCGATTTTGGAAAAGTTTCTTTTCCTCTGGGGACTTCAGTTCCTCATCTATAAGCCAGAGCACTGGTGATGGCCCAGGTCCTCTGAGCCCTTGTCCTGTTCTGGGGCTTCTTTTAAACCACCACCATTCCCCCCAAGAGACCCTATATGGTACTGCTCAGAGTCTGTTGCTGGTAAATTCATTCTGACCCCTGGACCCTAACCATACCAGTGCTGACCCAACTTCTAGCTGCCATCATCTGCATATTGCCTAAGGGCTTTCCCTGGTGGCCAGAGCTCTCTCCCCACCCCTGCATCCGTCTAAGTGCTGGGGACCTAAAGGAATCCCCAACCAGGAGCAGCCTTCAAGCAAATACCACCCAGGCTGGCATGTAGATACCCCAGCTTCCTCTCCTCATGGGTGGATCCCAGAATTCCCCACTGGGATGGACCTTCAGTTGCCCACTGTGGCCAGGGGCTTGACCATGCACCTCTTACTGGCTTCCTCTCCTTCTCTGCCTCGATGCCCTGCCTGTGTGTCTTGGGATCACCTTCCAAATAAACCACATGCTCTGGGATTCTTGTCTCAGATACTGCTTTTGAGCAACCCAAAGGAAGATAACTCATACTCTTCATCTCCTCTCCTCTCAAATCTCCAATCCCCACCACCTCAACTGTGGACCTTGTCTTTTAGTTTGTAGAGGAATAGAAACAGTCGGGCATCAACAGGCATTCTCAGAAGAAACGTGAAAGGCTGATACATAAAGGAAAACACACTCAGCGTCATTGATGATCGTGCTTGTGTGCTAAGTCGCTTCAGTTGTGCTGGACTCTTTTCCAACCCATGGACTTGGCCTGCCAGGCTCCTCTGTCCATGGGATTTCCCAGGCAAGAATACTGGAGTGGGTTGCCATTTCCTTCTCCAGGGGATCTTCCCCTGCAAAGGGATCAAACCACATGTCTCTTGTGTCTCCTGTATTGGCAGATGGGTTATTCACCACCAGCGCCAGCCGGGGAGCTGGATGACCCGGGAAATGCAAATTAAAACAACTGATAGACCATCTCATAGAACCAGTTTGAGGAGAGTTATCTGACAAGACCAAATGTTGTGGAGGAGGTGGGATAAACAGTACCTCTCATGCATTCTGGGTGAGGGTGTTGGTACTCTCACCTTGGAGATTTGGCAAAACCCAGTAAAGTCGGAGATGTGTCTGTCCTGGGATCCTATGGCCCTATGATCCAATCCTCCCACTTTTAGGAAAACACCTGAGAGTAGCTCCGAAACATGGGCTCAAGGATAATCACTCCAGCATTAATATAAATAGGAAGAAAAGAAGGAAACAAACTCATTGCCTGTCAGTAGGGTAATGGATAAGGAAATTTAAAACCATCCTTATGCTATAACACTATGTTAAAGCAAATGAACTACATCTACTAATAGAAAGGTAAATGGATCTTAAAAGCACATGCTGAGTAAAAATAAGTTGTATACATTATGCACATACATTGTGACACTATTTTATGTAAATATCAGAAGTCTTCAGAACAGTGTAGTATATTATCTGTGATCATATGCAATGCAATGAGTTTTAAAACTTGGGGAGAGCTTGTTAGCTTTAAATACAGTTAGTAACAGTGGTTGAGCTTTTCTGGTGGCTCAGTGGTAAAGAATCTGCCTGCTAATGCCAGAGACACAGGAGACGCAGGCTGGACCCCTGGATCACGAAGATCCCCTGGAGAAGGAAACAGCAACCCACCCCAGTATTCTTGCCTGGAAAGTCTCATGGACTGAGGAGCCTGGCGGGCTACAGTCTATATGGGGTCACAGAGAGTCGGACGGGACTGAACAGACTAAACAAAACAAGAAGTGACTGCGGTTACCTTTGGGGACTGGAATGAGGAAGTCTCCAGGTGTATCTACAACATTTAATTTCTTCAAAAGAATTTTATTCCATTTCTTTAAAAAGGGAGAGTAGATGAAGGGAGAGGAAGAGAGAGAGTGAGAAAGAACAAGCCAAAGCAAATACAGCAAAACAGTAACCTTTGCTAAACCTTGGTGGCAAATTCGTGCTATTTTGTAAAACTGAACTCTGTATTTTTCTGGATGGTTGTAATATCTCTAAATCTTTAAAAAAAAAAAATGATTGAAGTGACGGAAATGTTCTGTCTTGATTGTGATGGTAGTTACATGAATGGGGGCCTCGGTCAAGGCTCCTTGAACTGGACACCTAGAATGGGTGCATGTTCTCACATGTAAATTATGGCTCAGCAAGTTGATCTTTAAAACAAAGGACAAGTCAGTGAGATGCTGACTGGCAGGTGTGAAGGTCTCCTGTGGGACCCACTTCTACACGGAAGTGCACAGAGGGAAGGGATGCCACAAACTCAGGGCAGCCTTGAGGGTCTGTCCCCCAAACTTCGGGACCTTGGGGCAAGTGGGACACCCTTTGCTTTGGGGGAGCAGTGGACCAAGCCTTCCTCACAGGGTCTAATCCGAGAGTTTTGGGGGCTGGGGAAGCTCTCTCCTGCCATGAGTTCATCACGTTCTCTGACATCTCAATGTTCTCACCATTTAATTTTAAGAAGCACCAACACATCAGAAAAGAAGTCTGCCCTGAAATTGCTGTTTGGATGAAGGTGACATTTGTAGGCCAGCAACGGAAACTGGAGGAGCTGATGTGTTTGCCACTCACAGCCTCGTCTCATGACCACCCTCCCAAACAGTGCACACACTTGGAGCGCAGGGGTGGGGGACACATTTTTCTGGTTGGAAAAATACAGCTCAGTAGACAGACTCTCCATGAGGCAAGAAAAGAAAGAGGAAGGAAGAAAGGACAGGCAGGCTGGCAAAAATATATCCCTGTGTGCCAGGTCCACTGTGCCATTTAATATTCAAAATCCGTATCATTACCCCCATTTGAGGGATGAGAAAACAAGCTCAGAAATGGGATGTGTTGTTTTGCCAAGGACACAAAGCTAAGTTGGATTTGACCCAATCTGTGTGATATCAAATTCCTTAGAATATACCGACAACAAAGAGAAGGAACTCTGTTTCCTTCCTCTTACCTTTCCTTCTCTCCTTTTTCTTCCTCTACGAGGAAAGGGGTCCAGCGAGACTGGGGGATGTATGATTGAGCTGTGTGGGGGGGCAGAGAAGGACAGAATAACTAACTGGATGGTGAAATTGAGGAAGACTGAAGAATCCTGGACAAGTCACCGGTTGCCGTGCTGAGGTCGGGCACAGAGGTAAGGAGCCTTCACAGGAAAAGCAGCTGCTGGCAGGAAACGGAGGGATGGGACTGGCTTGAAATATCTCTGTCCTCCAGTAAAGGAGTCCTGAGACAACTGAACTTCTCGTTATAGACTTATGGAAAGAGGGGTACGCTAGGGAGTTAGTGATCCTTCCAAAAATGAGCCTTATTGTGGTTAGATTTCTTCTCAGAGTCTAGGATGACTTCTCAAAGGGGTCCAGGTGGAAAATTCCAACCCAAGGTGAGCCAATACTTTGGTGAGATTTCTTCCACTTCCAACAGGCAGGGGAGAAAACCACATTCACATACCATTGCATTTCTAATAACATAATAATGGTGAATTTTTACAGTTGCCCAACAATGAGATAAAAATAGAAATAACAAAAATGTGAAAACCCTGGGTAGTTGTTCCAGTTAAGTTCAATTAAACATGCCCGTAGGTAGAATAGATATGGTGGAAAATGTCTTGTCAGAATCCAATTTCCTTGATCAACATACTTGCCAGCAGACAAGGAAGTTATTATTTCATTTGTTGATAAAGATTGCAGTGTAGCGGAAAGGACAGAAAATTTCAAGTCAAGCAGATCTAAGCCACATCAGCTCTCTAGCCACAGACAAGTAAAACCCAGTAAAACATGGGTACAATCATGTTTACTTCAATAGGCTGCTGGAGGATTAAATGAGATGATGCACAGGAAATAGTGATTTGAAAATGTACCCCCCCAGTAGGCATAGGAAATCAAATAACTGAATTATTTGTAAGGTTTTCTTTAAAATTATCTGAAACATTCAAGGAAGATGGAATAGTCCACATGGGCTTATTAAACATCCCTTGCTGCCAACTGAATGGAATGAGCAAGAATACATTTTATCTTTTAAGCTTTTTGTTTCAAATTGGAGTATAGCCAAACAACAACGTCGTGATATTTTCAGGTGGACAGCAAAGGGACTCAGCCATATATTAGCACTTATTCATTCTCTCCCAGGCTCCCCTCCCATCCAGGCTGCCACATAACATTGAGCAGAGTCCCCTGTTTATACAGTAGGAAAGAAGACATTTTAAACGATCAAGAATTAGCCAGGAATTCTGAAGCTAGGAACGGACTGCAACCCCCTGGGTTGAATTTTGAAAACTGTCTTCCTGAAAAAGAAAAAAATAGGACCGACTTGGAAACAGGAAAAATAGGACTTAAGAACGGATATGTTGATTACCCCTGCAATGATGAAAAGGTTGAATGGGTGACATTCAGAAGAACCTCATGACATCATCCAGTGGGGTGGGGTGGGGACCAGGAGAATGCACTGTCCAAGAAAGAGGCCAGGGAATGTCGGTCTAGAGCAGGCTTTTTAATCTCACATGATGAAAACATGGGACAAGAGAATTGTTTGCTTTTCTGGGTGGTGTGGAATGCTTAATAGCATCCTTGGTCTGTCCCAGGTTTGATCCCTGGTAGCTTAGTAGGTAAAGAATCTGCCTGCAGTGCAGGAGACCTGGGTTCAACCCCTGGTCGGGAAGATCCCCTAGAAAGGGGATCCCTGGAAAGGAAATGGCAACCCACTCCAGTATCCTTGCCTGGAAAATCCTATGGACAGAGGAGCCTGGTGGGCTGCAGTCCGTGGGATCACAAAGAATCGGGCATGATTGAGCAACTAACACTTTGGTCTGTCCCTCCCAAAGTGTGCCAACCAAAAGTATCCCTAGATTTTGCTGAATGTTTCCTGGGAGGAAGGGCCAATATCACTTCTAGGTGAGAATCACAAGTCTGGAAGACCACCCTCCTTACCCCAGAAAAGAGTGAGCTGGCCAAATGCAGACAAGCCTAGGATCCCTGCTTCTAGATGAGAGGGAAGCAAAACTCTTTTAAGGGGACGAACATCAGGACAAACGGTCTGACAACAAATAGAGGTTTTGCAGAATGGAGAGAGAAAACAACACTTCCTGTGGGCAAGGCAGCCCAGGAAAGATGTGGAATGCAAAGGATAACCCACTTGGCCTCTGTCCCTCCCTGTCAGTAGCTGGAGGAGCTGGGATCTTTAAAATTCAATCTCACAGGAACGGGGAAGAGTATGACTGGATCCATGGTCTGAAAGTGATTGTTCTGATGGCCAAGACATGGTCTCCAAAGGTGGACTGTCTCTGAAATTGCTGGCACCATCTGAAACTAAAACTGTCCCCCCTCCCCACTATCCCCAACTGGATGTGTCCCTAACCACACCGAGTGACTCTCCTACGTAGCTTTAAGCCCTGCATGTGCTATATGGAGAAAGTCACAAAAGTTTCACTTGTAACTGCTGCCCAAGTCCCCAGCTCCTCCTTTGTCACCTTCTAGGCACCAGAAAAGCAGCCTTGAAATTCAAGATGTGATGGGTACAGAGAAGACCCAGGTAAACAGAGAAGGAAGTATGGAAGACTTCAGCTATTCTGGATCTAGGCAAATAATAGACATGATAGAACTCCTCCAGTTCAAAGATAAATAAGTTGAAATAACAACAGCAATAACAACAAAGTAACATTAAAACTACAGAAATTTTCAAAACTTAGCAGGAAAGGAAAGGAAGGGATAGATCGTGTTAAAAACAGACTCTGGTTTGAAAAAAGACATGGACTAGGAAACAGGAAAAAAAAAAAAAGAAGAACACAAATGTATCACAATCCCAAAGAAACTGAAAATAAGATGATAACAAAGTAAGATTAGAAGAACTGCAGAACCAAGGTAAGAAATTATGGATCAGAATAATACCACGATGCTGCTACTAAACAGATAAGAAACCATAAGGACAGAACTGACACAGCAGAAAAATAACTTGGGAATGTTAAAGATAGTCTACCTGAAAAAAAGAAAAGAAAACCATACCAAATACAAAAGAAACAAAGAGTTAGGAACAATTTAGAGAAGATAATTGTTATGGAGGACAGACAATGGAAGTCAACATAAAGATGAGTCTCCTTAAAGAAGAGAACAAAACACATACATCATAAAAACAATCCATCATATAAAAACGGAAAAGTGAATACGAAGACTGAAAGTGTATATGAAAATCTAGACGTTCAAGATGTTCAACTTAAAGGATGTAAGAGACAATTATATAAACACCCACCCAGGAATACCAAATTATTAGCAAGAAGAAGAATATCAGAATCCCTTCAATTTCTCCACACTAAGGTTTTTTTTTTCCATTTATTTTTATTAGTTGGAGGCTAATTACTTTACAATATTGTAGTGGTTTTTGTCATGCACTGACATGAATCAGCCATGGATTTACATGTATTCCCCATCCCGATCCCCCCTCCCATCTCCCTCTCCACCTAATTCCTCTGGGTCTCCACACTAAGGTTTGATGTCCAAAGACCAAAGTAACATCTGCAAAGTTTTGAGGGAACACAAGTGCGACTTAAGAATGTTATACCCAACAAATACTTTATCCATACTTACTCAAGGACTGTAAGATCCACCAACATTTCTCTTTAAACGGTTTTGGTAATAAAACCCAGACAGCCACGCCATGCATGCACATTCAGTTGTGTCCAACTCTTTGTGACACTATGGACTGAAGCCCAGCAGGCTCCTCTGTCCATTGGATTTTCCAGGTAAGAATACTGGAGTGGTTGCCATTTCCTCCTCTAGGGGATTTTCCCAACCCAGAGATCAAACCCATGGCTCCTGTGCCTTTTGCATTGGCAGGCAGATTCTTTACCACTGCGCCCTCTCAGATCATAACTAAATTGGGTTGGGGAGGAAATGTCAGTCCTCTAGAGAAAGTGGGAGGCTAGGAGAAGGACTGAACAGAAGTTGAAAGTAAAATGATTTCCTAGGATGTGCCAGGCAAATGCAAACTAAAAGAAACCACAATCAAGTCAAATTTAAAATTCTCACCACATACAAAAAAATTATAACTATGTGAAGTGATGACTGTGTTAACTAACCTTATTATAGTAGTAGTATTGCAATATACATATATATCAAGTGATTACATCATACGGCTTAAACTTGAAAAAAAGAAACCACAATCCATGTTATGAATATCAGAAAAGGTTGAATTGAAAACAAAAATTATTGAATGAAAAGAGAAGCATTGCCCATTAACTATAAAGGCTAGAAAACATTAGAATATCTGTCATGACATTTTATGTTCCAGATAATGTAGCATCAAAATATATGAAGCAAAAATTATGGATATAAATACAATGTGGAATCAATAGAAATATAAGAGTTGGGAACTCCTCTCTCTTGATTTTTGACAGTTAAGTTGAATAAGTAAGGATATAAATGACCTTAATAATATGATTAATAAATTGATTATGGACTTCCCCCTGATGGCACAGTGGTTAAGAATTTACCTGCCAATGCTCGGGTTCAATCCCTGGTCCGGGAAGATTCCACATACCATGAAACAACTAAGCCGACCAGCCACAGGTACCAAGCCCATGTGCTGCAAATATCAGAGCTCATGTGCCTATAGCGTGTACTCCACAAGAGAAGCCACTGCAATGAGAAGCCTGTTCACTGCAACAGAGTGGCCCCTGCTCACGGCAGCTAGAGAAAGCCCATACAAAGCAACGAAGGGCCAGGGCAGCCAAAAATAAAATAAGCAAATTAAATTAAAAACTTCAAAAAATTGATCAAATATGAGTATATATGGTATATTTACACTCTGTACATGGGGTGCAGAGAATATTACTCTTCTTTGGGTGCCAATGTGATTATTTGTAAAAGTTTGCCATACGCTAAGCCACAAAGAAAACCTAAAAATTCTAAAAGTAGATATATCACAGGTCACCAACACTGACCTTGATGCAATAAAAATGCACAGTAATAGTAAAGGCAAAAGAAAACAGAAATTGAGACATTTTCTATCTTCAACCACTCTTGCCTCAAAGAAGAAATCAATACAAACAGCTCAAGCCATAATGAGAAGAAAATTCATAGGCTTAAACAGTTACATTTCAGACAAATGTTAACTGATACATCCTCAGATTCAACAGTCAATGGCCACAAAGTAATTTTAAGACCCAAATTATTATGACTCTCAGCCTTCCATCCCACTAATCAGAGTCCATCATTCTGCCACATTCCCCATGAAAGCATTCCTGGGTACCCCACAACTTAGCTCAGGAAAACAACTCATTACAAAACTGTAAATAATAACAATAGCTAAATAACAATAATAATAGCAATAGCAAATATTTGTCAAGGATTTGCTGGGGACATTGCCATCAAATAGGTACCATTTTTAAGGTACCATTTTAATCCTTATGTTAAAAATGAAGAAACTGAGGCTCAGAGAGGCAAAGTTACCTGCTCACAGTCACACGGCTTGTGAATAAAAGAGCTAGGATGGAAATTCAGGTAGTCCCATTCCAAAGCCCATGTGTTTATATACATCAGGGACTGCTATTTCCTGTCAGCATACTCACATATACAAGTAAAAACTAGTCAGAAAATACTATGGAATAAAAGACTCACTTCTCAATACTAACAAAAACAAGAAAATACTTAGGAATGAACATAACTGGAAATGGGCAGAATCTTTAATGCAGAAGAAAATAAAACACACATAGGTACAGAAAATATAAAAAAGACTTGCATGAATAATAATAGATACCTTTTTCTAAGTAGAACCTAATATCAAAATATATAAATTCTTCCCCAAATCATATAAAATTTAACACAATCCAAATTAAAAACTCAAAAATACTCTTTGTGATCTTAACATGATAATTCTAAGTTTTGCCAAGAAAAATAAATGTACAGAGCGGTGAAAATCCTTTAAAAGAAAAAAAACAATAAAGGGGAATTTTCCTTACCAGGTATTAAAAATGTACTATAAAACTACAGTAATCAATAATGAGATAGGTTGCCTAAGGCGATAGACAAATCAGTGAAACAGAATGGAGAATCCAATTTGGAGCCAAAAATATATTGAAGTTTAATTTATAATAATGGCAGCGTTTTAAGTGAGTGAGAAGATTATGGTTTATACAGTAAACAGATGGTGGGATAATTGGTTGGCTCTTTGGGGGGTAAAAACCCAGCTACCCTCCTAATATCAAAATATATTCCAGAGATCAATGGTTGACATATTTTTAAATAATTAAAATGCTAGGAAAATACACCAAAAATGAGGAATAGGACAACCTAAAAAAGGTTAATTTTATCATAGAACATTTTAAAATGGTAATGAGCACCATAAACAAAATCAAAAGACAAACTGCAGTATATATACAAAAGAGCCGAGGTCTCTACTGTACAAAGAAGTCTTTCATATCAATAAGAAAATAGCTGAACTTCGTAGAAAATGAGCAAAATAAATGAGTAAGCCTTTCAAGTAAGAAATAACATAAAAAGATACTCAGCCTCACTGATTATTAAAGAATGCAAATTACAACATTGACAGCTCTTTGAAACTCTACAATTGGCAAAATTTAGTAACTGAAAATACTAGGGGGGGTTGCGGTAAAAGGACGGAGACACTAGTCAGTGGCCAAGGGCATGGCGGGGAGGGTGGTCATGCTAAGGTCCTGGGGCCTGTGGGGCCGGATGACCGAGGAAGCTGAGTGGTAGGGGAGGCTTGCGGGGTTAGCCTGGAGACATGAGCTGACAGTCACAGCAGCCAAAGCTGCAGGATGACGACGGGGATGCTGAGCTGGTGGGCAGAGAAGACAGACGGCAAGGTTGGGAGGCAGGTGACATTAAGCAAATAAGCAAATCAATTAAAGAAATAAAGAAAAATGTTGAGGATAACAAGAGCCAAGATTTTCACCGCCTAAGAAGATATTTACAAACATAAAAAGCGAAGCCTGTAAAGAACCTTGAGATGTTGGATTGGAATTAGAGGTATGGATATAAACTCATGGTTCTGTAATATACATAGAAATACATTAGAAATAATTTATAAATGACTATATGTGTATATAGTTACACAAAGGTAAATGGATCCAAAGATAGATGATACATACACAGATAGGTAGAGATAGGTCAGTTCAGTTCAGTTCAATTGCTCAGTCCTTTATGCTCCTTGTGACCCCATGGACTGCAGCATGCCCTGTTCATCACTAACTCCAAGATAACCAAGCAATAGATGGACAGAAGCAACGACATCCTAATAGCAACAAGCACACTGAGCATGCATATCTTGATTTTTAAGTATTATTACCATCCTCCACCGAAATGAATAAAAACTAATCAAATAAATGGCTGATTCCAAGGCTGAGGCCGGGAAAATACAAGAGGAGAAGATGAACCTAGAGATTCTCATTGTGCCAAGAAATAAGGAAATGATCAGTGAAACATGGAGGCATGTCAAAAAGGCCACAGGAGACACTTTGTCCTTGAAGGGGCTCCTGCTGGACACGATAAGCATGAAAATAAACAATATTAGAAATTGATTATAAAACAAGAATCCATGAACTCTTGGCGATACAAATAAAAAGGGGAAAAGTTTTTCCTTACAATAGAAAGCCAACTAATACATGTAGATGGAGTGATGGGAATAGAAAATCTCCATTTGGCAACAGGCACAGAGGTGGTCGATCCATCAGGAATAATCCATGGAGATTTGACAAGGAACAGGATATTGACATAATCTCAGAGAGCCTACCCACAACATACAGATCCATTACAAAAGGGGATTGTGAGTTTATGCAGAGAAAGCTGGCAAGCGCCAATGTGACCAGGGGACCAAGTTTAACAACTCCAGGTGGGATGAAGCACTGCCACGTGCCTCCTAATATGGGGCACTGATTTTTTTTTTTTTTTGCCACATCACTCAGCTTGTGGGATCTTAGTTACCCAATCAGGGATCAAACCCACATCCCCTGCTTTGGAAGCACGGAATCTTAACCACTGGGCCACCAGGGGAGCCCCATGGTGCACTCATTGACCACAGCGTAATTTCTGTGGTCCTTCTGCCCAGGAAGCATGGCCTGAATATGGAATGAAGGGAGTGAGGCAGCTTTGGATTGAGGGTCATCCTACAAAATGTTAAGACTCATACCCCTTAGCACTGTTGAGAACTCAAAAGACAGGGGGAAATGGAGGAACTGCTCCAGATTGGAGGAAACTTAAGATGCCTAAGAACTGAATGCAATACATATTCTTAGAGAACATCCTGGACAAGAAAAGAAAAGGCACAAAGTCGGCACAAGTGATTCTGTGGATCAGATGGTGGTGCCTGTAGCAATGTTGTTGATTTGGAGGGTCGCATGGGGGTTGTGTAGCAGAATGAACTTGGTTTGGGGAAATATGCACTGCAAGTGTTTAGAGATGAGGGATGTTATGTCTGCTGCTTGCCCTCCAAGGATTCAGAAAAAGAATCATGGAGAAAGAGACCACAGATGTGATAAAAATGTTAATTTGAGAATCTGGGTGAGGGGGTCTATGGGAGTTCTTTGGAGTTCTCCAGCAACTTTTCTATTAGCTTGAAAATTCAAAGTATATTATTTTTTTAAATACTCAGTGAGGGAACAGAAAAACAGATACTCTGGTGATAGGATTATAAGTTGGTACAACCAAAAAAAAAAAAAAAAGTTGGTACAACCTAGAGAAAGGGAAATTTGGCAATACCTATCAAAATAAACCTTTCTCTGAGTCTAAAAAATGCATTAAGAAGTAAGCAAAAATATATATGTTACAAGGATATTCAGCGCAGAATAGATATAAGCTTAAAACGTTGGAAGCAGCCCAAGTTCAAGTACCCAGTAGTGGTTATTGAAAGTTAATCACATCCACACAATGTAATTCTCAGCTACCCTGTAACAAAGAAATATCCATCAATGGACAAACACCAAAAGGTGTTCATGACATAGTTTTGAAAAAAGTTCGCTTAGTCATTCATTTGGTTATTAGCTCAGCAAATATTTGTTGAATCCTATTATGTACAATTTATTTGGCTAGGGTTTAGATTTATAAAGATTGGTAAAGCACAGAATGGCTCCCCACTCCAGTATTCTTGGGCTTCCCTTGTGGCTCAGCTGGTAAAGAATCCACCTGCAAAGCGGGAGACCTGGGCTCGATCCCTGGGTTGGGAAGATCCCCTGGAGAAGGGAAGGTTAGCCACTCCAGTACTCTGGCCTGGAGAATTCCATAGACTATATGGTCCATGGGGTCACAAAGAGTCGGACACGACTGAATAACTTTCACTTTCACTAAAACATAGATATCTTCCCCTTCTAAGCCCCAAATTCCAGTTAAGGAGACAGACATATAGGCAAATAACACTTGTGGTATCTTAGGTGAAAAGCACAAGTTATAGAACAATTTTCATAAAACGCTATTTGGAAAAAAAAGAATTAAATAAGTGGTAATGTGAGGAAGCACACATGTGATGACAAAGGCGCCCGTGATGCATTCTGCCCCGTTATCAGTGGTTCTCTCTGGGGAAGAGGTTACAATGGGGGAAATTTCACTTTCTGCAGTGTTTGGAATTTTTTACAATGAGCATGTAATGCTTGTATAACTGAAGGGGAAAAAAGCAATACAAATATCTATGACTCAGAACAGATAAACAACATAATGTTACCTGAACACAAAACAAGAAAAACACTGGTCTTGTCTCTAAAATCGAGATGTAGCTTCGCCCCAGGAAAGATTGACCTAAATTTTTATTAATTGCAGTTGTGGGCTTGAGTGCTTTGCCATGTCTGCAATTTCCAAAGTAAACAAACATCTTGTTCTTGAGATAATCTCGAAATGTTTATATTTGGTCTTCCTGAGAACGGACGGTTTGTGACTCCCAGGGGTTGAAGGGAGGAAGGGGCAGGCCCAACACAGTGCTCAGGTTTGCCTGTTGAAGAGGCTGCCCCCGGGAGCCCCCATTTTAGCCAGAGGGGTACACTTGTCAGAAGCATCTCTCGACACTGAAAAATCATGGGGTCCAAGCTCTTCCCAGCTCACCTCTAATTCCATTAATGACGGGATCTTAATGGAGAGGGCTGGTTTGGATGTTCAAAAAAAAAAAAAAATCGTCTTTCTCTTTACTCACCTCTTACTGAAATTCACCGTTTCCTTCCCTTGTGAAGACCAATGACAAACCACAGTGTTTGCAGTGCCTGTGAGTGTTTGTCACCAAGAGAAATCACAGATATTTTCATATCACATTGCTGTTGCTGCTGCTATCTTGAAAGATCACTTATGCTCATCACCACTTCAAAATTATGGTACTAATTAGACCCGTCCCTAGCTCTTGGTATTTAGTTCATTAATAAAGAAACAAATTTATTACTATATCAAAATGTCTTCTTTTAATATTTTGATAACTGCAGTTCAAAATAATTAGAATCCTTTGTAATCTAATGTATCTTATGCATTCAAAAGATTTGCTCAGTGAAGAGATCCATGGCTCAGAAAGGAGAGGAATCTTTGATCTCAAGGATTACAAGGGGCTGAAAATCCCAGGAGACCTTCCAGATCACCCCCAAATCCTCCTGCTGTGGACTGAATGCTTGTATCCCCCCAGATGCATATGTTGAAGCCTAATCTCCAGTGTGATGGTGTTTGGAAGTGGGACCTTTGGGAGGTGATTAGCTTTGGAAGAGGTCATGGGGTAGAACCCCAAGATGGGACTGGGGCCCTCATAAGGGGATGAAGAGCTCAGAGTTCTCAGCAGACATTGACTCTGAGTGCCGGCGCCTCCAGAACTGTGAGAAGTAAATGTTTATTGTTTAAGCCACCCAGTTTAAATTCCCTGTTCCTGTGAAATTTAATTCTAATCAGGGGCAACAGACAATGAGCAAAGAAGTTAAGTACAGAGGCAGTGATAAGTACCATGGGGGGGAGGGAAACAGGATAGGGCAAGGGAATCAGAAATGTGAAGGTGAAGAGGGGGTTGTGCTTTGAAATCTATCATCAAGGAAGTTCTTTGGGGCAAAGACCTGAAGTCAATGAGAAAACAAGCCATGTAGATATCTGGGGGGAGGAAGAGTGTTCCAGGCAAAGGAGACAGCATGTGCAAAGGCTCAGAAGTTTGAAAGAACATGTAACAGTTGAAAACTGCAGGGAGGTTGATACAGCTGGAGCAAAAGTGATGGGGCCAAGTGGTGAGAAATGAGGGTGGAGAAGTACTCAGGGACCATGTCAGGAGAAGCCCTGTGCTTCAGGCTATTAAATGTGGGCTCTGTGCTGAGGGAATTCAGGCAGGAATTACCCATCAGACTGTGTGTGGAGGGCAAGGCTGTGGGGCAGGCAGAAGGCAGTCTGGTGCGGGGCTGTTACAATTGTTAGATGATGATGATGACTAAGTTACGGGCAGAGCTATCTGAGGCCAGATGGTGTGTATTTGTTTCCTGTCGCTGCTGTAACAAAATGCCACAAACTCAGCGTGTAAAGCAGCAGACGTTCATTCTCTCACAGGTCCGGAGGCCAGACATCTGAAACGAGGATGTCAGCAAGGGGACACTTCTTCTGGAGGTTCTAGGACAGAATCCGATCCTTGCCTCTTCCGGCTTCAGGGGGCTGCCCGCATTCCTTAACTTGCGCTGTACCCTTCCGAGGTTGCCTCCGTGGTCACACTGTCATCTCTGCATCAGATCTCCCTCTGCCTCTATTACAAAGACAGCCAGATAATCCAGTGTAGTCTTCCAGTCTCAAAATCCTTAATCACACATGCAAAGACCATTTCCCAGTGTTAGGTAACAAAAGGTTCCAGGGGTTAGGACCTCACATATCTGGGGGCTGTCATTCAGCCTGCCATGAAGGCAAAAGGTAAGTCACCCAGACCTGGAGAATGACTGCAGCCAGGCTCCTCCCACAAGGCCACGGATGACCCCCGAGTTCCTAAACCTGACTTACTAGACCCATTGCATCATGTTTCTCCTACTTGTCCTCCTACCTCAGCGGCCACTCCTGTCTGCCTCTTCCGTGATCCTTCTCTTCTCCCCACAACCCCGAGGCTTAGCCCCTGGTGACCATCCAGGCCATGGCTTTATATCCCCTCATGCCAGCAACTCCAGCCTAGGCCTCATTCCTCAACTCACGCTCCACAAACCCAGCTCACTCTCAGCATCTCCACTTGAATGTCTAGGAGGGCTTTCAACCCCAAAATGTCCAAACTGGTCTCCTGGTCGTCTCCCAACCCTGCTCCACCCACACCCTTACTCAAACGTCGGCAACTCTGTACTTCAGTTGCTCGTGCCAAAACCTGGGGGGGGTCACGCCAGACTCTTTTCCTCTCACATTCCACATCCAATTCATTAGGAAGTCTTGTTGGCTTAATCTTCCAAGATTCCCAATTCCTCTTATCCACCTCTATTTTTTCCATAGTACTTTCCATCTTCTAACACATTTCATTTGCTTCTTTTTTATGTTTATGGTTTAGTCGGTCTCCCTGAGATGGAATGTAGAAAGTTTTGTCTATTTGGTTTGCTGGTTTCTCCTTTGAGCCTAGAACAGCGCCTGGCACATAGTAGGTGCTCAATAATTGTTTGTTGAATGAATGAGAGAGTGAATCCCTGGCTGTGGGGTGGAGGGAAGGGCAAGTTAGGTGACTCCAACCAGGTCTCATCCTGGAACCATGTGACAGTTAAAGCAGACATTGGTGACAGAGGCTTTCAGCAACAGTTGAGTCCAACTTAATGGACCTCTACCCATTTTCCTGGTTGACTCATTAGTTCTTATTCTGCCTTGAAGACACAGAGGTCTGCTGGCAGAGATGCCTTCACTGACGAGAGGGCCTGGGATCTGGGTCAGCTACCCACTGGCAGGGAACTCTGGCCTCAGCAGCTAAAGGTAGAACCAAGAGATGCAGGGTGTTGGCTTTATCCCACACCTCTCTGCTGTGGAAGGTGTCAAGGTCCCCACTGACTGCATCGCAGCCCCAGCATAACCCCCATCCCCAGGTTCCTTGGAGAGGTGATGCCTGCACACAGGCCAGGCTGGAGTGCCCGGCACACCCTCTTACCTAACCTACTGGCCCAAGATCATTGCTGGGGGAGGATCGGTTAGAAGCTGGGCTCACAGGCAGGAGGGCAGGATCAGGTCTGCCCCTTCTCTTCTGCCCCTCCACGCTGGGTGGCTGGAGTGGAAGGCATGCAAGGCTGAGATGAGTGTACACAATGGATACCCTCCCTCCACCACTATCAGGTTCACCCCATCAAAGCCCGCCATCAGCTGGTCCCACTCATTCTCCCCAAAGCCACTAGGAGGCGCTATTCAAACCACAACTACAAATCAGATGTGGACACTCCCCAGTTTAAAGCCTTTTGTGGGCACTCCCTCAGGCTGAAGACCAGAAGCCCTAGGAAAGGCTCCCGGCCCTACTTGCTCTGGCCCCAGCCAGTGTCTCAAGCCTCTCCTCTCACCACGCTCCCCCTCGGTCATTCTACTGCAGCTGCTCCAGCTTTGTTCAGCTCCCCAGCACACCCCACTCCTTCCCGGCATAGGGCTTTTTGGAACATCGGACTTTTTGTTCCTTCGGCCTGGGATGCTTGTCCCCGTTGTTGCCTAGCTACCACTGACTCATCTTTCATAGCTCAGCTCAAAGTCATTTCCTCTGGGAAGCCTGCTTTGACTATATAACAATATGATGATAAATGAGGATGATGTTTTTTATTTTAAGTAGCCTTTTAGCTCTTACCATGTATTCAGAACATTCTAAGGACATTGCAAATCTTATTCATGTAAACGTCACAACAAACTGATGAGGCAGGCACCTTAACCATCTTCATGTTCCAGGTGGAACCTGAAAAAGGTTCATCAGTTTGCTGACGGTCACCTGGAGTTCAGCTCAAGGGTCCTCCCTCTCTGGACCAAACCCTCTATTATACACATTCAGCACCACTCTCCTCTCCTTCAGAGCATTAATCATCACCCCCATAGCTAACCTTTATTGGGTATTTAGCAGTGGGTTAGCCAAAAAGTTCGTTTGGGTTTTTCTGTAAGATGGTACAGAAAAATTAGAATGAACATTTTGGCCAACCCCAACACACTCCATTCACTATTACAGGCATCTTGTGAGCATTACCACTGTTGTCAATTAACATTTGTTTGTAGGATCTTGGCTGTATGACAGTTCAAGTTGCTCACATTCTTACTCATACTCTGTTTCATTTATACCCACAACAGAATATTGGTTAAGGACAGGAAGCCTGGGGACTCTGAATTTGAGACACAAGTGAATGAGCATTGTTGCATTGATGATAAGTCACTTATGTGCCTCATGGTAACTCCCATTGGTTCCATCTGATCACACTCCTTATAAAGCACATCTATAGGCTTCAGGCCCCTCAAAAACCAACCACCAAGAGAGAAAATTCAGGGATGAGTACAACTGACTTGAATTTTCACTCATTGGAGGCAAAAAAAGAACCCACAATGTGTTCCTTGAGAAGGTCTCACCAACACCAGCCCAAAGCCGTCTCTCCTATTTAGTCAATTTGAAACAAAAACCTCAAAATGAACTAGTAAGCTGGTGGCTTTCATTTCAGCCACAAAACACAAAGCTCCCTAGCATTAGGCTATGGAAGCCATTTCTCTCTGCGTCGATGATGAACACATGATTAAATGTCAGCCTACATTTTAATATGCATTTGTTCCCCCAAATCAAACATAGTACATCATTGAAAGATATATTTGTGAGCAAACTGTGTAGTTTGTTACATAATTAATCCAAAATAAATCAATTTTGTGTATATCTTTTTAAAGGAGCAAGATAAGAAATGTCTCTCTATATAACAACTGTATTAAATGTGAACTTTGTAATACAATCCTTAATAGTATGCTGATTTAAATAATTAACTACTTTTTAACATCAGCTTCCCTGGTGGCTCAAATGGTAAAGAATCCACCTGGGTTCAATCCCTGGGTCAGGAAGATCCCCTAGAGAAGGGAGTGGCTATCCACTCCAGTCTTGCTTGGAGAATCCTGTGGACAGAGGAGCCTGGCGGGCTTCAGTCCACAGAGTTGCAAAGAGTCAGACATGACTGAAGCGACTTAGCAAGCAAGCATATAAAAATAAACGAAATAGAGGGTTGGAGAGATTATTTTGGCCATGAATGGGGAATGCTGATAGGTACTCCCTCAAGCTTCAGTCACAGGGAAGGACCCTACAGAGGGGTTGTGATGGTCACTTGGGCTAGAAGTGGGGACACATGCCAGGTCTCCTACCCACCACCCCAGCTCATTTCTAATCTATCCTAGTACGCCTCCAACCTCTCACCTGGAGGGTCTCTTTCACCTACTACTCACCTGCTAACACTCTCCACCTTCACTTGCATTTCTCACATCCCTACTAGCTTGTCTTTGGTCTTATGGTTCCCTCATCTTCTCCAGGAAGGCCTCCACCTGCCTGTCATCAGAATTCGTCCCCAACTGGAGGAAGCCTGGCCGGCTACAGTCTATGAGGTCGCGCGAGTCGGACATGACTGAACGTCTGAACATGCGTGCTACTGAAGAGAACTTGGGCAAATCACTTCACTCTTGGAGGCCCCAGTGTTCTTATCACCTGGGAGAAATCTTCTTTATACTCCTCGCCCCCAGCCTAGAGAGAGTCTCCAGAGACCCAGAAGCCGGCCTTCATAGGTGTCCCTTTCCTCCACCAAATACACCTGGGTCTGTCCTTGACGCTCACCTTCTGACCTTGGTCTCCCCAGACCAAGCCGCCAGCATCTCTCACCTGGCTCCCTACCGCCAGCCTGGCCCCCCTCCAGTCTACTCTGGGGCAGAGGGCTCTTGTACGGCATACGTCACTTGGTGTCTCTCTTCTGCTCTGGCCCCTCCGACAGCAGCCCCGCTTTTCCTTGCCCAGGGCTGAAATGCCCTTGGGTTCTGGTCCTGCTGACCTGGCCCAGACCTAGTTGCCACTCCCTCCACAGCCTCACTCTCCCACCCCACAATGCAGGAAGCTAAGCCTCTTCTGGGCTCCACAAATGATAAGCTTTTTCTCACCTCTGAACCTGAGCACACACCTGGACCCCTCTTCCTCTCCATCTTCAAACAGCTGGCTCCTTCCAACCCCTCCTTCGGTTCTCAGCCTGCAACCTCCATGCCTCATGGAGGCCTGCCCTGGCCGCCCCATCGGAAGAAGGCTGCCTCCTTGACGCCCGAACCTCAGCAACACTGGTCACCTTCATTGTATGGGTCACAGTAGTGAGTCATTCATTCGCTTGCTGGTTTATTGACTGTGCCACCCACAAGGCTTTGGCTTGCTCACTGTTGTTTCCCCAGGGTCTGAGACAGTGCCTAGCACATAACAGGTGCTCAGGAAATATTTGTTGAATGAACGAATGAACAAACAGCTAATAGTGACTGTGTATAGTACCCCGTGAAGGCCTCGATGGATGTAAAGGGAGGTTTGTGCTTTATTCTTTTTCAAATAATTAGCAATATTTTAATTTTTAAATTTATTTTATTCAACTATAGTTGGTTTACAATATTGTGTTAGTTTCAAGTGTACACGTTTAGATTCTTTTCTATTCTAGGTTATTATAAGGCATTGAATATAGTTCCTGTGCTATACAGTAAATCCTTGTTGCTTATCTATTTTAAGTACAATAATTAATCCCATCCTTCTCTCCCTTTCCCCTTTGGTAACCATAACTGTGTTTTCTATGTCTATGAGCCTGTTTCTGTTTCATAAATAAGTTGATTTGTGTTCTTTTTTTTTTTTTAGATTTCACATATAAGTGATATCATATAGTATTTGTCTTTCTCTACCTGAGTTACTACACTTAGTATGTCCATGTCCATGCATGTTGCTTCAGACGGCAATATTTCCTTTTATGGCTGGGTAATACTACTATATATATGTATATGTATATATACATATGTATATGTATATATACACATTTGTGTATATGTATATATATGTATATATACATATATGTGTATACAAATATATATGTATATATACATATATGTGTATATACATGTATATGTATATGTGTGTGTGTGTGTGTGTGTATATACACATATATATGCCACATCTTTTTATCCACTCATCTGCTGATGGACATTTAGGTGGTCTCCACGTTGTGGCTATTGTAAATAGTGCTGCTGCGAACATTGGTGTACACATATCTTTTTTCAATTAGAGTTTACATATTTTTTGGATACATGCCCAGGATAGCGATTGCTGGATCATATGGTAAACCTCCAGACTGTTTTCCACAATGGTTGCACCAATTACATTCCCACCAACAGTGTAGCAGGGTTCAGTTCAGTTCAGTTCAGTCACTCAGTCGTGTCCGACTCTTTGAGACCCCATGAATTGCAGCACTCCAGGCCTCCCTGTCATCACCAACTCCTGAAGTTTACTGAAACTCATGTCCATATCAAGTCAGTGATGCCATCCAGCCATCTCATCCTCTGTCATCCCCTTCTCCTCCTGCCCCCAATCCCTTCCAGCATCAGGGTCTTTTCTAAAAGGGAAAGTGAAAGTCGCTCAGTTGTGTCTGACTCTGCCACCCCATGGATCATACAGTCCATGGAATTCTCCAGGCCAGAATACAGGTGTGGGTAGCCTATCCCTTCTTCAAGGGATCTTCCTGGGGAGGTTATTTATAAATAATTCAAAACAGACAATAGCTATTCACCATGAGGGAGGTCCTCTGCAGCTTGGCCTCTGTCCAATCCCAGGCCCTGACTCTGCAGACCCTTCCTCATCCTCTCCCGTGGTTCATCCCAGGATAAACACGTTCCACTCCACCCAGCCATGCTGGGCAAGGACTGGTCAAACCACAGGCAAAGCATGTTTTTAAGACAGTATATGGACAGAGGAGCCAGGCGGGCTACAGTCCATGGAGTTGCAAAGGGTCAGACATAAACACACACACACACACACACACACACGACAAATCCCCACCTTGATTTCAGGTGGGAATGTGATTATTTCTGTGATACAGACTTAACACCCCCTGAAATGTCGCTGTGCTGAAGACTTGCCTCAGTCTGAGACTGGGAATCTGAGACTCCCAGTGGCCTCAATTTGTAAAATGGAGATAATTCCACCCCTCTTACAGTGTTGGAAGGCTAAGATGCCCACATATATGAAGAGGTCCCTGCGGCTGCCTGAGGCATGGCAGCTCTCCGGGCCCACACTAATCCCTCTCCAGTCCCTCCCCTTCTTGTCCCCATTGGCAATCCTTGAGTCAGGAGAATTCTGGAATGCAGACTGCGTCTCTCAGTATTCTGAACTGATTACCAAGTTTCTGTGGGTGTCTGGCTACCTCTAGGGACCATCAAGTGTCTTAATTAATTATCATCTGAAAGGGATTGATGTTCTGTTTCAAAAAAGGTTTGAATAAAAAGGCATGAGATAGCCCAGACTATTTTAAAGAATATTAATTTTTGATAAACATTATTTGTAGAAAATTGAGACTAACAATCAAATATAAACTTAAGGTTGGGGGCACTGTGATTATTTTGACCCTAAGTTCCATTCTCTCTCACGCTTATTAAGAAGAGGCTATAGATCTAGCAGAAGGAAGAGCAGGTTCTAGTCTAAACTCTGTCACAGCTTTGCTGTGTGACTTCAGGTGAGTCACTGTCCCTCTCTGAGCCTCAGTTTCATCATCAGTTAGAGTCTGCACTAGGTGGTCCCCCAGGTGCCCTAGCACTGACACTCTCTGGAAGAGATGAACAGTACTGGAGCCAGGATCATCTCAGAGTATTTCAAAACTACCCCATCTTGAAGGAGAGTCTGGGGGAGAATGAATACATGCACATGTATGACTGAATCTCTTTGCTATCCACCTGAAACTATCCCAACATTGTTAATCAGCTCTGCTCCAATATAAAATAAAAGTCTTAAAAAACAAATACCCCATTCAGGGCCCACTGCCAAGGTTCAATGGGTCCAGGACGGGGCCCAGAGTCTACACTCTAATAGAGCTCAGACTAAACCTCTATTCGGGGTTCTTTGGGCCATACTCTGAAAAAAGCTGGCTGGAACTCTTGGGACATCCAGGGAGGACCCTTCAGAGAGGATTTGGACTTGAATGATAACCATTTTTATTAGCTGCCTATATGCTAAAAGGGTGTGTGAAATTATATTCAAATGGATTCACCCAGTTCTTGATTTTCCTTTTCATCAATGTTCATGTGGTTAACTCTGGGGTGTAAAACATAAAATCTTCTAATTATCTCCTAATGAGTTCACCACAGTGACTCCCCCAAAATAAGCCATAATTCTTGTCCACAGAAACTGAAGATGACACATAGATAAGCTCTCTGAAGAGAATACTCATACATTTATTTCCTGAACACACAGAGGAGAAGCTTGACTCTGAAACCCTGGGAAGTAATCTGTCTACTCACCCATCTACACACCTACCCACCCATCTATCTATTCATTCACCCATCCATTTATCCATCCATCCATCCAAGAAATGCTTACTGAGGACCTACTATGTCCCGGGCACTGGGGATACAGATGGCAAGCAATACAACTTTGTCTCTACCTGGGGATACAGGCATTAATTAAGTAAACAAACTAAATAATTACAAATTGTGGAAAATGCTATGAAGGAATCAAATAGGTCTCTGAAACAGAGAATAGCAGGATAGGAGAAGAAGCAGCCTACCTTGAACGAGTAATCAAGGGGGACCTTTCTCTGGGAGGTGACATTGAAGTTAACACCTGAAGGATGAGAAAGCACATGGGAGTCTTTCAGACAGGAAAAAAAAAAAACAGTCAATGCAAAGACCGTGGACATGAGCTGCTTGGGAGCCTGAAATATTCCTCAGTGCAATTCCCTCCCCAAGTGGTCAAACGATCTTCTAGCTGCATTGTTGCTGCTGTTGAGTTACTATGTGTGTGTGCCAGTCACTCCAGTTGTGTCTGACTCTTTGCAACCCTGTGGACTGTGGCCCACCAGGTTCCTGTCTATGGGATTCTCCAGGCAAGAATAATGGAGTGGTATCCTCCTCCAGGGGATCTTTCTGACCGAGAAACTGAATCCACTTCTCTTACATCCCTTGTATTGGCAAGCGTGTTCTTTACCTAGTGCCATCAGAGTTCGTCCCCAACTGGAGGAAGCCTGGCCGGCTACAGTCTATGAGGTCGCAAGAGTCAGACACGACTGAACGTCTGAACATGCGTGCTACTGAAGAGAACTTGGGCAAATCACTTCACTCTTGGAGGATCCAGTGTTCTTATCAACTGGGAGAAATCTTCCCCATACTCCTCGCCCCCAGCCTAGAAAGAGTCTCCAAAGACCCAGAAGCGGGCCTTCATAGGTGTCCCTTTCCTCCACCAAATACACCTGGGTCTGTCCTTGACTCTCACCTTCTGACCTTCATCTCCCCAGACCAAGCCGCCAGCATGGGAAGCCCATATATGAATATTACTCAGCCTTAAAAAGGAATGGAATTCTGACTCTTGCTACACATGAACAAACCTGGAGAACATTATGCTAAGCGAAATAAACCAGCCAAAAAAGACAAATGCTCCATGTCTTTGTCATGTAAAGACAAAACCTTTACATGAGGTACCTGAAGTAGTCAAATTCACAGAGACGGAATAGGATGGTGGTTGCTACAGCTAGGAGGAGGGGGGAGTGGGGAATTGTTTAAGAAGTAGTTTCAGTTTTGCAGGATGAAAAGAGTTCTGAAGATTGGTTGCACAACAGTGTGAATGTACTTAACACTTTTGAACTGTACACTTAAAATGGTTAAGGTGGTAAATTTCATGCTGTGTGTATTTTATCACAATTTAAAAAAACAAAAAATAAAGAATGGTTTTACGTAGAGGCAGGTGTGTGGACTGTTTGACCCAGCATTTTCACAATCAAATGAAAGCACAAGAGCCTACAGTCCCAGAGCCAGACGTGCCTTTTATTCACAACAGCAATGAGAAGAGGGTTCATTAGATACCTAATGATTGATTTTTAAATTCTTATTGAAAGGCCTGATAATCTATATTCAGAATCAGCTTGCCCTGCAATTAAGTAAAAACCACTTATGACAGGAATTCATACATAATCGCTATCAGTGGAGTCAACTTGTAAGAATATTCCAAGCATTTAATTGACTTTTAAAAGAATAGCTACAGCAAGCTAATTAAATATCAAGTCAGGGAATGTGTTAATTGATATTTAATAAGGATGTCAATTGATGTCTAACTAGCCAATATGTCTCTTAAAATATGTCAATTAGATGCCTAAAGATCCTTTTCAAAGGGGATTAGGAACTGAATGCATTGAGGATATAATTGGTTAATTCTTTTTTAATTACAAACTGCAACCTTCCCTACTGACTTCGCCTGGATCATAAAGTCATTTATGAGCCACTTTGCCTGGTCTCTAGACTATCTTTACTACAGATCCATAAAGCCAGAACTGGCTTTTGTTGGGCTCTTGTGCAACACCTGTATAAAAATGGGACACAGAGAGGGTGAGTGAACCCTATCGAAGTTCTCCATCAAGTCGAGCATGGGCTTTTCCTCCACTCAGCATGGCTGAGTTTAGCCAGTTAGGTCCAAAGGCTCCTGTACAGAGGCCATACATGCGGTGTGCACCCTACATGACCACCCTACCCTGCTGTGCCCTAAGACTCTCCTCCTACCTGATGCCACCATTCCTGAAACTCACACAGCCCAAGACCTTTCCTTCCTGTCTGTTCCCTGGTCACAGTAAAAAATGTCATCAAGAAAGCCGTTGTAATTTGGAATCAACAGCAGAAGCTATTATACTTCTCAAATAATTCCACCAAACAGTATCAATGATAATACTAGCTTTATCCACCCTTCCATTCACCCATTATTCACTGCATGCCTACTGTGTGCCAGGAAGTCTACCAGGAGCTGGAGATCCAGGAACAGGCCCTGCCTTTATGGGGCTCACAGTCCAGTGCAGAAGAACTAATAAAAAAGGTCCAAAGGTCACTAAGACATTTGTCATGTGATGGAAGCCCATGGTGGGCCTGACCTTCTCTGTATGGTTGGAAAAGGTGTCCACCAAAAGTGATGCTGGAGCTGAGATTGAAAGATGAGTCAGTGGTGGCCAGCTGAGCAGGGAGAAAACTAAAAGAATATTCCAGGCCCTGAGATGAGACAATGTATGGAGTGTCAGCTGGAGGTAAAGACCTGCAGGCCTTGAAGTCTGTAAGATCTAAATGCTGGCCCAGTTTTCTACTGTTACATAATAAACCTGCCTAGACAACTGCCATTTTATTATTCTTATGCTTTCGGTGCATCAGAAATTCAAATACGGAACCACAAGGATGGCTTGTCTCTGTTCTTCAGTGTCTGGGACCTCAGCTGGGAAGACATGAATGGCTAAGGGTGATTAAGTGGCTGAAGTTGAGGGGCTCTAGAACCATCTAGAAACTTCATCACTCACTGACTCCTAGGCTGGAATGACTGAAGGCTGGGCTCTTCTGTGACTGTCAACCAAAGCCCTGATATGTGGATTCTGCATGGTTTGGGCTTCCGCACAGCACGGTGGCCTCATGATGATCAAATCATCTTAAAATTGGTGCAGCCACTATGGAAAACAGTATGGAGATTCTTTAAAGAACTAAAACTAGAGTTGCCATATAATCCAGCAGTCCCACTTCTGGATATATGTCTGCAGAAAACTAATTTGAAAAGATACACTCACCCCAATGTTCACAGCAGCACTATTTACAATAGCCACGACATGGATACCACCTAAATGTCCATCAGCAGATGAATGGGTGAAGACGTGGTGTACATATACACAATGGAATACAACTCAGCTGTAAAATAAAGAATGAAAGGTAAGAACTGAAGCCATGGCCATAGTGGATGATGTCACCTTGGACCAAGCCTTGAACCCCTCCAACTTTTAGAGGTCAAGTAGAGGTGGAAGAGTAAAGGGAACAGTGAAGGAACAGCCAGAAACACAAGAGGAAAACCAGAGAAAGTTGGGGTTAGAGAAGTCATGGGAGGGCAATTTTCAATATCGAGAGAGTGGTCAGTTCTGTCAGAGGCCACTGAGAGATCAAGAAAGATGAGGGTCCTTCTTAAGAAGGGATACTAGACTGTGAACACGGATGGCCAGATGCCACACTATGAGCTCTTCCTCACTTCCGTATTACAGGGCCTTCACCAATTATGGGCATCGTACAGCTCTACTCAAAATCTCAGTGGGGTTAGTTCCAAGTCCTGGCAAAAGTGATTCTAAAGTTCATCTAGGAAGGGCAACCATGGAAGTGGGCCTGAGGTGTTCTGTAAAACAAGAGAACTCAGAGAGAGAAAGATGGTAAAACTGAATGCAGAGCCCAAAGGTCCTGTATAACCGTGCTCCGAATCTCATTTCTCCCTCATTGTACGTCACCTTCGGGGAAGAAGAGGGAGTATGATGGGGAGGGCAGGCAGCTTGGGTGCGCAAGTGCCCTTGTCACAGAGCAGGATGAGCACAGCCCTTAGCAGGCAGCCATTGCTGCGCCTCATTACTCCGCACGCAACACTGTTACTAGGCAACAGGTCGCGCTCAGCCATTGCTCCGTGCCTCAGTAGGCCCCACCCACAAGCAACGGCTGTCAATGAGTGACTGTTAGTTGTTCTGCTCAGTTACTGGCCAGCACCGCAGTGGGCCCTGCCCACTGGTGAGGGACCACTGCGGAAGTGATTGAGGCAAGGGTGGGTGTTGTGGTGGTCGTCAGGTAGAGAGTGAGGTAAGAGGCAGATTCAGGCCTTCTCCTAGAGGCCCTCCAGCTTACCCAGCCTTAAGCCAGCAGGTGAGCTGGAAGGCCCGGAAGCAGACTGGAGACTATGTCCTGCAGGGCTCCAGAGCCCTCACTAAGGCCCTCCTCTAGCCTTGGCCCAGGCCTTGAGGAGGTGAACCTCTCCCCCATCCCTATCTCTGCAACCTATTAGCAGTGGCCATCTGTATGCGTTGCAGTCTGTGAGACCTGGCCTTCCTAGCTGGGCTGCCTGAGGAGACTGAGGGCCAGGTGGGTTGGATGCCTGGCTCTCTCAGGGAAGACAGCTGGGCAGGGTGTGGGAACCTGGCCCTGAAGGAGCTGCCAACTGAGATCTGCAATCCTCTTAGCCAGGACTCGGACCTTGGAGGGTGAAAGTTGTGCCTTGGGATTTTGCCCTTTCTTGTCAGGACAGAGAATAACATTTATCTGGTGGAGATTTATGGCAAAATCATTACCTGACCATGACCAGACCTCAAAAACAAAGGATCTGACACCAAGAAGTCTGCAACAACCAACCATGCCCATCCCTCACCTTTTGCCTTTAAAGAGACTTGCTGAAAGCTTTCAGTAGCTTTGAGGTTCTTAGGGCATAAGGCACCCATCTCCTTGTATGAATCTGCAATAAACCTTTCTGTGTTCCAAACTCTAGTGTTTACTATTGATGGGCCTCACTGTGCTTCCCGCACATGGACTTGCGAATTCAGCGACCCTCTGCTTCCCTACAATCCCACTGATTCCATTGCAGGATAACCAAGTGAGACAGCATCTAGAAGGACCCTCATGGTGGCCCATGAATCACCATGAGATGCTACCTGTTCTCACAAAGAGTTAAACCAATGGTGTCACAAGGGAAGTCTGACAAAGTTGACATGTGACCTCAGAGTTAAAGGACAGAGGTGCAACAGCCATGCAGTCACAGTCATGGCTTTCAGAATCAGACAAGTCAGGTTTCAAGTTCTGGACCTTGCTAGCTAGATGCTCTTGAGCAGGTTTCTAAGCTTCTCATAGAGAAGCTGGAAAATACATGTTAAGTCAGCTTGTCACACCTCTTAGGCCACAGAGGCTAGAGAGATAATTAAAGAGTGGCTTCACCTTGCCCAATATCAATTGATGATCCCAAAATGGGGGCAAAGAGCCAGCACTTACAGTCAATCAGCAAAGACCCTGGCTCCTTTTACTTTCATCTAGAAGGGAAAACCATCAGCAGCTCCAGAGGCTGTTGTTGGAGATGCTCATTCAGTTACCAATAACAACAGTTGCCATGGAGATGGGCTGTCCAGTCTGCCAGCCTGGAATGATTCTCAGACCAGGGCAGGATTACCCACATCCACACCCTTTCCAAACCAAAGAGGCAACTTGAGCCCCAATTACCTGTTTGGGGATTTCTTCCACTTTATTTTTTCCCTCTTCTTCCTGCCAGAAGGTCCACCTATTTGAAAATCAATGGGATATTGGCAAAGGCAGGGAAAGTCTCATGGCTGTGCAATTACAAAATCTTTGGAAAGTCAGAGGACAGCTTATGTTGGTGTAGGGTCTGGGGATTGTCACAGGAGGTGGGTGAAGCAGCTATGGGGATATGGGCTGCGGCAGGATCTGTGGAATTCAGGACTGCTTCGGGAACTCCTGGAGGTCTGTGTTGGGGTGCATTTCCTCAGAGAGGGCTGGGGCAGATGGGGATGTCTCAAGAGGTGATGGCTGGATGAGCAGCCGAGATCATGCACCAAGACAAATGGCAATGCCCACACTCAAAGAGGAGTTCAGTTCTCAACGTCCTCGAAGGTGACTCTTGGAGGAAAGGAAACCAAATAAGAAACAAATAAGAATGTTTGGGCTTCCCTGGTGGCCCAGTGGTTAAGAATCCAGCTTGCAATGCAGAGGACACTGGTTCATTCCCTGGTCCATGAAGATCCCACATGCCACAGAGCCCTTGTGCCATGACTACTGAGCCAGTGGCCTAGAGCATGTGACCTGCAACTACTGAGCCCAAATGCTGCAACTACTGAAGCCCACATGCCTAGGGCCTGTGCTTTGCATCGAGAAGTCACTGCAATGAGAAGCCTATGAGCCACATTAAAGAATAACCCTCGCTCTCCACAACTAGAGAAACCTGTGTGCAGCAACAAAGACCTATCACAGCCAAAAAATAAATCAATCTTAAAAAAAAAAAAAAGAGTATTAGTGGGAAAAGGAACCAGAGCGGCAATCTTCACAAGAAAGAAATCAAAATCCTGGAGGGGATGGTTTACAGACAGTTACCCTAATCTTATGCCCACGAATCTCAACTCCCCATCTGGTACTTCCCATCACAGCATAAATGGGTTGTTCCTGGCAGGTCACTCAATGTGAGCAGAGCTTTCTAACTAACAATAAGAGTGCGATCCGTGGGCTGGCTGTCTACTGAGGTAGGTAGTGAGTTCCCTGTCATGACAGGTATACAAGAAAGGCCAGGCAGCCTTTGAATAAGGTATGTCAGAGATGAGTTCCTGGAGGCAGTCAGGATTATGTGACCTTGGAGCCTCATCATCTCTGGATGTCATGATTCTGTAGTGAGTGGAGGTGTTCCTGGCTCCAACTGGAGCTGCCACTGTGAGGCCATGTGTGCACTCTGTCGTATCTGACTCTTTGTGACCTTATGGACCATAGCCACCAGGCTCCTCTGTCCATGGGATTTTCCTGGCAAGAATCCTAGAGTAGGTTGCCATTTCCTACTCCAGGGGGTCTTCCCAACCCAGAGAAGATCCTTTGGAGCAGACTATACCAAACCCCACCAGCCTCGGTTCTTCTGCTGTTTTTCCTCCTCTTCCAGGGCTGGGCCTCAGAATGGGGAGGGCAAATGCTTTCTCAGCTCATTCACAAAGAAATTACTCATAATTGCTTCACACAGCAGCAACCAACTCAGCCCTCTGTCCAACGAGGTACGAGGTACAAGAGGACTTCTTAAAGATCTACTGAAAGAGCACCCACATATGAGAGATGGAGGCAGGGAAGAAAACCAGTGCCTTCCCCCAAAGTCCCAGTGGAAAAAAGAAACAGGCCACAGCCCGAGTAGCTCTCACGGTCTGAAGTCAAATTTAGGAGACTGTGTAATAGAGATCTGACCTGGGCACCATCCTGGGTGTCATCAGCTTCCAGAAACATGAACCTGGGAAAATTTCCTCACATCTCAGAGGCCTGGTTCCCTCAAATAAACAACCATACTCATACATGCTAATAAAACAGATTTGAAGTGAGGACTGAGAAGGCAATGCGGAAAGCAACTAATACAATACCGGTAACAATTGATGGTTATTGATTTGCTTCAAAATGATGTTGGGGAGCACACAGGAGGAAGAAGAGATAAAAACAAGATTGACCTTGAGTTGATAATTAAAGCTGAGGTCTGCAAAGTCAAAACTATTTTGCTAATAACATGACCATATCACTTGCCTTTCTCCCCCTCCTCTCATGAGTGGACCGTGGAGTTTTCCAGAGGCTGAGTGGCATGTGATGGGACCACAGATGAAATACAGAAGCAGATCTGAGAATTCAGCTGCCTATTAAGTCAGACATCGAAAAAATTTGAAAACTATAAAACAGTGACTCTCTTCTTACCAATTTTTGTTGGGATAAATATAGTTTATATTTTAAAATTATTTAATCACCATTAGGACAGCTATTATTAAAAAAAAAAGCCTCCAAGTAAAAACAAGTGTTGGCATGGATGTGGAGAAACTGGTACCCTTATGCAATTGCATGTGGGAATGTAAGACTACAGCCGAGGAAAACAATATGGTGGCTCCTTAAGAAAAGTAAACATGAAATTACTATTTGGTCAGCAATTCTACTTCTGGGTCTATACACAAAAGAACTGAACGCAGGGTCTCAAAGAGATCTTTGTGCATCCATGGTCACAGCAGCATTACACATAATAGCCAAACAGGGAAAACAGACCAAATGTCTGTCAGTGGATGAATGAATAAACAATATGCAATACATGCAATGGAATATTATTCAGCCTTAAAAAGGAAGGACATTCCATGGTTGCCTAATGGTTAGGATTCTGGGCTTTCATTGCCATGGCCTGGGTTCAATCCCTGGTCAAGGAACTAAGATCTTACAAGTTGCACAGCATAGCCAAAAAAAAAAAAAAAAAAATCTTATTTTTAAAAGAATTGACTATTGTCTTTCCTTCTTTGCTATTTGGGTAAATTGCTTATCTTTGATGGACCTCGGTATCCTTGTCTGTCAAAGGGGTAGATAATTTTGAAGCACACTTCTGCGAACCAAACCTGACCTCGCACAGACACGGGGGTGCTGCCCCCACCTGGGGCTTCCACAGAGACCTGAGCCTCCCCGAGTCAAGGAAGAGAGAGTGTACTCTTGTATTAATCAGCTCCCATTAATTTTTCAAAGTCGGCAACAGCCCACTTACTCATTTCCCATAGAGCCTCATCCATAATTGATCCTGAGCTGCACTTATCCAAATAGATGGAGAAGATGCCCGGGGCACGTGGGGGCTCTGGGAGGGTTTTTTCCTGATGAATTTACCCTCTGAATTAATGACTGTCTTGAGAAGGTACTCACAGCCATGGCATGTTCGAACAAAAGACATGTTGTATCCTTTCCTTCCATCAAAAATAACAAGGAAGAAGAGAAATAAATGACCCCCTAAATGCTCTGAAGGACTGTTTTGAGGTTATTTCTATATACAAACCAGCTTGAAGCAATCAGTGGAAATCAGCTTTGTAGACGACTAGGTCTGTGTACAGACCCCAGCAAGTTCAGCCTTCAAACTACATCTCGAATCACTTCTACCCTCCTGGCCTCTACTTGAGACCACACACCTCTGGCCCCATCCCCTACTCCAAAATAAATGCCAAGTGCATCGAGGAGGTAAATTTTTTCCCCAAAACTTATTTATTTTAATTGAAGGAAAATTGATTCACAGTATTTCATTGGCCTCTGCCATACATCAAAATGAGTCAGCTATAGGTACACATGTGTCCCCTCCCTCTTTAACCCTCCTCCAACCCCATCCCACCTCTTAAATGTTTTTTTAAAAAAGGATGCTCTGTGGTGACCTAGATGGGTGGGAATGGGGTACAGTGGGAGAGAGGTGCAAGAGGGTGGGGATATACGCATACATATATGGCTGATTCACTTCACTGTACAGCAGAAATCAACAAAACTTTGTAAAGCAACTATATCCCAATTTTTTAAAAAAAAAGAATTAGTTAAAACCTTTAAAGACAAAATCAAGTGAACGTTTATCAGATGAGTTTAGACCTTATGGTTAAAAAAAGAAAAGAAGGCATCTGGGAGAGGTGGCCCGCCGCTTGAAGCGAGTCTTGGTCTTTTCCTGTTGAACATAAAGAATTTCACAGAACACCTGCCTCAGATAAGGCCATTGTGACCATGATCAAGCAAGATGAGAAAGCAAGACCACTCCGTAATCATAACTGAACTGTATTCATTTCCTGGGGATGCCACAGGAAGGGCCACAAACTGGGCAGACTAAATAACAGAAAGTTATTGTCTCACAGCTCTGGAGGCTGGAAGGCTGTGATCACGGCGCCTGCAGGGCCGTGCTGACTCTGGAGGTGCAAGGCAAGGATCTGTTCCAGGCCCATCTCCTAGTGCCTGGAGACCTGTGGCAGCATAGTTCCTTCACTTGTGTCAGCATAACTCTAATCTTTACCAGGTGCTCTCCCTGTATTTGCTCTCTCTGCCCAAATTTTCCCTTTCTGTGAGGACACCTGTCAGATTAGGGGCCCACTCCTCTGACCCCATCTTAACTAATTACACCTGCAATCATGCAGTCTCTAAATGCAGTTATATTTTGAAATACTGGAGTTAGAACTTTAACATATGAATCTGTAAGGGACACAATTCAACCTGCAACTTATGCACTTTGACAAAAGGACAGCATCCAAACATCCTCTGTGTTCACTTTCTAAAGTTACTATAATAGATCACCACAAATGAATGGCTTAAAACAACAAAAACTTAAACTCTTGCAGTTCTTGAGGCCAGGAGGCGGAAATAAGCCTCACTGGACCAACATCAAGCTTGTAGGCAATGCTGTGCTCCCTCTGGAGGTGCTAGGAGAGAATCTCACTTCTGATGGCTGCCAGCATTCCTTGGCTTATGGCCACATCACTTCGATCTTCAATGCCAGCATCTTCAGATCTCTCTCAGCTGTATCTCCACATCACCCTCTCATGGGGGTGGTGGGGGGTGGGTAGGGGCTGGAACAGATGCAGAGACAGACAGACCAATGGAGGGTGTGTGTGACCTTTGCCTGTCTGTTACCCAGACGTTTGTGATTATATTTAGGGCCCCATCTCAATGGGCTTCCCTGGTAGCACTAGTGTTAGTTACTCAGTCATGTCCAACACTTTGTGACCCCATGGACTGCAGCCTGCCAGGCTTCTCTGTCCATGGGATTCTCCAGGCAAGAATACTGTAATGGATAGTCATTCTCTTCTCCAGGGAATCTTCCTGACCCAGGGATCAAACTGGGTCTCCCACATTGCAGGCAGATTCTTTACAGTCTGAGCCATGGTAGGTGAAACTCCAGGTGGCACTACTGGTAAAGAACGTGCCTGCCAACGCAGGAGATGCAAGAGACAAGGGTTTGATCTCTGGGTGGGAAAGATCCCCTGGAGTAGGAAATGGCAATCTACTCCAGTATTCTTGCCTGGAAAATTCCATGGACAGAGGAGGAGGCTGGTGGGCAGAGGAGCCTGGTGGGCTACAGTTTGTGAGGCCACAAAGAGCTGGACACAACTAAGCATACACACACACACACAACCAACTCAAGGTCCTTAACCGAATCGGTTTTTTCATGTCAAGAATTTTTCCACATAAGGAATTCCAGATTCCAGGGATTAGGATCTGCTGCCTTTGGCAGCCATTCTTTAGCCTACTACATTCCCCATCAGAACACGATGAGGGTGACTGCAGCTTCCTAGTAACAGCTTTAATTTCCCTTCATTCCTCTCACTTTCTAAATAGTATTTATTAAAAATATCCAGTCATAGAATTACCTCCACTTCCCATAAGCATGCAATTCAGAGAAAAGCTTTGTTGCCTTGAAATTATCTCAAAATCACCTGACACGACCCCGAATTCTATCAGTGCTTTGTAACACCTCTTAGGAGGTGCCTCACCATTCATTCCCCAGGATGTACGGCCTCTCCTGTTGCGCTGAGTCAATAAACTCGACTTTATTCAACTACAGCCTATCCATGGTGGTATTTAGAAGAAGACTATTAACAGTTACATTACAATTTTATAAGAGATAGCCCAAGAAAATACTAAGCGTATCTTCATAGGGGGGACATCATCAAAAAAGTGGCACAGTAAGAATCTCCAAAAATCCTCTCCTCTGTAAAAGCAACAGAACACTGGCAAAAATTGTCAGAATCAACCACTTCAGAACTCTAGAAATTAACCAAAAGCTTGCTGCAACCTGGGAGGTGTTTTTTTTTTTTTTTCCAAGAAAAACAATCTTGATAAGAACAGTGAGCTTTGCGCCATTTTAACTTGCCCCAGTCCCATTTCCTGCTCTTCAGCCCACAATAGCCTTGAAAAGTAACAACCCATAATCACAGGGAAAACTAACAGCCCAGCAGCCACTGGTATAGTCAGAACAGGGTTGGAGGTTTTCAAAGTTCCATTCTCAGAAAAATCATCATTTGACCTGTCCGGCAGTTCTCTGGAAAACCCTACTCCTAAGGTTCCTCTTTATCTGACCTGGTTCAGAGCTGACCCAAAGCAAAGTCTTTTCAACCCTGGGGGTGGGGGTGTGGCTTTTGTTAAAAGCAATAAGCAGCAATTATTTAACATTGTAGCTGCCTGAGGAAGAGGTAACAGTTTAGACAAACAAGTTGAAAAGATTCCTTAGAGAGTGGAAAAGAAAGCCACACACCAGCTTAGAGCTGTGTGTATGACCAGGAAAGACATTAGAAAGCCCTAAGCTATCACCTCTGCTAAACTTGAAGGTCCCTGCAAGCAGCAAGTGAAGACTAAGCCAGAGTTGCTGTTGGCTAGGCTGAGTTCTGGAAGTGTACTCCAACATACATACAGAGCCGCTTGGCAAAGCCTGGGAGACATTGGTTCCAGGCATTTAAGGAAATCTCTGTCCAATCAATACTGATTACTAAGCTAGAAACATCAAAAAGTAAGTGGCCAGAAACATCAAAAAGTACAGACTTTATGTAATGAGTACAAGAAGGCCCTAAGCAAATAAACACAACAATAATAACCAACAGTAAAAACAACAAACCCTAGGAAGAAAGGAGACTACAATGTCCAGAATTGTCACATTATGTTATTTAGAATGCTCAATCTACAACAATAAAAAAAATAAGACATGCAGAGAAACAAAAAAATATGATCAGTATACAGGAAAAGAAAAGAGTCATCATGGACTTCTCTAGTGTCCAGTGGTTAAGACTCCAGGCTCCCAATGCAGGGGGCTCAGATTCGATCGCTGCTCAGGGAACTAGATTCTGCATGTTGCAACTAAGACCCAGAGCAGCCCCCCTCCCAAAAAGTCAATAGAAAGTGCCCCCTGAGAAAACACAGATGTTAGACATACTAGACGAAGCCTTAAAATCATCTCTTTTAAATATATTTAAAGAACCAAAGGAAGCCACATTTCAGAATTAAAGGAGAAGCTTGAAGAGATGTCAGCAAGGTGGTGAAATGGGTGATTCCAATCCTCATACTCCCCAGAAACATTGATTTTGACAGCCGTCCACAGATGTGAGTACTTCAGTGGAAACTGGGAGTCCACTGGAGAGGTTCTAGCACCCTGTTAAGCAAACAAAAACAAAAATCCAAGAAAAGGTGCCTTGAAAAGGTTAAGAAGTACAGTTTCACTTTACCCATGGTACCTTTCCCCCAAAGTGGCACAACTTCATGCCAAGAAAGACCCTCCTCGGCCAACAATTTCTCCCATGGGAGAAGGTAAGAGCAGAATGAGTGTACAGTTTCAGCCTTGCAGGATGTTGTATACTTCTCCTTCTCCTTCACCCCACTCATATCACTGAGAGGATCAACATGGCTGAATAGTCTGGAGGAAGATAGGAGAAGAGCAAATGGACAGGGGCTCCAAGCAACTACTGCATGTATCTCAAAAACCAGCAACAGATGCCACTGACTGGCTTGCAGACTCTAGTACAAGGCCTACCCATGAACCCCACAGGACGCCTCACCTCCAGCTACCCTCAGCTCACCAGGGCACACCAGCAGCACTCCAACATGTGCCTGCAACAAGATATGCAAGTCTCCAAAGACAGTGTGCACACACACTCCCCCAAATGGCACACACAAGCCTGTGCAGATGTCACACACACATCCCCATGGACAGCACTCAGATACTGGCTGCAGCTCAACTCTGCAGGATTGATAGGAAGAATACAACCTTGAACACATCAGGGCTTTGCCCTGGGGAAAATAAATGGGGAGCTCTTAGCATCCATCCTGACTTTGCAGGACTGAGAAAAGACAAAAATATCTTGAGGCTTCTCCCTTAAAAAGAGAACAAAAAAAGTAGGACAGATGTATCCTAGAAAAAGCTTAAGAGGCCCCCAAAATCTCTAGCTGGGCTGACTGGTGAAGTTCTTTCTCTCCTGAAACAGTCAGTAAAGACTGGAGGAGGCAACTGCTTCTTCGATGGAAACAGAAGATTTTAAGATAAAGGGAGAAAGAAAACAAAACACCACCAAAGGAACAACATAAAGCTCCAATGGCTGATGCTAAAAAATAGAGATCTATGAATTTCCTGACAAGAAGTTTATAAATTACGACCTTAAAGAAGTTCAGGGAGCTACAAGAGACCACAGATACACAACTAAACAAAATCAGGAAAACAATACATGAGAAAAATGAGACATTTGACAAATAAAAACCATTGAAACAAACAAATACAATGACTGAACCAAGGAATTTGATAGAGAGCTTCTACAGCAGACTCAGCCAAGCAAAAGAAAGAATCAGTGAACTCAAAGACACATCATTTGAAATTAGCTAATCAGTGAAGCAAAAAGAAAAAAGAATAAGAAAGAATGAACACCTGTATGACTTATAGAACACCATCAAGAAAAAATACATGTGAATTATGTGAATCCCAGAAGGTGCAGAGGAAAAAGGGGCAGAAAGCTAAAATCAGTTAGTGATGAGAAGCTAAAAACTCTTCCTCTTAAAATCAGGAAAAAGACAAGAATACCCACTTATGTTTAACATAATATAAGCATAACTTGTTTTTTTGTGCTTCACTTTATTGTGCTTTGCATACGTTACAGTTTTTACAAATTAAAGGTTTGTGGCAACCCTGCATCAAGCCAAGGGTATCAGCACCATTTTTCCAACTGCATTTGCTTACCTATGTCTCTGTGTCACATTTTGGCAATTCTCACAACTTTTTCATTAGTTTTATATTTTTTATGGTGATCTGTGATCAGTGATCTTTGTCCTTACCATTGCAAAAAGATTACAAGTCACTGAAGGCTCAGATGTTGGTTAGAATTTTTTAGCAATAAAGTATTTTTAAATTAAGGCATACAGTGTCTTTTTAGACATAATGCACATTTAATATACTACAGTATAGTGTAAATATAACTTTTACATGCACTGGGAACCAAAAAGTTTGTGTGATTTTTATTGCAATATTCACTTTATTACAGTGGGTCTGGAACCAAACCTGCAACATCTCTGAGGCATGCCTGTACTAGAAGTCCTAGCCAGAGCAATTAGGAAAGACAAAGAAATAAAAGATACCCAAATTGATTACTAAGCCATAAAAAAGAAAGAAACAGTGCCATTTGCAGCAACATGGATGCAACTAGAGATTATCATGCTAAGTGAAGTGAGAAGACAAATACCATATGATATCATTTATATGTAATCTAAAATACGGCACAAACAAACCTCTCTATGAAACAGACTCATAACATAGAGAACAGACTTGTGGTTCCCAAAGGGAAGGCAATGAGAGAGAGATGGACTGGGTGTTTGGGGTTAGTAGATGCAAACGATTACATATAGAATGGATAAACAACAATATCCTACTGTATAGCACAGGGAACTATATTCAATATCCTGGGATAAACCATAATGGAAAATAATATTAAAAAATGTATATATATGTATAATTGAGTGACTTTGCAGTACAGCAGAAATTAACACAACATTGTAAATTAACTATAATTCAGTTTTTAAAAATGAAAACAGTAAGTAAATAAATGGGGGGGAATATCCAAATTGGAAAGGAAATAGTAAAATGGTATCTTCTTGCAGATGGCATAATCATATACATGGAAAACACTGAAGACTCAACAACAACCAAAAAATCTGCTAGAAACTAATGAGGGAGGCTAAGGTATTAGGTTAAGATTGTAGGGCTTGATGCTGTAAGCCAGCGGCTGTCAACCCAATAGAGCATCCTAATTGCCTGTTCTCCAACTTTGCGGACTCCGGTCCGGTCTGTCTGGGTCCCTCAGCTTTTAATGAGAAATCAAGGTTGAGGACCCCTGCTGGGGCATTAAGAAGAAAGTTGGAGAGATTTTCAAGCAAGGGAGAGACATGATCCCATCATCAAATCTAACTCTGCAGGGAATGAGGCCAGATGGAAGCAGAGAGTAAATACGATGGCAGAAAGAGGGAAGATGAAGAGGTTCAGACTCCACTAAATGTAGGACAGAAGGGCAACAGTGTTGGGTTCAGTGATAAGGACGGTGACTTGTGGTTAAACTGCTTTGAAGAAGGCAGAAAATCTGAGCAGATATATACAATCTGTGCACACTCAACACAACTCACCACTTCTGACATACACAAATGTACATACACAAACACTTCTCTCAGCCTCTCCTCTCTGAAGCCAGCTGCCCATCACAGTGTACTGCTTACACACACCTGCACACTCAGTCTGGCTAAAAGTTCCCCAACCTTATAAAAAAAAAAAAAAATGCTTGCACACAACACTGCCAAGTCAAGGCTCAGCACAGCACCAATTTCCACTATATCAGTTTCCACTGAACAGGAAGACAAGCAGTGACTTCTAGGAGGAGCTTCAGGCTCCAATGGTTTTGCCTTTTCTAAGAAGCAATTGCTATTTTCATCTGCACTGGGTGGGGGCTGAGGGAGATAGCATAGAGAGACAGTGGCTAAGCTATTGCTCATTATAGGCAAGTCCTGATATGGAAAGGAGAAAAAAAATCCAGTTTGTACTATCTTCAAATATCACAGTGTTGTGACTTCGAACAGCATCTGGTGTATCTTGTTTCATTACAACTGACAAAAGGTAAAAAAAAAAAAAAAAAAAAAAAAATTGAATTACCATACTAATGTCTTCTCTTTGGGTAAAATCTGTGATTCAGGTACGTGGATATAAAATACATCATTAGTTGCTTTTAAGCTTGTCTTTAATGATAAAAAAAAGCATTTCAGGCCATGAGGGAGAGACACACCAAACTCAGTTGGTTGGCAGCACTCTGAGCCTCTTGTAAACTATAATGTGACAGTGCAGTTTCTTTCTCCCTCCGAGATGACAGTTAATTCCAGACCAGGAAGGCTGTCAAAAATGCTTAGTTCTGCTCCACTTGAGTTAATTACCGACCCTGGGGCAGGCTGCCCTCCACTCCTCAGCTAATGGGGCTGGGCTCCAGGTAAAAAATCCATTTGCAAGAATGTTTTCCTTGCTCCAGATCTAATTTATTGAATATCAAATATTTATGCCAATGCAATTAAAGTGACAACGTTGCCCTCCCTCCTCCCCTGCCCCCAGTCCTAAGCAAGCCCAGGCTTGCTGACAGAATGCTTTATCCCATCAACACAGGGTAAAAGTTCTGCTTGAGCTTCTAAAGCCGGATCTTTGAAACCTTTTCAACCCACAAAGTCACCTGGGACTCTTGATCTGTTTTTGTAGGCAGTCACGTGACAGGCTATGGAGCAATGGCTTGGTAACTGGGGCAGCAGGCAATGAAAAGAAGGGGGAATTGACTGTGGTTTCAATTTCACCAACATCTGCTAGCGCCCTCCGTGCTGCAGGCGTCAGACTAGGCTTTGCAGGCGTGAGAGGCAGTACACGTGGCCCGCACATGCCAACCATGTCTCGGTCTGACAGAGGGGACAACCCAGGGCATGTGCAGAAGAGGTTCCAGAAAGAGGTCCTATGTATACCTCTTGTGTTTGGGGTCTCCAAAGCTTGAAGGTCACCCAAGTTCCCCTCCCACTCAACCAGACTTAACTGCAGAAAGTTTCAGGTCCAGCCAAGCACACTGAATCTTTCCTAAAACCCTAGGCCAGCAAGAGAGCCTCAGACTGTCCAGACTCTGGAGCCTTGGGACATTGCCGCTGGGACAGCACCCAGCCACCATCATCACCCCCATGAGCCTCTTGCATCACAAGATAAATAACTTGACATCTGCCATAAATGGAGGATTGACTAATAAAGATGGGCAATGAGCAATTTAATGTGTATCCACTTCCAACCTGAAAATGTGAAAAGGAAATGCATTTGGCTAGAGGAGACCTTTCTTTTCTTCCCTGAAGCAAGGGAGTTTGAAAAAACCCAGGCCAGCAGATAACACTGTGTCTGTGACATATTTGAGGTTGTGCTTTGTCCTTTAGCTGGGATCCTTTCAGGGACCTTTGTGTCTACACTCATCTCTCTCTTCCTGCAATGGAACCAAGGCCTTTCTTGGGTCTGAACTGGGTTCTGAAGGAGAAACAGGCATGCACAAGCTGAACTACAAGGCTTAGGGAGAACAGGACATTGTGTTCAAACTGAAAGTAGCTTGAATTTTATTGCAGCGTGAATTGCAAAGGGAGTATTCAGAAAATTAAGACCATGGCATCTGGTCCCATCACTTCATGGGAAATAGATGGGGAGACAGTGGAAACAGTCTCCACTCTTTATTTTGGGGGGCTCCAAAATCACTGCAGATGGTGACTGCAGCCATGAAATTAAAAGACGCTTACTGCTTGGAAGGAAAGTTATGACCAACCTAGATAGCATATTAAAAAGCGGAGACATTACTTTGCCAACAAAGGTCCATCTGGTCAAGGCTATGGTTTTTCCAGTGGTCATGTATGGATGTGAGAGTTGGACTGTGAAGAAAGCTGAGCGCCGAAGAATTGATAATTTTGAACTGTGGTGTTGGAGAAGACTCTTGAGAATCCCTTGGACTGCAAGGAGATCCAACCAGTCCATCCTAAAGGAGATCAGTCCTGGGTGTTCATTGGAAGGACTGATGCTGAAGCTGAAACTCCAATACTTTGGCCACCTGATGCAAAGAGTTGACTCATTGGAAAGACCCTGATGCTGGGAGGGATTGGGGGCAGGAGGAGAAGGGGACGACAGAGGATAAGATGGCTGGATGGCATCACCGACTCGATGGACATGAGTTTGAGTAAACTCTGGGAGTTGGTGATGGACAGGGAGGCCTGGCGTGCTGCGATTCATGGGGTCACAAAGAGTCGGACACGACTGAGCGACTGAACTGAACTGAACTGAGCCCTGGGAATATAAGCATCAAATTAGGTAATCTAAGCATGTTAGAAAATGTCAGGTCCTGGATAAACATGAGTTACTCCCCACATCATAAAGGTATTGGGGAACCAAACGATATATTACATGTATGCTTGCTTTACATAAATTGCAGTTGTTACAAGATATTTTGGAAGAAGATGGATTGAGCATTAGCCATGGAGATCAGAAAAATATGTATCTTTCACTTTTTTTGCTCCTACTATTTTAGAATTGTTTATAAACTGAGAATTTTGATAGATGTCATCTTTTTTCAGATGAACATACTATACCCAACTTTAACATTTACTGTTAGTTTCCTGTCACTTCAACAACCATACTTTAGATGTGAAGCCTTGTGGTCATTTTTTTGTGGCCAGATCATTCTTTTTCTGTGAGTGTTAGGGAAAAGGGGTTGGGGATTCCAACCTGACATTCTAGGAGCTCAAGTTTCAAGAAGAGGTGATAGCAGCTGAATTGGTGGAGGGGGAGAATGGGAAGTGGAGGAAGGGGAAAGAGGAAATAGCGCAGGGGGAGACAGCAGGAAAGAAAAGGTAGAAAAGTAGAACCTAGAAAAAAGAACCATTAGAAGCTAGAAAGCTAGAACCACTTTCAGGGTATTTAGAACATCAAATGCTATCACTTTGTGTTATTAGCAGAACAACTGAGATTAAATCTTAACAGGTTTTAGGACCATCATAATAATCTTGTCATGAGCACAGGAAAAAACCAGCCAACCTGTGGTATTTAAATATTAAATACATGAACTATATTGAAAATTTAATTCAAGTCCATGAAAATGTCACACATCATCCAAAGTCAAGAAGGGAAAAACCCTCATTCACTCATGTAAGGAACTTCTAGGTACAAAAGTGAAGTCGCTCAGTCGTGTCTGACTCTTCGTGACCCCATGGACCGCAGCCTCCCAGGCTCCTCCATCAATGGGATTTTCCAGGCAAGAATACTGGAGTGGGTTGCCATTTCCTTCTCCAGGAGATCTCCCCGACCCAGGGATTGAACCCGGGTCTCCCACACTGTAGGCAGATGCTTTACCGTCTGGGCCACCAGGGAAGTCCCTAGGTACCCAAAGGAAGGGATAAATGGCTGCTTCTGCTCTGGCTTCCAGGGACTCCTGGCTGCCTACTCAAATCTCTTTCTCTCTTCACTCCTGGTTGCCTACTCAAATCTCCTTCTCTCTTCCTACCAGAACTTTGGTTTCAGAGGAGCGATGTACCAAATTAAAATGTTTTATTTTTTAGTTTCCTTTGCCAAGAGGAATGGCCACATAATGTCATCTAGCAAATGATAGGTAAGAAGAAATTGCTGGTTGAACTTCAATGAAATGTCACTAAAGGCAGGGCAGGCTCGACTAGCACAAGACCTTTTCTGTCCTTTGTTTTTTATGCTTTCTCTTTCTTCAGCCATCTTGTGACCTTCTTCAATCAACTTGTGACCTTGAGGTGACTGCAAGAGACAGACCAAGAGAATCGGAAAACTCTTTAAATCCCAACTCTGCTACCTGCAAACTCTATGAACTTGGAGAGTTCATTTAACCTCTCTGAGCCTCATTCTGATCTACAAAATTCTTTCATAATGTCTATTTCTCAACATGAAACCAATAACATGAATCACATATCTTCCATATCAACCAGAAACTTCAGCTGCATCATCCTTGAAAAAGCTAACTTTTCAAAGATGTAGGTCTATTTTATTGAGAATCTGAGGGATCCTATCAATTTCCAATTCTACATCCTTCAATTCTAGCAGTTTTTCTTGAATTATTTCTTTTATGATGCCTTCCCTTTCATTTTCTATGTTTTCTCATTCTTGAACTCCTATTATTTGGACACTGGAATTCTTAGTCTGTTTCTCTAATTTTCTTATCTTTTGATAAGATCGCTTTTCTTTATCTCTGTACTAGGCAGAGAACCCTGAAAAAACAGGAACCATCCTCCTCCCTTGAAGGCAGTAAAATATTCAAAACAATAATAAATATTTCTTCCCTAGCACACAAGCCAAAAAGCCAAACCATCCTCCTACCTAGATGGCAATGAGGAATTCAAAATAATAACTATTTCTTCCCTAGCACACAAACCAAAAAAACTCGATCACCTAGGTATATTTTTTCTTTTTTTTTCTCACCTAGGTATCTTTAAGTGTTTTCCTGGATAATGTTTGCATTAAAGAGGAAATCAAAACTGTAAACAAAATATTTTAAAACAACAAGAAAGAGAAAATCACATAGAAAATCTTATGGAATGAGACAAAGCTGATTCACAGGCAAATTCATAACCTTAAATGTCTTTATGGTTAATCAGAAAAGCATAAAAATAGATAAAATAAAAATTCATTTAAGTGATTTGGTTTTTTATAAAATTTAAAATAACTGAAAGTAATCTGGAAAATACAGTTAAAGCAAGCTTCATTGATTAATAATCTTAATAGTCAGAAAAGCAGTAGAATTAGTAGATAAATATTATAATTGGTTCATGAAATAGCCTTGTTTCTATTAAGAGGCAGCAAAAACAAATATTATAAATGCAAAAAGGGAGACTAATGATTTAAAACTGTTAGAGGACTCTATGCATAATTATATGCTAACACTCTCAAAACCTCAATGGGGGGAAAAAAACCCTCAGTGAAGTGGATTATGTATTATAATGGATTATACCAAAATGTCAGACTATCAGAAAAATTAGACTACCGCAATAGACCAATAACAAAGGAAAAATTATAAAGTTGTCAAAGAATTGCCTTCAAAAATGCCTTCCAATTTCAGCTGATTTCGTGGGTGCATTACTTCAACCTTCCACGGAACAAATAATTTCTCTGTAACATAAATCCTTTCAGTGTATGAAAAAACATGGAAGTCTTATTAGTTCCAAAATAGTTTCCAAAGCTTGCAAAACTATTGACATGATGTTTTGGATGAATCTGAAAAAACATTATGTTGAATGAAAGCAGCCAGACACAGCATATAAACTATGACCCCATTTATACGAAGTTCAAGGATGAACAAAACTAACGTCTGGTGATAAAAATTAGAAAAGTGTTTGCTGGGGGCAGGGATGGAGGAATACCTAGAGGAGCCACAGCAGAACTTTCTGGGGCCATGAGAAGACTCTCTACCTTGATCTGAGTGACGGTTACTGGTGTGTATTTGCCAAAATTCATTAAGGTGTACTCTTCAGAGCTGTGCATTTTACTGTGTGTGAATTATATGTCAATAATACTTGTTTAGAAAAAAAACTCAGTAACTATAACTTAAAAGATAGTCAAGAAAATAGCAGGCTAATCACACTTAATACATTGCATATGCAAAAATACTATACAAAATAAAGGTAATCTTACAATAAATTAGAAGAACAGTACATCACAAAAATGGCAAGGTTGTTTCAATATTAGAAGCTTATTACTATTGTACAATAATTCAAATTAGAAAAAGCAAATCATAATATTGAAATTAGCTTATTAAATGCAGTTATTCATGATATTCATCCCTAATAAACTCAGATAAAAGAGATGATAAAAAATAAATTTAAAAAAAGAGGTGATACCTTAATACGGCAAAAAAAATCTATCTCAAACCAAAAGCCCAAGTCATCCTTAACAGTGAAACTGAATTAATTATCTCATTAACGCTGAGAACTAAACAAGGATGGCTACCGTTCCCAGGGCTATTTATTATTGTTCTGAAATTACTAAGCAATATAAAAGGATAAGAAATAGATATGAATCATAACTATAGAGGAGAAAGATAAGTATCATTTTTAGTCCATGATAATATTGTCTTTCTAGAGAACTCAAGAGGGCCAACTGAAAAACAATATTCAGACGGACTACAAAATAAATATACAGGCACAAGTAATGATGTTCACTGAAGCATTGTCCTGAAGAACAATTGGAAAGCACCTAAATGTCTAATAATAGGAGACGGGATTAACAGAAGTGTACACACACAGTAGAATATTATGTAGCAGTTAAAATGAAATAAGTAAATATAAAAATATTAAGTGAAAAAGAAAACGCAGGATGATATACACAGTGTGGTTCCTTAATGTTTAAAAACATACTACAAACTATGCTGTTTAGAAAATACAAAAATATGAACGTGAAAGATTTCCTCCCAACTTTGGGATGCTAGTTGCCTCTGAGGAGAAAGAAAGGGAAATGAGATGTGGAGGCCAGGGACCTCAGCTATGGGTGTACATTTTTTTTTAAGGAATAAAAAGGAAAGAGCGGGGGAAACACTCTTCATCTGAGAACCAGACCCAGTGTGCCAGAAATAATCCCCAGAAAGTTCCCTTGTGACCCTACCACCCCCAGCAACCACTTCCCTGATTTGTTACCAATGGTGACTTTTATCAGTTCTTGAAGTTTTTTTAAAAGGAATCACAGGGGACTTCCCCAGAGGTGCAGTGATTAAGACGCTGGGCTTCCAATGCAGGGGGCACAGGTTCCATCCTGGTCAGGGAATTAAGATCCTGTGCCCTGTGGCACGGCCAGAAAAAAGGAACCATGGGTTGCCTTGCAAGCCTTCTTTGGTCTCCCTCCAAAGACTGGCCGATTGGCCTGCGTTGGAACACGTGGTCTCTCCAACAGATATGTGGCTGTCTGAGGCACGGTTGAGGACCACACACCTCAGTGCTCTTGGCCGCCATGCAGGCCAGGGCTGCAGCCTCTCATGGGGGCTGCTCCACTCAAGACACAGAGTAGATACCCAGAAGACAGGGAACCCCTTTTGACATTTCATGTAGATTCACATCTGGTACTGATGGAAATTCCATTAATCCAGTAGGAAAGCCCCACTGGGAAAAGGCTCTTTGCACATTATAGACAGATCAGAGTTTCTCCACCACAGCACAAGTGACACTTGGGGTCAGATGATTCTTTACAGTGGGGACTGTCCCGGATATTGTAGGATGTTCACCAGCATCCCTGGCCTCTCCCCACTAGAAGCCGTTCCCCTCTGTGACAACTAAAAATATCTCCAGACTTTGCCAACTGTCCCCTTGGGAACAAAATCACTCTTCGTTGAGAACTACTGACAGAAAATAGACTGGGGAGGGGAAATGGGAAGTGATTTTTGAGGTTTGTATTTTTTTTAACCTAAGAATAAAATTATTAAGATATATGTTGCTGTTGTTTAGTCACTAAGTAGTATCTGACTCTGAGACTCCACGGAGTGTAGCCCACCAGGCTCTTCTGTCCATGGGATTTCCCAGGCAAGGGTACTGGAGTGGGTAGCCATTTCCTACTCCAGGGGATCTTCCCAACCCAGGGATCAAACCTGTGTCTCCTGCATTGGCAGGCAGATTCTTTACCACTGAGCCACCAGGGAAGCCATTAAGATATATGCATTAGGATTTAAAACAGCAATGAAATTGTGTCACGGACATAAAAGAAGATCTATTCATGATTAGGGAGCACATCAGATTCAAGGTTAGGAAAGCAATACTACAAATCTATTGATTCTGCTCAAAGTAATACAGAAACTTAATGGAACTGCAATTAAAACTTGGCTGGAAACTTTCTGGAACTTAAAAATATTAGTATAAAGTTTGAATAGAAAAATAAAAGAGGTTGAATAATAAAGAAATTTTCAAAAATATAAATAAATAACAGATTTTATCTGCCAGATATTAAATGGGTTATAAAATTATAATAATTAAAACAGTATAGAAGAATAGACATCACTATGAAAAAACTAAAAGCTAGAAACAGGCCTTACTCTATGCAAGAATTTAGTATCGATTAAAGCAGCATTTAAATTAATGAGAAATGTTGTGGAATGCTCAATAAATGATGCAAGAACAACTCATTATCAATTTGGGGCCAGGAAAAAATTCAAGGCCTCGCACCACGTGTCAAAATAAATTTCATGAACCAGAGAGTTATTATTTTAATTAAACCATAAAAAACTAGAATAAAATACAGATTAATATTTTCTTATGTTAGGAGACAAATGGCTTTCTAAGGAAGAGGAGAAAAAAGCAAAAGTTAGGACTCAAAAAGGAAAAGATTGATACACTTGACTATATTAAAATGTCAATCTTTTCTATATCAGAAAGCACTACAAAATTAAAATTCAGAAAAACTATTTGTCACATAAAAGAACATAATATCTAAGATTTCTTCTAAATCAATATGAAAAGGACACACCCTTCTAATTTTTTAAATGGACAAAAGGACAAGACCAAGCAGTTCATAGGAGATGAAAAAGAAATGGCCAAAAAACATCAAGAAGTTCATCTCTCTGGAAATCCATATTACACATTAGATGCCATCTTTCACTTATCAAATTGGTATGGGTTTTTTTAAGGTAATACCCAGCCTTGGGGAATTTCCATATCCTCTTGAAAGAGTATGAATTTATGAAACTTCCTGAAAAGGAATTTGACAATTATTTTCAAAAGCCTTAAAAAGGTTCATATACACCTGAGTTTCATGCTTATACCCCAACCTAGAACTCACCCCTGAATTCCAGTTGGATATTCAACAATCCCCACCACCACCACCATCTCTACTTGGGTATCTAACTGATGTTTCAAGTGCACCACATTCAAAACCAAAGTCCTGATTCAAACTGCCCCTCTGTGCCCCAAAGTTGTTCCTCCATCTCAGGAAGAGATAACTCTGCTCCTCCCATTGCTCAGACCTAAGACCTTGATGTCCCTGACATCTTTCTTTTACAGACATCAGGTCTGGGGACATTAACCTTCAAAACAGATTCAGTTTTCAATCCCTCATCACTGCCTCTTTTATGGAGCAAAGGGCTAGCTGCCCAACACACACAGAAACCAGTACTTTGGCACTGGTTTTTGAGAAAAGAAAGTGCTTTATTTGCAAAGCTAACCAGCAAAAAAGATAGAAGGCAAGGCTCTAGAATCTGACTCCTCAATCCAGGATTGGGGTAAAATTTAAGATGTTAGGAAAATTTCAAACTTGGAAGCTGACTGGCTAGTCTCAAACCTGTCCATACAAGCTACTCTAGCTGCTGGAAGTCAGGTTTTCCTTGTTGACAGATTTCTCACTTCTTAAGGGGTCCTGCAGCAACATTTCTATTTTTTTAGTTCCATAGACTGAAGATTCTTGGTTCTGGAGTCATTGTAGAGACATGGATTTCTTTCTTGCACATGCATAGTGCTGTCTATATAAAATAACTCAAGGCTTGATTAATCGACAACCTACTGATACTTAAGGAGGCTAAGCAGTTTAAGCTGGTCAGTGTTTTACACTGACTGTTTTACAGTGTTTCATCTCTGCACATACTCCCTGGTTCAAACCACCATCATTCCTTACCTGGACCATTGTGACAGCCTATTTGTTTGCCCTGCCTCTACCTTTACCATCTTCCAGATTATCCTCAATATAGTAGCCAGAAGGAACCTTTTGTAGTAGCCTAAGTCAAATCACACCACTCCTCACTCAAAACCCTCCACTGGCTCCCATCTAAGAGAAAAGCAAAGCTCATTAAAGGCCTGTGATTTATAAGAAAAAATGCATACTTGGTCGTTCAGATGACCAAAATATACTTCTCACCCATATTTGGTCTTTGTTGACAGTTCCTAACTCATAGCTCCCCAAACCCTTGGAATTTCCTAAGTACTGAGAGTGATAAAGGTGTCTGTTTTGTTATGTTAATGAAGTAATTTCTGGAAAGCATGTAAGAATCCTGGACTGGTTGCCCCTGGAGCCAGCCATGTGATCGGTTCCACCTCCCAACCTCCAAGGAGCTCAGAGGGACTGGAGATAAAGACCAACAGCCAGTGGCCAGTCATTTAACCCATCTTGCCTATATAAGGAAGCCGCCATAAAGAACCAAAAAGATAGGGCCTGTGGGTTGGTGAACACATGGAGATTTGGGGACAGTGCATGTGGAGACAGCATAGGAGCTCTGTGGCCATTTCCCCACACCCTGCCCTGTGCATCTCTTCCATCTGGCTGTTTCTGAGTTGCATCCTTTTATAACAAACCAGTAATCTAGTAAGGAAAATGTTTTCTCAGTGTTCTATGAGTTGCTCTAGCAAATGAATCACACCCAAGGGTCGTGGGAACCTCTGATTTATATCCAGTCAGTCAGAAGCACAGATCACAACCTGGACTTGCAATTGGTAAGCTGGCGGTGGGAGGGGCAGTCTTATAGGACTGGACCCTTAGGCTGTGGAATCTGATGTGATCTCTGGCCAGATAGTGTGAGGACTGAGTTGAATTCTTGGACACTGCTGGTGTCCAAAAATTGCTTGTTGGAAGTGAGGGGCGACTCTCCCACACATGTTGGAATTGGGTCCAGGAACCCAAAGAAAGCCTGTATACAATCTGGCTACTTTTCTCACCTAAGCCCAAGAGAAGCTACATAATCATAAAACCCAGCATTGCAGAATGCCAGTGCCAGGAGGATTAGATTCTACTTCAGCAAGTCTGGGCTGATACACAGAAAAATACTTCCCTAGAAATGCCTCTGACAGTTTGGAACCCCTGAAATTCTAATTCAATACTTCTATCTACAAAAGAACAAACTGAGGCTTAGAAAGTGACTTCCTGGAGATGCACAGAGTCGACAACACAGTTCTCTCAGGATGTCCTCTTGATCCAGCCCTTCCTGCAATCCCATCTAGCTCTTTGAGACTTCGTGACCTGACAAACAATGTCATCTCTCCCTGACAGCTCTGCACCAGCAAACCAGAACTCACATTTAAAATAAATGATCAGAATAAGTGTTATCTTATTTACATGGCAAAATGAAGAAATTCTGTTGTCTGGGCAATCAGAATTGATTTGTTGACTTTTGGCTCCCTACCAACCAAACATCTTTCCAGTTTGAGAGAAATCCCCCAGGGTGTGACCAACAACCCTGCCCAATGCATCTGTCCCCACTCCCCAAGTGGCCAACTGTCGGCTTCCCTCTTTATCCAAAACCCCATCACACATCTATGGATCTCAGCTGACCCACCTGTTAAGGTGTGTGAGAGGGTTTCCTAGAGTGTTTCAGAGCCATGAGGGTGCCTGGGGCCTCTCTCTGAGCTCAGGTGCAAGTCCCCCAAATGCTGCAAAGACCACTATTAAAAACCTAGCAGAAGAAGTCAGTGAACAAAAAGGCGCCTTAATAATATGCTTTGGAAGCAAGTCTTTTTATAACTTCATTCTTCCCTCTCAATGACCCAAATGAAGATGAACTCAGAAAGGAACCCTTGGCAACAGCAGAAGAGAAAACAGCCTTCAAGAGCGTTCGCCTTGTGCCCAAGTTCTTGTTTCGATAAGAGATAGATTTGGCCTCTCCGGCACTCAGAGTGTTACCGAATATCTAAGATCATGAGAAATAACAGAAACCACCCTTGGGAGAAACTGTGGACCAATCACACAGAAGCTCTGGGCAGCAGCTGCTGTGATAATCAGTGACTCCTTTCCCTTCATACAAAAGTAGCCAGGTGGTAAGTCTCTCCACCTCTCCCCCTACCTACTTTCAAGTTCCAGCTGAAGGTAGGTAGTACACAGGGCAGTGAAGAAGGACCATCTGGAGAGGCTGCTGGGCACTAGAAGACAAGAGTGTACAATTTGTGGATGGTGATGCTGCCAGAACCTGATGGAAATGGAAATCCAGTGTCTATTGTGATAAGAACAGACCCCTTCCTCTCCATAGCAAATGAGGCCAATTAACCAATCAACTATCAGGTCCCCTCGATGTAGTCATGTTCCTCATTAATGGCTTCGAATAGGCAAGCCCTGATGGAACACTGGGCACAGAGCAATTGGGGCAGCCAGGAAGTCTGAGTGTTGGGTGCATGCCTCTTGCCATGGCCACTTGGGCATCAGCCCTTGAGCAATGGGGCTGACCCGGGGAAAAAGGAAGATCAACAATTTTTGCTCACTGGTGAAGGACATGTTGTAGGTACTTCATAAACATTTATTCAATGAATATATTAACCTGATCATTGAGAGACATAGGGGTTTGGCAGAGCCAAAGATGGGAGAAGCTTAAGTCCTTGAATCATCACATGGAAGAAAGCTGCTCATAGACTAGGAATTGTCTCACTGAACTGTTATGTGAGCAATGGGGGTGGGGGGAGAATCTGTTGTGTTAAGCCAGTGGGATTTGGAGATTTATTTGTTATAGAAGCTCATGTTGCCCTAACATTTATTAGATGCCCGATCAGGCATCTCCACCAGACACAAATAGGCACCCCTGTCCTCTATGGACAGCTTTCCTCCATGTGATTCAAGGTCTTAGGCTCCTCTCATCTTTGTCTCTGCCAACTTCTCACACCATAGAATCTTTTTCTAGCCCCTAGAATAACAGAGAGAAGTCCCGCCCATTTCTTAAAAGCTACTGCCCAGAAAGGACACACACCATTTTCACTTATGTTTTGAGGACTTGTCATGTGGCCAAACATAGATGCAAGCTTAACTGGGAAATACAGTCCTTGTCTGGTCAGCCACCTCCTAGCAACAATTCCACACTATGGGAAAGTGAGCACAAAGGACTGGTAGGTGGACCACTTGCTGTCTCCATCAGGTCCTAACCCTAGACATTCCCCCGGGATTCACTAAGTCTGTGATCTGTTCTCCAGAAGGCATCAGGCCGGGGTTTTCTCTGAATATCTCCACCACTCCCTTCAACTCTTACCAGCATAGCAGCATCGCCATACTGCCCTCAAGCCTTTACTGTAAGATCCTCTGACCTCTCACCACAGCTGTCCTGGTGACAGGTTCTTGGCTTGAACCCGCATGGCTGGAGCCTTCTCTCTGCCTGACTTCACCTCACCTCACTGCCAGCCTCACTCTTTGGGGGCCTCCTACACAGCTCTCTCCTCCTGGCAGCCCAAACGGGAAGCCAAGGAGCGACCTCCTGAAGGAGGGCTCAGGGTCCATTCTGTCTATCTGTAAGCCAAAGAGGATGGGTCCTGACACATAGCGCCTCATTGGTTACTTGTCCTCTTGTTTCCCGTCTCCCCACCATAACCCATCAGGGCAGGAAGTGGAACTGCCCCTCCACTTCCTGTTCCTGTCTCACTGGGACTCTGCCTGCACTGATGCTGTTAGTTCCCAAGCTGAACCCTTTTACCAGATGAGTGGTCCCAAGCCCCACATCCTGGGAGAACTGACTGCTAGGATACTACTATCCCCTTCCCTGGACTCTTGCCTTCAGCAGGATCTGCCTCCCCTAGGAGGTTCCTCTCCCCAGCCAACCAGGGACATTTGAGTGGCCCTTGACTGACGGCACGGAGGTACAAATGCCAGCGCTCGAGTTTCTAGTGGGGACCAACTCTGGTGACACAATTCACGCTCAGAGCTTCTTGTAGGATCAGGCTGAAGCTGGCCTATCTCTCATGTTCCCTTGTGCCTCTGTAAGAGCACTCTGCAATAAATCACTCTCATAGAAATCCCATCTCAGGCTCTGGTTCTAGAAAGCTGATCTAAGACCCTTCCTTACACCAGATCTGCCTCTTATTTCTCAAGGTGGCACCTGCTTTCTTCTTTTCCCAGAGCTGTATCGGCAGACAGGATGCAGAAAAAGAGAAATCAGCTTGCAGATAGCAAAAATAAAAAACAGGAAAAAAAACGCCTTGGGAAGTGTGATGAAAATATTGCACAAAAGAGACTATAAAATGTTGAACGCCATGCTGTCCATCAAAACTCTTGCCAGGAACCCTAGCATGGCCCTGGAGCTCTGCCTCCTGGGGGGAGGCCACCCACCAAACCAGGAGGACTTGTGACATGGATTCCATGGACACTGTGCATTAAGTTGACCCGGGTCCCTGAGCCTTATCTGGCCTCACATTGCCTTCCCCAAGGCAAAGCCCACTCCTTGTTACTGTGGTGGCCATTTGGGGGAATTAGAAAAGCAAAGGGGTCTAAAAGAGAGAGAGAAATGCAAAGGGAACAGATAAGAATCCAGAGAGAAAGTGTGAGAGAGAGCATCATCTTCCAAAAACGTCCAAGCACCCCTTTCTTCGGCCCGTCAGGAAATCCACAGCCTCTTTCCCGGCCCCAGAAGGCACATCCCTGGCTAGATCCCGGAACCTGTGATCCACAGAAGTGCTTTCAGTGCTTGATGCATCGTGGACATGTGGCTGAAGGTGGCAGGGGAGAACGGCAGTGCCCACAGGCCTCTGGGCGACGGAAGAGAGGGGCGAGGGTGGTGAACACAGAGGGTTAAGAAACTGGCAGTTCGCACCAACACCCTCCACTCCTTTCAATTTCTTTTCCGCGAATTTAAATGCATTCTGTCACAGTGAGTTATGTCACCCGGAGGAAATGCCCAACTCGGCGACGTTTTTAAAGATTATTTTTTAGATCACCTATCACTATCCATTTGAGGAACGATTGTTCAATCTGAAAAAATAAATTCAAAACTGTCCCCCTCTAAGCAAGATGGAAAAATAACTTTCCCTATTCTTTCCCTTTTTTTTTTCTTTTTACTTATTTTTTTTTTTAAAGAAGGCTTATTTCTGAAGGACAGATTTGAAAATCTCTTTTCACCTTGACATTCTGGCTAGATTTGAGCAGCTCAGTAAGCTGAAGATCATGCCTTGTCAGACAGGTAAACAAATGAATGTACAGCCAGCTGTGTGACCTCAGGCAATTCACTTAACCTCTCTGAGCCTTAATCTCCTCAATTGTTTCACTGAGGTAACAATGCTGACCATGATCATCAAGTGAAATGATGTCCAGACAGTCCTTGAATGTGAGACAGATGTAAGGTGTCTGTTCCACTAAATTGTCAATTCCTAAAGGGCAGGGAGCAGGCTCTGGCCAATTCTGCCCTCTCTGTAGATCTTATATAGGGCCTAGCCCACCTCAAGTGTTTAATAAATGTTGGATGAGTAGACAGTTCAATGGGTGATGGTTTGGTGGGTGGAGGTTTGCACGTACAAAGAGATGGATGATTGAAGGAGGGGTGGATGGAAGTGATGGTATGTTGGGAAATAGCTATTCGAAAAAAAAAAAAAAAAGATTCCAGAAAAGCCCTCTGACAAGTTCCCCAATTTTCATAGTGTGAATATTGACACCTTTGCCACCAACATGACAACCCTGAATCCAGAGTTGGAAAGAGAGGTGCAAAACTGGCATTTACAAGTCTGTAGAAGACAGTTCTTGTACTGAAGTGGATGGGTGGAAGGAAGAGAAATAAGGGAGGCCATAATGAAGAAGGCAGGAAGGGGGACTCCGTGGTGGTACAGTTGTTACACAGCCGCCTTGCAATGCAGGCGATGCAGGTCAGGGAACAAAGATCCCACACGTTTGGGACAACTAAGCCTGGGCACCACAACTAGAGAGCCCGAGAGTCACATCAGAAGACCTCGCTACTAAGATCTGATGCAGCAAATAATATAAACAAAGACTTTTCAAAAAAGAAAGAAAGAAGGTAGGAAGGAAGAGAGAGGGAGAACCACAAATAAATATTTACCACAGAGAAGAAAATAAACATATTCTGGTACCAGGGAACGCCTGGAAGAGCAATGTCTGAGGAGGCAGGAAATCTGCTTTCACCACCATTCCTCATGGACACTCATCTCCTGGAGCAAATTATTTTCTCTTCCAGGATGAGGGTGGGAGTGGAGTTAATGCAGGGCAAAATAATGGTCCTCAATTATTTTTAAGAATTGGAAACCTATTTCCCAGTAAAATCTTACTTGAAAAGCACAATAATAATTACAACTGATATTTATTAAGCATTTGCTATGTACTGGGTACAGTCTAAGCACATTGCATGGAGTCCTCCCAACAACCCAGTAAAACAGATAATCCGACTGTCCCTCAACTACTGGAGAGGTTGAGGCACTTGCTTGAAAGGGAAAGTGAGTCACTCAGTCGTGTCTGAGTCTTTGCGACCCCATGGACTGTAGCCCACCAGTCTCCTCTGTCCATGGGATTCTCCAGGCAAGAATACTGGAGTGGGTTGTCATTTCCTTCTCCAGGGGATCTTCCCGACCCAGAGACCCAGGTCTCCCACATTGCAGATAGACTCTTTACCGACTGAGCCACCAGGGAAATCACCAGGGAGGCAGTTGCTTAAGCTCACATAATAAATAGCAGATCCAAGATTTAGGTACAGGCGATGATGGCAAAAAGCAGTCCTAACCATTCTGATCACCTGCCCTTATCCATCAAAAGGAAAAGAGGCTGAACTGCCCCCTATAGACCCTAAGCTCAGCAATTCCAGAGGCCCCACAGAAAGCCAGATTGTTGGAAAAGAAGCTGGGGGAACAGGCGTTGATCCTAGTTCTGCTCCTGGTTGGCTGTGTATCCTTGGAAAAACCTCTTGCCCTCTCTGAGCTTCAGTTTTCTCATTTATAAAACAAAGTGAACATTCCCTACAACTGTTATAAATTATACATTGGGCAATTCTCATGAGAAGGATCAAGAAGCATTCAAAGAAGAATAGCTCAAATAAGTCACATTACACACAGTTTATTTACTTCTAGGACATCAAGACCCATATGGTTTAGAATGCATCCATTTTTGAGGTTATATGACTTTTTTTTTTTAAGTAGCAACCATTCCTCCAATTAAATTAAATCTTGGGACTTCCCTGGTGGAACAAGGGATAGGAATCCATGTGCCAATGCGGGGAACACAGGTTCGATCCCTGGTCTGGGAGGGATGCCTCGGAGCAGCTAAACCCATGCGCCACAACTACTGAGGCCACACGTTGCAACTCCTGAAGCCTGTGTGCCTGGAGCCTGTGCTCCACAACCAGAAGTCACCCCAGTGAGAAGTCTGTGACCATAGTGAAGGGTAGGCCCTGCTAGCCACAACTAGAGAAAGCACACACAAAGCAACAAAGACTCAGCACAGTCAAAAATTTGAAAAACAAATAAATTTTAAAAGTAAATTAGCTAATTAAATCTTGTAGGGATGATTTTCGAGGATACTTATTTTGAAAGTCACTTTTGTTAGTGCAGAGGAATATTTATTAGCAATATTTAGCACTGCCTTCACGTACAGTTTTACAAATCTGCATGAAATCCAACCTGTTTCTGGGGGTGGAAACAGCAACAAAAAAACACAAAAGGTGGTCAGCCTGCTGAGTATTACTTTCTATGGGACTCAGATCTCTTTGGGAATCTAAAGAGAAATATGGACTTTTCTCCCCAGAGACATGCAGACACTTGCCAAACTTTGGGTATAACTTTGGGACAGGAAGGATGAGAGGGACTGCCAGTCCTAGGAGTCAGGAGAAGGCAGAATCTTAGTAGAAAGAAGAGTATCTCTGAGGTGCCAGGTAATTCTTCAGGTCCACGTTTCAGCATCCTCAATCAAGGCAGAAAAGATAGCCAGAAGCCACTCAGACACCGCCTGAGATTTTAAAATGAAGAATTCTCTTGATAAATAAATCTCTTAATGAAATACAAGCAATTAAGCTAAAAGTCCTATCAAATGCAACCTGTCACTCAGCAGGCTGACACTTAATTGAATTTCTTTTTCCATCCCCTGGCTCCTTTTCCCTGATAAACAAATTCATTCACCTCGGATCAAGTTTCCCTAACCCAGAAACCAATGATAGTCAATCAACTAATTGACACAACAAAGACTTCTATTCAAAAAAAAAAACTTTCCCTAATTAAAGTGGGAATGAAATTTTATAATACTCTGGAGCCTGATATTAATTACTCTGTGGTTAACTCCCTCCTTCGTCCTTAGGGGCCTGGCAGTGGATTGGAGTTATGGACGGCATCTCAGACCCAGGTACAAGTCCGAGTGCCAGCTTTATTCTGAGTTCACTATGTGATCCTAGGAGGTCACGCCACCCTCTCTGTTTCTCATCAGGCATGGACATCAGCGGGAGAAGCTGCTTCCAGCTCTAACCATTATCTTTTATGATCCAGGGGAGAGTCCAATGGCATAGTCTTCCCTCTGTGATTGCAGGTCAGTCAGCTGCTGCCAGGAGCTCTCGCCCGGCACTGAACCGAAAATCCCGCGCGTGGTCAGCAAGCTGCCTCTGCCTCTACCTGGCAGACACAGCAGTCCCTGAATGCAAACGCCCCTCTCCCCACGCACCCATCCACACACTCCCAGGCACACTCCTTACACGCATCTGTACAGTCTCCTCTTGCAGCACTGCCCACACACACAGTCTACATCAAAGCCAAGCATGTACATGCATTGACATACACCCTCACTTATGCACATGAAACACACACACACACTTTGCAAGCAGGTAAGCACATGCTCCCTTACAGAGTAAGTCCCCTCAATCAAGGCTGTGCACACCACTTGCTCCTCCTGAAACATACACACTGATTTAGACACACACCCCTCTAGAGAGCAGATCTGAAGCCCTGAGTGCACACCCACTCCCTTACCCCAGACTCAGAAGCACGTGCTGAGTAGTACCTGGCCCCAGACTCTTCTCTAGAGTAAACTCCCTTTGGAAAGGCCGATGTGTACACACACACACATGTGCATTTACACACCATAGGCTCCTCTCCTCACTGTCAGATGTGAACCTGAACAGCATATGACCCAGTTTCCCACCTGTAAGAAGCTTTGGCTGGAATCTCTGAAACCTAGCGATTGACCCCCTGGACTTGTCCAGAACTGTCTGGGCTCTGCAGTTTCTTCCCTTCAACAAAGGGCTACTGAGTGTGCCAGGCACTGCTGGGGCGAAGAAAGTGAACAAGACAGACACAGTCCCCCAGAAGCGGCTCTGTTCCTGTGACCCCTGCCCAGACAAACCAGCTGACAGTGAGGACCCAGTCCCTGGGCCCTGACTCTAGTTTAGAGGTGGCTTTTTCAAGACATTATAGTCAAGGTGCCTTTGAGCCAGGCCTTACAGGACACAGGAGAGGGTGTATGAGGCAGAGACACAGTGTGAACAAACACATGAGTCTGAGAAGTAGGGGTACAAAGAGACAGCACCAGGCAGAGGTGTGGGCAGCCCAGTTCCACTGCTCACTGTCTTTGGGGCAGGGGCAATCACTGAACATCTCTGAGCCTCCCTTGCCTTGTGGGAAGATGGGGATGCTAGGGACTTGTCTGGTGGTACCTTGGTTCAGACTCTGAGCTTCCAGTGCAGGAGGCACAGGTTCAATCCCTGGTCAGGGAACTAAAGTTTCACACTGCAGTGTGGCATGGCCAAAAAAAATTTTTTTCATTAAAAAAAACAAAACAAAATGGGGTTGATAGTATAGTAACTGCCACAGAAGGACAATATGTTTACTCAACAAATAGAGAGGAGCAGCTACTCTGTGCCAGGCAGTGTCCTGGGCTCCTGGGGCTGTTGTAAAGATGAGAGGGGGTGATGAATGCCAGCTCTTGGCACCATATTTGCTCACACTGGACACCAGCTTGGTGGGCCTGAGTGCTAGTGAGAAGATGGGACTCTGGAATGAATGGAGGTGGGGGCGTCGGTGCTCTTGGGCCAAGGGAGCAGGAGAGAGCAGATGGAAAGATGGAGGCCAGCCTGGAGGAGGAGGACGAGGGACTTGGTGTTGGAGCCCCCAGGTTCAGGCTGCATTCCAGGTGAGAAACATTGTCTCAGCCCTGACCGCCCCTGGTCAGCCCCCCACCTGGATTCCTTCCAGGGCCAGGGCCCAGATTCCCCGATAGGTTTTCGCCAAGCCAGGAAGGGGTGGAGGTGAGGGGGCCCCCTTTCCCTCCCCCTCGGCATCTGATGCCTTCGGTTGGGCTCATCTCATCTCTCTGACTGTTTTCATGTTTTCCTCTCTCACGCTGGCTGTGTGGAGCACATCTCTCAGAAAATACTTGCTTTTGAAAGTTGTTGCCATAACAACCACTTCATTACACGCCAGGCCCTGTATCTCAGAAATGCAGAATCTTCCCTTAAAAGCGTGCGCTGCACATCAAAGGGGAATAGGAGCTCATTATTTTTACATTATTTTGCAGGCAAATAGATATTTTCCAATACACATTTCTTTTCTAAGTTGATTTTCTTGTTCAGTGGAAATGCACATTTCTTTCTTAACACTTTCCTTCCTGCAGGGCTCGGGACCTAGAAACGTAAGTTCCTCAAAGCAGGAGGGAGAAGACATTTCTTTTGCTGGGAGATCCATCCCCCAGCCCACGAAGGGTGGTTTGCTCTAAGTCACAATTAGACTGCACCCAGAAATTCTAGAACAGGCAGAAATTCTCAGTGTAGCATACACAAGCCTTTCTCAGTCTGACTTTGTTCTAACCAAGGTTTCGTAACAAGTGAAGCTAATGACTTAAGGAGCCAAATCAAAACTAAACCAAACAAATATCTTAACCGGTTGAGGTGGAGACATGCTCCAGGATTTTGTTTTCTGAGCTAGAGGGTCAGAATTTAATATGCTCCTGTAAGTGAAGGCCTAGCACATATCTCTCCCTTCACTAGCACATACGTGTCATGATTTTTGTCTGTTGGTTTCACTGCCTCATCACCAGAGCCTTAAAAACTGCCTGGGCCTATAGGGGCTTAGAAAATATTTGTTGAATGGACCAATGGATGAATGTGCTGGAAACACCATTCCTTGTAACAATTCGGCAGAGAAAGGAATCATCATCCCCATGATAAAGAATCTGAGGTTTATAGTAGCTAATACAGTAATAATAATTATAATAACTGACATTTAAATTCTTTATTGAAGCATAATATGCATAGATCCCACAAGCCGTGCAGTGTGGCCAAAATAATAACACTAACATGCATAGAGAAGAATGCATCAATCTTAAGTACACAGCTCCTTCAGTTTCTCTAAACTGAATACCCCTGGGTAACCAGTCCTTGGGCTTCCCAGGTGGTACAGTGGTAAAGAATTATATTTCTATCACCCCCTGAAAAAAAAAAAAAAAGAATCCACCTGTCAATGCAGGAGATGCAAGAGACGCAGTTTTGATCCCTGGGTCAGGAAGAACCCCTAGAGTACAAAATGGCAATCCACTCCAGTATTCTTGCCTGGAAAATACCATGGACAGAGGAGCCTGGAGGGCTACAGTCCATAGCGTCATAAAGAGTCGGACACAACTAACACACACACACACACACACACACACACACACACACACACACACACACAACCAACACCCAGATCAAGAAACAAAACATTCGGAGGGAAGAAGGGGGCCGTAAGCAGGACCGGCTTTCCTGGTGGCCTTACAAGAATCCATTATGATGCCACACATTTGTTTTAGGTGGATTTCTATATCTGTTCTATTTTACATCAGAAGGGGCAAGGCCTGCTTAGAGTCACTAAATCCCACAACTGCCATCCTGACCTCTTACGTCATAGATTAGTTTTGTCTTTTGTGTGATTTCTGTACATGGACCCACACAGTGGCTTCCCGTTCATGCATGACTTTTTCCCCTTGTCTTTTTTGTTTTCAGCCACTTGACTTGTGGATCTTAGTTCCCTGACCAGAGACTGAATGTGGACAGTGAAAGTGCTGAGTCCTGACCACTGGGCCACCAGGAAATTCTCATATGTTCTGGGGTGTTTTTGTGTGTGTTTGTTTTGTTTTAGTTTTAGTTTTTGGCCACACCATACAGCATGTGGCATCTTAGTTCCCCTACCAGGGATTGAACCCGTGCCCCCTGCCGTGGAAGCATGGAGTCATAACCACTGGACCTCCAGGGAAGTCCTCATAATGCTTTTGAGACTTGTCCACATCGTGGCAGATAGCTGACCATCACCCACCTCTCTGCTAACAGTGGCTAATTTTTAATGAGCATTTACTATGTGCTGGGTAAGTTCATTTAATCCTCACAACACTCTTAAGATGAAGCCATTATCTTAAGTGGCTTGTCTGGAGTCCCACAAACAATAAGTAGGGAACTGAACTCAGAAATATATGATCTCCAAATTCCTGCTGTTTTCAGGAACATTTTTCCTGGCTGACTCAAGGCTATCACTAGCAAGTCAATAGCTGGACCAGGCTGGGGGTAAGGAGGAGGCTTTTTACTCCAACTTGAAATCACCCCAGCATCCTTAGGCCTCAGCCTCTTGTAACTGCTTTTATATTTTATAAAATATTTTGTATTTCTCAGCTTCCTGACCTCACTGTCAGGCTCTCAGCTGCTCCTTCCTGCTGATGTCAATGTGCCTGCCAGTCGCCACACCAAAAGCTCTTGTTACTTCTAATCCATTATGACCAGGAAGCCAAAAATACTGGGGTTATTAGAACTGTGTGCAAAACAAGAGATAATGGCTGTGAATAAGGGCTTGCCTCACATGGGTCTACAGACAGTGAGATCTGTGATAGCTTCACTTCTGTTTGTTTCCTAGGTCTACAGACATGAGGTATCTAGATAAGCCAAGGGCCTCTCCAGTACATTTTTTCTCATTTTGAATGCTTTAATTAAAAGTTTTCTGGCTGGGGTCTGAGGACTTCACTCCTGTAGTATTTCTGTAGCTTGTGCTGATGGTCTGTGCCTGACAAGTTAGCTCAGGTCTTTGTAGTCCTGAAATCTCATCAGACAAAGCAGCCAAGAGGAACACAAATGCCTCTGCAGCTCTTGGCTCTGAGGCAGAAATGAGTGCTGAAGTGATACTGGGAGGGACTGGTTCCTGACCCCAGAGCAGAGCTGGGGTCCTGTAATCCTGGGCTTTGATGGGTATGTTCCAGCTCCCCGCTCCTGGGCAGGCCCCTCCCACACACTCAGGTCCCGAGGTCTGCGGTGCACTTACCTGGTTCTGGACCTGCACTGCGTGCATCACAGAAGCAGGATGGGACCCACCCAGCCTCCTCCCCTGGCAGCCTCCTGCTCCCGTGCTGTGAAGCCCTCTTGGACAGTCCAGGTCTGGGTAGCATGGTCCCATCCTAGCCTATCCTCCGCTCCATCAGAGGATGGATTGAGCACTTAGCTCAACTGGGTACTTGGCTCTTTCTCTCTCTCTGTATATACATGGGCTCCCCTGCTGGCTCAGACAGTAAAGAATCTGCCTGCAGTGTGGGAGACCCAGGTTCAATCCCTGGGTCAGGAAGATTACCCTGGAAGAGGGTATTCCAGTATTCTTGCCTGGAGAATCCCAGGGACAGAGGAGCCTGGTGGGCTACAGTGCTTGGGATTGCAAAGAGTCAGACACAGCTGAAGCAACTTAGCGTGCGCGTACACACAGACACACAAATATATATTTGGCCACATCAGACGGCTTGTGGGATCTTAGTTCCCTGACCAAGGAATGAAGGTGGGGCCCACGGCAGTGAAAGCACAGAGCCCTAATCACTGGACTGCCAGGGATTTTTCCCTCAATATTTTTTTAATGAAAACCTAAACCTTCTCTCCGCTCACCTTACCCCTCTTGAAAGAAGCTAATTTTGCATCTATTAACCAATTCATTTCCACTTTCCTAATTTCCTATATTCACATCTGCTCTCTGGAATCTCTTCTGAAGCAGTTTTTAACACGTTATTAGTTTTTTTCAGTAATTAATGGGTTAAAAAATCTTTTAACACTTAAAAAAAAAAAAAAAGATAATCTGTCCTATGGGCTCACATCATGAACATGAGCACTCACTTTTCCTGAGTTTCACACTCCCCTAAATTCAGGGCCTGACACCAGAGACAGCATCTCTCTTTATGGACAGGGACAGCTATTTGCTCGTGTTTTGACACTTCTCACAGAAGCTCTGATGGCTGTGCTGTAAAAAGCCACTCCACCCTGGGCCCATGGCTCACATTTGGCAACTATGTCCCTTTAATGGATGCACACGTGTCTATTGTGGGTACAAACATAATGGTTTCCATGGAGACCTGGTCACAATGACTAATTAGACAAAAGAAGAGTGTTTTTCAAAGCCTTGAAAGACATCATAGATGTAATAAACGAACATCATCTTAGTCAATTGATATATTCTTTCTCATTTCTCCCTAGAAACATCAAAAAAATGGTCCCTGGTGATTCGACCTTATTATGGAGTTGGACTCCCTAGCCACTGGGTCAGAGCCTTCTAGATTCTCAACTGCAGGATTTTGATCCTGACCTTCCAAAAGCAGCCACGGGGGCACTTGTCCACTCCCACCATTTGCAGACTGGGCCGTCCCACCTGGCCCCACCTGCTTACTCTCATAATGGCCATTAAGGAGACCAGGGATGCTCCAGATTCGGGGGACCTCGTCCTAACCATTCCAGATGACTAGCCTGACTCAGACATCAGCTGCCCCACGGGGCTCACTGGCCACCTTCATCTGTTTCAGTTATTGGGTGTATGAAAACTGATAAAAGGAAATCGCAACTAAACTTGTAGTTAGGAAGGCCTATAGATAGTGCTTTCCTACTCATTGTTGTTCAGTTGCCACGTCGTGTCCAACTCTCTGCGACCCCATGGACTGCAGCACACCAGGCTTCCCTGTTCATCACTATCTCCCTGAGTCTGCTCAGACTCCTGTCCATGGAGTCAGTGATGCCATCCAACCATCTCATCTTCTGTCACCCCCTTCTCCTCCTACCCTCAATCCTTCCCAGCATCAGGGTCTTTTCCAAGGAGTCAGTTCTTCGCATCAGGTGACCAAAGTATTGGAGCTTCAGCTTTAGCATCAGTCCTTCCAGTGAATATTCAGAGTTGATTTCCTTTAGGACTGGCTGGTTTGATCTCCTTGGACCAGCTTTTTCACTCTCCTCTTTCACCATCAAGAGGCTCTTTAGTTCCAACTCAGACTCATCATCAATTACCTCAAACAGGAAGACAACAATCACCCCCAACAGGAAGACCTCAGTTACTGACCCCAACAGGAAGATACCTACCTTGCACTGACAGGAAGTGCCACTATTTTACTACTGCAGCAGGAGGAAGGAAGACTTCCTTCCTGCCCAGCAACAAGTCCAGCCAATAAGAGACTGTTGTCACCTAAACTTTTACTTTCCTCCAATGAACTTAATTTTTTTCCTACTGTCCTCCAATGAACTTAATTTTTTTCCTACTGTCCTCCAATGAACTTAATTTTTTTCCTACTGTCCTCCAATGAACTTGAATTTTTTTCCTTGCTGATAACTTCCTTTTCTTGCCCTGCCCTCCTTGCTATAAAAGGCTTCCATGTTGTGTAACCCCTCAGTGTATCTCCTTGTTGCCAGATGAGATGCTGCCTGACTCATAAAGTGTTTAATAAAGCCAATTAGATCTTCGATTCACTCAGTTAAATTTTATTTTCTAATAGATGCAATGTGTAGTGTCTATACCCCCAACAAAACTGGGGGCAATGAATATTAACTATCCCAGATTGTAAAGAAAAGCTATTCTTTTCCCCAAGGGGTTGTAAACTTAGCATAATGTGCTGGCAAAAATCTCAGAAGTGAGAGACCTATCCCAGCTATTTCTTCCAAAGGCTGTATACTGATCTGCATGTGCTTTCCCATTTTTTCTCCTGCCCCTCATCCCACCAAGTCACACTTTTTTTAAGTGTTCAGAACACAAAATACCAAGACCTGAAACTATGACTTGGCAAGAAAAACTAACCTGTCTTAGATATACTGAACACTGAGTCTCCAAACCACTCTATATAACAGCAGAATAATAATAATAATAAATCTGGACAGAAATGAGAAATGCCTGGACATAAGGCAAACATACTTTAGCCAACAGCCCAAGAAAAAAATCATCTAAAGGTAAAGTATCCAGTCTAGAAGAAAATACAACCTAGAGCAAAAGAAAAATTTACCAAAATGCTGCTATAAAACTGCATAATAAGAATACAAATATTTTAAAAGCATAAACTCTCAATAACAAATATAATGAAAGAAATGACAGAGACATCAAAATTTTGAAGAGTTAAAAAGTGAATGGATAAGTAGTAATTGACCCAGAAAAAGAGAAAATTGAGATTTGTGTGTGTTTGCCTGCAGGGTGGAGAACCTGCAAACAGTAAACTGATAGAAGCCCACAGAACTCTGCATCGACCAGAGTACAGTGAGGCCAGGGTGCAAGAGACACTGAAACAGAAGTGGCCAAGAGGCTATATGATGAGCATTTAGAGCTCCAGACCTGCTTTCCTGACCCTGCAAATCCAGGTGATGGTGTCTCCCACCAAGCAGCAGAAGAAAGTGGGACGTTTTCTCCCTGGAAAGGTTGAAGTCAGAGGCTCACGTATGAACATCAATCACAGCTAACTAGTTGTTTTGGGGTGCTTTAATGAAAACAATAGAATTTAGTACAAGACTGTACACTAAACAGGGGAAAATGGAAGTCCTATCCTTGCTTGGCCCCCAGAACACTGGCAGACAGCCTGCTGCCCTGAGGTGGGAGAGCAAGGGCTCCCCTCAGAGAAAACTAGCCCAAGAGAAAATACTTAGAGATACTGACATTTAGGCCTCCCTAGGGCACATCTTAATTCCGTCTCTTTATCCCAACGTGAAGCACCCAGCCAACAAGCACCACCCCAATCCCAAACTCACTCAGAGACTCCAATAAGCCTTTTAGTGCCTCCTCTTAAATTCAGGCAGATAGCCAGGGATCACCAGATAGTTGGAGGAAAACTTGAAAATTGAAAGATAAAGAACAAAGTAAATAGAACATAGCTTCCAAAAGCCAAACGCCACTGAAGAAGGATGAGAAGAGGGAAAGTAAAATTACAAGGGTAACTCAATAGTAAATTAAAAAAAAAAATAAGAGCAATGTAAGATGTTATTTAGAAATATGGAAGTAAGACTAGGAAGAAAAAGCTTAGACTTAAAGGAGGTTGGCAAGAATGAAGAAAAGTAGGAAAGAGTTGATTTTCCTTATGAAACTGGGAAAACAATTTGACTTTTCAAACTATGTGCATTTACACTTTTTTTTAAAAAGGAAACTAAGTGTTTTGTGTTTTTTTTTTTTTTTAGAAAAATAAACTTCCAAGTCATTAAATCTTCAAGCATTCAGGCAGAAAAAGCAAATCATCTACAAATGAGAAAAGGCCTCAGGCTGGACTGTGACTTCCACTCAGCAACAGTCAAAGCTAGAAGATTTAGGAAAATGGTGTTTCAGTTTAAAATACATGTGAGCCAAGGTCTTTCTGTCCTGTATAGATGTTGTTCAAGTACAAAGGCAATGGGCATCAGCTAACTAAGAGTCTAGTTTACTTATGACTTTCTCTTGGAAAAACTACTTAATAATAAAATCTAGCAAGGAATAGATAAATAAGAAACAGAAAACTCAGAGAGAAAAGGACTAAGAATGAGAAATGAGTCTATCCAAAATTAGAGTTTACACTAATTGTCATTTCATTTAAATATCAATGTTCTAAAATGTATCAATGTAAAAATATCATATATTAACATGCATATATGGAATCCAGAAAAATGGTACAGATGAACCTATTTCCAGGGCAGGGATAGAGGTGTAGGCATATAGAACGGATATGTGGACACCAAAGGGGAAGGGGAGGGTGGGACCAATTGGGAGATTGAGACTGACCTATAGACACTACAATGTGTAAGATAGATGGCTAGTGGGAGTCTGCGGTATAGCACAAGGAGCTCAACTTGGGCTCTGAGATGACCTAGAGGGGTGGGATGTGGGGGACGGAGATGAAAGAAGGAGGGAATTATAGGTATACATATGGTTGATTCACTTCATTGTACAGAACAGACCAACACAACATTGTAAAGCAGTTAAATTCCAATAATAATCATGAAGATGAGGAGTGAAGTAGGAAAGAAATGGAAGAAGGCCAGTGTAATGTCCTATAGAATAGGACATTCCATTCTACCTAACATGCAAATATGTCATTTAAAAACACTTGGATCTCAAGGATGAGATGATTGGATGACATCACTGACTCAATGGACATGAACTGGAGCAAACTCCGAGAGACAGTGCAGAACAGAGGAGCCTGGTGTGCTGCAGTCCATGGGGTGGTGAAGAGTCAGACATGACTTACCAGCTGAACACACACACAAACATCAGTACAATGGACTCGGTGATAAAAAAGAGTGAACTAAAACGCATGACCCCGTTAATCTCAAACGCAATATGCTAAGTGAAAAAAGTCAAACTGAAAAGCATGTTCTGTACATGTTACATGATTTTCTGGAAAAGGCAAAACAACAGGCACAGAAAAGACATCAGTGGATGCCAAGGTCCATGTGTGGAAGAAGGGGTTGACTGAAGATAGGGGTGCAGAAAATGTCCAGGGAGGGTGATGAAACCATTCCACATCTTGATTGATTATGGTGTGACTACATGACTATGCATTTGTTAAAACTCATAGAACTGACTCTACACTGCTCTGTGAAAAATGCATTAGGACAGGAATGCAGACAGTAGTCACAGACTTTTCACAAAATATGCCATGTCTTTTGATCTAACGGGCAATTTTATGTTGTTTTTGTCAAAAATTCCACTGTTGAATTAATTTAAGTAAATATTTTATCTGGGAGTACCGCTGTTAATTGTGCTTATGATAAAACACATCGATTTTGGGAATTCCCTGGAAGGCCACTGGTTAGGACTTGGCACTGTCACTGCTGGAGCCCTGGGTTTGATCCCTGGTCAGGTACCTAGGTCTGACCAGCCAGCCACAAGGCTTGGCCAAAAAAAACAAACAAAACCAAAACAAGAACAACAACAAAAAACACACAGATTTTTAAAAAAGATGACTCCAACCACAATGCTTTCCTTAATCTCTTGTTGAACTTGGAAGCATATTTTAGGAAACAATTTCTTTGGTAATGACTGACGAAATACCTGTTTGAGGTTCAGAAATTCCTTTGGTTTCATTGGTTTCCTTTTCTTCTATAACAGTCAAGTAAAGTTACACTGAATGACTTACTTTCAAAAGTATCCCATTTCACAAAAATATTGTTACCTACCTCTCCACCTAGAAACTCCATATAGAAACATAGTTTGATGGTTTGAGGGGGCTGGAGGCAGTCTTTTTATTTATTGTGCCCATCTGTATTTTTGCAATTTAACACCTATGCACTATTTTTATGAAAGCAATGAGTCCTTCCCTGGCCCTCCCCTAACTAGAGTCACAGGTCCACACCCTCCCTTCCATGGCATGCATGTCACTCTCCTTATTCCACAGGTGTTGCCACGCTTCTTCCACCTACTTCCTGGACCATACATCCTTGAGAACCAAGAGTTCTATCTTGCTCATTCCTTTATCCCATGGAAGGCCATGGTTCATACAAGCCCTCAATACATGCAGCTGGAATACAGTAGATCACATATTAAGAGGCCAAGGGCAAAATCCTTCATGAGCTTAAAAGATAAAACAAGCATCTCAGAATTTTCAATCCTGACCACTGTCTACTTTTCTACAATGTAAAAGATAAATCAAGGGGGAAGGAGAACATGGCTAAAAGCTTAGTTCATTAGAACACTGGGAGACCAAACACAGCCATCTTACTGCCTAACAGCTAGTGATGTGTCTCTCTGCTCCCAGTGAGAGATTTTGATGGAAGTCTGGTGGTTGGGAGTCTAGAACCAAGGGTAAACAAAGAGAACTTCAGATTGTGATGGAATCACAGAAGCCTGGAAGACACCAAGGTTGAGCAGAGATTGAATAGAGAAACCCAACAGACTCTCTGGCATTTATGAAGTCACTGTGAATTATTTGTAAGCCGTCTTCAAACATGTCAACATGAGATTACCTGTTATTTCACTGAGGAATGAACTCAGATTACGTGCACGGCACAGCTGGGTGTAGGCGGTATTTAAAGAGCCCCTTGGCGAGTGGGTGAGCCCAGTCCAGTGCATTTCAGCAGGGTTTGCTGCTCCCTCCTGGTCCTTCTGTGTCCCCCACCTCCTCCCAAGAAGTAATGGAACTTGGCTCTTTTGAGAAATGCCTCCAAAATAAATCCAACTGCTTATGTTGGTAATAGAAGTGAAGAGGAAATGAAGAAAAAGGGAAAGCATCCAAGAAAGTGATGATGTAGAGTTATATGTACTGAAAAGGAATATCAAATTATAGCGTAGCTCAAATTGACCATATGAATGCCTTCAATGTAGTACATTCAATATGGAAATCAGAAAATGTGACTCATGAAACTCAGAAAGTGCTTCCTTCATAGACAAAAATGCTCATCAAACGGGAACCCAGTTTGTTTGTTTGATCCTTCATTTAATTCAACCAGTTTTACTGATGTCCGGCTACGCAAGCACTGGTCTTGGCCTTGCGGATGTAAGAGTGAGCAGAGCAAAGTCCCTGCTCTCAGGAAGCTTATTGTCTAGTTGAGGAAGACAATAAAGGAACACATCCTATGTCAGGTGGAGACAGACCATGAAGAAAAAGCAAGCAGGCAGAGAGATAGAGTGCAGGAACTGGTATTTTAGGTAGAGTGGCCAAGACAGCCTCTGAGAAGGTGTCAGTTGAGTTCTGAACGAGGAGAGGGAGGGAGCCACATGGATACCTGGGGGAATGTGCTTGGGCATTTCAGGCGAGAGAACAGCAAGTATAAAGTCCCTGAGGTCGGAAGACCCTTGGAAGAAGAACACAGAGGCCAGAGTGGCTGGAACAAGGTGAGCAAAGGGAGGACAGCAGGAGACGAGCTCAGAGAGGGAGCAGGGCAAGATCTGAGGCCGCCAGGCGACCGCAGGGACCTCGGCTCTGACCCTGAGTGGAAGGGAAACCCCTCGAGGGCGGTGAGCAGAGACGGGTGTGATTTGACTCCAGTTTCTAACAGGATCCTTCAGCTGCTACGCAGAGAATAACCTGCAGGGAAAGAAGGTCGGGATGGGGGGCTGGGGGGTGGGGGGAGAGGGAGACCAGTGAGGAGACCCCTGCAATAACCAAAGGTGGTAACGTGGAAATGGTCAGAAATGGTCAGATTTGGGAAACAGTATAAAAAACCATATTCAGATGCTGGGGATGGGAGGGAGGTCACCTTCATCCCTAGATGGTGTCAGGTGTCTACTTGGAGTAAGAAACTTTTACTTGTGTGGAGCCTTTTGCATTGATTTAAAATATTTCTTTAGGGACTTCCCCAGTTGTGGGAAAGTCCAATGGTTAAGACTTTGCCTTCCAGTGTAGGGGGTGCAGGTTCAGTTCCTGCTCAGGGAGCTAAGATTCCCACATGCCTAATGGCCAAAAAACCAAAATAGAAGCAATACTGCAACAAATTCAATAAAGACTTTTAAAATGGTCCATATCAAGAAAACTCTTTAAAAATTACTTTAAATTATGCATTATATTCTTAAATATATTGCTGATAATGAATAGTGGCTTGCATTCAATTTTAGCACCATTCTCGTCTTGATAAGAACGACAACCTTAGGGTCTATAGGATGACTGATTCTTGGGCAGTCCCATTGTAGGGTGGTGAGGTTCAGGTCCAGACATAACCAATTAGTTGCTTGGTATCAGATGCCCACATGGCAGTGAGTACATTCAGGAAGTACCCAGGAAGACACATCTGACTTGGTCTGGCTTAGCCATGAGGCCAAGGTTTAAGGAAAAAATTGTGTGTTTTTAATACCACCATTGGAAGATTTTTAGACAACCAACCCAGCGAACTAAACATGGCTTCAGTTCTATTCAGTGATGCTCTGGCACCAATGAGTTTGACCACAGGAAGGGGCTAATGGACCGTCTCACGCAGCCACGTGGGCAATGAAAGCCCTCTGCCTTCACGTCCCAGGCTGGGAAGTGGAGGATGGGTCTGGAAACCACCAAGCCTCCTGCTCACAGGCAAGGCCTCCTCCACTGTTTTGCTAAGAAGCCTGTCAACCTGGATATCTGTTCATGGCTTTGTTGTTGTAAGGATTAAATGAGATGGTAGAGTCAGTTTCCAAAATCAGGAAGGGGTTGGAATCAAATTGGCTTGAGGAACAAGCCACCTCTGCCCCATATTCACTGGGAGGCTTGGGAAAATTGCTTAGCCCCTCTGAGCCTCAGAGTCAGGAATAAAGGTACCTACCTTGCACGTGAAAAGCCAAGTGAAAAGGATAACAGACCAGATATGTCCAAGTGTCCAGTACTGCACCTGGCACTTAGAAGGCCCTCAGCCATGTTCAACCCTGATACTGGCTTCATGAATATTCCACTGCAAGTCCCAGAGTTGGGAAGTGAGTTTTGAAGGGGTTCAACAGCCTTGAGGGGTCCTTTGGATCTGGGAATATTTGGACCCCAGTGGACTTGCGCATCTCAGAAAGACTGGACCACACTGGGCTCATGCAGCTGGTCTGGCCCTCCTTTTTCCAGATGGAGAATTAAGCTCCAAAGTAACAGCCATAAAAAGGAACAAACGTGACTTAGCTGAACCGAGGTGGATGAACCTAGAGCCTCTTACACAGAGTGAAGCAAGTCAGAAAGGGAAGAACAAGTACCATATATCAATGCATATATGGAATCTGGAAAGATGGTACTGATGAACCTATTTGCAGGGAAGGAGTGGAGATGCAGATGTTGAGAACGGACTGCAGACACAGCGGGTGAAGGAGAGGGTAGGATGAGCTGAGTAAATAGCATTGACATAGTATGTGTAAAACAGCTAGCAAGTGGGGAGTTGCCGTCTAACACAGGGAGCTCAGCTGGGTGCTCTGTGACGACCTGGAGGGGTGAGACGGAGATGAAACAGGGAGGGAGGTTCAAGAGCAAGAGGACATATGTATACTTATGTCTGATTCGAGTTGTATGGCAGAAACCAACGCGACATTGTAAAACAATAATCTTCCAATTAAAAAATAAATTAAAAAAAGAAAAGAGAGCGTTAGCCAAGGCTGCATGGTCACTAAATGTCAAAGCCAGGGCTGGGACTGGGGGTCTGGTGCTCCCTCCCTAACTCAATACCACTCCCACACTCACAGCCTTTGCAGCCTGGCCGAGGTTCCCCCAGGTGCTGCCGCGACCTACCCCGAGATGCTCGCTGGAGCTGATGCAAACATTTTGTTCTGTGTCACGCCTGTGGTGACAGCTGAGTGAAACTGAACGTTCACAGTCATTCTGCTCAGAAACCTCGCACGCGTTCCATGTAATCGGAGTTTCAGAATGAGTCAGGTTTCCAAACTCTCCTCTCTCCTTCCAATCGCATGTCTGTATATGGTAACCTTCAGAAAACGAATCTAATAATTAGTCATCTTGGCCTAGTTCGAGACAACAGCCTGTTCTCCAATTTCACTTTGTTTTCAGCAAGAGAGTGATGCCAACGGTAATTTTCACCATGGTGAAAACACGCTTCTCATCTGGGCCCTGCCATGGACAATCAACCGAGACACCTCCGGTGCCCACACCTGCCCGGGCTTTCCCACAGCTCAGTCTTTAAGCCGGCTGTGCCCTCTAGGTGCCCTCCCCTCACACTCTTCCACATCTATGACACCAGCTGTGTACTAAACAAGATGCTCTGGACTCATTATTACAGTTAATCATCTTTACAAGACAAACCTTGCATGTGTATATGGGTGCTCGGTCGCTTCAGTCGTGTCCGACTCTGTGCGACCCTACAGCCAGTCAGCCTCCTCTGTCCACGGGATTCTTCAGGCAAGAATACTGGCGTGGGTTGCCATTTCCTCCTCCAGGGGCTCTTCCTGACTCAGGGATCGAACCCACGTCCTTTATGTCTACCTGCACTGGCAGGCGGCTTCTTTACCACTAGCACCACCTGGGAACCCAAGACAAGCCTTACTGCCTCACTTTAGAGCCTAAATGTCCCTATCTGCTGCCCAGCCCCTCTCCTCCTTTCTCTCTGCTACCCCCTTGCAGTTCTTCAAAAGCAGTGAACTCCTTCTCACCCCAGGGCCTTTGCACACACAGGGCCCTTCACCTGAAACACTCTTCCTCCTGACTCTCTGCCTAGGTAACTCCTACTCACCCTTCAGGTCTCAATCAAGCCTAATTTCCTAAAGGCAGAGCTCCTCCTCCCCCTCCCACATGGTCCCATAGTTCTTTACTCGAATCACACCTGCCTTCCTCTCCTTTCAAAGCAGCTATTTACAACTTGTAATTTCATGTTTGTGGGATCATTTGCTATTATCTGCCCCTCCCACAAAAGCATGAACTGCAGGAAGCTGGAGGCCATCATTCTATCTCCTTGCCTAAAAAGGACTCGTGAGAGTTTAGGTACTACATTGGACGGATGATGGATAAATGGACAGATGGTTGGATGATGGATGAATACAAAATACTAAAAAACGAAAAAAAATTTCCATCCATCGGGATAAGAAATGGGGCCAAAATGCAAGCCCAAAGCCTCCAACTTGTCAAACTTGCTCTGCTCCCCATGGTAATCATCCACTCCCACCAGCAGCAGCAGATGCACTTGTACACACACACACACACACACACACACACACACACACACACACACATTCCATTTCCCACATATCTGGACCTCCAGAGGTATGGATTCAATGGATCCAGAAGGGCCCCCAAATCTACATTGTTAACGTGCACCCAGGTAATTTTGAAGGGCGTGTGTCCCAGACCTCCGTTTCAGGGTCTCTAGACTCCGGTGAATCCCAAGGAGGGGTGGGGATGGGGTGAGCCGCCCAGCCCTCCACCCCTTCAGCTGTCCGGGGGGCGAAGCTGCGAGGGCAGCAGAAACTGGGGCCGTGCTGCCCTCTAGTGGTCACGGCGGCGCTGCAGCTGCCGGGCGTCCAGGAGGACCGCGGTCCGCAGCGGGGGTGCCCCTTCCTTCCATCCCTGACTGCGATGAGGCTACAGTGGCTCTCCAGGACTTCTCTCCCTTTGTAAGTGGAACACAGTGTTTCCCCAACTTTGGTTTTCCCATTTCATATGACACCTGAACTATTATTTTTTTTCCTCTAAATATTTGTATATAAAATAACTCATTTTAAAAGAGAAATCTGAATCCCTACTGTAGAAGGGAGAAAAAAACTTCATTTACCATAAATAAGAGGAGGGGGAAACATGGAGTGGGGAAGAAAAGAAAACAAGGATTCCCAAGCCTTTTTTAAAATAAAGATTATCATTCTACAAACAAATCTAAAATGGCTTGCCCAAGTGGTGAAACTATAAAGAACAGCACAGAAATTATTATGCTAAAGGTCAGGATATGGGTCATCTCTGGGTGAAGGAAGGAGGCTGTAATTGGGAAAGGATGGAGGGGGTCCCAGGAAGCAGTTACAATCATATTAACCTGAACTTAAGAGCTTTTTTTTCTGTATTTTTATCCCACATTAAAAACTGATGAAAATTGAAAAAAAGCAGCGAAACACAAGTAATTTACAAACGTATACCTGAAGATAAGGGGAATGAGTATGCAGTAGGGGGTGGTGGGGGTGGGGGTCTACCTGGCTCCAGAATCCTCTGAAGAGGCCCTAGCCTCCTAATAAAACAGAAGCCCCACCTGGATAAATACCCCAGAAACAGGCTGACCAATAGGGGTTGCCCAGTCTCTCCACACCACCCCAAATCCCTTCCTGCCCCCCCCCCCCTAGTGGACAGATAGGGCTGTGGTTAAAGCTCAAAGCTTGGAGTGGGTCTGGGGTCCAAGACTGCTGTTTGAGGGTCTTGGAGCCTGCGTGCTGAAAACAACGTGAACCAGTGGGACAGTGGGACAGTCAGCACCCCAATCACCAGGCCGGCTGCTCTGCTTCAGTTATGGACAACTAGCGATGTACTCGAGTCATTTACTGCCATAGTCCATTGGTTGGGTCCTGTGCCATGCCAGTTGTCAAATATGCTTATGGGGGCTTCCCTGGTCCAGTGGTTCAGAATCCAGCTTGCAATGCAGGGGACATCAGTTCAGTCTGTGGTCCAGGAATATCTCCCACACCGTGGGGCAACTAAGCCCGTGCTCCACAACTGCTGAAGCCCAAGCGCCTTGAGTCCAAGCACCCTCTACAATTAGAGAAGGCCTGTGCATAACAACTAAGACTCCATGCAGCCAAAAATAAATATTTGTTTAAATATGTTTATGATCAGCCCTGCTGACGTTCATTAAAGCGTGTATGTAACTATTAAGGGAAACACTACCCACGGAAACACCATCACACATCACTCACATACCTCCGATAGGGCCTGTACCAAGTTTTGGGGCACATGAGTCTTTACCTGGCCCCTCCCAGAGAGACTCTAAGGATGCAAACGTCAGAGCCAGGCAATTCCCAGCACATAGCCCAAGCCAGAGGAACGTGGGAGCTGCGACGACCCTGTATGGTTGAGCAAGTTGAGGTCCAGAGGGTGAAAGGAACTCCCCGGGGGGACTCATGAAAGCCCTGCTGTTTGCTTGTTTCATCTCTCATCCTCACAACACCCCTGCCCAGGAGCAGCTGGGGAAACCCAGGCCACCCCAGAACCACCATCCTTCTCCTCCACTGGATTTTTGTGTTTGGTTTTTTTCCGTTTTCCTCTTCCTCACCTTCAAGGACACCAGCTGCTGACTCACTGAGTGCCGGCCCCTCCTTGTCCCGCCTTATTAAGCCCACTCTCATTTTTATTGAATGTGTGTGTTCAAGCATACAGAGGAAATCTAAAAGAATAGACACCAACATGCTATTGATATTTTCTTCTTTCTACATTTTTGCATTTTCTGATTCCTTTTTATAATAAGGTTTGGAAATGAGAAAATTCAGTTGTGTATTAAGGAAATGCAGCAGAACAGTTTGGGACAATGAGCTCTAACAGGAGGATGAGGTCCCCGGGAGAGTCCTCTGTCCTTCAGTTGCTAAGTCATCTCGGGCAAGTCCTTCCCCTGCCTGGGCCTCAGTCTCCCCACCCAGTCAATCCGAAGGGTGTGCTAGTTTTTCTTCAACCCCCACTCCGTCCCACCCATCTTTCCACCCTACTCTGTGCCCAAAAACCTGGCCCCTGTGGACTGTGCCGCCCTGACACCCTTGCTGGCTGGCCTCCAGGTCCCAGAGCTGGGAGCAGCCAGAAATGGCAGAACTTCTTCCCTGCGGTCTCCCTTCTTCGGGTCCCCCTTCTGGCAGTAGCTCAGCCCCTACATGACCACAGCTCGTGCTGAGTGGCCCCTACTTTCTGCCTCCAGTCCTCAGTGGAACCCCCTGTCCTTCCCCCCTCCCCCAGTCTTCTCACTGTTGCTCTTCCCTGGGAGCCTGTGAAAGTGAAAACGAAGTCGCTTCAGTCGGTCCGATGCCGTGACCCCATGGACTGTAGCCTGCCAGGCTCCTCCATCCACGGGATTTTCCAAGCAAGAGTACTGGAGTGGGTTGCTATTTCTTTCTCCAAAGGGACCCTGACACCCAGGTAATTGGGTCCCTTTACTCCACCCACTCCCCACTATTACTCCCCTCATTAAATCCACCTGAATTGAATTCTGTTTCTTGCTGGAAGCTCAAGTAACGCAGGCGTTGGTCAGTCTATGTAGTAAGTATAAATTCCCCTGACCACATTCCTCAGGGATTAAAAACCTATTAACACCCCCCATCTCTACCTTCAGACTGAGCTTTGCATGTTCCACTAACCCAGGCAGGTGGGTATGGACGTGCCTGGATTCAGCCGCCTCCAAGGGCAGAACGCTAACCCGTCCATGGGCGGGTCTGCCGCGCTCGCCCCATAAAAGCAAATCCAACATTAAAAAAAAAAAACACACTATTACTTTCCCTATTGCCTGCTATTTAAATTCATTCTAGCTTGTAAGCTCCAGTTTCCACTGAAGGTGGGGAAACAACGGGGCAAACATCAAGTAGAACAGCCACTTCACTCAACTTTTCTTTCAGTAAATGCCACGTGTCTTCAGGTTTCACACCAGAGGCAAGCCAAGCCTGGGTGGGAGGGGGTTACATACCGCACCAGCGTCTGGGAGGGTCGTCCGGCCGCGAGCCGCCTCAGCCCTCACTGGCCTCCGAGTCTGGGTCCCCTCGATTCCGGCTGCAGGATCTACAGTTCGGCCATGGCCCCCGATAACTCCTGGGCCCCTGTAACCCACGGGGTTTGCCTGGTGGCTCACTGGTAGAGAATCCACCTGCAAAGCAGGAGACCCCGGTTCGATCCCTGGGTTGGGAAGACCCCCTGGAGGAGGGCATAGCAACCCACTCCAGTCTCTTGCCTTGAGAAATCCACGGAAAGAGGAGCCTGGCGGCCAAAGTCCGTGGGGTCGCACAGAGTCGGACACAACTGAAGCGCCGAAGCAGCGGTAAGCTGTAGCCCCCTCCTTCAGCGTCCGTCCACTGTCAGCCACATGCACACCCTCTCTGGGGGCTGGAGGACTCCAGCCCGCTCCTCTCCGCTGTCCTGGGGTCGCTGGGCTCACTGACGTTGTCTGTCCTCAGGCCATTCCATTTCTACGCTTCCCTGGCCACTAGGCTCCACTAGTCAGGCGCCATATTGGGCTTCTCTGTGAGGCCTTTCCTGGGATCCCTACAACCTTGACTGAGGTTGCTGTCACCTTGGAGGATGGGATGCCTGGACACTTTCTCGGGGAACCTGGTAATTCTAAACCCTGACCCAGCCTCCCCATCCGGCCCTTCCACATTCATTGATTCAACTCATCTCCCCTAGAGCTGGGAAATATTCTTCATCGCCACCCATGCTTCCCCACCCTGTGGTTTACGGTGTAAATGGTAGTGCTATGGGGTCCCTTTGGCCTTGTGTGCGATACGCCAAGCCAAGCTTCCAGAACGACAAAAAAACAAAAACAAGCAAACAGGAACATTTCTGTCTCTCCTGCTTCTGGCTCTTGTAATCAAAAGCCTTAGCTTTCAAGAGCACTCTGAAACTCAAAACACTAACATTTGACTCTCAGTCCCTCAGGTTTCTCAGGGATCCTCCCTCCCCTGGGGTCTCAGCCACAAGATCCACTGTTAGTACTAGCAGTGACCTTCAGTGTCACTTGTAGCCTTGACCAGCTCCACTTACTCATTCAGTTAACAAATATTTCTTGGGTACCACTGGGCACCAGGTGCTCTGCCGGGCACTGGAGATACAGTAGGGAATTGATACAGACCAATCCGTGCCTCTGGGGGCTTAGAGCCTCCTGGGGGCTGATAAGAAGAGGGGCTCATAAGAGCTCATCAGAAGAGGGACAGTAATGAATCATAAAGTGACACCGTCATAAAGTGCTGTGAAGGAAAGGCGCTGGGACTACGAGGGTAAAGAATAGAGGAATTTAACCTCGCAGGGAGTTCAGAGGAGGCTGAGCTCTGAAGGGCGAGTAGGAGCGTAATCACACACAAAGAGAAAATCAGATGTTCAAAGCAGGAGGTGCCAAGGGCCCGTGGTGGCAGAGAGCAGAGCCCATGCCAGGCTGAGAGGAGAAGGGAAGCAGAAACATGCTCCAGGCCCAGCCAAGTGTGGAGGGTCTCGTGGGCACCTGAGGAATCCTGACTGTATCGGGATTCTTTTTATTATTATTATTATTATTAAAAGTACAGTTGATCTGCAATATTTTATTTGTTTCAAGTGTGTAATATGGCTAGGCAAAATTTTTATAGACCATACTCCATTTAAAGTTAGTATAAACTATTGGTTGTATTCCCTGTGCTATTCAAGATGTCCTTGCAGATTATTTACTTTATACATAGCAGCTTGTACCCCTTAATCCTCGACCCCGCTCTTGCCCCTCCCTAATATCTTAATAGCAGTGGGAAGCAGAAAGGGGGCAGTGTATCTGGATTTCTGGATGTTCCCTCTGGGTCTGGTCCAGAGAGAGGCCAGAGACGAAGTGGGGAGGCCAGTTAGGAGACCTTAGACCAGACCAGAGACAGTCGTCCCTAGAATTAGAGCACTGGAGATGGGATGAGGAAAACTGGATAGATTCAAAAGTTGCCCCGAAGTTAAGAGTGGCAGGACACGGTGATAGATTCGACACAGGGGCGGAAGTGAGGATCAGAGCCTCTGTTCTGCTGAGTGGATGGAAATGGACAGGCGGCAGCGTGGTCAGTTGAGACAGAAACTTCAACACGGGGCCTGGTAGGGTGGAAGGTTGTTTTCAGACAGTTTGGGCAGGCTAGGTGTGAGGTCCCAGGGGAGGCATCAGTTGGCAAAGTGGCTTCGTGGGTTTGCACTCAGCGGTGGTTTGGATCTTGAGCTGCTTATGGTGAGTTGTCTACAATACAGACAGGAAGAGGGAAAAGAGAAAACAGCCCAGAGGACTCTTGAGTTCAGTGGCCTGGTGGCAGAGAGTAAGACTGAAGAATCCAGGGCTTCCCTGGTGGTGCAGTGGATAGGAATCCACCAACCAATGCAGGGGACACAGGTTCAAGCCCTGGTCTGGGAAGATCCCACATGCCTTGGCGCAACTCAGCCCATGCACCCCAAGTATGCACTTGTACCCTAGCACCCATGCTCTGCCACATGAGAAGCCGCAACAGTGAGAGGTGCACACACCACAGCGAAGAGCAGCCCTGCTCACCGCAACTAGAGAAAACCTGCGTGCAGCGACAGGGCCTCAGTGCAAGCAAAAACATCTAAGTGATTAAAAAAAAAAAAGGCTGAAAAATCCAAACAGCAAATTCAAGGGTAGGGTAAAAACAGTACAAAGAAAATAGAAACTAACAACTACAATGCAAAGATGACTTTAAATATTGCTGTATTTATAACATACTATAAATATGCTGACTATAAATATTGAGGCATGCAACTTATTCCCAATTATCACAAATAAGTATTAAAGCTGATAAGCATTAAATACTTATCAGAAATAACTATTAAAGCTGAAGATACACAATATGTTAAAATAATTTATTTTGAATAAATAAATAAATAAATAAAATATTTATTTTGAATAATCATCTGCCTGTAAAAATCCCAAATTATTTCCCCAAAAAGCATGATATATGAGAGGAGGAAAAAGCATATGATGGGAAATCTAGATTTTTGTATTTAGAATAATGTCTTGTATTATAAAAATAAGAGGTATGACTTCTAAACCACCAAAGAAAACTAACTAGAGAAAACATGGCTCATTAGAAACAAAATGACAGAACTAAGTCAAACAAAATAGGTGAGACAATAAATGTGCACAGGTTAAACTGAATCCCAAATCCAAATCCAAATTATTAGACTTCAAAGTAAGATTTTCCTAATGTTTGGTGGTGGTTTGCTGGAGCACCCAGGAATACCAATTCCTGTTCTGCCAACCAGCCCTCCTCATGCAGTTTCCAAGGGACAGACTCTCCAAAAAAAAGAAAATACAAACCAAAAGTTTCCACACTATTATGATTAGGCCTGAACCAGAACAAGGACAAGGTCACCAGTTCACGGGTTGCCAAATAGAGCAAGTAAAAATACAGGTTGCCCCTTTACATTTGAATTTCAGATAAACACCAAAGAATTTTTTGTTTCTTAATTTTTTAATAAAAATATTTACTTAGTTTTGGAGAAATATGTCATGCAATAAATGATAAAAAAAAAAACCTCCCCAAATTGACATGTTATATGATAGATCATCTCCAGGTACAACAGCATTTATTAATGAATATTTTAAAAATCAATTTTATTATTTTTATCTGCTCTTGCATCAGCTTTAACTACTAGTTTTTGGAAGCTTGAGTGTCTAAGCCTCCAAAATTCCATAGTCATCTCAGCCCCTGTAGTGTGACTGAGGCTAACATCCCATTCCCATCGTGGAGAAATAAATTTCTGTCCTTGGGGAGTCTGAGCTAGACCTCTAAGAACTTTAAAAAAAAAAAAAAGATCTTCTCACCAGGATCCTTCTAACATGGGGAAAGTGCAGCCACCATGCATTGAAACATGATCCAATTTGTACACATAAGTATATATTTTCAGCAAGTATGTCCCATGCAATATTTGGGACATGAAGTGAAAGTGTTAGTCATTCAGGCGTGTCCAGCTCTTCATGACCCCATGGACTGTAGCCTGCCAGGCTTCTCTGTCTGTGGAATTCTCCAGCCAAGAATACTGGAGTGTATTGCCGTTTCCTTCTCCGGGGGATCTTCCCGACCCAGGGATCGAACCCAAGTCTCCTGTATTACAGGCAGATTCTTTATTGTCTGAGCCACCAGGGGAGCCCACTTGAGCTTAAAAGTATCATTGTTTAATTGAAACTCAAGTTTAACTGGGTACCCTGTATTTTACATGGCAACCCAGCATACCAGAGCAGGTGTATTAGAAAATGAGATCCAGGGACTTCCCTGGGGATCCAGTGGTAAAGAATCCACACTTTCATTGCAAGGGGCACAGGTTCCATCCCTGGTCAGGGGACTAAGACCCTGCATGCCTCCCAACAAGGCCAAAAAATAAATTCAGTTCAGTTCAGTTCAGTTCATTCACTCAGTCATGTCCGACTCTTTGCGACCCCATGAATCGCAGCATGCCAGGCTTCCCTGTCCATCACAAATTCCCGGAGTTTACTCAAACTCACACCCATCGAGTTGGTGATGCCATCCAGCCATCTCATCCTCTGCCGTCCCCTTCTCCTTCTGCTCCCAATTCCTCCCAGCATCAGGGTCTTTTTCAATGAGTCAATTCTTCCCATAAGGTGGCCAAAGTATTGGAGTTTCAGCTTCAACATCAGTCCTTCCAATGAACACCCAGGACTGATCTCCTTCAGGATGGACTGGTTGGATCTCCTTGCAGTCCAAGGGACTCTCATGAGTCTTCTCCAACACCACAGTTCAAAAGCATCAATTTTTTGGCGCTCAGCTTTCTTCACAGTCCAACTCTCACATCCATACATGACCACTGGAAAAACCATAGCCTTGACCAGACGGACCTTTGTTGGCAAAGTAATGTCTCTGCTTTTTAATATGCTATCTAGGTTGGTCATCACTTTCCTTCCAAGCAGTAAGCGTCTTTTAATTTCATGGCTGCAGTCACAATCTGCAGTGATTTTGGAGCCCAAAAATATAAAGTCTGACACTGTTTCCACTGTCTCCCCATCTATTTCCCATGAGGTGATGGGACCAGATGCCATGATCTTAGTTTTCTGAATGTTGAGCTTGCTTTAAGCCAACTTTTTCACTCTCCTCTTTCACTTTCATCAAGAGGCTTTTTAGTTCCTCTTCACTTCCTGCCATAAGGGTGGTGTCATCTGCATATCTGAGGTTATTGATATTTCTCCCAGAAATCTTATTTCCAGCTTGTGCTTCTTCCAGCCCAGCGTTTCTCATGATGTACTCTGCATATAAGTTAAATAAGCAGGGTGACAATATACAGCCTTGACGTACTCCTTTTCCTATTTGGAGCCAGTCTGTTGTTCCATGTCCAGTTCTAACTGTTGCTTCCTGACCTGCATACAGGTTTCTCAAGAGGCAGGTCAGATGATCTGGTATTCCCATCTCCTTCAGAATTTTCCACAGTTTATTGTGATCCACACAGTCAAAGGCTTTGGCATAGTCAATAAAGCAGAAATAGATGTTTTTCTGGAACTCTCTTGCTTTTGTGATGATCCAGCGGATGTTGGCAATTTGATCTCTGGTTCCTCTGCCTTTTCTAAAACCAGCTTGAACATCTGGAAGTTCTCGGTTCACATATTGCTGAAGCCTGGCTTGGAGAATTTTGAGCATTACTTTGCTAGCGTGTGAGATGAGTGCAATTGTGCAGTAGTTTGAGCATTCTTTGGGATTGCCTTTCTTAGGGATTGGAATGAAAATTGATTTTTTCCAGTCCTGTGGCCACTGCTGAGTTTTCCAAATTCGCTGGCATATTGAATGCAGCACTTTCACGGCATCATCTTTCAGGATTTGAAATAGCTCCACTGGAATTCCATCACATTCACTAGCTTTGTTCGTAATGATGCTTTCTAAGGCCCACTTGACTTCACATTCCAGGATGTCTGGCACTAGGTGAGTGATCACACCATTGTGATTATCTGGGTCCTGAAGATCTTTTTTTACAGTTCTTCTGTGTATTCTTGCCACCTCTTCTTAATATCTTCTGCTTCTGTTAGGTCCATACCATTTCTTTCCTTTATCGAGCCCATTTTTGCATGAAATGTTCCCTTGGTATCTCTAATTTTCTTGAAGAGATCTCTAGTCTTTCCCATTCTGTTGTTTTCCTCTATTTCTTTGCACTGATCACTGAGGAAGGCTTTCTTATCTCTCCTGGCTATTCTTTGGAACTCTGCATTCAAATGGGAATATCTTTCCTTTTCTCCTTTGCTTTTAGCTTCTCTTCATTGGCATGGTATTATGGCAGCCTGAGTTGACATGCATTCTCCATTGAACATTTCAAATGAACTAGTGTGCCATATGTATTTAGTATTCTCATCTAACGTGAGAGCTTGTCTCTGCATCTTTGGCTGACTTTCCTTTAACTTGCTTTTTTCCCTTCTTCCTGTCTTTCTTTCCTCCCTTCTTCTCTCTCTCTCCTTTCTTTCTTAATTTCCTCCCTCCCTCTCCCCGTTCTTTCTTTCTTTCCTTTTCTTTCTCTTTTCATGTCCTCTCTCTCACTTGCTTCCTACCCCCTCCCTTTAGGGAGCTCTTATAAGTCTAGGTGTCTTATAGCAGTTTGCAAGTAGCTGAGTCTTAGGTTTACCAGTTTTACTGATTTTTGTGTTCCCTGTCTCATTAATTTCTACCCTAAGTTTTAATTCTCTCCCTAGGTTTATCTTGTGACATGTTTTCTAGCTTCTTGAGTTGGACGCTTCATTAACTTTCAGCCTTCCCCATTTAATCACACAAACATTTGAGCCTTGGGAGTCTTTTGTTACACTCTCTGAGTTTTGCTCTGTGGCGTTCCAACTGTTGTGTTCTGAATGGCCTATAATTGCAGTTTTGTTCCATTCTTTATTCAGGAATCAATTTCCAAGTGGTTTAATTTTTTTCTGTTTATCCCTTTGTTTTTAATTTCTGTTTTGTGGTCAGATACTGCGGCCAGAAAAGGGCAGCTTGTCAGCACCTCAGAGGTCGTCTCTGTGGCCTCGAATGGCATGTTTCTTTCAGTTCCTCACAGATGCTTGAATGAAGTGTCTTCTCCGTTCGTATTAATTTATGACACAGAGCTTGCTTTTTCCAAGCTGACTTTCCGTGAAGCACGGATCCTGTGAGCAGCTCTGGGGATTCCGGTGCCCCCAGCAGGGACCCAGGAAGCCCTCGGTCAGGGCCACTGTGGACCTTGGCTCCGCTCACTGTCTCCTGAGCGCAGCCACTGCTCCCGACTCCTCACACTGCCTCGAGCAGCTAGTTTTCCATGGAACATGTTTCAGGAAATTCCATGTTAATGTTTTCTCTTACTTCTTGAGGGTCAACCATGTATGACGCGTCCTGGCACAGGCACACTTCATCTTTATGGCACTTTGCTTTATTGTGTTGTTTTGTTTGGTTTTGGGCTGCGATGGGCCTTCCGGGTGTGCCAGGGCTTTCTCTAGATAGAGCGTGCGGACTTCTCATTGTGGTGGCATCTCTGTTGCGGGCTCAGAAGTCGTGGCACATGGCCTTAGTTGCCCCAAGGCATGTGGAATCTTCCTAGACGGGATCAAACTCATGTGCCCTAGGTTGGCAGGCTTAACCACTGGGATTCCTAACCACTGGACCACCAGGGAAGCCCTTATTGTGTTTTTCCATCAACTGAAAGCTTGTGGCAATCCTGCATCAAGCAAGTCTATTGGAGTCATTTTTCCAACAGCATTTGCTCACTTCATGTCCCTATGTCACATTTTGGCAATTCTTGCAGTATTTTGAATTTTTAAGATATTATTAAATGTCCTTTGGTGATCTGTGTAATCAGTGATCTTTGATGTTACTGTTGTAAAGAGATTACACTTTGCTGAAGGCTGAGATAATGGTTAGAAATGTTTTAGCCATAAAGCAATTTTAAAGTGTGTAGACTGTTGCTTTAGACATAATTGTGTGACTATTGCACATTTAGTAGACTACTGTCTGGATGTGTACTCAGTCGTGTCCAACTCTTTGCAACCCCATGGACTGTACGAAGCCCACCAGGCTCTTCTTCTGTCCTTGGGAATTCTCCAGGCAAGAAGACTGGAGCGGGTTGCCATTTCCTTCTCCAGGGGATCTTCCCGACCCAGGGATCAAACCCATGTCTCCTTGTCTCCTGCATTGCCACTGAATTCCTAAGAATGGACAGAGAGGGACGAGATTAATTTTAAAAAAAGAGAGAGAGAGAATGGACAGAGGAGCCTGGTGGGCTACAGTGCATAGGGTTGCAGAGTCAGACATGACTGAGTGAGTGAGCAGGATAAAGCTAACTAGGGAATGTTTGGGCAGGGCAGCTCACAGGGAGCTCCCTGTCACTGTGATCATCCTTCAGGGATGCCTGGGAGGGGATGTTGGCCCTGAGAGAGAAGCTGACCTGAAGTTTCTCTGAGGCTGAAGGATTCGGATTTATGGTGACTCTGATCCTCCATCCCACCTCATAATGATGTTTGCTGAGTTGGCTGCCCAGGACACATAGTTTTTCTTTTTCAGGAAACAGTTTCTGCACATTCTGTGACCCCTTCTCCACGCCTGCAACTCCAGCTGTCGGCAGCATCTCTCAAGATGATCAGAGTGGGGAGGGAGTGAGCAGAAGGCAGATCTGACCTCGCTTTCATTACTGGTCTCTGACATGTACAGGCCTGAGAAGTGCAGCCCAGACAGGTGTATCTGCATCCTTCTCTCCCATTTGGTTGCTATGGTGAGTGACCTGTCAGCTCCCGGAGATGAAGTAGATGCTGGGAGAAGGCTGAAAGCTGGAGGACCATTCAAGAGGTCCATTAGAAGCATTAATGAGCTTAGTCTTCCCTCTCTCAATAATGGACTAAACATTAGCCCGCCCCACTAATGCGTTCTTGGCCACAAAGAAACCTACAACAGCTAATGCCCTGTTCCCTATTATGTGAATTTCAGCGACAGAAGAAATGCTTTCATTATTAATTTCATTCACAGACTTATAGATGCTTAAATCACTCAAGTCTCCGCTACCTCTGGTTTGGGCATGAAAGAGGCTATGGGAATGGGAACAAAATAAAACCAAAAAACATTGTCAGCATCATCAGTACACACCATGCTGGGCTTTGGGGACACATCAGAGCATATGCTGAACCACCTGCTAACTCCCCGTGGGCCCTTCGACACTGGGTTTCAGGCTTAGAGAAAACGGACTCTCTGTTGCATAAATGGTATGGAAGTTATAGTTTTCCAAGGACCCTTTCTCAGCAAAATATACCAGGAGCTGTCCTTGTGTAGAGGATGTTCCAGTGGGTGGCAGGGGTACAGTGAGCATAACTCTGCAAGCCTCTCTTTCCTCATAGGGGATAGCTTAGCTGGAGGCGCTAGAATTCCCACCCATGCAGATGGAAGGTCCTGCGTGGAACCTGGGAAGGTCCCAGTGGGCACTGACTGAGCATCTTCTCCCAGTCTGGGGGGTTTTCTCCCTTGGGGAGGAGGCAGCATACTCTGCATGTGTAGAGAAAAGGGGGAAAAATTACTGGAGACAAAAAAGACAGAATGGGGACATTGTCAGGACTCTTGTCAAAGTTTCTATTCTCCCCCTTCTATGCATGTGACAAGCCTGGACTTCCTTGATCCCTGAAGTTAGGTGTGACCATGAAACTCACTTTAGACATGAAATGTCAGTAGAATGAAAACGTTGTCATTTCAGTGGAAGTAAAAGCATAAAGTAGAAGAGATATTTGAAGAGACAGTGACTGAGCATTTTCCAAACTGAATGAAAGACACTAACCCAGAAGTGCAGCCAATAAACATAAGGAGAGAATAAGTATAACGAAATCCACAGGTCAACAACCTAGTGAAACTGTAGGAAAATCAAAGATAAAAGTTCTTTGAAACAGACCTATGAAAAGACACAGATGGGCTTCAAAAGAAGTGAGGTAACTGTGAGATTCTGAATTCTCAAACACGGAAGTTAGAAGAAATTGGGCTCTGATTCAATACAAAGAAAGAAAATAGCACGACTACTGTCAGCAAAAACACCTTCCAAGGATGAGGGTGAGAGCTTCCATGATAGCTCAGTGGTCAAGAATCTGCCTGCCAATGCAGGAGACACAGGCTCGATCCCTGGTCCGGGAAGATCCCACTTGCTGGGGAGCAACTAAGCCATGCACCACAACCACTGGGCCTGTGCTCCGGAGCCCGGGAACTGCAACTGCTGAAGCCTGGGCACCCTAGAGCCTGTGCACCCCAACGAAAGAAGCCGCTGCAGAGAGATGCCCACATGGTGCGACTGGAGCGCAGTCCCGGCTCTCGGCAGCGAGAGGAGAGCCCGTGCAGCAGTGAAGACCCAGTGCAGTCAAAATAAATAAATAAAATTTAAAAATAGATAAACAAAAAAGAGTGAGGGTGAAATAAAGATGGCTTCAGACAAATGAAATCAGAAGTATGTGTCAAGAGGAAATTCTAAAACTTGAAAACTTTCAGCAGAAACAAAGTGATCCCACATAGTGAGTCGAAGTGCAAAAGGAGAGAGAAATAAATGTGAACATAAGTGTAATCGAACTTTGATAATAGCAATGCTGTCTTGCAAAGCTTTTTTAAAAATTAGGCTTAAAATACAAGGAACAGGGACTTCTCTGGTGGTTCAGAGGTTAAAGACTCTGTGCTTCCACTGCAGGGGGCACAGGTTTGGTCCCTGGTCAGGGAAGGAAGATCCCACATGCCATGTGGTATGGCTAAAAAAAAAAAAAAAAAAAAAAAATACAGGGAATAATAACATAATAAATCATGAGGAAAGTAAATGAAGAAAAAGCTCTGTATTATCCAGAAAGAAGCTAATACTTATTAACTTTAAGCTTTGATAAATTATCTTTGTTTTCACTTGTAGAGTAACCACGAAATGATTAGTTCTACAGTGTATAACTTACAAACTAGTGAAAGAAATGGAGCTTTTAAAAGTCTATTTAAAGGAAGATAGAAGAAAATGAACCAAGCACCAAAGAAGATCATAGATTTAAACCCAAATGTATCACAAATGATATTAAACCTGTAGGTTTAAAGACAGGTAAATGATCAACTAGGAGTTTGGGATTAGCAGATACAAACTATTATATGTAAAATAGATAAACAACAAGGTTCTACTTTACAGCACGGGAAACTATATTCATCACCTTGTAATAAACCATAATGGAAAAGAATTTGAAAAAGAATATATGTGTGTGTATAGCTGAATCACTTGGCTGTATGCCAGAAACTAACATAGACTTCAACTGGAACAAAAAAACAAAATAGAAAGACAGCTAAATGATGACATGTCACCAACAGTTGTAAATGGCAGCTTTCCCCAAGCCCACCTCATGCCTTGAAAGTAAAGGACAGCAAGAATGCGGCTGATGACTCACAATGCCCATTGTGACTGTCCATGACTGCCCGGCAGCAGCACATAAGTGAGAGTTAAAGGCAAAGGCCGGCTGGCACGTTCGTTCTTCAGCTCCCTGAGCGGCCACTTGCGGTTTGGGCTCTGGCATCTGCTCTGAGTGGTCCTTCCATCTCACATGCCACTTGATGACCGCCTGTTGTCTGTGCAGCTGCTCCTCTCAGCCCCTTGTCCCTCTTCTGACCCACCACTCATGGTCCCAAGAATAGGCAGCCCGAGTTATTCAGACCTGCGGCTCCAGAGTTCCAAGGGGCAGCGCTGGAACGGAGGACCGCTCCATCCTTCTTACCAAAGGGCTTTTCCGTGAAGGGCATTTCATCGTGACTCCAGGCAGTGGGCAACCCTACTTCAAGAACTAGTTCCCATGGAGCCAGAAGCCTTAGAAATTTGCCCTTACAATCCTCACCACCGAATCCCACTCAGCAGATTTCAGTACCACCTGGCATCATGCCGGAGAAAGAACCCCAAGATAGCCAAAAAGATGGCCAGCTGCAAATACAACGCCTGCCACGTGGTCCCCATCAAGAAGCTGGAGGAGCACGAGGCTGCCTGTGTCAACAGGAGCACAGTGGAGGAAGGGGACAGCCTGAGTCCCCTGAAGATCAGCCTTCCAAATGCAGGGCAGAAGGGCAACGGAAACGCCTCTCCGGGGTCGCCGCGTCTCCCCAGCCCCGACGTCTGGAATGTTGATAGCACATGTTGCCACCCCGTGTTTGTCCTTAAGTCTTTCATTCCCCAGAAGCTTGTTTGCGAAAGCGACACCAGACAGTCAGAGACAGACGATTACACCTCATTCCTGACCGCTCCCCCAGAAGATCATTAAGCCGGGAGAGTGAACCGCCAGCAGCAGAAAGAAGATACAAGCCTCTTAAATGCATGATGGGAGATGCAATTCACCAGAATAAAAGGCATACAAAGCGAACTACACTGGGGTGCCTTTGTTTTTTAACCTACCTAACAGATTCATTTTATTTATTTTTGGCTGCGCGGGTTTTCCTTGTTGCACACGGGCTTTTTCCAGTTGCGGCGAGCTGGGGCTGCTTTTCATTTCTGTGCTCAGCCTTCTCATTGCAGGGGCTTTTCTTGTTGTGGAGCTTAGGCTCTAGGCACAGGGGCTTCAGCAGTTTTGGTGCACAGGCTTATCTGCTCTGCGGCATGTGGGATCTTCTGGGACCAGGGATCCAAGCTGCATCGCCTGCACTGGCAGGTGGATTATTAACCACTGGACCACCAGGGACGTACAAGGCTTTATATGTGCATAGGAACTATGCAATATTAAAATGGCTTTAAAATATGCTCTTTAATGGTATCCTCACAAGAATTCAATGAGGTAGATTAAGTATCCACACTTTGTAAATTAGGAGATTGGGGTTTAAACAAAAGAAATGGCATGGCCAGGGGAACATAACCTAAAGCAAAGGACAGAGATGAGTCAGTCCCCAGGCCACGTGTCCTAACCTTTGGTGCTAATTTTTTTTTTTTTTTTAAGTACTTGTAACTTTGCCATCCCTCGCCTCTTCAACTGTTTCTACAAAGTGGTATGCAAAGACTTCTTGGGAAAAAAAAAAGAGAAGTTCCCAGTGTTGGCCCTAGAAACTCTATGGTTAATAAAATACTTGGACTAGAGAATTGCCACATAGGAAGTAGGTAAAATAAGAAAGTGGTACGTAAGGTATATATATCTATGAAATTCAGGTCAACAAGACAAGGAAAAAAAAATTTGGTGTGGAGTATGAAACAAATTGGTCATGAGTTAGTTATTCTTGAAGCTGAGTAAAGAATAAATTTTAATACTAGTTTTATTTAAATGTTTATTTTACTATTTTGTTATTCTCTGCTGCTGCTGCTGCTAAGTCACGTCAGTCGTGTCCGACTCTGCGCAACCCCATAGACAGCAACCCACCAGGCTCCCCCGTCCCTGGGATTCTCCAGGCAAGAACACTGGAGTGGGTTGCCATTTCCTTCTCCAATGCGTGAAAGTGAAAATGATGTCGCTCAGTTGACTCTTTGCAACCCCATGGACTGTAGCCCATCAGGCTTCTCCATCCATGGGACTCTCCAGGCAAGAATATTGGAGTGGGTTGCCATTGCCTTCTCTACTTTTGTATAAATTTGAAATCTTACACAATAAAAATAGTTTAAATGTATTTTAATATATTTATAATATATTTTAATAGAAATACATTATACAATCTTATATATTTTATATAAATTAGGTGTTATATGTTTTAATAAAAATAGTTTTAAAAATATGTATTATATATAAACTTGAAGTCTTCCATAATAAAAATAGCTTTAAATATATTTTATGATATACTTAATATATTATAAATATATATATATATATATATAGTGGGTGAAGTGAGGGTCGCTCAGTCATGTCTGACTCTTTGCGACCCCATGGACTATACAGTCCATGGAATTCTCCAGGCCAGAATACTGGAGTGGGTAGCCTTTCCCTTCTCCAGGGGAATCTTCCCAACTCAGGGATCGAACCCAGGTCTCCCACATTGCAGGCAGATTCTTTACCAGCTAAGCCACAAAGGAAGCCCAAAGTCAACTGCCCCCTCTGAGGTAGCAGGGATAGAGACGGGATTAGCAGATACAAACCACTATATATAAAATAGGTAAACAACAAGGTCCTACTGAATAGCGCATATCTTGTAATAATATATATAAATATATTAGCAATACTCAATATCTTGTAATAATGTATATAATATATACAATAATATAAATATTTAATAATGTAAGTAATATAACTATATTATACATATATAACAATCAATTTGCTGTTACAACAGAAACTAATACAATATTGTAAGTTAACTGTACTTCAATTCTTTAATTTAAAAACCATATATTATATATTACATATAAATGTGTATTATATATTACATTTTTAATTAAAAAGTTTAAATATATAAATATATTTATATGCACTATTTTAAGTATTATATTATGAATATTTCAAGTTTGTATAAAAATAGTAAGATAAAGAGATGTATATACACACACATTAAATGCAATATAGTATTTTGGGTTGGCTTCTGGAACAGAAAAAGATATTAGTGGATACGTGGTAAAATACAATTAAAGTCTGTAGTTTTTAGTTAACAGCATTCTGCTGGCGTGAATTTTCATTTTATTGGGTGCACCATGGTCTTTCAAGATGTTAACATTAGGGAAAGCTGGTTGGAGGGTATAGGGGGACTTTTTGTACCACCCATGCAAATTTTCTGTAAATCTAAAATGGTTTTAAAATAATAAAATTTAAACACAGAGCAAAGAGCAACACAGTGAGCACAATTCTGGACTCTCCGCAACCCCGTTGACCTTGGGCAGCTGCCTCATGCCCCGTCGCTCAGTCATGTCCAACTGTTGCCTACCTCTGTGATTGTTTGCTCATCCGCAGAACAGAGATGATACACTCACAGGATGTTGTGGAGGACTATCGGACTTAACACGTGCAGGATTACTAGGACAGTGTCTGCCACAAAGGAAGCCCTGGATTATGGTAACTGCTAGTGCTGGTAATGGTGGAGGTATTCAGCAAAAAGAAAATGTCATGTGGTAAGGGAAAAAATGATGAGCAAGTCAATTTATAAAATATATAAACAAATTTAATCAACTCAGAAAAATCATCAATGTTGCATTTAACATGATAAAAATAAGCTAGGAAGGGGCATTGTTCAGAAGGAAAGAAACACTGAATAGCAAATGTGTATATTAAAAATGTTTATGTAGCCCCCAAAATAATTTTTTCTATGTTACAAACCAGCAAGAGGAGAAAAGAGACAGGATATTACAGAAACTTCACAAATTCAATGAAGAAAAGGAAAAAAGGTATAGATAGTAAAGAGAAAACAAAAATTTGAATGGTAGAAATCAACCCAAATATATCAATATTCATATAGATGTAAAAGGATTTAGCTTACCTATTTAAAAATCCTATTTATAGTTCTAAATCAAATATATGTCCATTTTCTATCGATACTAACTGAGATTTTAAGAAATACATGCTGCCACCAGCTCCCATCCCCTGGAGAAGGAAATGGCAACCCACTCCAGTATTCTTGCCCGGAGAAGCCCACGGACAGAGGAGCCTGGCGGGCTACAGCCCACGGGCTCGCAAAGAGTCGGACACGCCTCAGTGACTAAACCACCACCACCTCCACCTCGACCTCCAGACACCTAACAGACATAACCAATCGATCATGGCATTCTTTCCTGAGCCTGGACAATACCTTCGGAATCCTTCTCAACACAAGGCTCCAGGCTGCTATTACACAGACGTCAGCTCTGTCTTGACAGCATCCACCCCTAGGCAGATTCCCCACTTGATGCGCTCTGACGTTCCAACTCGTGTTCCAGAAAGAATAAAGAAATTCAGGGGCCTAAGAAAACATCCTACCTGGAAATCTAGAGGAAAGACCAGGCAAGAGAGGAATGTCTGTTCTAAACTCCCGAGTTACATCTCAGCCAGCTCTTCAGTCTCCTCATCCCTTGCCTCTGCTGGGCCTGTCTCCCAGGGGAGACATCCAGGCAAGCCAGCCTCTGGCAGGGACCATCATTAAAACACATGTTAGCAGTGACAGTGACCGCAGCAAGCCAGTGCTGGGCTGGGTGCCAGCAACTGGATCACAGAGGAGAATGGGCTGGGTGTAAAGGCAGCCCCAGGAGCCCTGGGCAGCAGGTAAACTTTCCAAGTTCTGGGTGAGGACTCCTGGCAAAGGCGCAGCCTAGCATGAAAAGCCATGTGCTCGGGCTCTGGCACAGCAGAGGAAGGAAAAAAGAAAGGGGGGCTAGAGATTTCCCTGGTGGGCCAGTGGTTAAGAATCCACCTTGCACTGTAGGGAATGCGGGTTTAATCCCTGGTCATGGAACTAAGATCTCACATGCAGTGAGGCAGCCAAGTTCACACACCACAGTTAGCGGAGCCTGTGCGAGGCAGCAAGGACCCAGCAGGGTTGGGGGAAGAAAGTTGGGGGGAGCTACCCTGGGGCCAGTTGCCTTGCCGATATTAAGCCCCAGCCACAATCCTGAGGGGAAAGTATTTTTGTTTCCAATATACAGATATGAAAAGTGAGTCTAAGAGAAGCTAAATAATTTGCCTTGGTTCATAAAGTTAGTAAGTGATGAGTAGCCTAATGAACCCATCCCCAGCAATTCCACTCCTAAATTTGTAGAAACCAGAAATGTGTACATGAGTTTGCCAAAAGATGAGGACAGCTATTCTCAACAGCACTATTTCTAATGTTGTTGTTCAGTCAGCTAAGTTGTGTCTGACTCTTTGTGATCCCATGGTCTACAGCACGCCAGGCTTCCCTGTCCTTCACTGTCTCCCAGAGTTTGCTCAAGTTCATGTCCATTGAGTCGGTGATGCTATCCAACCATGTCATTCTCTGCTTCCCCCTTCTGCTTATGCCCTCAATCTTTCCCAGCATCAGGATCTTTTCAAATGAGTCAGCTCTTCTCATCAGGTGGCCAAAGTATTGGAGCTTCAGCTTCAGCATCAGTCCTGGCAACGAATATTCAATGAATGTTACTATTAATAAACCTTATTAATTACTATTAATATTCAGTGAATATTAACATTTGTAATGCCATTTTCCAAATACTCTACCTGTCCTTCAGGAGAAACGGGTATAGTATAGAAAAGATCCATGACGGACCATGCTACACTCCTGAGAATGAACTGACTGTAACTACTTGGTCAACAAGGGTAAATCCTACGTAAAGTGAAATCCAGTTTACATTAACTTTTTTTAAAAAGCAAGATAAATCGATGGTGTGTGCATTCAGGATGGTAGTTACCTTTGGTGAGGTGGAGGAGGGGTTTCCGGGGTGCTGGTCATGGTCTATTTCTTAACTTGGGTTACCCTAGTGTGTCCACTTTGTGAAAATTTGTCCAGCTATTCACTTGGGATCTGTGCATTGTCCTGTAGGTTGAACTTCCATGAAAAGTCCTGAAAAACTGAACTTATACCTAAAGCAGATACTTTCTCTACTGTTTCTCTCTGATTCCCTGGCTACGAAACAGACGGGTTATATGGAGCAGGGCACTGAAGTGCTGGCCTTGACTGGGCTCAAGTCCTGACTTGATCACTTTCCAGTAACTTCCACTCAGAACAGTCAGCTGAAACTTGGACATGAACTTCCCCTTTGCAGGGTTCTTGTGCACAAGAAAGAAATGAGCAAGCATGTTGTAATAACATCACAAGAGCCTGTGTCTTCTGAACCCCAAGGCTGTGCCAGTGTTCTATTCAACTTCTTCAACAGCTCTGGAAGGTTAAGGCTTCTCCCATTTTATAGCCAAGGACTTCAAGGCTCAGAGACAAGCTGAGATTCACATCTGAGTCTGTCTGATGCAAAGTCAGAGCTTTATCCGTGGCTACCAGGAGAGCCCTGGAGGGTTTTCCAGGTGGTCCTGGGTGACAATAAAGACTCAAGCAGCCTCACGGTAGCTCTTGATTCCAGAATCCTTCCTCCCACTCATTTCCACAAAGTTCCGAGTCTTCTAAGTTCCTCTTCCACCTTGTTGAGCCCACCATGAATTTTTCATTTTCCTCGAGGTTCTTCAGCAGACCTTCCTATGAACTAGTTATTGTCGCATTAATGCTGTTTTGTAAAACACCCCAATGTTCAGTGGCTTCAAACAACATTCTTTTTCTGAAAAATAATTGTTTATTTATTTGGCTGCAGTGGGTTTTAGTTGCGGTACTTGGAGTTTTTAGTTGTGGCATTCAGGCTCTTATTTGCACATGTGGGATCCAGTTCCCTGACCAGGGATTGAACCTGGGCCCCCTGTATTCGGAGCATGGAGTCTTAGCCCCTGGACCACCAGGCAAGTCCCAACAACATTCTTATCATGGCTCATTCAGGGGTTGGCTAATCTAGCCCACAAAAGAAAGAGGAACACTGCTGCCCATGCTAGCAGACCTCACATTTTTTTCCCAACGCATAGGAAACACTGACAGAATCCATCCTATGCTTGACCAAAAAAGTAAATATCAGCAAACTTCAAAGATTTAAAGTCACACGGACCATGCTCCCTGACAACAGGAGGATGAAGCTAAGAATTAACACTAAAATTGGTGAAGCCTTCCCTACCCTTCTAGTTCTAGCTGCCCTAGGCTTCTCCCTCTGCCATGTCACATCATGGCAGGATGAGATATTAGTTAGCAACTACTGGGTACCAAACCTGCTACTCTCAGAAGGACATCCCCCAACCATGCCTTTCTGCAGGGCATTTGAGACTCAGAGTCTGCCCCTGTCCTTGTCAGACTGTCCCATGCATCATGGACTATAACCTAAATACCTATAGGTCAGCCCTAGTTAATATACAAGTGGAACACCCTCATCCCGCGCAGTTGAGACCATGGTCTGTATCAGTGAAAAGTTCGATTTTCAACTCATATCTAAATTCAACTTAATTGCTTTCAAGCATATCCAGCCAAGAGTGGAAACATAAAATCTAACTTACAGGGAGTTAAATCACTGCCATCACCGTTCATCAGAGCTTTGGTGATCTCTGGAAATAGATGGAATATAGAAATGATTTACACTGGGGCCTGCTGAGAAAGTGGCTCATTTAGACAATCTCAGTCCCAAACTAATATGGCCTATCAATTACCTGTTCTGAGAGCCTTATTTCCCCACCAATCACTTTTCTTTAAAAAAAAAAATTATTTGACTGCATGTGGGATATTTAGTTATGGCATGCAAGCTCTTAGTTGTGGCCTATGGGATTGTTCTTGACCAAGGATGGAGCCCTGGGCCCCCTGCATTGGGAGCATGGAGTCTTAGCCACTGGACCACCAGGGAAGTTCCCCAAGCAGCTTTCCTATTGCTTTGGTATTACAAGGGAGAAATTTTTTTCTCTGGGTAAAGAATCATTTTCTTCACAACTGCTATTCACCATGGAACTGGCTGTTGAGTAATAGAGTCACCTCTCCTCATCAGTGGAAGTGTTCAAGCAAAGGCCAGACAACTGCTTGATGCAGATGTTCAAGAAGGGGTCTGAAAAATCAGAAAAACGCTTCAAGGACCTACCTAGAAACTCCTATGGGCGCACTTTGCCTGCTGCCGCAAACACATCAATGGCCACCAGGTGGCGATAGAGTAGCATCATCGTTGCAAAAGTGCTACTAATCCCGTTTTTTTCAAAGTACCAGAAACCTGATTGGAACAAAACATAATTCAACATAGGAAAAAATAGGAATACCATTCTTCCATCATTCCTGCTTCTGGGTATATAGATTAGCAGCTCGGCCTCTGCGGGCTTGTTCCTTCCTGGCTTGTTACCTCTGGCCTGGAAAACACCAGGCTCTAAGAGCAGCTGGAATAGTCAAGATCCCCAAAGCCGCAGGCCCCTCTGGAGCTCTGTGGCCCAAATCTCATGATCAGACTTCAAGCAGGGCCCTCAGCCTCCTCTCAGCGGCACCCGACACCCCCATTCCTGAGTGGGCTCTTTCCTCCCTGTCCACACGGTGGACGAACGTCTCAACCCTCCCCCCACCTCACAGCAGACAGCCCAGCCCCCAAGCCATCACTCCCCTGCTATTTTTCTTCCAAGCCCCTATTGCCCCCAGCATGTTATATATAGATTTGTCTGCCCCTGGTAGGATCTAAGACCCAGGAGAGTGAGATTGTTTAAGGGTAGCGTGGTAGGGGGAGGGGGTACTTTCTTTTTTTGCTCAGCAGCAGAGCCATGCCTCACCAGAGGGTGGTAGGAGTTGAAAAAACCCTGGATGTGTATTTCATGCAGAGCGAACAGCTCCTGGACAAGCTAACACGTCTGCAGTTACTGTGGCCACCTCCTTCAGGGGACAGGGAAGAACCTCAGGATAAGCCAGAGTGGGTGAGTAGGACTGCGGGGAGGGGGTGCTGGGCAGAAGCCCCTGACAGGTTGCAGGCCAGGTCACTATGAACTGCCCCCCGGGAGCTTATGATGAACCTGTGCATGCGTGTTGTCGCTTCGGTTGTGTTCCGACTCTGCGACCCAGTGTACTGTGGCCTGCCAGCCTCTTCTGTCCATAGATTCTCCAGGAAAGAATACTAGCATGGGTTGCCATGCCCTTCTCCAGGGAATCTTCCTGACTTGGGGGTCGAACCTGCGTCTCTTGCATCCCCTGCATGGGCAGGCAGGTTCTTTACCACTGGCACCATCTCCATTCCCCCCGTGATGCACCTGGAGTGGGGGAAATGGTGTGCACATTGTCCCAAGGCACGCAGGGTCTGCTATGGGTGTTCCAGTCACAGTAAAGACACCCCCACCTCACTGCAGGGCAGGTTGCCCATCAAAGCCAGCAGCCCTGCTTGGGGCAGTCAGGGACAGCGCTTGGGTCCCGCAGGTCACCAGGGGGAAGGATCTGGTAGGGAGCAGAGGGGTGATCCAAGCCCAGAAATCAGCAAAGTCACAGACGGCGCGGAAAGCAGGCAATGGCCCAGCCTGGCTGGTCCAGCTGGGCCGTGTGAGACTGTGGGAGGCAGGTGGGAAGTGAAGGCCGGTCCCAGGTCTCAAACAGGCATCAGGTGCGGCAGGTCAGGGTTCAAGCCAGGCTTGACTGTGTGTGAGCACATGGGGGCCATCTGGGGAAGACTGCTGATACTGGGCAACAGTGAGCAGCCTCGACCGAGACGGCATGTCAGAGACAGACTTGAACCCCGCTAACTCCAGTCTTCTTCTCTTTAGAGGATGGGGACCCCAGGCAAGACACCCTGCCCCCAAGTCTCCCTGGGGAACCAGAGGCGCTGAAGCAGGTCATGGATACCAGGCTGTCCTGTGGTGAACTGAGATCCCAGCCCCCGGGGATGGCCACAAGTCCCCATCCGAGGGATCCTGCTGATACAAACATCGCTCCTCAATATAGACCTCCTGGGACCTCCCCCCCACCCCCCTCCCAGGGACTCTTCCCAGCTTACAAGCCAAGGGCCCCAGTCTCTGTGCACTGGGCCATGACGAGGGAGGGCCAGAGTCCAGGCTGGAGCTGCTGCCACGGCCTTGGCGAGTTAGGACCACTGTGGCCAAGTTCCACCCGGCTGATGGTTACTCCTGCTTTCAGCCTGATCTGGGTGTGGGGCTGATCACAGGCCAGTCCAGCCACTACGGCAAAGGCCCACCACTGTCCCACCTTCCCCCAACCCCACCCAACAGCCAAAAGACCTCGGAGCCCTGAGACACTTGGGTGCAGAGAAAACAGCCTCCCAGCACCTTGGGTTCCCAGGCGCAATAGGGTCCAGAGCCCCAGGCCTGGGCTGTGCAGACAAGGTGGCACTGAGGATGAGGGTCAGGTCCCATCCCTCAGGGCCCTAAGGACAGTCACCAGGGAACTGCAAGCAGGATCCAGGAGGAAGGTGGAGTTCAGAGCATAGGAGAAAGGCAAATTTTATTCTTTCAAGAAAATGCACCAACAAGTTACAAGGAGCACGCTGGCTAGGTAGGTCCCCTGTCCTAAGCAGGGGTCTGAGATGAGGGCAGGCCTGACCAGGGCTTGGGAGAAGCTGAGGGCTCCCTATGGCACTCGGGGAGGGCCAGGCCAGCTCAGAGGTGGGACTTTGTTCTGTTAGCACCAGGAACTGCCCGCAGCTGCAGCCGGGCTTGGAGACAGGTCAGTAGGTGGGCCTGCCTGTCCCCACCTGAGCAGTCTGGGAGGGGCTGGTGGCAGAAGGCTCCCTGCAGGCGGTCGTCTGAGTGTGATTCTCAAATTCACAGCCCAGAATCAGACCCCCAGCCCCCTGTAAACATGAGAATGGGCTCGTGACTGCCAAGCCCCTAAGACAAGATGAGGGTCCGAGACGTGTGGCTGGGCTTCAGGCGACCCAGGAGCTGCCGGGCTTTCTCCTGCATGAAGAGCTGGTCCCTGGTGCCCCCGCAGGCTACTGTCTTCCAGGCGGTGGTCATCTGGGAGGAAGAAAGGGGGTTACCATCCAGGCAGCGGCTGGGGCTCCTAGGGAAGCCTGGAGACCCTGGTTGGGGTGGGGACATTTCTACCACGCTCCCTCCCTCTAGAAGCCACCATCTGTGCTCACTGCACCTTCCTGGTGGACCTGGAGAGTCAGTGCCATCTCTGAGCGTCCTCAGGAACAGAGCAAGGAGGCTGGACCAGGACACAAGCCCCCGCCCTCCCCCGTGCCCATCACGTGGCAACAGGCCCCAGGGGAGGAAAAAAGCTAGTTCTGCAGGCTGGAGAGCAGCAGAGAGGCTGCATATGGCTGGGAAAACAGGCAGGGGATCCCTGTCTTCAAGGACAAAGTCACGGAGACATGTCTTAATTATGAGTGAGACCACATCGTGAAGGAGTGGCTTGTGGAGGGAGAGCTCTGGTACCCAGGTCCCCGAGGGAGTGGCATCGGGACAGAGATGTGAAGCCCACATTCATCAGTCAGCAGAGCCACAGAAGGGCATCATGCAGAGGCAAAGCCGGTGCAAAGGCCCTGTGATGTGGAGATCACAGAGCGAGGCCCCGAGGGGCAGCACTCACGGGGGCAGGGGTGGGAAAGTGGCCCCGGGGCTTCGGGGCTGCTGGCTTCTCGGACTTGGCCTGCAGGAAGCCCTCGTTGAGCAGGCTGCTGTCCTCTCTGCTGCCCGACGGGGTGAGGCCTGAGGAGCCCGCTGTGAGGATGCTGGTCGGCTGAAAGCAAAACAAAGTCAGAGGCTCAGCGTTTTGCCACAGGCTTTCCGTGGGAGGGAGAACATAAAAGAGCAGGCACATCCCAGTGCCACTGCCTCCGGGAGGTCTGGGCAGAAGATGTGGGCAGGAGAGGATACTTCTCTGAGCCTCAGCTTCCGCTTCATTTAAAGATGAAGTAGGAAAACAGCTGCAAGTGCCTGTTTCAGAGCCTGGCACCTGATGAACACCCAGGAATGCAGGTTCCTTTTACATGAAGCTGGTTCCTCCCCGTCTCAGGTGGAGACGAGGGTGTTCCGGCTTCTCTGGGGACCAGAAGCGCCCATGGGGGGGCTGGTCAAGGCAGCCCCAGGCCTGTGCCACCTCCTGGACAGGCCTTTACTCTGCAGGCAGCGGAGATGCCAGAGACCAGGCCCTCTGCTCCACCTCCTCTGCATTTAGCCAGTTCACCTGGCTTTTTTTCTTTCCACTAGTTATTTCACTCGCTCAAGGGTCTGGCTGAAGAGCACCAAGTTCCTGGTCTGCCATGGATGCCTCATTAGATAGAGCTTTCTCTGCCAGGACTGTAAGAGTGGCAGGTGGACCTATAGGAGCTGTCAGGCAATGATCTGTCTCGTGGGCCTTTCCACAGCCCTCACTGTCTGCTACCGGCTACCAGAGAAAAACAAGCTCACCCCACTGCCTGCTGCAAGGGATCGATTGCCCGGCATGGTTTCTGCAGCCCAGGCTCTGTGGAAGCAGTGGCCCCTCCAGAGGTTGGCCTGGGAACAGGGCAGCACCCATGCCAGGGCAGAGGTGCCCCGATCACCTGGCGGGGTCCTGAGGCACCTCACTGACCATCTCCAGGGTCTTCCCTAGCAGTTTAATACAAGGGAAGGTGCAGGGGACTCAGAAAACACACGTACCCAACAAGTTCTAGCAGCCAACGCTTGCCAACCGAACCTTCTGTGAAGGACAAGAGCAGGGCGGCCTGGATCGACACCAGTGTGCGAATGCCCAGTGCCACCTGCCCCCTTCCTCCCCGCTGAGCCCGGCACACGAAAGCCCCGCCGACTCCACCTCCAGAGCTCTCCAGGCTAAAGGGCCCCAGAGGCGCAGGCCCCCCAGGGCGACTCCATACTCTCAGCCTCCTGCAGCTGGGTGGGGAATAGGGGGTGGCCTCACAGGACGGCTTCTCTCCTAGACCCCTTACCAACCTTGGGCAGCGTGGACATCATCAGCTTCACGTCTTCGTCCACAATGTCGAGAGCCAGGGACTTGCGGACTTTCTTGATGGGGCTTCGCCGCATCTGGGGGGAGGTGGTGGTTAGGGCACACGCCTGGATTCCCGTCACCCCCAGCGCCTGATGACACTGGCCCCGTCGCAGACTCTGTCCATAGAGCAGACTGTCCTGCCAGTTGCTCACCAGCTACTGGTGAGCAGTGCCACCTCCAACGCCACCTCCACCCAACCTCATCCCCAAGGGGACCAAGTGCAGCCCAAGTCTGTACTGCACTGAACACTCCTCCACACAGGCAAGTTACAGCTAGAACACCCACCTGCTGGGGAGCTACAGAGACGCAAGACAGCATGGGACACAGGCTGTTATGGGAATGCCCAGCCCCCAAGCCCTGCACCTCCTATAAGCAGATCAGGGGGTGGCTCCGACCCCAGGGAGGGCCTCTGAGACTGACACCTGTTCCCAAACTCAGCCCTGTGCCCAAAATAGCTGCTACCCTGGCTCGGACCCACCTTCAGACACAGAGAGGCCAGGGAGGGCCCTGGTCATGCTCTGCCCACACACCCGGGGGCCCAGCTGGAGGGTCCCCTCCCAGCCTGGCCACCCACCATCCCCACCCACCACCACCCTGTCCCACTCCTGTCTTCCCTGGGACACAGAGCCGCCTGCGGTCAAGAAACAACGTGGGCTGAGGGTGGGACAGGCCTGTCCAGCGTGGACCGGCCCTCCGCACCCGGGCGTCCAGAGCAGTGTCCCCACCCACTCCCGACCTCACCTGAACCGGCTGGCCCCACTCCTCACGCTGCCCCGACAGTTGGCCGGCGGCTCCGTCTGAAGGATGCCCCTTGAAATCCTCTTTGGGCCTTTTCTGTCCCCGAATGCCGCGTGTACTGAGTCACTGAGGGTGTTTGCCATTTCTGCCCACTGAACTCTAGGAGCGACCCCCTCTGGGTCTTAATCATCGCTCTACCCATCCCACCCAGCCCAGAGCCCACTTCAGGAGGGTCCAAACAACGCGGAATAAGCAAGGAACCAGTTCAAGGGGAGACAGAAGGGTGGCAGGCAGCTGCACCGGCCGATGTCATGGACCACCAGGCTGCAGGAACAGACGGCCGGGCCCCCGCCCCACAGCCCCCCACCCCGCCAGCCGCTCACCCCGGCCTTCCTCTTCTGCTTCTCGGGTCTCACTTCGTCCTCGATGATGAGCTCGATGCCGGCCTCGGAGCGCAGCACCTCTTTCAAGTCCTCCTCCAGGTGGGGGGTCTGGGGCTGCAGGCGGGGATGGTCAGGGTGAGGCTCCGCGCCCAGGCCGGAGGACACGGGCTGAGCCTGCCCGTGGGGGCGGCAGGACAGACAGGCCGCACCTCTGCTGCCCTGAGTGATGCCAGAGGCGGCCTGGAGCTGGGATGCTGGCCTCACACATGGCGTCCATGGTCGTTAACTGTCCTCAGCTCCCTGAGGGGTGGGAGCACTCCACTTCATCACAGCCACCCTCACCCAGCCCGAGGAATCAGCTGGCATCCTCCGCTGGGTACAGAGGCTCAGAGAGCGCGAGAGCCTGGCCTAGGGCCACACGGCTGTGAGCTTTGAGCCTGGACACGCTCAGAACCCAAACTCCTCCACGCCTCCGCCCCACGCTAACAGAGGTCTTAGTTCCACGTCCATTTCCTGGGCCTGGGCGCTCAGGTGGCAGAGGCCAGGGGGTGCAGGGCACAGCGAAACCGGGAAGTCACTCTAAAAGCCCCTGGGTACTTGAACTATCCTGCCAAGGTCAGACTCGCTCTCTTGGATGTGTCCTGCGAGCACAGACACTCAGTATCTGGGAGCCGAGTCCGAGTCGGAAAACGGCCGGGCTGACTGTGCAACTCCGCCAGCTCCACGCCAGGATGGGGAGACCACGGCCCCCCGCCTGGGCCCCCCCATAGTGAGCTGGGAGGGGAGATCGCTGCAGGGATTCTTCTCCAGGACCTGCCTTCCTCCCACCTGCAACTGGGTTCTCAGAAACAGCCTGCTTCAGAAAATCCCGGGGAGCCAGCCCTGTTGGAAAGCAGGACCATCTGATGAACTGGGAGGAGTCGGGGGAGAAGGGCCATCCTCACACTGCGGGGAAAGCAACCCAGGAGACGTCTGCACTGGCCAGCTGTCTCCAGCCAGTCAACAGGCTCAGGTTTGAAGAGCAATTTGCCACTTTCCTCAACAAGCTCGCAGCACCCACACAAGTCCTCCTCCATCCCAACGCCTGTCCGCGTTCTGCCTGGCACGGCCACGAGCTGAGTTATTTGGTCACTTGGATGTTGGCCTCCACCACCTCCAGCTCCACCAGGACGCCGCTGTGGTGCCAGCACCAGCCAGCACCGCCTGCGTGGTGGTTGCTCCAGAGACATCTGGCAAGCTGGTAACTCACTGTAACAGGGGGCCCTGTTTATCAACCTAGGGAATTGCGACTTCTCGGGGCAGTCAGGAGACGCCAATGGGATCTCAGAAGGACAGGGCAAGTGACCATAAACGGCTGGAGGCCTGGCCCGGCCACACCACCTACCAGGGGTTTTAGTGGTCCGTACTTCTCGAGGGCGTTCTTGAACGGGGTCGGTGTGTGGGGAGTGTTGTCCATGGAGTACTTCTGATCTGGGGTTACAAACCTGCTGGGCATGGAGGAGGAGGCTGGGCGACGGCGCTGGAGGGCTCTGCCGTGGGCTGCCCCTGACTCCCACACCCCCAACTGACCTTTGGTCTCAGTGGCAGAAAGGCAGCCCCCAGACGTGGTCTCTTCCCATCCCATCTGCCCACCCACGCACCTCCCCATCTGCAAGGGGGGCTTCCTGGGGCAGAGAGGAAGGGCCGTCCTCAGAAACAGCAAAGAACAGGAAGAGCCTGCGGGAGGCCGGGAGACCCGAATGGGTGGAAGAACGGCTGACGGTGTTGCCGTCACCAGGATTTTCCATAAAACAAGGCGGCCTCTGGCCAGACTGTAGCACCAGCGGGAGAAGGGGCAGGCAAGGAGGGTGGGGGGCCAGGAAGACCACACCCCTCCCCCACGTCTCTCTGGAGAAGCAGCAACTCCTTTTGTGGTGCCAGATGTCTAAGAGTTAAGATTTGAAGACCAAGATTTCAACCTGACAGGAGAATCATTTCTCATGAAACCTATCCAAGTTAAATTTTAGATCTGTCGTTGAAAGACTGATTTCTGACCGAAAGGATCCAACATCTTATCTGAAATTACCTAGCATTACGAGAACTAAAATTCCTGAACAGATCCCTGAATTACAGCCTGACTCCTGAAATATAAATAGCAATGCTTCTCCCCCACCCAGCAAATGTAACAAGGCCAAGACCAGTTAAGCAACTCTACCTGGAATTCAAGGGTCATGATGATACAAGGAAGAAAACTTATTGTGAAAGCACCTCCACAGAAGCAGGTAAGCAACCTGTAGAGGCCTGAAGGTGAACACAGCCGTCCCTCCTGAGCACCAGAAAGATGGAGAGAACTGGGGGGCCTTGGGTCCTTCCCGAAGAGCTGTGCAAGCACAGTGGATCTGCACTCAAAACTTACAAAAATGACGCAAACATTACATTTTTCGTGGCAAGGCAGACTCTCCACATTTCTAATCTCTGAATTTAGAAAACCATCCAATTAAAAAAATAAAAAAGAGGAATTCCCTGGTGGTCCAGTGGTTAGGACTCGGCACTTTGCAGAGGGCACAGGTTCAATCCCTGGTTGGGGACTATGTTCCCGCAAGCCATGTGGCCAAACGAACAAAACAAGAAAAAAAAAACAGAATTAGAACAAAAGTGAAGCACCAGACTACACTGATGAAGCAGGTGTGATGACCAGGAGGAGGCTGCCTTCATGAAACGAGAGTCCCAGGTGTCCCTCGCCCCGAGAGCCAGTCCCTGCCGGGGCAGAGGGGCAGGCCCGGCACTCACGCAGCGTGCTTCTGGTGCAGCGGCGTCTTGTCCCGGTGCAGCGGCGTGGTGACCACCACCTTCTGGCTGCACACGGGCGTGGACGTCAGCGAGGGGCTCTCCAGCTCCAGTGTGTCCTGCTTATTCCAGAAGTTCAAAAACTGCCAGGAAGACACAGGAAACCAGGCGAGGCGATGAGCTCAGGGCCGGGGAGCAAAGGCCAGGACAGGCAGGCAGGTCCATGTGGACCCTTGGCTTGGCGTCGCCCAATCCTCCCTTTGCCAGCCTGATGGGAGGTCTACCTCCCACCCCCCTGTGCCGCTGGCCGTGAACTTAAGGCAAAGCAAGCTGGCTGTCTGAGAGCAGCTTCTTTTCAGAAGGAAAAAAAAAAAGTAGCTCTGAAATGGTCTTCCTAAGCTTCACAAGGGCAGGGCCAGACCTGGTCCGGGGTCCCACGATCCCAGCACCAGGCACAGGGCCTGCAGACACCCAGTGAATGGCCTTACTGGGCAGCGGGGGGCCAGCACCCGCTCCCAGTGAGCAGTCAGAGCGGGGTGCACGCACCTGGGAGGGCGAGAAGGGCAGGGTCTTGACGGGCGTGCTCTTCGGGGTGAGGCTGTTGCAGGAGTCCAGGAAGGACAGGCTGGCGCTGTTCTCCGTGACAGGGGACAGGGCAACACGCCTCTTCTTCTGCCGCTTGAGCACGGAGGGCGGCGTGCCCACGCCCGAGCCCCCCACGTCAGTGCTGGGGGAGATGGGGATCAGCTCGCCCCGGCTGCCACGGCTCAGGTCGGAGATGGTGTGGCCGTCCAGGCGGTACTCGGTCACGCTGGGTGCCGCGGCGGCAGCTGGCCGGGGCGGCGCGGGCTGCTGCTGCGGCCAGGCTTGGGGCTGCCCCGGGCTGCCCACGAGGCTGCCCTCGGGGGACGGCTCCTCGGGGAGGTCAAACTTGCTCAGGTCACACCACGCGTCGGGGTCCTGCCCAGAGACAGGAGGCGGGGTTGGGAGTAACTGGCTTTCCCAGCGGCTAATAAACCACAGGGCTCGTGTGCTACTGGAAATAACAGAGCATCAAGGACGATCCCACGGGGAACTCCCTGGCGGCCCCGTGGTTAAAACTCCACGCTTCCACTGCAGGGGGCACGGGTTCAACTCCTGGTCAGGGAACCAAGATCCCGCAGGCCATGTGGCACAACCAACAACAAAAAAACCCCGACTCCACAGCCCAGGAACAATCACTCTTAACTTTTCTTTGCCTTTCTTCCAAGATTCTTCGATGTCTGTATATCTATATTTGTAAATATTATTGAAATCCTATCATGCACATGGCTGCTCGCTATTAAAAAAAAAAAAGTGCTATGTGTTTTTAAGATATACAAAAAACACCGAGAAAAATACAAAGAAAACTCATATGCCCATCAAGAAGCCTAAGAAATAAAACCTTATCACTAAAGCTCCAGGTCTACCTGGCAAACCTCTGCCCGCATGCAGGAAACCACTGCTGAAATTAAGTATTGACCATCTTTATGCATTTCTTTATCAATTAACACTAACATGTGTCCCTAAATATTTAGTATTTTCAACATTCCTAACTTTAGTACAAATCATTTCTATTTCGCTTCTTTTTCCGTTTAAAATTTCTGTAGAGCTGGAATAATGCAGGCACCTCATTCTATTACCAAAGTTTAATGTTTACCATCAGTAGACTTTAGTTGTTGTTATAAAAACATTAACTTCTATAATAATTCTTACAGCTGAAAAATGTTCTATCATTTGAACATATATTACTCAACCCCCTTCTGTTGGACATTTGGGTTCTTCCTCCTAATTCTTAAAGATTAAATACAGATGTTCTTTATGAACATCTTGGATATAAATCTGTTTTTTGATAGACACCTGGAAGTGAAGACCTGGGCCCAAGGCCATGAGCAGGATGAAGGGTCTTCATTAGCCAGTCATGTTCCCAGACAGGAGCGGCCCTGGGCTCCATGAGCCTGTCCATCATGGCACCTCACTGGGTGCTTCAGCTAAACCGTATCCACCCGCTAGCCACCCTGAGGGAGTATTACTCTCTCCCTTTCAACCCGAGGCAGCCAAGTTAGAGAGGGTGTGATTCTGCCAAGGTCACCAAGTTTCTAAGAGTAATTCTGAAAGGAACGCTTGGGTCCTTTCTGCCTTTGTCTAGTTAATTACAACCTAGCCCTAGGGCTTCTGGAGACACAAGTTTCCACTTTGGTCCCTGGAGCTCGCAGGGGCCTGGCAAGTCCATTCCCGAAGGTGGAGGGCGGCTCAGGGCAGTGCTGACTCCAGGGCCACCTCCCAGCACAAACGCCAACCTTGCGGGGGCCCTGGAATTCACAGCATCTAACAGACCTGAGCACATGCGCCAAGGACTGGCCTGGGGGATGGACGGCAGTGTTTCTGCAGCTACTGTGACCCCCCCATCAGTCACTGAAGGTCATCGTGGAGACAGCCCAGCTCAGCACTCACCAGCTGTGTGACGCTGGATGAGCCTCCTAAGCTCTCTGAGCTTGGGCTGAGTCCACCACCCAACACTCTTCACAGGCTGTTTAAGGACGGAGAGCATACAGAGGCAGCAAGCAGTGCGCCTGGCACGTGGCAGGCACTTGGGTTAGAAACTATCATCACAGAAGGAGCACCAGGACAGGGTCATGACAGGTGCCTGAGAGAACAGTCAGGATGGACCGAGGCAGCACCAGCAGGGCGGGACAGCGCTCATCTCAGCCTGCCCTCGGTGGCCCCAGGGCAGTTTGCTCAACAGACTGACACACCCAGCTAACTCTGAAGTCCCTTCTGGTGGAGGAGACACCAGAGTTCCTGCCACCGTGGCAAGCAGGGAAACCCAGAGGGTCTGAGCAGGCAGCCCCTTGAGACTGATTTCACAGTCTAACCCCTCACTGGGCAGGACCCTGGGCACGATGGTTAAGACCTTACTCGCTGTGTTAACTTGGGTGCACTATCTGATCTCTGAGCCTCACCCTCATCTACAAAAAAACAGACAAGACACCCCTCCCAAGATACCACGTGGACTACTTGTTAGGCACACAGCCTGACACTCAGCAGTTCAATCAACAGCATCATTATGCTCAGCTAATAAGAGGAAGCGTAAGTGGGAAGGCTTGTGTGGGCGCTGCCCGCTGAACCCCTCTGCCTGCCTAGTCACCAGCCTCTTGCCCACCACCTCCTGAAACCCACTCCACGCCTCAGGCCTGGCGGACGGAGTGGTGAAGTCACCCCGAGAAGTGCAGCCCCCACCGGAGCCCCTCCGCAAGGGGCACAGCCCACAGCCAGCGTGGTTCAGGGCGGCTCTCCCTGAGCAACCAGGACGCACTCACCGCCGCAGCCCCAAGACCCCGCCCTGCCCGGGGTCCTCTCCAGACACCCGACCGTCGGCCCTACCACGAACGCCAGTGCTCTGCGGTGTGGCTAAGGACTCCACGCCCTCCTCACCCCCCGAGGGCTCTGTCGCCCCACTTCCGCTGGGGAGCCTGCCCCACCCCCCGGGCTTCACGGGTGAGTCAGGAGCTCCCTAAAGATAGGGACGGCACCGCCGCTCTCTTGGGGCTGCCAGGCCCCGGCTGGGCGCTTGGCATCGGCTCAGCCACGTCAGCAAGACGATGAGCAGATGGAAGGACAGCCGTCTAGGGGCACAAGTGCTCCTGCCAGAAGCGCTCAGGGCCCACCAGGAAGTCCCGCAACCAACATTACCGACTCGATCAAGTCCAGGGCTTCCGAGAGGCCGGACTCCACAGCCGGGATGAGGATGTTGGCAGCCTCCACCACCCACTTGTAGGGCAGGCTGGTCTCCGGCGAGGAGCCTTCCTGGTCTTCATGCTTGGGGAAGCCCTCTAGGGGCTCCGGGGTCTGCACTCCGTCCAGCTCCGCGGGGACGGGCTCCTGCTCCTGGGCGGGGGCGGCCGCTGCGACCTCCTCCTCGCTGCTCTCTTCTTCCTTCAGGGCAGGGAGTGCCGGGGGCCAGCTGGTCATGACACTTCCCTGGGGACACAGGGCATGCAGTTTGGGTTTCTCATTATGAGATACAATCTGTGCCATGTTTCAGCAAAAATGCACCATCTGAACCTTATCAGAAGCCTATCAACCTTATCACTTGATAAGGAAACTTAAGTGAACCGAAATTGAAAGACGGTCTATAACATAACTAAGTAGAGACATCACTTTCCCAACAAAGGTCCATCTAGTCACAAACTATAGTTTTTCGAGTAGTCAAGTATGGATGTGAGATGAGCCTTAAAAAGAAGGCTGAGTGCTGAAGAATTGATACTTTTGAATTGTGGAGTTAGAGAAGACTCTTGGGAGTCCTCTGGACAGCAAGGAGATCAAACTAGTCAATCTTAAAGGAAAGCAACCCTGAACTGTCACTGGAAGGGCTGACTGATAAAGAAGCTGAAGCTCCAATACTTTAACCACCTGATGCGAAGAGATAATTCACTGATGCTGGGGAAGACTGAGGCCAAGAAGAAAAGGGGGCAGCAGAGGATGAGATGGCTGGATGGCATCACCAACTCAACAGACATGAACCTGAGCAAATTCTGGGACAGTGAAGGGCAGGGAAGCCTGGCGTGCTACCATCCACGGGGTCGTAGATTCAGACACAACTTAGCAGCTCAACAACAACAAAGCCTAACCTTATGCTTCAAAAGTATCAGTACCATGAAAGGCTGAAGTGGATGAAAGAGACAGGACAACAAAACAGTGCCTAATCCTGGACTGGATCATGGGCAGGAAAAAAATGGAATCTGTATGGAAGATTAGTTAAAATTCCTAAAGTAGTTAAATTCCAAGTGTGTACTGAAGGTACACTGGTGAATGTCCTCATTCTTAGGAAATATAACTCAAGTATTAAGGGATAAAAGGCACAATGTAAGCAACCAACTCTCACATAGCTCAGGTTAGAAAATATATATATGCATACAAAGAAAGAAAAAGCAAATCTGACCAATGTTAAAAATTAATGAACCCAGTAAAGGGTATAGGAGAGCACGCCTGCAACTTCTTTGTATGTTTAGTACTATTTCAAAACGAAGGTTTGTAAAAGGAGTGAATACTAACTTTGTGACAGGAAAAGAAAAAAGAAATAGATGGAAGATTGTTTGTGGCAATAGTTCTCCTGGCAGATTTGGAAACAAGCTTTGACATGCTAAACTGACAGCCCGAGGAGCCTTGAACACAGCACATGTGAGACTCCCAGTGGCTAAGACTGCACTCCCAATGCAGGGGCAAAAGTTCAATCCCTGGATGGGGAACTAAGATCTTGCAGGCTGCACACTGTGGCTAAAATAGAATAAATAAAGTAAAAAATTAATTTAAAAAGAGAAAATGGTCAACCTCACTAGTAAAAGAAATGAAAGTGAAGCAGTGATACTGCAGTTGCTCATAAAACTGGCAAAGACATTCTGTAAAATCTGAGCCAGCTGTGACCACAGTGTGGGAAAACAGGCAGCTCCACTCACTGCTACTGCAGAATGACATTGCCCTTTGAATGGGAATTTGGCAATGCCTTACGAAAATTTGCTTCCCTTGATGCTCAGCTGGTAAAGAATCTGCTTGTAATGCAGGAGACTTGAGTTCAATCCCTGGGTTGGGAAGATCCCCTGGAGAAGGGAAAGGCTAACCACTCCAATATTCTGGCCTGGAGAATTCCACGGACTGTATAGTCCATGGGGTTGCAAAGAGTCAAACACGATTAAGTGACTTTCACTTTTAAGAAAATTTCAAAAAAAAGAAAGAAAGAAAATTTCAAATGTCTACGTGGTTCGGCTAAGCACTCCACACACATAAAAAGACACATGTACAAGGAATGTGAACAGTGACGCTCACTGCAGCACACGTGGTGACAAGATGCTCATCAATACAAGCTATGATAGATGACATGACAAATTCAAGAATAAGGTAAAGGTCTGTATACACATAATGACAGGGGAAGATATAAGGAGAAAAAGATGTTTGTAAAACTGGTGGTTTAGTCGCCAAGTTATGTCCGACTCTTGTGACCCCATGGACTGTAGCCCACCAGGCTCCTCTGTTCATGGGATTTCCCAGGCAAGAACACTGGAGTGGGTTGCCATTTCCTCCTCCAGGGGTACTTCCTGACCCAGGAATCAAACCCACATTTCCTATGTCTCCAATACAGGAGATTCCTATGTCTCTAATACAGGTAGATTCTTTATCTACTGAGCCATCAGGGAAGCCCATTTCGAAGACTGATTCAATGGACGTGAGTTTGAATAAGCTCTGGGAGCTGGTGATAGACAGGGAAGCCTGGTGTGCTGCAGTCCATGGGGTTGCAAAGAGTCGGACATGGCTGAGCGACTGAACTGAAACTGAAGGTCGAATTTTACACAAAACACCCCCTGATGTTTTGTGTCTGGGGAGCTGGCCCTGCTGGCCCAAGCGGGTGCCTAGACCTGGGTCTGGACCTCACAGGTCCAGCCGCACCCATTCCTCTCCACTGTTATTTTAATGATTCTCTTGTGCTGGTAATTTATTTAACTAAGGTTAACATCCGACTTTTTTTGTTAGAAACAGAACTTTAATGACTGTCCTGATAGCTAAATCACTGCTCATTTGCTCACTTCTTTTTTTTTTTTTTTGCTCACTTCTTTCTTAAATTCCTTGAGGTAGGCAGACACATGCTTTAAAAACTTGAATGCCTTGCTAGATTGCCTGCCAGAAAACGCTCACCTTTTCTGTGTATGGGATTACCTCACTGGTCAATGCTTGCAATTACAATTTTTTCCCGTGCTTCAAAAATAATACAGTGATCATTGTAGAGTCAGAAACAAGCCTGTAAGGCTCAAGACTGAGCCTATAAATCCCAACTTCCAGAGAGAACAGATATACTGTTTAATGCATATGCCAACATTTACTACCAAGGCAGGAGGAGAAGGCGGCAACAGAGGATGAGATGGTTGGATGGTATCACTGACTCAATGGATATGAGCTTCAGTAAACTCTGGGAGTTGGTGATGGACAGGGAGGCCTGGCGTGCTGCCGTACATGGGGTTGCAAAGAGTTGGACACGACTCAGCAACTGAACTGAAACGTCAATTTTTTTAAAAAAGTGTGCCCTAGGGTGTAGGATGTGAAAGTCCAAGTCGCTCAGTCATGTCCAACTCTTTGCGACCCCACGGATTATACAGTCCATGGAATTCTCCAGGCCAGAATACTGGAGTGGGTAGCCTTTCTCCAGGGGATCTTCCCAACCCAGGGATCCAACCCAGGGATCCAACCCAGGTCTCCCACATTGCAGGCGGATTCTTTATCAGCTGAGCCACAAGGGATGTGAGTTGTTAACAATGATAAATGTGACACCATATGATTTCATTTATATGACTTTTTAGAAAATTAAAGAGATTAAAAAAATTGATGAAGGGTCCCAGGGACTAAGGATGGGAGATTCTGAGCTGAAAGAGGCACAAGAGCCTGGGGGCTGATGGGAACATTCTGCATCTTGACTGCGGTGATGGCGACATGACTGTTTCGGTCCTGACCTCCACAGGAAATGATGAATTTTACTGTGATTGCACCTGGACACATCTGATTTTAAAGTACACACATGCTTTTACTATGAAAAAGCTGGAGAGAGCAACAGGTGGGAAGGAAGCCGTTGATGACGAGAGGAGGAGGCTGAAGACCTCCCTGCCTGACCCTCCCTGATGCTGGCTTCTGCATCCTGCATCTCTGGGCAGGTGAGTGCCAAGCGTGGACACAGGTTTCATAGGGAAAGGCCCTCATGAGACATGTGGCCACACAGACCTTCCTGCAGGATTAACAGCTGTGGGAACAGGTGAAAAGGGAGGAGCAGGTGTTGATGGGATGGCATCAGATACACATGAAAACAAGCCAACCCACCCAAGCAACCCAAGCGCCGTGGCCAAGCCCTCCCGAGCTCCGCTCCCCACTGCTCACCTGGCCTTCCAAGGAGGGGGCACTCTGGCGGCCATCCTTGTCCTCCAGCTCCAGCAGCAAGTACATGGGGGGCTTGCTGTCTCTGGACTCACTCAGGAAGCCTCCCGTGTCCACCTTCCTCTTGATAGTAGAGTTCCAGTGATTCTTCACAGCATTGTCCGTCCTGCAGGGGCCAACCAGGACCTTTGACCCCAGCCCTGTGGCCCGCGCCCCAGCAGGTGCACCATTAGCCTCCCTGAACTGAGCTCTGGCTTCTGTCAAGCAGGGTTCAACCTGAGGACCTCTAAGGGCTCTCCACCCAAGATGAAGTCTGACAGGCCCGCAGCCTGGCATGATTTACGGAGTATTCCCACACACCTCTGCGAAGTAAGCAAACATCTTATTCAGTCGACAGGGCAAGAATCCTAACATTGAAGTGTTCTGGCAACTCTCAGTCCCTTCCTGGCTCACTGGGCATCTGTAGAAACTGGAAGCAAGCTGCTGGCTGCTGGCCCCTGTCCAGAGGCTCAGGGACCTCAAACATGAGCCCTGATCACCTCCCATAGATAGAAAATGGCCAGAGAGGGCAGAGCAAGAGGACACAGGGTCCCCTGCTGACTACTCTGAGCCATGGCTTTTTAATCTGGAGAATCAGATCACTTCCTCCTCCATCACTTGTTAAAGATTAGAGGAAACACGTATAGTCATATAAATCAGAGTAGTGATGCATAGATGCAGAGAGCAGCATGGCGGCACAGGAGTGCAGGGAAGTGCGGACGGAGATAGGCCGATGGGTGCGCAGGAGAGCAGGACAGGGCAGCAGAGAAGCAGGTGTGGTGGGCAGGACAAGGCACGGAGACGCACGGAACCGTGGAAGCACACGTCGGCATCAGCATGAGCAGCCACAGAGCGCACGGGTCACAGCAGTGCAGAAGCGCGGACACACAGACAATGCCTTCTTTGGGGCCCTGAGCTGAGTGCTTTTCCACCAGAATAACAGCTCGACTGAACCACCAGTCTCAGAGGAGGGTCTGGGCACTACGGGGAGGTGGCCAGAGACCGACCACGGTCGGGAAGGACAGACAAACCTTCCCTACCAACAACCAAAGGACGAGCGCGAGCTGGCTATACAGTGGGCACGAGGCAGGGGGCGTCCAGGCTCCGTGTCTGTGGGGGCAAGGGGAGCAGAGTAGCGCGAATGCCGATGGGTGAGCGAGGGTGACTGCAGATCAAGGTGAGGCTCGTGGCACTGGCCAGGTCAGGCTGGCCACACAGGGAAGAGTCTCCAATCCAAGGCTTAGAGGAAGCACCAAAAGGATTAACACACTTGGGGCTGAGTTTGGAAACAGATGCTTTCAGACTCCAGGGAAAACAGGCCATCTGGTATCTCCTTTCCCACAATGCCATGGTAAAGAAAGATGCAAGATTGCAGCCCAAGTCTCAAGTTGTTCCAGTTCTCCCTGCAGAACCCCAAGAGGCCCAGTGCTTAGAGAGGCCAGGCCCAGTGAGGACTAGAGGGAAAACAGACAGTGGTTTGGATACCCAGATCCTGGCCCTGATCTCACAGGCAGGAGGAAAGACTTATTCTCTTAAAAAAAAAAAAAGAAAAGAAAAAGACCAGGCAACTCAGGCCACATGGCTTCTCAGGTGTCACTAGTGGTAAAGAACTTGCCTGCCAATGCAGGAAATCCAAGAGACATGGGTTTGATCCCTGGGTTGGGAAGATCCCTTGGACGAGGGCATGGCAACCCACTCAGTATTCTTGCCTGGAGAATTCCATGGACAGAGAAACCTGGTGGGCTACAGTTCATGGGATTGCAAAAGAGTCAGAACACGACTTAAGCGACTGAGCAGGCACGCAATCATGGCCAGGGCACGAAGCCCAAAGTGCGACCAGATGAGAACCTGAACAGTAAACAGGAGCCCCCCAGGCCGCCCTGCCCCACCGTCTCCCAGCAGCCAGGTCCCTGCACCGCCCCAGGCAAGAATCTGAAGGACTCCTCTTCTGGGGAAAGTCAATGACCCCGGAGAAATCGGACTGGGCCTTGAACTTCCCCACAAAGGCCAGGGGATGCCCTGACTGGCCCTGGCCCCGGCAGGCAGCTCACCTCCCCGGCAGCATCTTGGCGATCTCAGCCCAGCGGTTGCCCAGCACCTTGTGGGCCTCACAGATGATGCGGTCCTCCTCCTCCGTCCAGCAGGACTTCTTCACTTCGGGGTTGAGGTGGTTGTGCCAGCGCTCACGGCACTGCTTGCCCAACCGGCCTTTCAGGTGCTTGGCGATCAGCGTCCACTGCTTCGTGCCATACTTCTTGACCAGCTCGATGACCTTGGGGGAAAGTCACTGTGAGGCCAGCGGGACCCCTCCGCCCCCCAGCACCCACCACGGGGATGTCATCCTCAGTCCCCTGATCCCCTTCCCCGGGGTGGGTGAAGGCCACGGTGTGGCAGGCCCAGGCGTCACCTTCTGGTCCTCCTCTTTGGTCCATGGCCCTTTGACGAGGTCTGGATTTAAGACCCTCAGCCACCGGTACTGGCACTGCTGGTCGGTGCGGTTCTGGGAAGAGGACAGGCATCCTTGAGAACTCCTGACCTGTGGCCCCGCCTCGTTCCCAGAACCACCACACGCTACACACCCACAGACTAGGACACCACGCTTCCCTTTGCTACAGGTGGGCCTGGATGGAAGCAGACAAACTCAGAACCCAGTGTGGGGCCACTGCCCATGACCACCCTGTGCCAGCCTGCGGGCTACATCAGGTATTCTCACTTGCTTCCGGGAGGGGCTATTTCCCTGAAGGTTTCAGAACCCGTAGAGGACAGGGCGTGAGGAATGGGGCCAAAGGGTCTGGTGACCTGGTCCCCGAGCTGCCCATGAGCCAAGAAAGAGAACAACAGCTCCTGCCACATCCCCTCCCTGTCGGCCGCCTGCAGAACTGGGGTGGGGGACCCACATCACCAAAAGGCTCTAGATGCTGGACATGGTGGCTCCAGTCAGCTCTGCGGGGGCCTCACCATGAAGCCTGCTCAAGCATCGTTTCCTCTCACGTTCAGTTTCATGGTTCAGAGACCGAGCAGCAACTCGTCAGTGACTTGCAGGAAGAAATGCAAATATGCCACTGATATGACGCATGAGCATGGAGCCTAAGGCCCCCAGGCACCCAGAGGCTGCCACGTGAGGATGCTTACATCAGGGCGCCTCTGATTCCAGTTTGGGTAGAAATGGCCTCGGGAGGTTGGAAGGTTGTTTTGTTGGGAGAGCTGCGGGGGTGGGGATGGGGGGCTTGGTAAGGAACTCCCCTTTCTTCTCCCTGACACCAAGTCTCTCCCAGGCCCCCTGTCCAGGGGAACGGGCAGCAGAGGGGCTGCACTCACAGGAAAGTGGCTGGCCAGGAACTTCCAGTCTTGCTGTCCAAACTGCTTCACCAGGGCCCTCAGCTGCTCATCCTGCCAAAGCCAGGAAGACAGAGGGCTCAGCTCACACATGGGCAGAAAGTGGCTGCTCTGGACCGAGACCCATGCTCCTCCCAACAAAGGGAACAGCCCATTCATCTATTCACGTCATGAAGCGATCGTCTAACTACGCACCAGGCACGCCAGCATCAGAGTTGCTCAACTTTTGGGACGTAAAGTCTAGAGGGAAGCAGACGCTAATCAAAGGCTCCTGCAAACAAAAGGAGGGCCACCCTGTGCTGTGGGAATGGAGAGGCCTATGAGGCCTATGGGGGAACCAAGGGACAGGCTCCAAGGAACTCTAGTGAGGCTAGGCTGCAGGAAGCAGGCAAGAGGGAGGCAAGAGGATTTGGGGAGGTGGGGAGGGGGGCACCTGGGACCAGACCACACACAGGGTTGATTCAGGCCTCTGCGTTATGCAAAGCCACTGATGCACTGAAGCATCACCACTGACAGGTGGTCACGGTCCAACGTGCTTGTTGTGACCATGTTGGCAGCTGCAGGAGAAAGGGCTGCAGGAGGGCAGAATGGAGGAGAGGAGGCCATTAGAGTCATCCAGGCCAGAGGCAAGTGACCCAGCCCTGGAGATTGCGGGAACGTGGAAACTTGGAAGGGAAAACAGTACCTGTTAGAACGTTCTCCCAAACATAAACTATTGATTCACGCAACAACATTAAAATCACAGTATCATTAGGATGAGAGAAAGAAAAAAAAAAAAGTCAGACATAACAAGAGTACACATTGCTTAATTCTGTGCAGAGGAACTTCTAGAAAAGGTAAACTAAGCTACAGGGACAAAAAGATAGTGGTGTCTGTGGTCAGGATTGGTTGGTGGGAGGGAGAAATGAACAGCAGGGAGCAAGAGATGCCTGGGGTGAAGGAAACACCCTACAAGGTAGTATTGCTGCAAGTTTCACGGCAGCACATCCACTGAAACTCACTGGATTGTACTTCAACAATTGTAGCTGGTGGTGTGTAAAATATTCCTCCAGCAAACTGACAGTTTTCACCCCCTGCAACTTGCAGGTTTCTCAGCTCCCCGATCAGGAACTGAACCGAGGCCCTCACAGTGAAAGCTTGGAGTCCTAACCACTGGACAGCCAGGGAATCCCCCGATCTGTTTTTTTTAAAACTTTATAAAGAAAATGTAGTATTATCTACACAGTGGAGTATTATTCAGCCTCAAAACAAGGAAATTCTGTTACAAGCTACAACATGATGAACCTTGAGGACATTATGCTAAGCAAAATAAGCCAGACACAAAAGGACAAAGACAGTCTAAGCCTACCCCTATGAAGAATCTCAAGTAGTCAAAAATAAAAACCAGGGACTTCTCTGGTGGTCCAGTGGCTAAGACTTTGTGCTCCCGATGCACGGGGCCCAAGTTCAATCCCTGATCAGGAAACTAGATTCCAAATGCTGCAACTAATGATCCTGCATGTGGCACCTAAAAAATGATCCCATGTGCTACAATGAAGACCAGTGCAGCCAAATAAAAAAAAGAAATCAAAAACAGAAAGTAAAATAAGGTGGTTGCCAAGGGCTAGGGGGAGGGGATGGGGAAAACTAGTGTTTAATGATTCAGCTTTTTTTGCAAGATGACAGTTCCAAAGATCTGCTGCACAGTGAGACTATACTTCATGTACTGAACATACACTTAAAAACCGTTACAATGGTTTAACATTAGGTGTTTTTTCACACACTCTCTCCCGGGCAGGGGAAAAAAAAAGGCCACCACAGACATCCATACCCTCAACTGCAGCTTGGCCACAGCCCAGAACCAGCTGGACAAAGTCCCCATAAATCCTATTGCAGGGCCAGCCCACATCCACATAGTCGGCTCCAGACACCATGCTGCCCACCCCACCTGGTCAGGCTAACCCCTGCCTTCTGTCCATGTTCCCTGTGTCCATCTCCAGCACCACCATCTTCCCTGACAACTGGGGTGGACAACTTCCCCCCTCTCCAATTCCTCCCAGACCCCAGGGGCCCCTCCACCTGTCAACTCCTACCTGCACTGCCCTGGTCCCTCCACAGCCATCCTCTGTCTGAACAACGCAGCGCCCTTCCCTGCTCGCTCAGCCTCAGGCTGCCGCCAGATCCCTTATCCACCCCACATCCAGTAGACCAGCTCCCTGAAGCCGGGCTACGGTCATATCATTCATCTGCTTTAAAAATCATCACTGGCTCCTCCCTGCCAGCTGAGCAAGCCTCAGTCTCTGAGCCCAACCTTCAAGGTCTTCCTCTTTGGACCCTGTTCCATCTTTCCGTCTAAATCGACCTTTTCAAAACCTCTTCAAGGACCCTTCCCTCCAGCCACACCAGGGCCCCTCTACTTGCCTTTTCCCACCCACAACCCCTTTCCTGTTCTGACTTATCCACCATTTTGCATACCTCCCTGATGGCTGAATTTCCAAATCCTCACACATGAAGCGTTCCTTAACCTCTCAGACAACAGTAAACTCAACTTCTAAAGGCATTTAAGACAATGACAGGCACCTCTTACATCTAGGAGGCTTAGTGTAAGAAAAGAGACACCACGGTGGGCATAAAGAACGTCGGTCCTGCCAGCACTGTGATGGCCACAGCATGTCCACGGGCCTTGAGTGCGGTCTTATTTCTCCATCCCAGGCAGAGAGATGCTCTGGGGTAGGGACCCCATCTTGTCTGGTCTCCTAAGACCACAAGAGCAGAATACAGTCCCTTGTCTACAGTGGGATGAACAGAAAAGGCTGGCCTAGCACTCCTGTGAAGAAACATCTTTTATGATTTAAGAGTGTTTCACAACTCAAAACAGTAAGTTAAGAAGGGGTGGGGGGGTGGGAAGAGAATCACAACTAAACACATCCAGGAAAACAGACGTAGAATAAAAAGATAAGGCCAATTGGAGTTTAACATGGTACAGTCAAGTTACAAAAAGACTCGACAGTCTATAAAACTAAACATATACCTACCCCATGAGCATCCCAAAGTATCCGCCTAGAGAAATGAAAACATAATCCTCAAAAATACTTAGGCAAGAATTTTCATAGTAGCTCTAGCCTCTATAGGCAAATTCTGTAAACAGCCAAGCTGCCCATCAACAAGTGAAGCATACAATGGTCTAACCATACAATGGAATATTATTCAGCAAGAAAAAATGAAAGAAGTACTGACTCATGCAACATTACGCTGAACAAAAGAAGCCAGAAAGACGGCACTTATGTAAGTAATACACACTTATTAAAAGTGATGGAACTGTCCACTTTTAAAAGGTGCATTTGACTATATATATATACACATACACAGACACACTCCATAAACATGATTAAAGAATAAAAAGAAAATCAATTCAGAGCTCGGTATTACAGACACAATACAATTATTATGTTTCTAAATGATAATAAAGTAGGAGGTGGCAGATTTGGCTAAACCTCCCAGCAGTTACAGGACAAGCAGCACAATTAAAGTTCAGGATACAGAACACGCCAGCTTCCCAGAGAGCGCAATTGCTGGTCCTCAGAGACACATCCCTCAAAGTCCTCAATACTGACAGGCTCCAGGAATGCTCTGAGAAGCATCAGAGAGAAACAGAGGGCCCACTGGCTTCTTTCAACAGCGCCCCCCCTTCATCATACTGGTCGGGGCATCAGGCAGACACACCCCAGGTTCGGTTCTCAGTCTGCCCTCCCCTCCTCCACTCCGCAGCTGCCCCTCAGTGTCACTCACCTCCTCCTGGGTCCATTTGACCTTGCACTTGCTGTCTCTCTGCTCTGGCACATCTGAATCTGTGTCCTGGTAGTGCAGCTCATCCAGCTCCTCACTGCTGGGGGAAAAAGCCAAAGGTCAAGGATATGCATCTCTAAGGGCTGCCCTGATGGATGGACACTGTGGACAGAGGCCAGTGACCTCAAGGGAAAGGTTTCAGGGGGGTGGGCTTCTACTGTAGGCACAAATGTAGGTACTTCCACCCTCCCCCTTTCTAAAAGGTTTTTGATGAAATGGGGTTATGTGGACTTCCCTGGTAATCCAGTGGCTAAGATTCTGAGCTCCCAATGCAGGGGGCCCAGGTTCAATCCCTTGTCAGGGAACTAAATCCCACATGTGGCAACTAAGACCAACCACAGCCAAAGAAATAAATAAAAATATATATTAAAAGAAGAAATAGAATTATGGTCTATTTCTTTATTCTTGTCTTTTCACCAACACCCTTATGACTTCAAAAGCTACAAGAAAAAAAGATTTCACCAAGAATATTAGGATATTCAACACCAGACACCCATTTCATATTTCCTTTTCAGTAACTAAAGTTTAACTTGCATGGATATTTTAAGGATTAAAGCCAAAGATGTATGTAATCATTATGCACCAGGATTTTAAGAAATATTGGTTATCTGAGAAAACCATTTAAAATACATTATCTCAGGGACTTCCCTGGTCGTCCAGTGGCTAAGGCTCCATGTTCCCAATGCAGCGAGCCTGGTCAGGGAACTAGATCTCACATACTGCAAGTGAGAGTTCCTAGAGATTCCATGTGCCACAACTAAGACCCAGCACAGCCAAAGATATATATTAAAAAATAAAATATATTACCTCAGTAACTATGTCCATTTTTGCATACCCCTTCTCAATCCCTGCCTACACACAGGTCTAATTTATGGAGCTAAAAAATCAGAGTACAAGCAACTTTGAATTCTGGATGCTTTTATTTTCTAACAAGTAATTTTCCAAGTCACTCCAAAATCTTCCTATTTACGTGGTTACAAAAATGAAGATCACGCTATCCACACCCCAGGGATGTCTGGGACCCACTAGAGTACCCTTCCAACTCAGGTGGATCTCTGTCAGGGACATTCTTCAGTCAAGAATCTTCAAGTAGGAAAAGTCTATGAGTCTCCAAGCAGAGGTCAGGTGTCGAAAGAAGGAAGAGGACTTCCTTCTGCAGCCAAACTTCTTTCCCCTTCTCAGCATCTCCCTAGTCACTCCCACACTCCCCACAGCACCTCAGAAATCCTGTCATATAACATAGGCTCTTAGGTTGCAACTGCCTATCTCCTTGACAACCAGGACAGAGGTCACCTCCACCTCCGAATCTGCCTTTGGAGGATGGCACCAAAATGCCCAAGAAATGTTTGTTCTGGAAATGGCCAGATATAGGAATGAATGACTAAACATGCAAAGCTGCTGCCTCTTAGTCGATCAGAAAAGCTAACATTAGTCAACTTTTAGAATCAGGTAAGGAAGGGACAGACGTCATCGAAACCCAGCAACACAAGTCACGAGGAGCTGGAATTCAACCTTGTCTCGTCATTCCCAACCCAATTCATGGAGTCCTCCACCATCACAGAACAGGAGGAAAAAATTCTACAAGATACTAATAACAGAAGGAAGCTGGCTTTAACATCAACTGCCCCTGGCCTCTTTTCTAACAGAAACTATCTTTGGTTCTCTGACACCCAGCTTCTAACAGATGCTCAGCAAATGTTCCTTCAAGGACAAAGTAATTTCTGTGTGAACTCTCTGGAGCTCCAATACTCTAATGGGGACAGCAGTTCAGATGGTTGGGGGAATTCTGTGAGGTTTAATATATTTATATTACCATCACAGTAATGACTGTCTGCTTCACAGGCATTCTCACTATTCCCATTTAATAGATGTGAAAACTGAGCTCCCAGGTGGCACTAGAGGTAAAGAACCCGCCTGTCAATGCAGGAGACACAGAAGACGCAAGTTCAATCCCTGGGTCAGGCAGATCCCCTGGAGGAGGGCGTGGCAACTCATTCCAGTATTCTCACCTGGAAAATCTCATAGACAGAGGAGTCTGGCAGGCTACAGCCCATAAGGTTGCAAAGAGTCAGACACGACTGAAGCAACTTAGCACGCACACACGAAGCTCACAGGGGTTAACCTGCACATGCAGGTCCTCCTCTCATAATCCCAGCGGGAAAAGCAGAGGCTAAGTCAGTAGTGGCAACCACGTGGAGGTCCCACACACCCTTTCTACGCCCTTCCATTTGCTGGGCTCTGCTCCAGCTGGGGTGAGTCAGAAGCTGAGCAGGAAGTAGGGCACTGGTGCAGAAGAGTTACAGCAAGGGGCCAAGAATCAAACTTAAAGCTGTGGGGTTCCAGAGTGCAGAACCCACCCCTCACCTGGGAGCTGGGATTCCTCCACTGAGCCCCAGGGCATAGATGGTAGAGGACTTGGGGGTTGTCAGGGGCCTTGGGTTTGTTGCCTAGAGTGAACACTTCCTGAACCAGAAATTCAGGGCCTGACAAGTGCCTGCCCAGAAAATAACTCCTGGGAATTGGAGCTGCCCTGAGAAACCATGGCCTGAGGAAGACACACCCTGTGCCTGATCTGCCCAGGGATCAGATGTTTCCTTGCTGAGAAGAATTCTAGGGAAAGCTGCAACCACCGCCTCTCAGATCTATCTGCTGAGCCTGTGAAGGCAGACACCACCTGAAGCGGATTTCAGGCTACCTGGGATGCATGAATCCTGGCAGGGAACAGGTCAGAGCCCCTTGTGATTCTGTACTGTGACTCCCAGACTGGTTGAAAAGCCTAGAACTCGGACACTGACGGAACAGGTGTAAGACAGGGACGGGGAGCCCATAGACCAGATTCCTGGCTTGTCTCTGCCACTCCAACTCTGGGGGGATAAGTAAAATGGAGACTGCAGTTCTCGCCTCCGCCCCAGGGGTTGCTGGTACAGATCAGTCTCTCTTCCCCTCGCTTTCAACCCCAGCTGCCCCAACCCCGCATGTCGAACAGGAAGAAGGTCTCCGGAGCGAGACCGACCTAAGGCCCCGAGGCCAGGTGGTGGGGTACCAAAAAGTCCCTCCCGGCCCCAGCAACCCTCCTAGGTCAGGGGAGACAGCCGGGAGTGCTCCGTGCTTCCCGAATGCTAAGAAATGCCCACCGGCAAAACCAGACCCCCCCCCCAAAAAAAAAGGCTCGAAGGACAAGCGTCTTCCAGGCTTTGGCCTCCCACCAGCCGCGACTTCGAAAATCATTTTTCTTCTCCAGGGGTCGCCTCCCTCCCCGGTAAAGGCCCTTCCAGCTGACACCACCGTCCCACCCCCCACCCCGCAATTAGGCGGGAGACAAAATGACATCATATAGGCTTGGCCCGGGTCCCAGGAGACCCGCCCGCCCCAGTTCCGAGGCCCAGCAGGCCCGGGGGTGCCGAGCGAGGGGCCCCCAGGAGCCCCCCGGCTTCGCGCGCACCCCCGGCGTCTCCCCGCGTTAGGCGACGCAGGACACCTCAGTTTTCTGCCGACCCCAACAGCGCCCGGCCCGGCCGGCTCGGAAGGGCCCCGGCGAGGGTGGCGGTGGGGGTAGGGGTCGGGGTTGAGGAGGATGGCGCCTGCGGAGGGGGGAAGGGCCCTCCGCCGCCCGGCTCCGCTCACCCGCGCGTCCGCCGCGACATCCCCCCGGCCCGGGCCGCACCGCGCTCGCCCGCCCGCCGGCCGAGCCCGGAGCGGGAGCCGGGCCGGGGTCAGGGTGCGAGCTGCTCCGGCCGCTCCGGGCCTCCGGGCCGCGTGGCGAGGCGTCAGCGTGACCGCAGGTCCGGCCGCTGCTCACGGGGACTGCGGCCGCCGCCGGCGCTCGCAGAAACACTTTTCTATCTCCCGCCAAGCGCGTCGGCGCCGCCCGGGCCAGCGCGCGGGCGGGCTGGTGCGCGGGGGCGGGGCCAGCAAGCGACGCGGGGCGGGGCCAGCGGGAGGGCCGTGCTCGGGGCGGGGCCTGAGGGCACCGCACTGAAGCTCCTAGGGCTGAGAGCTCTTGGGCGCGGCTTTGACCCCGCAACCCGGTGACTGAGGCGTGGCTCGGCCAAGAGCCGTAGGGCAGGCCTGGAGGAAGGAAGACTGAGAAAAGGGAATGAGCCGCCAAGGATGGGAGAGTCAGGCCGAGGGAAACCACCTGTGCAAAGAGCCCAGCGCTAGTCCAAGCAGCTCCTATGTCCCTACCCCCACCCCCCACCCCCAAGAGGCCTCCTCACCTAGACTTAGACCAGGGCTGAGACTTGGAACCCACTCCCTTCTTCCTTTCCAGCCTCGAACTCAAGTGGCTCCAGCTCCTGCTCTGGCAGCGCAAAGCAAGCCTCCTAAAAAGCAAACCTGATGTTGCGTCTCCAGGAATCTCTGTCCTCTCCCTCGGGGTAAAATATTCTGCAATCAGGTTTATAGTACTCTGCCAGATCACCACCCTGCCCCTCGTGAGAGCAAACTCTTCAGCCTCCTGGTCTTTGCTGGGGCGGGTACACTTCCTACCTCTCCCACCGAAACTAGTTCCTGTTGATCTTTAAGAGCCCACAGCCCACAATCTACTTGCTGATTTACGGACGTCCTCATCTGAACTATGGGCTTGCTGAAGTCCAAGAGGCTCCTCAATTCACAGCAGTATCCCCAAGACCCAGAATTCAGCGATTGCATTAAATTCAGTTTACCACAATGCCTAAACTCCTAGAGTCTTAGCAATGATTTTCCATTTTAAGTTGCCGTTTTACCATGAGTTTCATGCCATGTCCTGGAAGGAGTTCTGAGAGAAAAGTAAATGAATTATGAGATGGGAGCCTGGGGACACAGGGCTGAACCTCAGCCTCTTAGCCCCTGCTTATGCCTCAGCTCACTCTCCAGAAATTTCTGGCCACCTGGGGACAGTCCAGCCAGCTGCTGAAAACTTCACTTACCACAACAGAGGAAACACTGACATGTTCCATGCTGGAAGCTTCCCCAGCAATTATCTCAGGGCTTCCCCCACCTACTTCCCTTGTAAAGTAATTCATGAGGACACCCCCTCTTCATTGCTAGAGCATAGTATTTAAGAGTCCAGGCTCTGAAGCCAGACTGCCCAGGATTTGATTCCCAACTCCATGTTTACTAGTTGTGGGATCACAGGCAAGTAGCTTCTCTGTGCCTCTCTTTTCTCATCTGTAAGTGTGATATTTACCAAGACCTTAGATAGCTTTTTACCATGTGCTAGCCACTGCTTTGGGCTTCCCTCATAGCTCAGTTGGTAAAGAATCCACCTGCAGTGCAGGAAACCTGGGTTCGATCCCTGGGTTGGGAAGATCCCCTGGAGAAGGGAAAGGCTACCTAGTCTAGTATTCTGGCCTGAAGAATTCCATGGACTGTATAGTCCATGGGGTCCCAAAGAGTTGGGCATGACTGAATGACTTTCACTTTCACCTTCAGCCACTGGTTTATTGCTTTATAAGACTCTTTGGACAGCAAGGAGATCAAACCAGTCAATCCTAAAGGAAAGCAACTCTGAATATTCAATTGGAAGGATTGAAGCTGAAGCTGAAGCTCCAATACTTTTGGCCCACTCACTGGAAAAGACCCTGATGCTGGGAAAGATTGAGGGCAGGAGGAGAAGGGGGTGACAGAGAATGAGATGGTTGAATGGCATCACCAAATCAATGGACATAAGTTTTGAGTAAACTCTGGGAGATGGTGAAGGACAGGGAAGCCTGGTGTGCTGCAGTCCATGGGGTCACGGAAGAGTCAGATGTGATTTAGCGACTGAACGACAACAGATTTTAACTCATTTATTCCTATGAGCTAGCAATAGTACTCTCTTCTTTCAGCAGATGGGGACACTGAGACACAGGCCTCTCCCAGGTTACATTGCTAATAAATGGCAAAGCAGGGAGTCAAACCTGGGCTGTCTAGTTCTAGAGTCTATGCTCTTGATCACTACACTGGTTATCTACTTTATGAAGTGGTTGTAGGATTAAATAATTTGATATATGTGAACCTCTGAGAACAATCCCTGGCACTTGATAAGCTCTACATTATTTGTTGTTATTGTATTACTATTATTACTCTTCAGTTGCTCTCATGCTTGTCCTTTCAGGTCTAGGAAGCTACACTGCACCCAGCACATACTCTCACATGGCTAATTAGTCTCATTTTAGGAAAAAGAACCTGGTGTTCTCAGTTAAAGTTCTTTCTTTGTCTCCAAAGAATTTAGAAACGAAGCAAGGAGATTAGGAAAGTAAAGTGAGAATTTATTTAAGCAAGAATACCCCCTCAGAATGAGAGCAGGCAGACAGGTGAGGAGCTGCTGCCCTGGATTTCTCTGGCAAGCTGGCTCTAAGGGGGATACAAATGAAAGGGTGGAATATTCTCCGGGAAGGAGGAGTAAGGGGGTCATATTCCCTGATTTTCATCCCAGCTCCATTTTCCGAAGGGGAAGAGGGATTTTTGTCCTTATTTAGCTTAGATCCGAAGCTAAGCTGGTGCGTGTTGGTGCGTGATGGGAACATTTTATCTAACTCAATAAGGCTAATTTTATTGTAATGAGAGCTTAATGAGCAACAGGTTACATTCTGACCCAGGAGATTCCCGCCTTTAGTCACCTTTCTTTGTCCGCTTCCAGGACACACATCACTTAAAATGTATGGTTTTCCAGATCACCAGCCCAGGTTGGGTGCATGAGACAAGTGCTCGGGCCTGGTGCACTGGGAAGACCCAGAGGGAACGGGTGGAGAGGGAGGTGGGAGGGGGGACCAGGATGGGGAATACATGTAAATCCATGGCTAATTCATTTCAATGTATGACAAAAACCACTGCAATGATGTAATTAGCCTCCAACTAATAAAAATAGATGGGAAAAAAAAAAAATGTGTGGTTTCCTCTCAGTCTGGAGGTTCCTGCTTTTCACAAAGAAAAACTGTCCATGGATCCCCGCTGTTTACAAGATGCGCGATTTCCTGCCACTTGGCCCCTGCCCCTATTTCTCTGCACTTACCTAGCTACCTACCTGCTGTAACACTGGCACCTTGGGCAAGGTATTTGCCCAAGGCCAGAGATAGGAAGCAGCTGTCTCCAGTTGCCAGTTGACCAATACATTTACTGAATGAAGAAAACATTTACAACCTAAAAGTCGAGAATCACATTTTATTCAGCAGACTTACTGAGAACTTAAGACTGGCATATAGCCTCTCAGATAGCTCCGAGGGAACTGTTCTCAAGAAGGGAGGAGCCAAGAAATTGTTCATTTTTTGTTTTCTGCCACTCTTCGCGGCTTGCGGAATCTTATTTCCCTACCAAGGATTGAACCAGGGTCATGGCAGTGAAAGTGCCAAGTTCTAACCACTGGTCTGTCGGGGAATTTCCTATACAGGAGTTTTATAAAACAAAAAATAAAAACAGGGGTCAGAACATCGAATGATTATTGTTAATTAAAGAAAAGACATCTCAAGTTAATGAATTTAGCACTTTTCTACGTATAGGAAGATCCAAAAGTCTAGGTGTACTGAAATTATTCATCTGATTTGCACCTTAACTATCTAGGGCCAGTATCCTATTTTTCTCCATCCTAAATCTTCTCAGGGTACACTGTCAGGGCTGGCTGCAGTGGCTGATGGCCACAACATCCTTTGTTTACTGAAGTGACTCAGGTGACGTTCTTTGTCTACACCAGAACCTAAGAAGCCTGGAGTCAGTGAGCAGGGAGGTCACTCTGGTACCAGATGGAATCTGGTTATCTGCACAAGTGTGTCTTTTCCAGTTATCATCATGCCAACAGACACCCCTGGAGAGAGGATTCCGAGTGTCCTGGGTGCAGCCACAGCTGGGAGTGGTCCCTGGGCCCAGGACTGATAACATACAGATTACACTCTACCGGGAAACTTTTTCTGCACATGCCTCTTTGGACAGGAAGGCTTCAGTCATTTGGTCATTGCACAATCTGCCCCACCTCAGGCTCCAGACCCACAGCTTGCCCCTGCTTGGGAAGACAGCATCAAATCTACTTATTAAATGCTCCGGGTACAGCATCAGGCTGGACACAAATCAAACACTGACTGATAACATGTCAATAAGTGGGCTTCCCTGGTGGCTTAAATGGTAAAGAATCTGCCTGCAGTGCAGGAGACCTGGGTTCCATCTCTGAGTCAGAAAGATCCTCTGAAAACTCACTCCAGTATTCTTGCCTGGAGAATTCCATGGTCGGAGGAACCTGGTGGGCTACCGTCCACGGGGTCACAAGTGATAAGTAGGATCACAGTCCCTTTGCCAGGCGTCTCCCCTCCATCTACTAGGTGTGTGCTAAATTGCCTCAGTCGTGTCCGACTCTTTGCCATCCTAGGGACTATCCACTGAGCACCTCCTTATCATCCTTGTCTTCCCACCCTTACTTCCTCTGCCCACGATTTTACTGCTCTTTCAAGCGGAGGGACAACCCCATATTCACATTCGTTTTGGCTGCACAGCATGCCTGTGCAATCTTAGTTCCCAGACCAGGATCAAATGTGCACCCTCTGCAGTGGAGGCTCAGTATTAACCACTGACCACTGGGAGAGCCCCCACATTCACTTTTTTAGCTTCGGAGGTTGACCATAATGTTTGGCTCTTGGCAAGCACTCACAGAAGGGCTTTTACACATTTTTAATTGAATGAATGAATGAAATAGTAAAGCTAACATTTGGGCTGGAGAGTTGTTAGGAAGGCACAGAGCAGAATTGGGGGAACTTGGAATGTTAGCATTTGAATTGTATCTTATAAGGACCATCAAGAGATTTTGAAACAAAGGTATGTTTTCCAGATACTTCTGCTCATGGAATTCTGACTGTGTCCAGTGGTTAGGACTCTGTGCTCTCAAGGCCAAGGATCAGTGTTCAATCCCTAGTCGGGAAAGTAAGATCCCGAAAACCTTGAGGCATGGCTAAAAAAGAAAAAAATACTTCTGCCTCACCCCTAAGGGTATCACTGTAGATCACGGTAACAGGTGGCCAGAGGCATGAGAGGTCCAGGACCAGCACTGGAAATGGGAAACTTTCCCATTTCGATGCAGGGAAGCAATTCAGTTATCTGATTCAAGAAATCAAACGTCAACAGTGAAATTTCCCCATCCACTTTTCAAATGATTGAGATTTTATAGATAACTATTTGCAAACCATCTATATTTAAGTTCTAGAAAAGGACTGGCAAAATATTCAGGTCAGAAAAGAAAAGCTAGATTTTACTGGGGAGGGCCAGGCAACATAGTAAAGGTTTTGCATTCATTTTGCATTTAATACTCATCACTATGAGAAGCGGGTATCAATCAACATTTAAAGATGAGGAAACTGAGGCACACAGCTGTTAAGAGGCCGTGATTACGCAGCTAGTGGACCCACAGCTTGAAGCAAAGCACCCATACTTTGACATGCAAATTTGAAGAGTACAGTTTGTGAAAATATGCCAAAATGATTGGGCTAGGCTGCACCAGGGGCTAGTCATCTGGAGACAATCCAACCATCCATCTTCTCCAGAAGCTCACCAGTTGACAGGGGAGACAATGAGTAAACAGAAAATTAGATCTCTAAGGGTGAAAACAAAGGCAAGAGCTGTGGGTACCAAACAAACATGTCACTGAAGGCTCTTCAAAGCTGGGCGATTTAGGAATTTGCAAGGTGGTCTGCAGGAACATCCAGTGCATGTTAGGGACAGAACTATTAGGAAGTACTCAGGGACTGACCAGAGTTGAAGATATTTTTGACTTCTCTCACATCACTTATCTGATCTACCTGCAAATCCTACTGGCTCTCCCCTCCAACTTCACCTTCAAAATATATGAAGTGGCAAAGCACGTGAAAAGATGCTAAATACTATTTCATTAGGGAAATGCAAATTAAAACTACAATGAGATTTACACACCTAGTAGAATCGCTGACTAAAAAGACTAATCACGCCAAATGCTGGTGAAGATGGGGAGTCATCAGACATCTCAAATACTATTGGTGGAATATGAAATTGTACAATCACTTTAGAAACAGCTCAGCAGTTTCTTAAAAACATACACACCTGTTAATGCCATATGGAGCCAAGAAAAGTTAATGCACATGTCCACACACAGCCTTTGACACAGTTTTATTTGTAACAGCCCCAAACTAGAAATCGCCTCAGTGCCCACCAACTGGTAACTGGATAAACAATTACAGATACAAAACAAATATATCCACTCTGACCATAAAAGGGGGTTACTTACACAATATGCATCTCAAAATAATTATGCTGAAAGAAGAGTACGCACTGTCTGATTCCATTTAGGCACAACTCTAGAAACTGCAAACCAGTCAGTAGTGACAGAACCAATCTAAGGTGACAACGGTTGTAGAGAAGGGATAACAAAAGGACACGAAGTTTTGGGGTAGTGATGGATATGTTCCATCGGAGTGACTCTAGGGGTCCCTCTTCAATCACTGGGGAAAATGTGGGGTCACTACCACAGAACAGAGCAATCAATTCTGCCTGGGTTTGTTCAGGTTCATGCCAGGTCTAGCTGTGTCCTCACATATGCTATTGCAAAGGGTGACAATTTGTTACTTTAAAAAAAAAAAACTTTTTGTACTGGGGTATAGCTGATCAACAAACGATGTTGTGGCAGTTTCAGGTGAACAGCTAATGGACTCAGCCATACATATACATGCATCCATTCTCCCCCAAACTCCCCTCCCACCCAAGCTGCCACGTAACACTGAGCAGAGTTCCATGTGCTATATAGCAGGTCCAAACGGTGAGAATTTGGTCTCTTAGAAACCATCTACTGCAAATCTCTTGCAAGCCTGACGAGGAGGATGAGACTCTGAGACGAGTGCCAAGGCCTGGGCTGCTTTTATATACACACCAAGTCCAGCCCACACCTCTGATCTCTTACCCTGCGCCTTCTGGGGTATCAGCTTTCGCAAACACTTAGTTCTTCCTTTTGTAACGTGGCCACTTGCAGTTCAGCAATCAAGCAGGAAGAAGTCACGGACTACGCAGCTAGGGCACACAGTCAGGGAGGGAGCAGACGACGAACACCAAGGCCTAGTCCAGAGGCGGGTGGAAACCACCCGCACCGCCTAGCCCTGCCAGGATCCGGGGCCGCACTTGGAGGCAACATCGCTCTTCTCTGTGAAGACAGGGAAAATCAGGCCGTGGAGTCCACCTGGCGGTCCCTGGTCTCCTAGAGTGACGGGGAACTAGAAACGTGACCTGCTTTGACGCGCCCCACCTAGTAAACAAAGGCGGAAGGTGCCAGGCAGCGTAAACCTCACAGCCGCCGCCTCAGTCTCAGCCCACCCACTTTCAGGCACGCGCCCAGTGTCCGGCGCCGCGCGAGGCATGGCGGGAGTCGCGCCGCCTGACGTCACTAAAGGGCGCGGGCTCTCGGGGTCGGCGTGGATTCCTGCTGCTGGGTTGTGGGTCTCCGGCATCTTTTCCCCGCTTTCGTGGTCGCCCGCTGATCCCTCTGGTCCTGCCCCTCCAGAGCCGTGCTCGCTGGGAGCCTGCCGTTTCGGATCGTGGGAGGACGATGACAGGAATGCTCAGGAGGGAGAGGGAGCAAGGCAGGTACATCGCCGGCCCCCGACTCCGTGGCGGTCACGGCCAGGAGCCCGGTTGACCCCCTTCTGTGGCTCAGCAGCCCCGGACGAGCCCCTAACGCTGCAGGTTTCCTTCGTGCTGTTTGTCACTGTTTGCCACGTAAGAGATTCGTTTCTTTTACCGTTTACATTGTGAGCTACAGGAGCACAGCCCTAGGATGAAACGTTAGTAGGCTTCATGTTAAAATTTGGTATGAGCAAGATTTATTATTCTTTTTAAAGTGTATATATTTCTTCCTGTCTCTTGAAGGCAGCGGAAGAAATTAATAGCATTGGTTGTAGAAAGGTAAGCTGAATGGCTAAAGAGGTTGAAATTCTCTCCAACATCCTTCAGCTTCATTGAGACATAAATAGTCTTCTAGGACTTTTTACGGAAGAGTCTGAAAACCTCTCTTACTTGATTTTATAAGTAAACAGTAACTTAGCAAAAGCCGCATAGTAGATCTATGATCTATGATAAGATAGCACAAATTTTCTTCCTTGCTCTTTGGGAGGGAAAGACCTTTTGTCCCCCATAGGTATCTTTCTCACTATATTAACTCCTTTTTGTTTTGACACAAACGTTTCTCTTGTCAGAGATGTATTTGAGTTATTAAATAAAATCTCCAACAATTTTTTGTTGGTCTTACCTACTAGGCCAAGTTCTACCACTTTTTTGTGGTTGCTTTGTGTTTTTTTAAGTGTGAAACAACACTTATTCAAGTTAACTTTTTCATCTCAAGTACCTTATGTGCCAGGAAAAGTTTGTGTACGTAGGTGAACAGCAACGGGGATAAAGGGCTCATGTTTGCTGGGTCATATGGTAGTTTTATTCCTGTTTTTTTTTTTTTTTTTTTACTGTGTTGAGATATTGTGTCTTAGATTTTATTTTTTTTTCCCTCCTTTTTTTTTTTTTCCATTTATTTTTATTAGTTGGAGGCTAATTACTTTACATCATTACAGTAGTTTTTGTCATACATTGATATTCCTGTTTTTTAAATGTTATCTCCATACTGTTCTCCACAGTGGCTATAACAATTTTCATTCCCATCAACTGTGTAAGAGGGTTCCCTTTTCTCCACATCCTCTCCAGTGTTTGTAGATTTTTTGATGACGGCCATTTTAACTGCTGTGAGATGATACCTCACTGTAGCTTTGATTTGCATTTTCTTTAATGATGAGCTTGTTGAGCCCCGTTGCATGTGTTTAAGGGCTCGTGTTTGAATTTAAAAACACCGCTACTCGCTCTCTTAACCAGTTGATTAAATTTAATTTCACCAATAGTGGACCTATCTGACATTATACATAGCATCACCTGTGAAGTATTCTCACCAAAAATGTTTTGTTCAAAGTTAGCCTCTATGCCTGATTTCCAGCTTGCAGGAAATAAAGGAGATGAAGGGGCCATAGACACCATCATGAAGCCATCAGATTTCTAGAATGTGTGACACCCTAGTTTAATCTCTTCAAAAATTCAATGTGGGGACAACCCTGATGGTCCAGCGCTTAAGACTGCACTTCCACTGGTTGGGAAAGTTCTGTATGCCATGAGGCATAACCAAAAAAAACCAATCAATGTCACTTAAAAAAAAAAAAAACGGAAAGAAAAAGGAACACGAAGTAGGGAGAGATTTTAAGAGACTAGAGACAATGAAATCCAATATGTGACTGGATCCTAGCTTGGAAAGATACAAAACACATTTTGGGGACAAATGGGGAACATCTGAATAAGTATTAAATACTAGATATGATAATGGTATACCTTAGTTACACAGTGATGTATATTAAGGGGTCAAGTGTTATAAAAGACTGAAATTTAATTTCAAATGTTCAGTAAGAAAAATTATACACATATTTAGTATATATGGCAATATATTAACTTTTGAAAAGTAGGTTTATTGTACTTCTGTTTCCACTGTTCTGTATTTCAAATTTTTCATAAGAAGTTGGGGAAAAGCATACCTCATTGCCATAAGTCATCCATAGATGAAGGGGAAAAGCCAGTTCATGGCAAGACAGGCCTTCCTTGCCCCTTCCAAGGAAACAAGAATTCCTGAGTCAGGAGTGTGATGGGAGAAGCTCCAGGTTAGCAAGTAGGCAGGTAGTCACTGCTCCTCTGCCCCTGTCTACAAGGCCCCCGTGTCTCCACTGGAAAGTTAATTTGGATTAGATCTAAAAAGTTCCTTCTAAAACTGTAGATATGAGCACATAGGTACAAAGAACAGAGTCGTGGTTACCAGAGAGGAGGGGACTGGGGGCAGGGGGGAAACACTAGGAAATACAGAAGCAGGAGTGTACACATGAAACTTGCAAACCAAGGTTACCTCAAAAAATAGTAAAATTGTAATTATCTATTGCTGCTTAACAAATCACTCCAAATCAGTGGCTTCAACTGCTATTTTATTACGTTTATAGATTGTGTGGGTCAGGAATTCAAAAAGGTCAGAGCAGGGACAGTTTGCTCCATAGCATCTGGGACCTCAGCTAGGACAATTGGAAGGCTCGGAGTGACTTCATATCAGGGGCAGGAAGCACTTGGTTCACTCACGAGTTTAGCAGGCAATGCTCGTACAGGTTGGCTGTTGGCCAGAACATAACATCTATTCATGGCCTATCCACCTAGCCATCTAGGTAACCTCAGACTTCTTGCATGTAGGCTTGTGACTCTAACGATGAGTATCCCAAGAGAACCAGGCAGAAGCTGTATAGCCTTTTATGACCTAGCCTCGGAAGTCAGTGTCACTTCCAAGGTGCCACCGTCAGAGGCACCGTCACGGACCTCACTTCTCAAAGGCAGGAGCACCAGACCCAGAGTGTATGAGAAGAGCACATGGGTTGGGAGGTAATTTTTGAGCACGTTTTTGGAATGTATTCCAAATATATTTCTACAACACTCTATGCTGTTCCATAGCTGCTTGTCCCTAGCAGACCCTCGGATTCTGCCCTTTCATCAAAGTGGTCTCCCCCGTCCCCAGCATTCAATGAAGAAACCCTGCACTCAGGCTTGAGTGTGTGAGAAAATGGAAGCCTACAAACACAGCTTTAACATGAATAAATAAGTCTTTTGGAATTCAGTATGTGACTTGAGTCTTTCTTCCCAAGGTTTTAAATTAAAAAAAAAAAAAAAGTTCATTCCTTGACAAGTGTGTTCTGGCTTCAGTGATCAACTCCATGTGAAAAACTAAGGTATTAAGACTGGACATCTTTTCTAAGCCTCATTTAGGGACTTCTAGCTATTGACTTCCATGAATTGACATTGTCTCAGTTGGTTCTTATGCTCCAAACGAGTTCACCCTTTAGAATCCCTGTCTTCCATTAGCTTCACCACTGTTCCAGGCAATCAGGCTCAAAATGTTGCCAACCTGACCTTCAACACCCAGGCCAAATCTATTTCAGAATGCCAGGTTTCTTACAATAGCATCTTAGGAACCTTTTTTTTTTTTTCCTTCAAATATTTTGGCTGTACCACCACGGTATGTGGGATCTTAGCTTACTGACCAGGGATCAAACCTGTGCCCCCTGCATTGGAAGCGGAGTCTTAATCACTGGACCGCCAGGAAAGTCCCTACAACAGCATCTTAAATCCCTACCCTTGTTATTTCCTCTTGGGGTTTTATGACGCCCCAAGGGCCTTCCTTCCACGCTTCCTACCTTTACAGAATCCACCAGTTAAGCTACTCCCGTTGAACCATATCCCTTACATACATGGTGGTGGATCTGCAATCTTTGTCTTTCAGGCTTTCCCTAAAGCTGGTTCCTAGTGTATCCAGTACATTGTGCATTTCCATATTGGCTGTCACACTCAAGCAAGTAAAATCTCTCCCATTGTCCTTGGGACAGATGATCACCTTTTGTCCTACATTCTAACCTAGAATGATAAAACTGAGTGGTTCAGGAGCTCAAAGGAGGGGGACAAACTGTGGGCTAAGACAACAGCCTCCAAATGGTTGAGCCTGTGGGCAGCTGGGAGGTAGGTGAAGGAGTGAGTGATCTATGTGAGGAAGATACCTACCAACTATTTTACCTTCCACCAGTGTCACCTGGGAGGCCTATTCATAGGCACAGTGGGGCAGACAGACTGGGTTAAGTGTGTTTTTTATGCTTTTGATAAAAGAGAATCACATCTAGAACTGGAAAGGAAAGATTTCAATGAAAGACTGATGCGTCAATTATCAAAGTACAGATTCAAACATTTAATTTAAAAAACGGAACATATCTTACATAAGAAATGTTGTCCCTCTCTGGGCACTACAGAAGATGCACAGATCTTCCCACAGGTCAGAGAGGAAAAACTGTACAGACAATTTTCTTAAAAAACTGAGAGATAATTCAAAAAGTTTACAAAGAATCAGGAGGCAGAAAATGCTTCAAGAGGCTTGGTCCTCAGAAGTTGTTCTGGAATGCCGTGTGTCAATGTCATGTTCCTGGAGGAGGGAATAAGACAGAATGTTAGTATTTCAGTTCAAAACCTAAAATGTGAACTCTTTGTTGTTCTGGACTTTGATGAGCGATTCTAATTGGGACACATAGGTAATCTCTGGCATTAAGGTTACATCCAGCCCAAGGATCAAGTTTTCATGACCAGAATAGGGCTCTGACCACAACCCACCACCCACCATGATGAGTGGGGAGCAAACACAGTTGAAGGTACTGATGCAAACACCACAGCAGACTTCTTACCTTGGCCCTGGGGGCCTGACCCTGCCTCGTCAGCAGTGTAAGTACTGCTGGACGTTTACTTGGCCCCCTCTCCTGCATGTCAGTGCTGAGCAGGTTATCCACACCTTGCCTCTGAGGTGCCTTCCTGGCACTTATCTGAAGAGCACCGTAAATGCCCATATATTCCTGCCTTGCCCACTGCATGGAGCTCAGACAGCAAGGACTGCATTCACTGCCATAACCCTGACATCCAGCACCATGCTAGCACACGAGGCCTACAGTATGAATACCCAGCAGTGCCAGCGCCCACCAGCTCAGATCCAATTAGTCTTTCTCTTCAGCATCTAGAATGTGTGTGTGTATGTGTGTGAAAAATGGATTCTCTTCATACTGTTTTATAGCCCTTCCCCCCCATCCCACTGCTATATCATGAATGTCTTCCCAAGTGCTTGAACATCCTTCTAAACATTCTTAATCTTATGTATGCACCCTAGGTACTTAACTAGTTCCCTACTGATGGTTTTCTTCTATGAAAACAGTACTTTGCTGAGCATTCTGACTGGTAAATCGACATGTATTCAGGATTATATTATTTCTTTATTTTTATTTTTTGGCTGTGTGGTGTGGCACTTGGGATGTTAGTTCCCTGACCAGGGATTGAACCTGTGCCCCCTGCAGTGGAAGTGTGGAGTCTTAACCACTGAACTTCCAGGGAAGTCCCAGGATTGTATTATTAAGACAAATTCTGAAGATTAAAATCGCTGGGTCAGAGGTATCCATGTACTTCAGGGCTTTGAATATCCTAAAAAAATATCTCCATAAAAATGGAACCAGCTTATTCTCCAATCAGTAGTATATAAATGAATATCCATTTACCAGCAGTGGTTGGGCATTTAATTTTATAAATCCTGTCCAAGGACAGATAAGATGAAGGCCTGGCATAATAAATTTTAAGTCCTCAGTCCAGGGCAAGATGATTTCTGTCCTCATATCCTGCTGCTCTGTCCTTAGCCAAGTTCTCTTCTGCCACACAGGCATCACTGCTGTTCCTCAAACGAGCCAAGCAGAGTCCAGGCTTAGGGACTCTGCACCGGTCTTCTCTCTGCCCAGGACACTCATCTCCCAGCTATCTCCATGGCCAGCCCATGAACACCTTCAAGTCCTGGCTCCCATGCCAGCTCTGGAGTGTGTGTGGCCCACCCTGACCACCCCTGAATCTTGTACATTCAGTACACTAACCCCTCTGACCCTGCTCTGTTTTTATACCACGTTTCATCTCCTGGCATCCTGTGTGATTTAATACTTAAGATACTATGTTGATTGTTTACTGTCTGTCTCCTCCAGCTAGAGGAGACATTCCACAAGCGCAGAAATCATCACCTGTTTTGTCCACCTAGTAGACAGTGAAATGCCAACAGAATGAATGAATGGCATATAACATGAGAAGTCCAGTATATGGATGATATCCCCACTTGACCACTTGAGTGGGCCTTCTGGGCTCTGTACCTGGTTCAACTTCTTGAACTCCACCACTTGGAAGAAGATGTGCTCAAGGATATGTTTGGCATCTTGCCGGTCCTTTGGGAGTTTATTGGTGACTCCGAGGATGTCGCCACACTTCCTGACATAGAATTCCAGGTCTTCTTCAGTACCTGAGCACAGTTGGGGTGGTTAGATTCATCCTTGATTCTGCCCTGCCCCAAGTACAGACTTACTGTGGTCTGGATATCCCGGTAGGGTTCCTACATCTCTCAAGGTCACTCACCTCTCCCTTGGGTAATGTGACCAAAGGACTCAAACAGTGATAGACTGTAGAGATCTCTAATGTGCTGTTTTTGTAAATTAGTAGGCCAGAAGTGTGACACTCCTAGATAGAATAAAGCTGCACTGGTTCTGGCTCACTATTCCCAGATCCCGCATTCCTACATTACAAAGAGGAGGAGTACCCAGCAGGAAATGAAATTACCATTCTCTGAATGCCACAGGGGCCATTATGAGAAGGACATATGGATATTTTAAAGAGCATTTATTATGGCAATGTTATAGAAAAGGAATGAAAGAAAAAATCACCCATAATTCTCTGAAACAATTTCCGGCTCTATATCAAGAATGGATAGTCATTACTGCCCTTCTTACACTAGACTGTAACTTCTTTCTTTTTACCCTCTGACTTACATTTTTAAAGTTACGGTAGAAATGATATCTCACTCTAATCCCCACTAATACTATCTAGGATAAATACTGCTATGTATGCCTGCATATCTACATGTGTAAAAAACAATCCCTACATGTCTAGGGATGAAACTACAATAGTTCTATAAGTTGTCTTTATCATTTAATGGTGTAACATGGACATTCCATGTCAAAGCCTATGCTCATCTTTCAACAGTTTTGTTTCATATTGTTTTTAAACCAGTCTTCCTACTGATAGGCTGTTAGACTGTTGTTAATTTTTTGAATGATATAATTAATAGCTCTACAGCTGTACCTTTTTTGTTTTGCATTTCTACAAGAAATTCTGGAAGATAGACTGCTAGAATCAGAAATGCTGGGGCAAAGCATCTAATCCTTCACAGGTCTATTATTCCTACAGGGTAATTACTGGGTCTTACTAATATCTGATTGCGCAGAACCTACTACAGTATCCGGAACGGAACAGAAATGCAGTGTCTGACACTGAACTGTGTTCACTTCTGCATATTCCTCTCTCGTCTCTGAGCATATACAGATGTTTGCATAGTTGCGATCCGACCACAAGTACAGTTTTCTATTTTGCTTTCTTCGTTTAGGAATCTCCAGTTCACTCAGTGTCCCCCCCCACCCCGGGCTTTGTAAAGCTCTTTTATAATGACCATGTTTTATCCCACTGACTGAATACGACACAGTTTACTACCATTCCCCTGTGACTGAACACTAAGGCTATTCCCAACTGTATTTTACTTTTTAAATAAATAATGTAGTAGGCTCATCTGTATACCTTCATTTGTCTCCCTAGGGTAGAGTCCCAGGAGTGGATGGTTACTTTTGTCTCTGAGCACACGTGTGCAGGCCCACGTGCTGTCCTGGAGGCAGGGCACGTCAGGAGCAGCCCTGGGCTGACAGTCGGAGCGCCACTCATGGAGCAGCTGTGAAGCCCGGGATCTCTCCTCACCCGTGGGTCAGGGTGGGCACACTGGACTCTCCAGGTCCCTTCCAGTCTGAGGTCTCTGTAATTCTTTTGGACCTAACTGAATCTTCTTATTCAAGTGCTCCTGTGACCACTGGCCTAGATTTGCTATGTGGCAGCCAAGGTCAGGATTCATCCTGGGGTCACTCAACAGGTCAGAGATAAAGACTCACAGTAATTAAAGCTGAGATTCTGGCCTCTGCTTGGCACCGCCCTCTAACTCCCTGAGCTAACTGGCTCTTAACAGTCAACATCATTTATATGAAATAAGCAAAACTGTCATTTTATATACTCCCATTCCTATTTTCTTCTCCATAAACAAACTAAACTTTCTCTCATGGCAAATCTCAGAAATTCACAATTTACTAAAACTCACAAAAGAAAACAAAAATTTGGCCAAACTCACACTTATTGGTAATCTGAGCAAGCCGGGCCTTCTCAGAGGAGAACGTCTCATCTAAGTCAAATAGCTCCAGCGGAGGAGGTGGTAATTCCCTGAAACTAGGAGGGAAAACCTAAAAGGCAATGAGGTCTTTTATGAAAGAGCATATCCAGAGCTGTAACTGACAGGAATGAGACAGAAGGAAAACAAGAGGATGAAACGCCCAGCGCCCATCACCCCTCCGCCCTAACCCATGAGGCCATAGCAAGCAAGATGGCAGCACACGAAGCAACCCAGCAGAACCAGCTCCAACCACACCACCGAACTGACCAAGCTGGGGTCCCAGCGCCCATTAACTTGTTCAAGGACACAAAGCTTGGCGCTTCTCAGGCTTTTATTTGTGTTGAATTTTTTATTGTTTCTCATCTAATCATGACAGAAATTAGGGCAACGAATGTAGATTAATATAGAAAGTGCTGAACTTAAGAGCCAGAGTTCACAGGTATGAACCAGCAGTGTGCTGCTAAATGCTGAGCTATCACTTAACACAGGAGGCCTGATCTGTAGCATTTGTCATTTTCTGTTCTATAAATACCTCCACCATGGCCAATTTTCAAGCTACCAAGCTGTAGCCAGTTAACTGCCTTGTAACATTCCAGAATATAGGAGGATAAAACACATTTTTTAAATATTCATTTATTTATTTAGCTGCACTGGGTGTTAGTTGTCGGATCTTTATTTGCAGCATGTGGGATCTAGTTCCCTGACCAGGGATCAAACCTGGGCCCCCTGCATTGGGAGCGTGGAGTCTTAGCCACTAGACCACCAGGGAAAAGTTCAGCATAAGATAGTTCCAAAGGCAAGTGGAGTTCATGTTGAACTGGAATGTTGAAAAATAACCTGTAGACACATGGTTGGCCCCTGGGCTATGAGAACTGTGCTGTGAATCTTTCTAGCACAAAGCTCTTCCTCCTTTTCACCCAGGAATTCTCATATATGCCCTCAACCCAACAGGATGGGAAATGTTCAGCAGCCAAAGAGGTCCATGCCCTAGATTCCTCAGGTGAGAACCACATCAAGTGGAAGCACCTGTGGAATACTGACAGGCCTGGTCTCTGCACATGTAGAGCCAGACGCTCGTGACCCCACGGGGAGGCCTGTTGCACACGAGGCCAGCTGGCAAGGGAAGGGCAGACATGGAGGCTCTGCAGTCAGATGCTCCACGCACACCTACTCACCGCTGGCTGAAGGGCTGGCAGCGGCGTCTCAAACTGAGGCTGGATGAGCTGGAGAGGTTCATGTTTCACGTTGAGCTGTTCATAAGCCCTGTGTAGAGAAGATAAAAATGTGGGAATCAAGATGAGACACCAAGGCAAAGCACGTCTAATTGATCACACGGTGCTCTTCTCCACTGAATCAGGCAGTGTAGCATCTTGGCAAAAAAAATTAAAATCACACAAAATGCGCTGTTACATGCAATGGAATGAGCCTTTCAGACATCTCCTCTATTGTAGTAGACAGTGTGACTTTATCGAGAATTGAAAGGGAAAGTTTCCTATCAGGCTTCTGAATAGGCTTCTAATTTTTACCCACCGGACACTGAATTCTGCAACTCATTGTGTTTCCTTATTTGTTTTAACCATTAAGAGACAGGAGCCAAACCTGAAGTCTGAATAGAGCCGCAGGATATGCACTTCTGTGTGTCCATTCACTCCATAAACATTTACTGAACACCTACTGTGTGCCAGTCAGTTTTATCCGCCAGGAGTCCAGCAGCAGGGGGAAAAAAAAAGACCAAGGCAGGCCCTCATGGGACTGACATTCTAGCGGAAGAGAGACACCCCATAAACAAAAGCTATGATGCCAGGGATTAATAAGCATTAGGAAGAAAAGCAGATCAGGAGAGAGGGACAGAGAGGGGAGGGGCGGGAGTGCAGCTGGGCCGAGCTGCCCCAAGTGAAGGCAGGGCCAGGGCGTGCAGCCACCCTCAGAGGTGTCCTGGGCAGAGGTCAGTCAGGAGAAGGGGGAAAGGGGGCGAGACATTTTCGGAGAACAGCAGGGCAGCCAGTGAGGCTGCAGTGCAAGCAGGAGGAAGGGGTTTATGGAGTCACGTGCTGACCTTCCTCTGAGATCGTTTTTTTGGTTTTATTTTAACTGCACTTCCCCTTTCCCTCCCTTCTCTCGAACATTCAGTTAACCTTTTGCATCGTGTACAGGCTGCCAACTGGCTGACCTCCTCTGGAAATGAGGCAAATTAAAATATACTCACCCAACTGAAACTGTATGCTCATGTGTAGGCTTTCAAAATTCATCTAAACAAGCAAATGCCAACAAGTGTGGACAAAGTTCATGCCTGTTTCTCTGCACGGGTGCTTGCAGAAAGGACACCGATCTGTGACTGCAGAAAGGAGCTTAGCTGAGCTTACTGCTGTCACCTCCTCTACTAGTCCTGGGTATTCGGGGAGCCTCTTTCCTAGCAGTGAGCAGAAGAGCCCCATGGAGAGAAGAGAAATAAGGATTCTCAAGCATCTACTGCATACCATGCACTTGCCTGACCCTGGGTGAGGCACTGATTTCACTGAATCCTCAAAAACAATCCTGGGCAGTGGGTGTAATCTCTTACTGGAAGAGGAGACAGAGGTACAGAGAAGTAGCTTCCCAAGGTCACAAGATTAAGAAGCCTCGGAGACAAGATTAGAACTCAGATATGGCCAATCCCTGCTAATCAGAAGCCCCATGACTCAGTCTACCCAGAAGGCAAAATGAAAGGCAGTTCTAAGATAAAAGTCCTACTATCCACACACAAAGAACCCCGCTGCTACCAGTCCTCGCCTTGGTCATCCTAGCCATGACATTCTGTTTTCCGTCCCTAGACAAAGCTGACTACTAAAGCCCTGTATCACTAATGAAACAAGCTCTACTAAGTCTTCCCTTTCTCCACTAAGCTCACCACCTGCCCAAATCTTCCTCCTACAAGGAGCCAACATGTACCGGATGGGGGTGTGTGGTTGGTGGAGAAGCTCATCTTAAAACCAAGCCAAACCTAATTCAGGAAGATGATCAGGGACTTCCCTGGTGGTACGGTGTCTGAGACTCCAAGCTCCCAATGCAGGGGGCCCAGGTTCCATCCTGGTGACTGAACTAGATCCCACAGGCTGCAACTAAAGATCTCGTGTGCCACAACTAAGACCTGGTACCACCAAATACATTTTTAAAAAAAGAGAAAGATGATCAATATGGGAAAAGGGGAAGAATAAATGCCATCACTATACACAAATCTGTGAAATGGGGCTGCTCCATATTCCAGAATACTCTGGCCTGACCTTTGGCATTGCATTTTCACCACCCTTATGTCTCACTCCCCACTCCACCATGAACAGTGAGGGCAGGCAGGCCACACTCATCTCACACCCCACAGGCATCAATAAAGACCAGAAGGACATCAACAGATGAATGGATAAAGAAGCTGTGATACATATATACAATGGAATACAACTCAGCCACAAAAAGGAACATATTTGGAACATATTTGAGTCCATTCTAATGAGGTGGACGAAACTAGAGTCTGTTATACAGAGTGAAGTAAGTCAGAAACAGAAGTATCGTATACTGACGCATATATATGGAATCTAAAGAGATGGCACTGATGAATTTATTTTCAGGGCAGCAATGGAGAAACAGACAGAGTACAGACCTATGGACATGGTGGGAGGAGAGGAGGGAGAAGGGGAGATGTGAACAGAGTAACACAGACATTTACACGACCATATGCAAAACAGAGAGCAACAGGAGCTTGCTCTGACTCAGGGAACTCAAACGGGCTCTGTGACAGTCTAGAAGCGCAGGAGGCGGAGGGAGGGGGAGGGAGAGCACATGGGTGTGCCCACGGCTGATTCTTGTTGATGTATGACAGAAAACCACAAAATTCTCTAAAGCAATCATCCTTCAATTAAAAAAAAAAAAGAAATAATCTAAAAAAACAAGACCAGAAGGACAAATGAAGTCACCTCAGAGTAATACTTACAGTTGACATAAATATTTAACAACTAATGGAACTGTTACTCAAAAAGAGAAGCTGTATTCAAAAGTTGTTGCGTGTAAATGAAAATACCTATGAGCTCCACAGAGAAACCAGAAACCAGGAATGCCTGCCCTTTGCTGCGGTGTGAAAGACACACACGTTGAAAAGAGCTGTCCAGGCCTCGGAAACACCCACCCCCCGACCCTGCAGACACTAAAACTGCAGACGGTTCCAGTGAACCCCTCATCTAACACTGAGGAGTGGCTATGATGGCCCAGCCCTCCCCGCATCAGGACAAAAGCAGCTCAAAATGGCAGAAGCCGGATGGACTGAAGCAGCTAATGAAGCAGGGTGACGAACTTTTCTTCTAAGAGAAGCCCTGACTGAGAAGGCAAACATTGGGGCACAAAACCAAGCAAGTAGAGAGCCAGATGTGCAGCCAGAACTTATGACCTGGCTGTCTGCTGCAGGCGGCGAGGGGTGCAGAGATGCCTGGGCAGCTCTGGGAACGTTGGTGCAGGGTTCTGTTGTTGTTTTGGTTTTGGTCACACCACATGGCCTGTGAGATTTCAGTTCCCTGACCAGGGATTGAACCTGTGCCTTCTGCAGTGGAAGTGCAGTATTAACCACTGGATGACTGTTTTGCTTTTTGAGAAACAATCTAGTCTCCTAACAAATCCCCAGATAATTTCTTCCCAGGTTCAGCATTAAGATTGGCTGGATTCAAATTCAGGCCCCACTGAAAACTAGCTGTATGACCTTAGGCAAGCCTCTTAGCTTCCCTGTGCCTCAGTGTCTCACACGTACAACAAGGAGAATGAACCACATTCTGATTTTACGTGATAAAGCAATGTACAGAGAAAACTTAACATGGTACTTGTTAAAAGTCAAGGCTAAATGCAGTTCAAACAGCAACTAGGGATAAACTGCCTTGCCTGGACACACCCTGCCTTTGCTCATAGTGATCTTCCTGCAGAAGGCTCTCTTCCAGCACCCCCAACCCTCTCCTGAAATCCTCTCACCCCGTAAAGTGCAGCATCCAGTAGAAGGCCAGGCAGACACAGGTCACCAAGAAATGTTTTTGGAAATCATCAATGGCTGGCTCAAAGGACCCCTCTTTCTTAAAGCCTTCCTGGCAACCCCAGTCAGAATGGACTTCTCTTGCCTCATTATGCCATGGCCTCTAGTTTTACATTTCATACTTTGCCTTAGGTTGATAACCTTTCATCACAGCTTCTGTCCGTCCCCTCCATAAAACCCTGCACTTTAGGGTTTTATGCTCAGCACAGTTGGAGCTCTAGGAGTACTTGGTGACCTTGTACATAAATACAGGGGACAGGACATTAAACAATCATCTACAGCTGTGTGTTCAGCCTTTGGTTTATTATTAAAGATGTATTAATAGATCCTGGGCCAGGCCCAAGATGCTCAAAAATGTTAGTCCCTGCCTCTGTCCTTAGGGATGCAACAGAGCAGGCAGAAAACCACAACAGAGCAGGCAATGACACTGAAGCTCACTTGGGCCTAGCTTGAAATTCCTGCTCCCAATGTGGAAGAATCCTTCCCCAAGAAACCTCAGACTCCTTGACCAAAAATAAGGCAGGTAACTCAGAGGACCACTGAAAGCATTAAATGAAGGCACAACGCGGCGTGCTTACAGGGTGACTAACCATCTTGATTTACTGAGTGGGTCCCTGGGGCGTGGGGCTCTCTGTGCTAAGACCAGGAAAGTCTCGGGCAAACCAGGCCAAGCTGGTTCCTCTAAATGTCTGATACAGAGCCTGGAACACAGCAGAGGCTGATAACTGCGGGCAGTTTCCTCTGCATCAAATCCCACCCCCATCCCCCAGCTGTCCTGGTCAACCTCATCACAGATCTGAGAACACGTTTTGTCCGTCACACTTATTGTGACCCTATCTCCTGTCCCCAGGCTCGTGTCTGCAGACTGAACACTCAGATTGGAGTGCAGAGCAGTGGAGAGCTGCGGTACTGACTTGATGACCTTCGGGAGGGAGGTGGTATCCAGCTGGTAAAGGGACAGGTCGAAGAGGCTGGTGAAGTCACGTGGGTTCTCATCGCCCTCCTGGAGACACACTCGCAGCCGCTCGGACAGGGCTGCTGTGTTGGGCAGCATCATGTAGTCGGAAATCTGAAAGTGACAAGACGGTTCCTTTCAGCAGAGCAGGGGCTAGGATTTACTGTCTGGTCTCCAACACCTCAGGTCTGAATCTGCAATATTTCTCTTCTCTTGCTAAGACATCTCACTGATTACACTCACTGACAACCAAACCTTAAATATGCCAATTTCTGTGGAAAGAAGGACCAAGGTCACCTGAGTAAACCCCAGCGCTGGCGAAATCCATGGTGCAGGCTGGTGTGCACACAGCTGGACACAGCTGGAGAAATGCATAACCTCTGCTGATGGCCCTCCTTCTCCTTTTTGTGATCTTGAAGGCTCAGCCATCAACTCAATTCTCAAGTTCATTCCCTATTCCCATTCTCCTAGGCAGTTCTGTCTGCCACCTCAACCGACTAAAATGATTTTCCCTTTCTTAATTTTAGTTGGTGACCTTATTCTCTAGTTCAGTGAGAAAACAGAAGCAACCATAAGAGAAAATCCACAAGCTCCCATTTCAAAGTCTATCCTCTCTCCAGCCACCAGCATCCGGGCTGTATACTCTGCTTTCTCTCCTGTCCTATATATGAATCACGTGTGACCCCGGCAGACAACCCCTTCCTGAACACTAGACCCTAATTCTTCTTGCCTAGCCGAGGACATGCCTGCAGCCCTGCTGAGAACCTTGAATGATGACACCTTGGTTACAGTAAAAGACCAGGAAATCCTATGTCCATCAATAGGTGTACCACAGTCAGTATACCACAGTACAAATAATGGACAATACAGCTTCCAAAAAACAATCAAAAGAAAGCTTTTTATGAACAATATGGAAAAATCTCCCAGACATGATATTTAAAAAGTGAGGTGCTAGGCAGTATATATACATACCATACATATAGCACCATCTGGGTAAAACAAGGGGGAAGGAGAGTATACACACACACACGTTTGCTTATCTCTGTATAAACTATCTCTGGAATAACATATGAGAAACTGCTAAGATTGGTGTCACTGGGGAGGAGAACCAGGCGGCTGGGCAAGGGCAGAAGGGAGAGCCTTCAGTGTGCCTGCTCTTGAATTCCAAACGATGGGAAGACATTACCTAGCCAGGCAATAAATTTAAGTTTAAATGAATGCATGCTGGCAGCCTGAAGTTTGTGTGTTCCTAATTTGCCTCTGAACTGCGTTTATCCTGGACTTCTAACAAGGCTAACTTGCTAACAGTTTTAAAAACTGATCTCTAAACTCACTGACAACAAACGGCTACACATTCTCCACCACCAGTGCTCGGGGAGATGCGGCTGAGCTTGATGACAGTGAGACTCTGGGCCAAACAGACGCACTTTTTTCTACACCCCACGCATCATAAACTTCCCTGATCCTTAAACTTTTTAGACCAGAAACAAGGGGGAAGCTTCAGTAATGCCCTTCCTAGCATGATCTGCTGATGCAGAGGCTTCAACCCTCTAACAGGGAAGAGACGACGGTGAGAGCAGGACACATATGAGCACAGGGCATGGGGATGAGTGCAGGCCGAGACATCCCAAAGGTCGCTTCACTCGTGCCCGACTCTGCAACCCCATGGACTGTAGCCCACCAGGCTCCTCTGTCCATGGGATTCATCAGGCAAGAGTATTGGATTGGGTTGCCATTCCCTTCTCCATGATATCTTCCTGACCCAGGAACAATGGCTCAGCCAGGGATTAATCTAAGTGGGAACCTTGAAGAATTTACTTACTTCCGTTTCCTCAGTGAGAAAACAGGAATGACAGAAACTGAGCAAGAGCAAGGTGGCCACACAGGACCGGAGCAGACGCAACACCTCTTAGCATTACTTCCCTTGACACACAACACTCTAACTAGGGTTGGCTGCCAAACACACCATCCACTCAGAGTTGGGTCCTTTGAAACCTGAAAAGCCAATTCCTGGTTGTACCCCAATTCTTTGGTTTTGGGGCTTACATCACTTTTCAGGAGGAATTTAAGCACAACAGCCCCACACTTCATATTTCCACGTGAGGGCATGTTTTAGACGTGAGGCTCTCATGTTTCCGAACCTGATCAGCCCGAGGTTTCCCAGCCAAGTCAGTCCTCAGCCGAGGGCACAGGCCGTCTGTGGGCAGCCATTTCTGATGGTCTCTGGCCGCCTTGTGCGACCCATAGCCAAAAAATAATGTTCCTGACATGTCAGCAGTTAAGAAACACAGAGGTAAATGAAGGAGGAGTAGACTTTTGAGTCAGGAGTCCTGGGTTTGGTTCCCGGCTCTGTAACTGTTGGTACTTTGGGCATATTGCAGTCTTGCAGAATTTCAGTTTCATTAATAAAAAGAGAATAAAACCATCTACTTCCCAGAGATGTAGTGAGGTTTAAATAGAATGATTTATGTGGAAGTATGTGATATACAGGGCCTGGTATTAACATATAACAAATACAAGAGGTTTTTTAAAAAAGTCTTGATAGATGTGTAGCCCCTTTATACACTTTAGTTTAACAAGTAAATTTATGTTGATTCACTTAAGCCTCATAATAACCCTATGAGACAGGTACTAGTAGCCCCAAAACTAATGAGAAACTGAATATGAAAAAAGGTCAGAAGTAACCTGCTTAAGGTTTCAAGGCTCATGGTGGAGTGGGACCAAGAATGTAGTTACTGGTTCCCAGTCCAGTGCTGGTCTTTTATTTTTTAAAAAATATTTCTTTACTTGGCTCTACTGGGTCTTAGTTGCCGCATGAGGAAACTTCAATTGCGCCAAGTGGGATCTAGTTCCCCGACCATGGACTGAACCCAGGTCCCCTGCAGTGGGAGCACAGTCTTCGCCACAGACCACCGGGGAAGTCCCTCCAGTGGTGGTCTTACCACTCTCCCACGTCTGATGAAGCATTATCGTAATGCCTTGAGGATTGTTCTTCCTAAAGGCAACCAAATTGGAGTTTAAAACTTAAATTCTGAAGGTCTTTGTTTCTTTATGAAAAAGTACTTTTATATCCTTCACAGTTTGGAAGACGTTATTTCTCTACAGATACTGATTCTGAATATTTCAGCCAGAGAGCATATGTTAAGTTCCAGTTATAACATATACAGAGAGAGGCTCCCACCCTGCTGAATTCTATGACTAACAATATAATTTACTGATTTTTTTTTACAGCATAGGCTTCATCTTGCCAAAAAGCATCATTGCTTGATATCTTACAGATAAGGTAAGAGACAGCTATGTTTTTGGAACTGTTAGAAGTGGTGCTGAGAAGCTGGACCCATTTTTCATTTCAAAGTTTTTAAGTAATTCACAACCTTCTACCTACCTCTGGGTCTTCAGCATCAATCTGGTTTAGGTGGATGTCTTCTGTCGTGAGCCACCGGAAAACAACATCCTAAATTTAAAAAAAAATAAACACAGAATTACACACTGGGTATTTGAGAAAGCTGTAGGCAGGACTAGATAATTTAATCAAGAAAAATGATGATAGGAAAGAGACTATACAGCAGTGATTTGAAAAAGGGCAGTCACCCCTGTCTTGGTGAAATCATATGAAAAAAGTCTTTCTCACTCTAGTGCCATTTTTATTCTTAGAAATTTACCATTTATCTTAGGGCACTCAAGCCTTTAACCACAAGCCCAAATTTATTAAAATGTGTTCACAATTCTGAAACAATCCTCGTATAATGTGCTGATGACAGTCTGGACTTAAAATGCAGAATACAGCAAGATGCCCCCAGAATGTGACTAAAGACAATGGAACGTCACATGGATTCTATAGAAACAAGATCTTCAATCAATCTCAATACAACAACAATCCTTAAGGCTGAAGGAACATCTTTCATTAATGAGAAAGCTCAGAGGGACCTTCTCCTTCTGGTGAGTGAGTCACCAGCATCACGCCAAAGTCCAGCTCTGGCCAGCACCCTGCCGTCCTTCCCAGGACATGCTCCCTTCACACCTGCCATGCCTTTCCCTCATTCCCTGCCTCGATCAGCAGCCAGTCCCATCACAGTCTCCTTGTGCTGGCCAGTCCCTCGCCCAGTCACCCCCTCCCTGCCTTCATTCAGGTCCTGGTCCCTCCTTGCCTAGCTGAGCCAGCCAGCCTAACTGGCTATGTGTTTCCCTCTGTTCCCCCTTCCACACCCAAAGATCTGACAGCCCAAGGCTGCCGGATACTCTACAAGGGCTCGCCATGGCTTTTCAAAGAGAGTTTGAGTTCCAAGGCTCTACACACCCACGAGGCCCTGGCTGGGCTTGCTCCCCGCTGCTCCCCCAGGGAGGCGTCCAGCCGGGTGGCATGCCTAGAGACACTCACCACATCCCTCTGCACTGACCGTTCGTCTCTCACTCTCTCTCAATGTCCTATATCCTTCTCCAGAGCAGAGACTATGCCTGACTCACCTGAGTCCTTAGTGCCTGGAACAGAATGGGCTCTGAAGAGCTGGTTTTAAATGAATAGATGAACTCAGCAGGACGTTTCTTAAATGACATGAAAATCATCTACAATATTCATTAGTATGACAAAAGAAAAGAGCTTACCATGATTTTGCTGTTTTCTTCTTTATCCAAATATTGGTCACTGAACATGTGACATGAGCCAAGCACTGCCAGTTTCCCACCTTGGTTCTGTTGATGACAAAGCAGGGTCAGCAATTCAGATCCCCAAATGGACCACGTGCATCCTAGTCACCAAACATCATCACAATCATGTGAGCAAATGTCTTCTACATACTAACATGGGTCTATTCACATGGGCATTTTAATGGTTTAGAAATGTCAATTATGACAACTATATTCCAACCTGCCTCTCAATTTAGACACTTCTATACCCTTCTATTCAACTTTAACAGAAAGTAATGTAAAGTAAATTGGTTTGACAGAATTTTCCCATTGTTAGTGAAATTATAAATGAAAATCATAATCTTAAAGGGGAAAAAAAAGACAAATCCAAAAACAATCTGTAAAGATTTAGACATTTCGAGTACAAAAAAAGTGTTTAAGAGACAGAAAACTAAGCCGCAAGCATGAAAAATTCACAAAAGAAATGACTAGCTAATAATAAAAAACTTTAAGTATTAGTAATTAAAAAATAAAGTATTTTTCCCTATCAGATTAATAAGCAAGAAAAAGTGACCATAAATTTGGCCAGCTTTCAGTGACAGTCTCTGACATGGTGCTGAAACTGCCAACAAAAGCAACAAAGCAGTATGCAATACACCAAACTCTGCACCCCTTTACAGTAACAACCACAAAAGATCAGAAATAAATCCAAACGCTCACCCAGAATACGGTTAAGAACAATGGGACTTCCCCCAGCTGTTAAATTATATATTAGAAGGGGTTTTCAATAACTTGGGGAAATGCTTCTGCCATAACATTAGGTTAAAAAAAAAAGTATACCATCAGTTGTAGAGAGTTTAAAGCCTGTGAGACAAATAAACAAAAATGCAGCACAAGCAGAAGTAGGAGAAAATGACCACAATGTCCGCCTGGCCCGCCTCAGAACAGTGCAGGAGGCCGCATGTTTTCCCTCCATCTCTGTATTTTGTGGCTGCGCTGGGTCTTCCATGCAGTGCATGAGCTCTAGATTGGGCGGGCTTCATTGCCCCATAGCATGTGAGATCTTAGTTCCCTCACCAGGGATCAAACCCACATCCCTTGCACTGGAAGGCAGATTCTTAACCACTGAACCACGAGGGAAATCCTTCCATAGCTGTATTTTAAAATGCCGAGTATATATTATTTTGTCATAAGAAAAAAAGAGTACAGAATTAAAAATACAAAATGAAATCAGATTTTCTAGCAATGTCACATACAGGGAAGACACAGTTATAATGGTACTGAAAAAGAATGACACCTAAGCCATAGATGTTGGGATACAAATATACAAATTCTGTAAATAAAATTTGCAAAACAAACTCTAAAAGGTCCCACATGAAAAGCAAATGCTTCATAGGAAAAATAAATTATTTCTACACCATAACCACTGCAAACAGATCGGTTACTGAGAACAGGAAATTAACTGCGTGGAATTCTACAGAAAGAATGGGGAAATGACTAGATGAACTGGGTTGTGATTTGAATCCCCACAGGCTAAGTAAATACATAAAACTATTTACAGATTTATCTTTCCCTTAATATACAGCTGACCTTTGAATGAACATGGGTTTCGACTGCATGGTTTTACTTACAAGTGAACTTTTTCAACAGTAAATACTACTGTATAACACAGTCCATGGTCGGCTGAGTTCATAGAAGCAGACTGCACAGATGGAGGCCTGGCTCTATCACACACGATTTTCCACCATGCAGATGGTCGGTACCTCTAACCCGTACACTGTTCAAGGGTCGGCTGTATTTTCTTTTTCCTACTTCATTTATTTCAAATAGACTGTAGATTGTCCTTTAATCCTTTTATTCTATCCTGACAGATTATACCATTGTGTTCAGTGGCCTTTTCCAGCATCTGTCTATAACTTGTTCCAATTAAACAGGCATATGTTTAACTCAAGGACCATTGCTCCTTCAGTGTTAATGAGTCTGTACCAATAAACTGAAGACCTTGAAAGGCTCGTGATGAGCCCAGTGAAGGCAAGGGCTCTGGGCAAGGAGGCAGAACCCTCCAGTGCTGGCCTGACCCTGCTCATGGGACCAGGTGGAACTCCTCCCGGGGATCACTGCCTCATCTCACCGACAAGAGTGACAGGCAGCAACCTCTCTGAAAGACTGTGTTTACAAGGCAGGACTGAAAGCCTATTAGGAGGAGAAAATGGGCTTTAAATAGCTAGGCAATGAACAGATAATAATCTCATGAGTTCCAGAGGAAACGCCACACTTAGCACAGAATGGAATACCCACCAGATACTCCATAAAGTCCACTGATTAAGCCAGGTAACATCTTTGTGCCTAGTTAAAAAAATCAAAGCTCTGGTATTACACACAATACCAGAGGCTCCTTAAGATGGTGTCTCATGACTTTTGTGCCTCTGAACAGACATTTCATGTAAACTGGTCATTTTCACATCTTGAATCATTTAATAACACTTTAATTCTAAAACAGTATTTCTTTCTGATTAGACGAGACTAACTGCCATAATAGCTATACCAATTTTGTCTAAAATCATCTTTCAAGCACAGCATAGACATTTTACTTACTTCCTAATAACATGATGTCAGAAATTTTAAGTATAAGAAGGAAAAGTAATACCTAGGTCCCATAAAGAAAAATAGGATCCTGCTGAACTAGAGACATGTGGGTCTCTGGAAAAACTGGGAGGTCACTGGTGAAATCCACATCTTGGTAGACAGATGAAGGTGGGTTCAACAGACATGAATTAAAAGGCAGTGGACATATGGGGTGATGAGGAGGACGATGGTGCCCTCTCGAGCCACCTGAACCGGTATCTTGCAGGTACTCCAGGATGAGAACTGAACAACTAGTCTCCTGGAATGTTTTCCTGGAATGCAGTAAAATACAAGCAGCACAATTCTGTGGTATAGTTTGCTAAATCAACCTTTCTCTAAACGGATTCTCTTACACTGAGGGTGAGGGCTGGCAGTCAGAGGCAGCTGTACTACAGGCAGGCTCATGCTGCACTGGATTTATAATAAGAGCTAGGTTTAGGTCTTGACTCCATCAGTGACCACTGTTTCCCCATAAGTAAAATGTAATTCATTGAAATTCTACTTCACAGGACTATTGTGAAAACCAATGAGAAAATATAGGCATTTCCTGGTGGACCAGTGGTTAGACTCCACACTTCTACTGCAGGGAACACGGGTTCAACCCCTGGTTGGGGAACTCAGATCCTGCATAGTGGTGTAGCCCTCCCCCCCCTAAAAAAGAGACAATATATGAAACCCCTATAGAAACAGTAAAGTAGTTCTCACAATTTCAGTAATAAAAATTACATATCCACCCGTATCTAAGAAAGGCTGTACCTTCGAGTGATAGAAAGCCAGGATGGGCCTGTTGAGCGGGAAACAGACAGAGCCTGTGGACAGAACAGCCACTGCAGGTTTCGTGACACTCAGCGTGGCACCAAAAGGATAGACAAAGGTGAGAGCCCTGAAAGAAAGAAAAGAAACGTTCAAGGTGTTTAATGAATAAAAAGTTTTTGAAGATAATCTCAGTGTTTCCTGAGCAAGTTACAATCAGACAGAAAATCTTCTATAAGCTTTGGTTTGTTAACTCAAAATCAGTATAACTCTAGCTCTAAGTTTAATGAAGCATTTTAAGAAATGTGAATATAAATGAAAAATGTACAATCGTATGTGTAAATGATTGTAACAGAAAGAAAGAAAGTAGTCCCTATGGAAGAAGTAAAAGAGGAGACGGCTTCATCTAAGAACTGAACCAGAACCACACATGAGCCTGCTTGGGGGAACCATGTCTTGGACAGTTTTCTCCCCCTCATAAACCTGACTGGTGTTATTGCTAAGTACGAAGTCTGCCATTGGAAGGGTGTGGCGTGGCTGAGGGCTTATACGAATACAGGTGTATATTTATCCCACACTGGAGACTTCTACACAGACCAATCTTGGAGTACCCCCTCTACTCCACACTGTTCTGTCAAAGACTATGAGTACCAGAGTGAATCACTAGTTGGGCAATGTACTCCTGGAAAAGGTGTGGGACTGAGCAGCTAAGGGTGGGGTGCACACCTCGGTGAGGCCAGGCCCTGCAGGAAGAGCTAGGGTTTCAGTGAAAGAAAAATGGAGGGGTTTCCCTGGTGGTCCAGTGGTTAAGATTCTGTGCTTCTAGTTCAGAGGGTGCGGGTTCCATCCCTGGTTGGGGAACTAGGATCTTGCTTGCTAAGTGACCAAAAAAACAAAAGGAGCTTCGCAGCCACAAAAAAAAAAAAAAAAGAGAAAAAAGGAGCTCTCCAAAGTATTTGTTTGAAAGAATTGTTCTCAGAATGGAGAGAAACAGGAGTCTTAAAAGCAAAGCATAAAATTAGAAACTGGGGCAGGAGGTGGGAGGAACGGGCAGAGGGAATACCCATGAAGAGTTCCCTATGAAGATTTTAATTTTTCTTTCTCTTAGACCGTTCTTTTTAGCTTCAGACTCATTTTTTTAGCTTAAGTTTTCCATTATTTCCTTCCTGTGTCAGTTTTCCCTGTCCCTTCAGTAAAGTCTCATCTACAGCTTTGACTTCTAGGTCTCATCATGGCTGAAGAGAGGCCCCTGACCCCCCTTGCCCATTCTCTTCCTTCCTTCCTTCTACTGGGATACCTAACAGTATCCCAGTAAGGCAGCTGCAGCCCAGGATTTCCAGAGCAGGAGCAGGAGGAAGTGAGCAGTTGCCGAGGAGGAAGAAAAGGGATGTTATGTGGATGTCAGGGCCCATCCTTTCCCACAGTTTCCCAAGTGCACTCAAGGGAGATAATTCTTAAGAAAGCAGAGAATGGTCGGTTATAAGATGAAAACTGTCAAGCTATTTATACTCCATTTCTTTTATTATTACTAAGAAATCAATCAGACTGACATTTTGATGGGACTTTTAAGTGTTAAAGCTAAACACCCACCCCCAAAACAGGACTTCTCCTAACACATGTGAATGAGTAAGATTAGCTGGGAAGGTATTCCTGGAAGAGGAAGCAGGTATGTAAAGGTCCGAAGGTGAGAGAGAGCTTAGCACACTTAAGGAATTCAAACAAAGTCAGTGTGGCTAGAGCAGAGTTAGAGAAGGAAAAAAGACATGATAAAAAACACAGGGCTAAATGAGAGCCTGAGACTCCAACAGCTAAGAGATTTCAAAGCACAAAGCAGGGCTGCTTATCCAAACCTCAGAGCCTCTCAAGACACAGTTCTGCTTCTGAGATAACCCAGGAAACACCAACCTGCCATCTGCCCTTCAGTACAATGACTGAGTAAATGAGAATGTGACAGCCGGGAAGGTACAATGCCTCATAGCTTACAAGCGCTCCCACAAGTATTGCCTCACTGGAGTTTCCCAGCAACTCTCTAAGATTCATATCATCCCCATTACACAGATACAGCAACTAAACCTAAGAGTTACTTTGCCCTGGGCCACTCTGCAACTAACGCATGAAATCAGGAACTTCTAAATCCTTCTAAATCCAAGTCCACAGTTCTTTCACTTCTTCACCAAGAATCAGATTGTGATTCTTGAATGTCCAAAAACGTTAACTTATATGTTGCTACATATTTTTACTCTTTATGACTACTGTGGTTTCATACTAATAAAGTTTTTTTACTTTAAGATTATAAAACATTCACTTAAGAGTTTCAGTGCTGCTGTGGTCTGATTTTTAATATTTAAAAATTTAACCCATTTGAAATACATTTTGAGATATGGCATGAAAATAGGAATGTTTATGTTCTTCCAAGTGAAAAACATTTTAGTCAAAATTCTACCATTCATTCCCCAATAATCTGAAATGTCACTTTTACTATAAAATAACCCTTATCTTCCACATATTTTGGGTCTAATTTTTTATTTTTCACTAGTTTGGAATTAGTGTCACAGTATTTTAGCTATTAGAGGTTTGTAATATGCATTAATAATATAAAGACATTCAACTTTTATGGGGCAAAATACCCCAAAGTAAAATGATAAACTGGGAAAAATACTTGCAACACATGGAGGTCTTTAAATGAATAAGATATACCATCAACAGAAAAACAGACCAAAAGCAGTGACTAGGAAATTCACAGGATATACACAATCAGTCAATAAACTTTAACAGCCATCCCAATCATAATAATCAAAGAACTACAACTGAAAATAAAGTGGTATCATTTTTCAATAGAATATTCTGTGCTGGCAAGAGAGGAAAGGGGCATGTTCATAGGAACCGTAAACGTTACACATGCCTGGAGGGTGACTTTAATGCATCACACTTGGCAATGCATCAACTGGAAGATCTGTGACCCTGAAATTTAAATGCCAAGAATCTGGCCTACTAAGATACTAGCATAAGTGCTCAAAAACTACCTACAAAGATGTTCACTTTGTGCTTTGTTATTTATGACAATTAATATAAAACGGTGGAAGACAGGGAAGCCTGGCATGCTGCAGTCCATGGGGTCGCAAAGAGTCAGACACGACTTGGTGGCTGAACATCATCATCAAACTGTGTATAATAAAAATAAGGAAAAGAAGTTAAGAGTACAGGCCTCGGAGCAGACTGCCTAGCACCGAAACTCAGTTCTGACACTAGTCAAGTGAGCATGGGCAACTACACCCTCTGTTAATTTGTCAATAATCTTAGAGGCTGCTGTGAAGATTAACTGAAGTAATAATACATGCCATGCCTACAACATAGTAAGTGCTCATTAAATGTTAGGTGGTATTATTAATGCAAAATAAAATTACCTAAATGTTTAGTAAGAGGAGACTGGTTAGGTTAGCATACATCCAACTTAATCCAGTCATTATTAAAAGGATAAAGTGAAGTGAAGTGAAGTGGCTCAGTCCTGTCAGTCTCTTTGTGACCCTGTGGATGGTAGCCTACCAGGCTCCTCCCTCCATGGGATTCTCCAGGCAAGAACACTGCAGTGGGTTGCCATTTCCTTCTCCAGGGGATCTTCCTGACCCAGGGATTGAACCTGGGTCTCTCGCATTGCAGGCAGACACCTTAACCTCTGAGCCACCAGGGAAAGATAAAGTACCTATCCCTATTCTTATATATGAAAAAAAAAATTTTTTTTTAATCTAAATGTTGTTTAGAAGGATTATCTTTGGGGACAAGGGCATGGATTAAGAGTGGAGGACTTCTATTTTCTTCCTTTTGAACTGATCAAACTGGTTTTTTGATGAGAACTACTTTTGTAATCAAGAACGAAAACTTTTTCACTTTGAAAAAGGAAACTCTTCAAATGACAACTCCGCCCTCTTCAGGTGGCCTCGGGGAACACACTCACTGGGCATTATTTCCACTGCTCTCCTCATCAAGGATCCCAGGCACGGCCTTCCCTGCAGCTCGGCTAATCTCCCTTGAAGAAAAACGAATTAAAATCCAGTAAACAATGACAACAAAATTTAGGGATTTCACACTCCATTCATTAGCTGTCAGATACAAGGACTGTGCAGACTTGTTGAAAATACGGTTCTTAAAAAAATTAAATAAAGGTACTCCTATACACTTCTATCTCTTCTGGGAAGTTTGCAAAAGTTAATATGAAAATGTAAGAGTTAGTTGCTCTTTCTTGAGTCCTGAGGATAGGGCTCAAATATGTGTTAGACCCAAATTCTAGCCTTGTATTCTAGACTCTGGATCTTCAGACCCTACGTACCTGGCAAGCTGAAGTGTAGAATGAATCGTTCTGGATACGGGGACCAGACGGTCCTTGACATTGCCCCGATACACTCAGTTCCTTTCTCAAAGCTCTTACGGTTTAGGATCCAATGAATGAGAAAAAACGAGTTTCACCTTTGGTTCCAGGGGTGTTTATGACCCAGGGCCTTCCATGCCCTCTGCCACAGCGACTAGTTCATGATGAGCCTGTGGTCTAGGTCAGCTCAAAGAAACCACACCTCAGGTCTACTTTTGCTGAGCAGGTTGGAACCAAGGCCTGAACTCTTGCCCTAACTCATGTAGCATGAAGATACCAATTTGGGAACTGTTAGAACAATTCAGTCCACACACACAGGACAGCAGAGCCAAGAGAACTGCAGGGAAATGGGACTGGAGCCCTGATGACATCAGGAATCTTTCTGTCAGTCCATATCCAAAGCCTGTCCAACTTCTAGGCTTTTCAATTACATGAATCAATAAAATCTCCCTATTGCTTAATCCCATTTGAACAGGGTTTTCTGTTACTTGAAATTGAATATATTCTGTCAAAAGGTGATGTGAAGTCAGGTTTCAAAAGATGGGAGTAATATTATTTGATGGTTAAGAAGTGATATAATACAATAGACTATCATTTAATAAAATAAAACAAAAAGGCAAGAAAGGAAAAGGGCTGGAGAAAACAATGTGTGAGAAGACAGAGGGGAAGAGTCACGGAGGAAAGAGGAGAGTCCCGTTTTGATATGCTTACCTATTCAAGACTCCATTGGAAACTAGAGCTTCTTTAGGATGGAAATACTTATAATACACATTTCTAACCACAGCATCTTTAGGCAGAAAAGAGAAGAAGGTGCATCTTAGATGAGAAGTAAGTTTGATATTACAGATAGGTACAAATTTTGACCTGAAAGGAATCCTGGAACTGTATTCCAATTGCTCTCATTTCATACATGAAAGAAGCTAAGCACCAAAAAAGTGAGACTGCTGGGGAGGTCAGAATGCAGGACCAAGCACCCTTACAGCCCAGGGCTTTCTCCATTGTACTATTAGGCCCAGAGGACTATGATATAAATAATAAATAGGAAGTTACTGCCTCTAATAAAATAATAATAATTACCATTATTAACCATGATTCCATATTCTTCTAGGAGAAAGTTAATGTTGGTATCAAATCTGGATTCCCCACCCTCTCCTAGCATCACAAGGATGTCTCCACCACCTTCAAGGTATTTCTTTAGGACTTCAAACTACACAAAGAAAAAAAAACAATCTATAAATTTATGCTAAAGACCTTTGTCAAAACTACTGTGAATAAGATCTTAACTAGCTAAAAAAGAAACACTTCCAATCTGTAAAGGCACTTAAATATAACTTTATATTAAGAAAACATAAAATTTACTCTCTATGTATCAATAAGATTTCCATATTTGTCATTAGCATAAAGCTCCAAAATACTCAAACTGAAATGACATTTTCCCAGTTGACTATCTGGACAGCAAAAGTGGAAAACTACTAGCTAAAGGAAGATCACAAGTCACTGTCATATAGATCCCATATTGTTTATCCATTCAACTCTCGGTGGACACCTGGGTTGCTTCTGCCTTTTGGCTGCTGGGAATGGTGCTCTCAGCAAACATGGGTGTACAAACACCTCTTTGAGATCCTGCTTTCAGTTCTCTGCATATATCCCAGAAGTGGGATTGCTGAATCATGGAATTGTCATTTTTGTAGGAACCACCATCCTGTTTTCCATAGCGGCTGCACCACTTCACCTCTCCACCAATGGGACATAAGGGGTCCGATTTCTTCACATCTTCACTTGTCATTTATGTTTGGGTTTCACATTTCTCATTCTTTGTCTAGCCATGAAACAGAGTTTAAAAATAGCTTAATTTTAAATGGAATTTCCTATTTTTAAAGCAAAAATATGGCAAAGAGGTATGACTGATACTGAACTCGCCTGCACTGTGTGTCTGGCACTTTTCACGCAATAACTCAGCCACACCACAGCCACACCATACCAGAGCCGTTGTGCTGCATGACTCATCACAACTCCATGATGAAGACACAGATGAAGTGCCCACTTTGAGGCCTCATAGGTAAGTGGTGAAGAGGAATTTACATTCAAGATTTCAGAGCCCATTTTCCTAGCTATCTCACTACATGTCTTTATGAATGTTTCTTACCTCAGCTGCGGTAAATTTTTCCCTCGGCCCAGCTGTAATCCATAGTTTCACCCCACTGAGCTTCTCAGGTGTGATTTCATCTTTTAAGCTAGAAATATGATTTTAAAAGCAAGCGTTAGGTCCATGATTTAAACAAATTTATGAGCTATTTTAGCGTCTAGACTGTATGGAATCAGAGGCTACAGAGGCCCAGACATGAAGGATTTAGAGGTACCTAGTCTAGCTTCTCTATCAAAAGTGAGACTCCTCTCTAATAGGCCTGTCCCAGAGTCATCAGCCTCTGTTCAAATATACCTATAAGACAAGATGTCCCAAGAGACCACACTAGAGCATAAAGAAGTCCCCCAACTACTAATTCAATCAGTTCTACCATTAGCTCACATGACTACATATCCTTATCCATTAAGAAAAACCATACATACACACTCAAGAGATATTTTCAGTTTTTCCTTTCCCTAAACTGAAGTACTGACCTGAGTTAAAATATGGAGAAAGGCTTTAGCCTCTGAAAAACTCATATATGTATAATTAGAATCATTTTTTGACTTGTAATTTGGGGGGACAACTTAATAATATGCCAACTGACAATTTTCAAACAAGATGGTTTAATAATTTACTTCTGAACAATGTTTAGTGGAACCCCTCCCACCTCAACAACAAGCTGTTTTTACTGCTTAGAAGCGAAAACAGTATACTCAGTCACCTCTGAATTTTCCAATGACTCCGAAGCCTTTTCTGCATGGATTTATAGCCATTGCTGGTGGTAAAGACTTCCTTTTTGTATGCATTGAAAAGAATGGTGCTCCGAAGCTCTTTTTCCATGGTCACCTCCTTACGGGAAAAAGAAGGAATCAGAAAAAGGGAAACAATAAACAATACTCCAAAAAGAAAGACCCTAAAAGGAATAAATAGTCTATTTCCTATAATTCTTTAAGAAAAGGAGCACAGCTGCAACTTACCTACAATTCCCAAAGGCTGAAAGTGAAATAAATAATCATGGCTGCAGAAACCCAAGGCAGACCCTGGGTTTCCTACCAGCTCACTCTCATGGCCCTGCTCTGCCATCACCCTGCCACATGGGGAACCATGTTTCCAACCTGATTCCTCACCCTTAACTACTCTTAAATGTGGGGTACAGTTTTCTAAATTCTTTTTACACATACAGTTGAAGTTTTATTTACAAAATAGGACCATATGCACTATTCTGCAACACACTTTTTTCATCTAACCTGTATCTTTCACATCTTTTCATGTCACTATATACCACTATTTTTTTAAGTGCTGCACAATATTCCATTTTATGGATGTACCAAAATGTATGTCATCAGTCATATACCAATGGACATCTGTTTTTTCCCCCAATTTTTTGCTAGTAAAACAGTACTACGAACATCATTGAACATGACATTTTGGCACACTTTGTAGATCTTCAGAATAAATCCCTGTTGAATGGCTAACTAAATTATTTCTAAATTGCCCTACAAAAAACTGTACTAATTTTTACTTTCACTAATACATTTCTGTTTCCACACCACTCTTTTTAACTTTTTCATCTCTGCAAATAAGATAGGCAAAAAAACCCTTATTGTTTTTATCTGCACTCTGAAATTATAAGAAGACCATCTTTCACTGGGTATATTAGCCACTTGTATTTCTTGTTCACATACGCAGATCATTTTTCTATTAGGCTTAATACTTTTTAGTTGATCATGAAACAAATATTTTCAGAAGTTTGTTTTTAGACTTAAGTTACTGGTAGTTTTTTTTGGTTTCCTTTGGATGAATTTTGCAGGCTGTAGGGACAGTTTTACATTTAGTAGAATCAAAAGTATTAACGTTTTCCTTTTTGGCTTCTGAATTGCATGGTGTATTTAGAAGAGTTTTTGCCATGCTAAGGTTATAAATACATCTCACAATGCTTTCTTCTAGTATTCTTATGATGTTATAATTTTTAAGGTTTAAACTTTAGTCCACTTGCAATTTATTTTGGTGTTTAAAATTACTTTTGTTATTGTTTTAATTACTAGAAAGCTGCCTGACACTAATCTATGTTTTCAATGCTGATTTAAAATATCACCTTGCCTATACAGTAAATCCCTAAAAATTGAATTTTATTATATATTCTATATAATCTATCTGCCTGTAAGTTCCTGCTCAGTCTCACCTATTTTAATTCCTATAGGTATGTTATAATATTTGGTGTTGCTGATAAAAAGCTAGTCCCTCTATTACTCAGAATTTTTAGAATTTTCCTGGCTAGTCCCACATCTTCATTCTTCAAGCTGAACTTTAAAATGATTTTGACAGGCTAAAAAAAAAAAAATCCCCCCATGATCTTCTCATGTTCTATTTATCCACGCCCATGCTTATTTTCAGAGTGTACAAACAACATTATACCCTGCCTTCTGATTACCTTAGTGGTTGCATGGGTGCCACAATAAACCCAATATTCATAAGCATCTTTTCTATTTCTGGCCTACTGCAATTTACATATTTCTGTTTCTGTCACTATTTTTGTCCTAGAACAAATTCCTAAGCGCAGGATACCTAGGAAAAGGGGATAGGACTAGGATGTTACATTACGGTTTCATGTCAATGCTCCACTTAGGAGGATGATCAAAGGCCTTCCAGCAGAAGGCGAGTCAGATTCGAGACCCATCTGAGGTCTGGGATCCGGGCCTCTATCTGCGCTCCTTGTTTACTTTACCCTAGTGGACCTCAATTTTCCCTAGGATATGCGCAGCATCCTCGAGGACACCTAGCCGAAGCCCTCGCCAACTCCCAGGCCGCCTCAGCGCCCTGGCCGGCCCACCGCAGCAGGAATCCGCCTTACCTGAGGCCCGGTGACCACGGTCTGCAACTGCCGCCGCCCAGCACCGCGCGGCCAGATAACGGCCGCTTAGCAACGGGGGCTGGGAAAACTGCCCGCTGGGAAGGCGGGGACCGGGTCGTGGTCCCACCTCCGGAGCGACGTGCCGAAGACCTGGCGGAAGACGCCGCTAGGCCTAACTCTCTAGGAGGCGGAGTCCGGTGGGCAGGGGCGGGGCCTATGCGGGACTGTACCATTATTTTGGATGGGGGTAAATCCAGACAGAACGTGGAATAACTTTAGGCTAAAAACAAACTCATTGTATTTTCTCCATTAATGTCTAGTTTCATTAAGGGCTGATAGAAACGACTAAGATCATGGCATCTGGTTCCATCACTTCTTGGTAAATAGATGGGCAAACAGTGGAAACAGTGACAGACTTTATTTTGGGGGGCTCCAAAATCACTGCAGATGGTGACTGCAGCCATGAAATTAAAAGACGCTTGCTCCTTGGAAGGAAAGTTATGACCAACCTAGACAGCATATTAAAAAGCAGAGACATCACTTTGCCAACAAAGGTCCGTCTAGTTTTTCCAGTAGTCATGTATGGATGTGAGAGTTGGACCATAAACGAAGCTGAGCGCCGAAGAATTGATGCTTTTGAACTGTGGTGCTGAAGAAGACTCTTGAGAGTCCCTTGGACTGCAAGGAGATCCAACCAGTCAATAAAAGGAAATCAGTCCTGAATGTTCATTGGAAGGACTGATGCTGAAGCTGAAACTCCAATACGTTGGCCACAAGATGCGAAGAACTAATTTGAAAAGACCCTGATGCTGGGAAAGATTGAAGGTTGGGAGGACAAGGGGACGACAGAGGATGAGATGGTTGGATGGCATCACTGACTCAGTGGACACGAGTTTGAGTAAACTCCGGGAGTTGGTGATGGACAGGGAGGCCTGGTGTGCTGCAGTCCATGGGGTTGCAAAGAGTCGGACACGACTGAGCGACTGAACTGAATTGAAAAATGAGACCCCCAACCCCACCCCCCCGCCAAGGGCCGAAACTTCGCTCCACCCGGAGGGAAGAGTCTAATGGAGGCTTCCCGCGGGGAGTGCGGAATGCCGAGCCCGGATCCCAAGGGCGCAGGCGCAGAGCGGCGGCCCGCCGGAGGGAAGTTTGAGCCAGCGATCTTCAGCAACGGTACTAGGAACGCTGGACTGGAGGGTCGGCGCTGCGTTATGGGAGAGTTTCGGCCTCTTGGGAGACCAGAGCGGGCATCCAGTTGCAGGGCGGGCAGGTTTAGTGGTGAGAACGGGAATACGACTTACTCCTCTCTGATAAGCCCCGCATCTATGAGCGCCACAGTGCTAGGCTCAGGATGGGGCGGTGGTCCTTAGGGGACGTTGGACCTTGTCAATCCAACCAAAGAATAAAAAATATAGGGCTTCTCTAGTGATCTACTGGTTAAGAACTCTCCTTGCAAGGGAGGGGAGGCAGGTTTGATCCCTGGTAGGGGAGCTAAGCTCGCTCATGCCAGGCAGCAACTGAGCCCGCAAGCCGCAATGAAAGATCCCCACTGGCGGAAACGAAGACCCTTTTATTTTTTAAATAAAAAATATAGACCGTTTTGAGGGACCTGTGAGGGGCTGAAGCTGGGTAGACAGGCATCCTCGTTGAGCAGAGAAGAGAAAAAAGAATAGATCATTAAGGCCAGGGCTGGAGAAGGGCTTTTGAGCAGAAGAAATTGCGTTTGGAAAGAGCCATCGAAAAAACTAGCGGGCGGTAACCACAAACTGGCCACGCTTCTCCCCGGGTAGGGGGGAGCACTTAGTGGCTGCCCTGAGGGAGCATGGATCTGTGTGCAATGCACCTGTCTCTCTGGCTCAAACTGATGAATGCAGAGACAAAGATTTTTGTTACTGTCTTCAGCAGGTACAGAGGTTTAGGGTCTTAAAACACACACATACACACACACTCTCTCTTGTTGCCTTTTCACAGCTATTGTCCCTGCAAAGTTAAAGAGTAGAGAAGAGGGTGCTTCTGATTTCTCTTCCTGAGGATGCTGTCTTTTGGTACAAAATTCCGTAAATCCTGTTTGCAATCACTGTTTGCTAGAAAACCAAAAAAGTACCTGCCCAGAGAACTGTGCCCAGTACTGGAGACTGTAGAGAGAGCAAGGGCCTGAGAATCAGCTGCTACCAAGTCCCAATTCCTGGCTGTGCCTTGTACAGCTAGGTGACCTTGGGCAAGTCGCTTACTATCTCTGAGTAAGTGTTTATCTGTAAAGTAAGATTAATAATTTCTAAATGCTGGTGTAATACATATGGCTGATAATGCATATGAAGCTCTAAGTGTGCTCAATAAACAGGTGTGAACAAATCTGATATTAAACATATTCATTTTTAATGAATAGTCATAATTTTTCATTTTTATTTTTTCTCCTGGTGAACATTTTGTGATTTTACAGTCTTAGAACAGATAGAACCTTTGCATGTTTCACAACTCATAGCAAGTTGTGTACTTTGACAGTACTATTTCCATTTCTGATGCTTAGTGCTCTGGCTTTTTGCTCTGGGAAGTTGGGAGAATTTTGGCCTCTCATCACGTTCCACACTTGTCTCTTAGCAGACACTATTAAGATGGAAATCAAATCAGAGTGTTTCTTTCAGAATTCTCAGCACATGTAACTAGTTTTCCTTGACCCATATTTGATCCCCAGTAGGTCATTGTGGTGTCATCGATGTGTTTTCCATGGTCTTCCAGCTTCATCCTCCATAATTACTGGGGCAGGGCGCTGGGCAAACAAAAATGTAAGGCAAAGAGTGGGGCTGAGTTAAAAGGAAAAGCTGATAAAATCACTAGCACACATTGATGCTGAAAAGAATGAAAGTTCTCCTCTTGTCCCCAGCTAATAAGACCTCCCTGAAGTAGATGATGAACTATAGTGAAAAGATTTCTTCACTGAAATAAGGCAGTATAAAATCCATCAGACAAGTGAGGGGTGTCCTGAACTCATGTGTGTTATATGCTCACATTTTGTCAGGTCAGAATTGCTTTTAGAAATGGCTTATCACTAGGCCTGTACAGACCCTTCCTGGGCTCCTTATGGCCCTAGACTTGACAAGCATACAGAAGTATATGAGGTAGACGTGTGTAAAAAGTGTTAGGGGCTCCATCCTGCCTGACTCTTTGCAACCCTATGGATTGTACCCGCTAGGTTCCTCTGTCCATGGAATTCTCCAGGCAAGAATACTGCAGTGGGTAGCCATTCCCTTCTCCAGGGGATCTTCCCAACCCAGGGGTCAAACCCAGGTCTCCTCCATTGCAGGCAGATTCTTTTCCATCCAGAAAAAGGAGCAGAGAATTAACTTGGCAACCAGGCTCAGACCATGAGCATCCAATTGAGCCTCCTCTTGGAAGACCCCATTTCCCATTACCTGGCTTGTTCCAGACAGTTCCTGGCTTGGCTCTGCTTAGAGATTTTGACAGTTACTCTGCTTGGACCTAACAGCCAGAGTGAGCAGCAGACCAGCACAGAGGTTACATGTGAGAGCCCGAGTCAGTTTATATGGCTCCAAGTCCCAACTCCGGCCCTTATTAGCTCTGTGACCTCTAGGAAAGGTACAGCTTCTCTGTGTTTCTTCATTGGTAAAAAGGAGATTCCTGCCTTAGGGTTGTTTGGATGAAAACTGGTAACAGACATGAAAAAGTCTAGCACAGAAACTGGATCAGAGTAGGCAGATGTTCTGAGGCTGACTTTGACCAGTTAACTCTATGCACCACAGGACTTTTGCAGAAACTGACACCTGTGGCCAGCGATTTGTTTTGTAAGTGATACTGATACATCTTAATAACATGCAGGTGACAAAAGACACACTAACACGTCTCTGGTCAAGACGTGAAGCAGAGGGATGAAGAAAAAAAAGAAGTGATTAACAGAAGCTCTCAAAATCATTGGGAAAACTAGAGAGGGAGAATCCAGGATTCCGAGGCATGACACTGCAGCATGGATGTGATCTCTGGTGTTTTCCAATAAGCACCAGGATGTTATCTGTGTCATTCTTGGCAAGTGGCTTCTACTATTAGGATTATTATATTATCCTAAGATGGTACTGGAGCTCTAGCCACTGTTTCTAGGTCCTGGGCAGGAAAAAAAGGAGGAAAGAGCAAAAGATCTGGTGCTGCCAATAAGAGCATCGTTGCCACTTGTACACCAGGAACTCAGTTTTGTTACCACAGCAACCACATGAAAGGGAGCTCCCAGTTCCTTCCTTGAGCCAAAAATCTGATAACAGGTGCATCCTGAGGCCACATGCCTGGCCCGAGCTCCAGGGTAGGCTGGGAAAGTTAGTGTTTGGCATTGTCAGCTACAGTTAAGTGGAGGTAGTGAACTACTTCCCATCATGGCTCATAAAATAAGAGATTCCCTGACTATAGGCTGGGGTTCAGATGCCAGGCAGACAAACCTAATAAATGTGCAATACCACTCACCCAAAGAAAGACATCATTGACATAGGAAAAAAAGTGGATGTTGGGTGATACCTTACAGGCTTGTTACACCTTGGTCATTTTACACATTGAGATCAAAATTCAAACACCAAGAGATCTTCTGGTTAAAAGGTGCTCATTGCCTACCCAACATTTTCCCTTCTCCCTTAGTGTCAGAACCCCTGCATTATTGTGGGGAGTCATGTGCCCAGTTAATTGGACATATATCCCATCCTCCAACGCAGGTAAGGTGGCTGGCTAGTGAGATGCAAGCAGAAGTCATTGGGTGGGGCTTCTTGGGAAGCTCTGTAAAGGTGCCCTTTTGCTCTTTCCTCCTTTTTTTCCTGCCCAGGACCCAGAAACAGTGGCTAGAGCTCCAGTACCATCTTAGGATAATATAATAATCCTAATAGTAGAAGCCACTTGCCAAGAATGACAGAGAAGAAATACAGAAAGCCTCTGATGACCTGTGGTACCAGCCCTGGATCACCTAACACCATCCTTCTTCCATGGGCTGGGGCAGGGAGGGAATCTTGTTTAAGCCATTGTTACTTTGGGCTTCTGTGACTAACAGTTGAAGGTAATTCCTTACAGATTTCAAGCTGGCTTTGGTGGTTTTACGGGAGCTTCTCTTCTAGCAATCCAAGATGGCATCATCCTCCGGCGCATAGGAGAATCCCAGGAAGGCACTGGAGGCCCCAGAGCTGCTCGCCATGGTGTCAGGAGTGCAGCCAATGGACTTGGACACAGCTTCCTGTGTGAACTCTGGGTCAAAGTGTTTCAAGTCAGCAGGTCCTGCCTGTGAATGTAAGCCAACGATGAGAAGGGAACACTGGGTCAGAGCTGCCAGAGGAGCCCAGAGCCCTGAGAGAGCTGTCAGATGTCCCCTCTGAGTGCCCCAGGGGCATCACTTTTTCATGCATTTACACTAATCATCATATTCCACAAGGTCCATTAACCATTTACCAATTCCTCTACCCGCCTGGCCCCCTGCCTGCTCTACATCAACCCTCCATATGCTGCTGGTAGATTGTGACATGAAGAAAGTATGAATCAAGAACCTCAAAAATGTGCACAACAGATTCAGAGAACAAATGAGTGGTTACCAGAGGGGAGAGGGGCTGGAGGAAGGGCAGAACAGGTGAAGGGGATTAAGACGTACAAACCACTAGGTATCAAGTTACAAGGATGTAATGGACAGCACGGGGAACATAGTCAGTAGTTTTTAGTAACTCTGTATGGAGTATAATCTGTACAAATATTGAATTACTCCGCTGTACACTTGAAACTAAAATCATAGCGTAAGTCAACTAACTGTGGCGGTGCTGGTGGTTTCGTTGCCAAGTCATGTCCGACTCTTGTGACCCCACGGACTGCAGCCCACCAGGCTCCTCTGTCCATATGGGCTTCTCCAGACAAGAATCCTGGAGTGGGTTGCCATTTCCTTCTCCAGGGGATCTTCCCAACCCAGGAATCAAACCTGGGATTCCTGCATTGCAGGCAGATTCTTTACCAACCAAGCTATGAGGGAAGCCGCAACTAACTATACCTCAACAATAAAAAATAAAATATATTCACATTCTTTGACTTGGTAATCCCCCATCTGGAATCCATCTTGAAATAATCAGAACTCTGGACAATTTGCAGCAACATTGATGGACCTAGAGGTTGTCATACTGAGTGAAGTCAGACAGAAAGACAAATATATGGTATCGCTTCTATGTGGGATCTAAAGAAATGATAGAAATGAGCTTATTTACAAAACAGAAATAGACTCACAGACATAGAAAACAAACTTCTGGTTGCCACGGGGAACAGGGGAGGGATACATTAGGAGACTGGGATTGATATATACACACTATTTTATGAAAGAGTACTAGTAAGAACCTACTGTGTAGCCCAGGGAACTTTATTCGGTGCTCTGTCATGACTCTATGGGAATGGAGTCTGGAAGAGAGTGGATCTACGTATGTGCGACTGTTCCACTTTACAGCAGAAACTAGCCTAACATTGTAAATCAACTATACTCCAATGAAAAATTTAATTAAAAAATAACTGGACAAAGACGTGAACTTAAAGACATTCATTAATCCATCATGATAAAGAAAAAATGGTACTAACCTAAAGTGCACCATTAGGAACATGGTGGAATAAACTATGTTACCAACATAGGGTTGAAATATTATACAGCCACTTAAAGTCATAGTCTTATGTGACTTAGGAAAATGACGACATAGTTTTAGCAAAAACAGGGAGGAAATGAGATCTATCTATATACATGAATTATGATCTATGTTGGGGGAGATGATATATGTGTCTATGTATGAACTATGACCTACATAAAAAACAGAAAAAAAGACCTGAAAGAAACATGCCAGTGGTGCATGCTTTCTCTTGGGTGGTGAGATAATACGCTTTTTCTCCTTGATGCTTTAAAATTATTTTATTTCTTGGTCATGCTGTGTAGCATGCAGGATCTTGAGTTCCCTGACCAGGGATCAGACCTGCTCCTGCTGCAGCGGAAGCTCAAAGTCTTAACCAGTAGACTGCAAGGAAGCCCCTCTCCATGATGGTTTAAATGTCTCTGTTTTACACACTTTCTACAATAAATACATGTCATTTTTATTACCAGGAAGAAAGCTAAACCTAGAAAAAAAAATCTTAACAGGACTCGGCTCTGTCTGGGTGTGCTCCACGACACAGAACACTTTAAAGGCTGTAAAGTGCTTTGCGATGAGAGTTATTGGTATTGACAGTAAAGGGGAGGCAACCTGGCTCCTCTTACAGAGCTGAACTGGCAGTCAGGACTTCCAGGTTCCAGACTCAATTCTGCCTCTGCTTACAGGGTAGCTTTGAACAAATCACTGAGCTTCTTGGACCCTCGGTTCTCCCATCTCTAGGAAGAGGCCAGGCCAGGATACCCTCCCCAGGTACCCTCCAAGCTTCCACCAGTCCTGGGAACCCAGAAGCTAGAACATGATGGCCTCTTACCACATTTGGGTTGAAGGGTGGAGTCAGCCTCTTGTGGTACAAGTCATCCCAGTTTATGGGGCTGAAGAATACATGGCTCTTTATCTCAAGCTGTGGGAAGAAGGTGATCAGTCGCAGTCCTCTCCATTGGCGCCCCCACCCCACCCCACATGCCTCGGAGCTCCAACTCTATCGGCAACTGGTTGTCTAGCCCTAAAATCTTTACTAGGAAGGCAACTTGCCATTATAGCTGGTTTCCTGGAACAAAGGAGTGTCTGCCATAAGACCTCTCCCCTTAGCCGTTATCTCAAACCCAGATCTTTTCCCTGTAACATCTGTTTATGCCACAGCTGTTTATTGAGCACCTACCCTGTACTATATATACTAGGCTGTGAGGTATGTCAGTGAAGAAGATGGCAGAACCTGCTCTTGGAGGGTCCCGGGGAATCTTACCCCACTCTCTCAGTGCATCCTGACTCTTCCAGAATTCTTTTTTTTTTTTTTTTTAAGTCTTCATTGAATTTGTTACAATATTACTTCTGCTTTATGTTTTGGCTTTTTGGTTGCAAGGCATGTGGGATTTCAGATCCCCAACCAGAGACTGAACCCACATTCCCTGCATTGGAAGAGGAAGTCCCAACCACTGGGCCACCAGGGAGATCCCTCTTCCAGAATTCTAGACAGACCAAATCAACTCACTAAGGAAGATTTGAGAAATAAAGCCCCAAGAAAAGCTGCAGTTTCGCAAAGATCCAGAATTAAGGATTCAGCCTTGGGCATGATTCATCACTTCTTTCCTAATCCAAACTAATGTTGACAAAAACTTCCGCCTTTTCCAGCAAAGCCCTCCCTCTCTCTCTGTCTCTCAAAGAATGATTCTTAACTCTGTGTATCTGAACCCCCTAGGGAATTGTTAACAAGCCAGATTCAAACTATTTCCAGAATACCCACAAAACTGGTAACACTTGTTGCCTCCAAATTTAAAAAACTAGGTAGCTGAAGGGACTTCTTCTGAATATCCTTTGAATCTTGGTCTATAGGAAAGTATACCTTAGTTTAAAAAATCACATTTTTTTTTACGATGCAAATTTCCTCTGGGAAGGAGGGACCTGTCTTCATGAAAGCCTTTTCTTTAAACTGTCCAGGGATGGGTAGGCAAAAGCCTTAAATGTTGTTAAACTTCACAGTATCTGGAATATAGGATAGTTTGTACACTCAAAAAGCACTTACTACGTGGCAGGCACTAGCCTAAGTGCTTATGTTATTTGACCTTCATAAGAGCTATGAACTGGGTGCTGTTATTACAGATGGGAAGAAACGTTACAGCAGGGGCTTCCCAGGGGCCTCAAACCGTAAAGAATCTGCCTGCCAAGAAGGAGACGTGGGAGATCCCCTGGAGAAGGGAATGGCAACCCACTCCAGTATTCTTGCTTGGGAAATTCCAGACAGAGGCGCCTGGCAGGCTACACTCTCTGGGGTCGCAAAAGACTTGAACGTGACTTACCAACTAAACAACAAAGAGAGGTTAAGCCATTTACCCTGCACCTAGTCATTGGTGGAGAAAGGATCTGAATCCAGGCAGTCTGTCTCACAGTTCATGCAATCTCAGCTTCTACGCTTAAAGAACAAACTTCTATGGAGAAAAGTACTGTGGTCTTTTTATAAATCCAAATGATCTTTTGTTGAGTAGAGAATGTATGATTATTTTTTAAATTTTGCTTTAATTTTTTTTTTTAAGCCATGAACTTGTTTGGAGAACAGACTCTGAATTCTTCACCTCTCCATTCAGATGTCTAGCCTAGGTCCAGGCAAGAGGAAGTGCTCAGATATTTGTGAAAAGCAATTTAGTTTGCTCTCTGTACAGAAGCCAGAGGAATTTGTCAAAACTTAACCTGGGGCGTCCACTCTCCTGCTCAGCATATACTAATTAATCAATCCTCTAATTATCTCTCTCCGCCTTGCTCCAACTTAGGACTTTTGCACATGCTGTGTCCAGTGTCTGGGATGCCTCCTCCCAGTTCTTTCCCATCCTTCAAATCTCTGCTCAATTGTCACCTCCTCACAGAGGCCTGCCCTGACCACGCCAGTGTGAATGTCCCCCATTATTGTCTATCTCTGCTCATTGTTCATGTCTTTCTGAAACAGGCTGGAACCTGGGACCCTTTACCGGAGACAAACACCCAGAGAAATGTCTCATCCAGCAGCAGAATACAAAGAAACTATAAGGGACGAAAAAGAACTGCACCCATGCGCCGTGGGGACAAATTATGAGCTGTAAGATACAAGAAGACCAAAAACCAACTGCCCCCTCTGGGATGCTGGAAGAAAAAGCAGGGTGCTGTGCATGAACCCTGCACACAACACCGCCAAGGGGGTGGGCAGACCACCTAAGCCACCTCTCCTGCCTGACCCCAGATCTGCCCTTACCCTCACCCCATATAATGAATCAGTCTGCCCTCCTCGGACAGCCAACAAGGGCACCTATTACTTATTTCTGCTCCCTCTTCCTACCTCACAAGTCCCAATAAAGCCTTGCCTGAATTCCCATCTGGCCTCAGCATAGTCACACTCTGTAATAGTTTATGTTTGTCTGCCTTTCCCTCATAAACTTAAGGGCAGAGACCCAATCTAACAAGTCCCTAGCATTTAACTCAAAGTCCAGCACATAGTAGGTGCTCCATAAATATTGGTTGACTAGAAGCGTTAGATCGAAAGAAATAAACAGCAGCAGCTGTGAATTAGCAGTGCCTGGCTCTAGGGAACAGCTGGAAGCGTGACTGCTTCTGGGCTGCCTCTGCAGGAGGCTGAGAGCCCAGCGCCCCACTGGCAGGGCACCTACAAAGTCTGTTTTGGAGCCCAGCCGCTGCCTCTGGTCTTTGTGGAGCAGGGCTTGCAGGAGGTCGCAGGCGGCCACCGTCCGGCCCCCGGGAATCCGTAGTGGCTGGTGCAGAATGTTCTCATACATCTGTGACACGTCTTGGCTGTAGAAGGGCGGCTGGTGAGAGACAGGCAGAGAGATGGGAGGATCATCCATGCTAAAGTGGGCACAGTTCTCAGAGACACTTGGAGCAAAGTGGGGGAGCAGCTGGGAGGATTCAGCCAGACCTGTGTCTTGGGCGATGGCTCACGCGGCAGACTGGAGACAGACAGAGACCTCTTGGCCTCCAGCACAGTGGAGAGGCTGCTGGGAAGGCCGAGAGGTCTCTCCGCTCCAGCATGAGGCTTGTGGACCTCTCCAGGTGCCCCCTCTATCCCACGTCTCTTAATCAAGCTTGTGTACCAACTTAGCACTTTGCAAAGTTAACAGTTTCCCATCATCATTTTATTCCAGCCTCATGATGGTTATGAGACATGTTGTCATTTTTCAGACAAGAAGCGCAGGCAGTCTAAGATTGGATCCAGGAGCTAGTTCTACCACCTCCCAGGACTGTGACCTTTTTGAGTCTCAGTTTCCCTCTTGGTAAAATAAGAACAACCCCATTTCCTGCAGTGCCCGCATCCAAAGGCTGTTTTGAGGCACCAAAGGAGTAACACATGAGATAATATATGATAAAGTGTGGAACTGACTTTATTGAAAAAAATATACTTTATCCTTGTATCCATGTTTGCATCACCCTTTTTGAGCTTGTAGAGAAGAGGTGGCTCATTCAATTCCTTGAGGAGCCTGAGGAGGCCACACAAGGAAGAGATCCACTTCCCATCTCTTCCAGAATCAGCTCTACCCGACTCACCAGGCCGTGTAGCATCTCGTAGAGCACCGCTCCCAAGCACCACCAATCCACTGCCCGATCGTAAGGCTCCTTACGGAGCACTTCCGGAGCCAAGTACTGTTGAGAGAAAACACACTTATTTGAAAGACACTCAGCTTCCATCTCCCCATTTGTAAACAAGGTACTTGGAGGAAAAGATCAGCAGAAGCTGATTCTGTGGTGGTATTTACTTAGCTGTGCGTGTGTTCCTTCAGCATCAGTTCATCAAAGACCTGCTTTGTGCAGGACCCTTTGCCAGTGTGCTGAGGACATAGAGGAAATCTGGCTGGACTGCCCTGTACGGCTGTATATGTTGTGCACCACACAGAAGCACCAGCCAAAGGGGTAAAGGGGGCTGCAAGCCTGTCTGTGACCAACTCACCAAACCATAACCCTAGTACAAGACAGTGGATCTCTGGCAACTTGTGTGCATGTATGCTAAGTTGCTTCAGTCATGCCTGACTCTTTTTGATGGACTGTAGCCCACCAGGCTCCTCTGTCCATGGGATTCTCCAGGCAAGAATACTGGAGTGGGTTACCATGCCCTCCTCCATGTATTCCTGACCGAGGGATCAAACCGCATCTCTTATGTCTCCTGCATGGCAGGCAGGTTCTTTACCACTAGCTGCACTTAGGAATCCCCATCCAGCAACTCACACATGTTTAAAGGGAAAACTTGGGACTTCCCTGGTGGTCCAGTGGTTAAGAATTCACCTTCCAGTGCAGAGGACACAGGTTCAATCCCTGGTCCAGGAACTAGGATCCTACATGCCACAGGACAACTAAGACTATATGCCACAACTACTGAGCCCATGTGCCCTAGGGCCAGGGCTCTGCAACAAGAGAAATCACCCCAATGAGAAGCCCAAGCACCACAACAAAGAGTAGCCCCTGCTTGCTGCAACTAGAGAAAGCCCATGCCCAGTAATGAGCAGCAGCCAGAAATAAAATAAAATACAAAATAAATAAACGGAAAACATATTCTAATGAGTCTGCCCAAAGGGAGTGCCTTTAATTTGCTCAAAAGCATCCAAGTGATGTCTTGGAATGAGGAGAGCCCTGGGGATACTCACAGGGCAGTGGGAAGACTCAAGATGAAGTGTAAGTCAGTGTGGCCCATCTTTGCACGGGTAACCTTAGTAACAGAGAGATGGAAAGGAGTCGGGAAAGAGGAGGTTGCATTTGAGCTCCTACTGACAGCTGAATGTGTGCTGTGTATCTGCACCTTGCTCAGGTGGAGAACCTGAGGCAGAATTGTGCTTCCTGCAGACGCGAGGGCTTGGGAACCTCTTAGACTGGGGTCTCTACCACCAAGGAAAGAGGCCTCAGCAGCAGACCAAGGCACGCTGAGAGACTGCATGGGTGTGGAGAGGGGCAGGGAGTTCCCAGGACTAGTCTTGTGAAATGAAAAGACGCTTACTCCTTGGAAGGAAAGTGATGAGCAACCTAGACAGCATATTAAAAAGCAGAGACATTACTTTGTCAACAAAGGTCCATCTAGTCAAGGCTATGGTTTTTCCAGTGGTCATGTATGGATGTGAGAGTTGGACTATAAAGAAGGCTGAGTGCCGAAGAATTGATGCTTTTGAACTGTGGTGTTGGAGAAGACTCTTGAGAGTCCCTTGGACTGCAAGGAGATCCAACCAGTCCATCCTAAAGGAGATCAGTCCTGGGTGTTCATTGGAAGGACTGATGTTGAAGCTGAAATTCCAATACTTTGGCCACCTGATGTGAAGAGCTGACTCATTGGAAAAGACCGTGATGCTGGGAAAGATTGAGGGCAGGAGGAGAAAGGGACGACAGAGGATGAGATTGTTGGATGGCATCACTGACACAATGGACATGGGTTTGGGTGGACTCCGGGAGTTGGTGACGGACAGGGAGGCCTGGTGTGCTGCGGTTCATGGGGTTGCAAAGAGTCAGACACGACTGAGCAAATGAATTGAACTGAACTGAGTCCCACTGAATGTGTGGTCCCAAGCAGGTCATTGAACCTCCAAGAATTTTGGTGTCCTTATCCCACATAGAGAGGATCAGAGGGCAGACAGACTGAAACTACAATCACAGACAACTAGCCAATCTGATCACGCGGACCACAGCCTTGTCTAACTCAATGAAACTAAGCCATGCTGTGTGGGGCCACCCAAGACGGCCAGGTCATGGTGGAGAGGTCTGACAGAATATGGTCCACTGGAGAAGGGAATGGCAAACCACTTCAGTATTCTTGCCTTGAGAACCCCATGAACAGTATGAAAAGGTGAAAATATAGGACACTGAAAGAAGAACTCCCCAGTTCAGTAGATGCCTAATATGCTACTGGAGATCAGTGGACAAATAACTCCAGAAAGAATGAAGGGATGGAGCCAAAGCAAAAATAACACCCAGTTGTGAATGGGACTGGTGATGGAAGCAGGGCCCGATGCTGTAAAGAGCAATATTGCATAGGAACCTGGAATGTTAGGTCCATGAATCAAGGCAAATTGAAAATGGTCAAACAGGAGATGGCAAGAGGGAACATTGACATTCTAGGAATCAGTGAACTAAGATGGACTGGAATGGGTGAATTTAACTCAGATAACCATTATATCTACTACTGTGGGCAGGACTCCCTTAGAAGAAATGGAGTAGCCATCATAGTCAACAAAAGTGTCCAAAATGCAGTACTTGGATGCAATCTCAAAAACGACAGAATGAGCTCTGTTCATTTCCAAGGCAAACCATTCAATATCACGGTAATCCAAGTCTATGCCCCAACCAGTAATGCTGAAGAAGCTAAAGTTGAACAGTTCTATGAAGACCTACAAGACCTTCTAGAACTAACACCCCAAAAAATGTCCTTTTCATTATAAGGGACTGGAATGCAAAAGTAGGAAGTCAAGAAACACCTGGAGTAACAGGCAAATTTGGCCTTGGATTACGGAATGAAGCAGGGCAAAGGCTAATAGAGTTCTGCCAAGAGAACACACTGGTCATAGCAAACACCCTCTTCTAACAACATAAGGGAAGACTCTACACATGGACATCACCAGATGGTCAACACTGAAATCAGGTTGATTATATTCTTTGCAGCCAAAGATGGAGAAGCTCTATACAGTCAGCAAAAACAAGACCAGGAGCTATGGCTAATTCATTTCAATGTATGACAAAAACTACTGTAATGATGTAAAGTAATTAGCCTCCAACTAATAAAAATAAATGGAAAAAATTAAAAAAATAAAAAAATTTTAAAAAAAGGAAAAAAAAAAAAAAGACCGGGAGCTGACTGTGGCTCAGATCATGAACTCCTTATTGCTAAATTCAGACTGAAATTGAGGAAAGTGGAGAAAACCACTAGATCATTCACGTATGACCTAAAACAAACCCCTTATGACTATACAGTGGAAGTGAGAAATAGATTAAAGGGACTAGATCTGACAGAGTGCCTGATGAACTATGGATGGAGGTTCATGACTTTGTACAGGAGAGAGGAATCAAGACCATCCACAAGAAAAAAAATGCAAAAAGCAAAATGGCTGTCTGAGGAGGCCTTACAAATAGCTGTGAAAATAAGGGAAGCAAAAAGCAAAGGAGAAAAGGAAAGATATACCCATTTGAATGTACAGTTCCAAAGAATAGTCAGGAGAGATAAGAAAGCCTTCCTCAGTGATCAATGCAAAGAAATAAAGGGAAACAATAGAATGGGAAAGACTAGAGATCTCTTCAAGAAAATTAGAGATACCAAGGGAACATTTCATGCAAAGATGGCCTCAATAAAGGATAGAAATGGTAGGGACCTAACAGAAGCAGAAGATATTAAGAAGAAGTGGCAAGAATACACAGAAGAACTGTACAAAACAAATCTTCAGGACCCAGATAATCACGATGGTGTGATCAATTACCTAGAGCCAGACACCCTGGAATGTGAAGTCAAGTGGGCCTTAGAAAGCATCACTACGAACCAAAGCTAGTGGAGGTGATGGAATTCCAGTTGAGCTATTTCAAATCCTGAAAGATGATGCTGTGAAAGTGCTGCACTCCATATGCCAGCAAATTTGGAAAACTCAGCAGTGGCCACAGGACTGGAAAAGGTCCATTTTCATTCCAATCCCAAAGAAAGGCAATGCCAAAGAATGCTCAAACTACCGCACAATTGCACTTATCTCACACGCTAGTAAAATAATGCTTAAAATTCTCCAAGCCAGGTTTCAGCAATACGTGAACTGTGAACTTCCAGATGTTCAAGCTGGTTTTAGAAAAGGCAGAGGAACTAGAGATCAAATTGCCAACATCCGCTGGATCCAATGATCTGCTGGATCATCGAAAAAGCAAGAGAGTTCCAGAAAAACATCTATTTCTACTTTATTGACTATGCCAAAACCTTTGACTGTGTGGATCACAATAAACTGTGGAAAATTCTGAAAGAGATGGGAATACCAGACCACCTGACCTGCCTCTTGAGAAACCTATATGCAGGTCAGGAAGCAACAGTTAGAAGTGGACATGGAACAACAGACTCATTCCAAATAGGAAAAGGAGTATGTCAAGGCTGTATATTGTCACCCTGCTTATTTAATTTATATGCAGAGGACATCATGAGAAGTGCTGGGCTGGAAGAAGCACAAGCTGAAATCAAGATTGCCAGGAGAAATATCAATAACCTTAGATATGCAGATGACACCACCCTTATGGCAGAAAGTGAAGAGGAACTAAAAAGCCTCTTGATGAAAGTGAAAGAGGAGAGTGAAAAAGTTGGCTTAAAGTTCAACATTCAGAAAGCTAAGATTATGGCATCTGGTCCCATCACTTCATGGCAAATAGATGGGGAAACAGTGGACACAGTGGCTGATTTTATTTTTCTTGGTTCCAAGATCACTGCAGATGGTGATTGCAGCCATGAAATTAAAAGATGCTTGCTCCTTGGAAGGAAAATTATGACCAAACTAGACAGCATATTGAAAAGCAGAGACATTACTTTGTCAACAAAGGTCCATCTGGTCAAGGCTATGGTTTTTCCAGTGGTCGTGTATGGATGTGAGAGTTGGACTATAAAGAAGGCTGAGTGCCAAAGAATTGATGCTTTTGAACTGTGGTTTGGAGAAGACTCTTGAGAGTCCCCTGGACTGCAAGGAGATCCAACCAGTCCATCCTAAAGGAGATCAGTCCTGGGTGTTCATTGGAAGGACTGATGCTGAAGCTGAAACTCCAATACTTTGGCCACCTGATGAAAAGAGCTGACTCATTGGAAAAGACCCTGATGCTGGGAAAGATTGAGGGCAGGAGGAGAAAGGGATGACAGAGGATGAGATGGTTGGATGGCATCACCAACTTGATGGACACGGGTTTGGGTAGACTCCGGGAGTTGGTGACGGACAGGGAGGCCTGGTGTGCTGCGGTTCATGGGGTCACAAAGAGTCGGACACAACTGAGCAACTGAACTGAACTGAACTGAACTGATCCCACATAATGGAACTGCAGAATCTCTCCCTAGGGACTGTGTTAAGGACACAGATGAGGAACTTTCTTGGTGGTCCCGTGGCTAAGAGTTCTCATTCCAATGCAGAGGACGCGGGTTCGATCCCTGGTGGGGGAACTAAGATCCTACATGTTGCAGGGCATCTGAGCCTGCACACTGCAGCAAGAGAAGCCCCCTCACTGCAACTAGACAAAGCCCATATGCTGCAACAAAGAGCCAGCGTAGCCACACACACATAAAAAAGACACAAGCTAATGTATGTGTTGGCCCTTGAACAACTGTGAATGACTGAGCAACGGTGATATCTCTTGTCTGTGCTCCCCGGCACCCTGGCAGTGCCTGAGTCATGCAAGAGATGACCTGTTAGAGCCACATGTCTCCTACATGGTCCATCTGTTCCTGGCAGTAGCCAGAGAAGGGATGGTTGGGCTGGCAGGGCTTTGGGAGGCTAGCTCTGTCCAGTGAACACCTTTCCAGACCCAAACGCAGAAAACTACTCCTGGTTAGAGAGGTTATCTGTCCACTGGCTCTCCTAAAACCAAACAGAGGAGGCTCAGCTGAAATCTGAGACCCAGATACTCAAGCACATGGAAAAAAACAAAAGCTAAAGTCTTGGGCCATGCCAGCTTGAGAGGACTCTTCAGCCCTGCAGCCTCAGACCTCCACCCCCGCCCCAGACATCAGTCCAAGCAGCTGGAAACCCCTTTGGGTTCAAGGTCCAAGGTTCAACACTGGTAGAAGTTTAAGGAAAGGTTTTTAACCCCAAAGTTGCAGGGAGGCCTTGGCAGGACAAAGAGACATGTATGAATGATTGCTGAGATTCACAAATTTTAACCCTCCAGGCTCTTCGTGGCTGGAAGAAGGAGGGAGATCGGTATCTTCACGTTTGATCTTAACTGTCAGGTCAGGCCAGGGCCTCCTATTGCACATGGACCTCACCCTGCAGGGCAGTGTTATCTAACACAGTAACCACTAGCTACGTGTGACCACCAAACAGTTGAAATGTGGCTGAGCTAAGCTGAGAGGGACAGGAAGTGTAAAATGCACACAGGATCAAAGACTTAGTTAGAAAAAATAAAACAAAGTATTTCAACAATTTTATATTGACTGTATATTGACATGATACTATTTTGTATTGCTGTTGTTTAGTCGCCAAGTCATCTCTGACTTTTTTTTTTTTTGGCTGCATTGGCTCTCAGTTCCCTAAGGGATCTAGTTCCCTAACCAGGGGTCGAACCCACGCCCACTGTATTGGGAGCCCAGAGTCTTAGCCACTGGACCACTGGGGATGTCCCACATGCTGGGTTTTTCTTTTTTAATTATCAAAGATTACAACTGTACAATATTGAGAAGTACAGAACAAAATACTATTATTGGAGGACAATTGCTCTACAATATTGTGTCTGACTCTTTCTATCCCATGGACTGCAGCCCACCAGGGTCCTCTGTCCATGGGATATCCCAGGTAAGAATACTGGAGTGGGTTTCCATTTCCTCCTCCAGGGGATCTTCCCAACCCAGGGTTCGAACCTGCATCTCCTGCATTGGCAGGTGGATTCTTTACCACTGAGCCCCCCGGGAAATCCACTATTTTGCATATGTTGGGTTAAATAAAATGTATTATTAAAATTGATTTCATCTTTTTGAGTGTGGATTGCTGGAAATTTAAAAATTGCATATATGATTTGCATTTCTGTTTCTGTTTCTGTTGGATAGCACTGCTGCAGAGGCTCAAAGCCAGGTCCCAGAAGCCCCCGGAGCTGGTCCACCCACGACACAGACGAGGAAACCAAGGCTCTGGGTGCAGTCAGCTCAGGGGAAGCGCGGGTGGAGGGAGTGAGCCCCTCTGCTATAATCTGGTGGCTCTAGTCAGGAGCCATGGCCTCACCCACTTCCTGCCTCACCCCTCCCAGGAGGTTTAGCTTACCTCGGGGGTCCCACAAAACGTGGATGTGGTCTCCTCGGGCTCTACACCCTCCTTGCAGAGGCCAAAGTCTGTCAGCACCACGTGTCCCTGTAGAGGAGGGAGGGCAGGGTGGGAGGGGGATCTGAGCCAAAGGGATGGCCAGGTCTAACCCTAAAGCACAGATGCCACCTGCGGGTCATGGCCGTGGGCTCTGTGTCCCCGGCACAAGCCCGAGCTGGAGGCTCCACTCACTCTGTGCTTCTAACCTGGACGCCAAGCACAGCACAGGGGTGGGGAGATGGCCTCGCGCTGTCGGCCCCCAGCTCATCACAGACTCACGTCCACACCCAGCAGTTCCAGAATGTCCTTGCTGGAGGGACCTGGTGGCAGCAGCCCCCTTATCGGAGGACGGGGTCCGAGAGGGTGAGCACACTTTGTGGCTGGGCGAGAGGGTGGCTGGTGGAGGTCGTGATGTGAGTGATACTGCCGGGCTCTTCCCAGATCCCCTGTTTAGGAGCTGTCCTGCCCACCCCCTATGCCGGACCATTGCCTTCACCCAAAGTCATGCCCCTCTCAAGGGGCAATCCCCATCTGATGACTGGCCAGTACAGTGGCACAGATGCCCGCATCCTTGCCTCACTTTGGAAGAGTCCTAGAGAACCATCCCAGCTTGGGTGCACCCCACCCCTGAAAGATCAGCTGAGGTCTCACTTGCAACCAGAGTGCCGGTGTGGTTCTTCCTCTGCTCAAACCTGCCCGTCACCCCTTAAATGTGTTCCCCAATAACCTTCGGCACCCCATACTCCGTTTCAGAGTCTATTTCCAAGGAACTCAGTCTAAGACATGGAAGCACTACAAAATCCTCCAGCCTCTGTGTAACACAACCCCTGCCCCACCACAGGCCTCATATACACACGTGCAGACACAAGTACATATACATCCATGTGCACACAACAAACATTTACATGCGTGTACACAGTCATAGGCACACATGCACAATGCATGCACATACACATGTTCTTGGGCACACAGCATACATGTGCAACTATGTGCACACACACACACACACACACACACACACACACACTAACCTGGCAGTCCAAGAGAATGTTTTCTGGTTTCAGGTCCCTGCAGACATTGAAAGAAAAGGGTGCTGTGATGTCAAAGCCACGCCGCCCCTCCTCCTCAGACAGAGGACCAAGTTCACTGGGATTTCATTGGGATCTAGGGATCCACACACCCCCCCTGGCTGTTGGGGCGGAAGGGCCAGGCCTGGCTCTGCGCCACAGGCAGGCCTCACCTGTAAATGATGTTGAGGGAGTGCAGGTAGCCAATGGCGCTGGCCACCTCGGCAGCGTAGAACCGGGCCCGGGGCTCTAGGAACCGGCGCTCCCGCTGCAGGTGGAAGAAGAGCTGGAGGGGGAGGAGCCGTGTGAGCGGGTTCCTGGGGGGCTCCTGCTCCTCAGATGCAGGGTGGGAGGCAGCTGGGCAAGTCACCCCTTCTCTAGGCTCCAATGCCCTCATACAAGGAAGGGCATGCCGGCCCCCGCCCTACAGAGCTGGCGAAGTGTCAGCCGCAAAGGTGAATCAACAAGAATGGAGCCCCTACTGTGTGCCAGGTGCCAGTCACACCCTAATACATCTCTACTTTTCTTTTATCCTCCTGACTACCTTCCAGGTTTCAAGTAGGAGGCCAGTTTCACGGAAAAGGAAACTGGAAGTATCAGAGCAGCCAGGTGACTTGCCCAAGGTCACGGACTATAACTGGCAGAGCCATGATTTGAACCTGGGTGGGTCAGACATGTGCTTTTCCTCTAACCCACGTGATAAAGTGATTATGTTGGTCAAACTGAGTCCAGGTTAGATCTGGCCCTGGGCCAATTGCTTCCATCTATTTTACTGGCAAAGAAAAGTCCGTCACCTCCACCAGGGAATTTAAGGATGGAGGACACAAAACTTCCCTCTTGGCATCAGGCTACGGAGCATGAGGTCACACAGGTTAAATCTGGGGTCACTGAGAAGGGCCATCTTGCTCAGAGAGACAGAGGAGGGAGCCCAGCTTTCCCCAGCTGTGCTTCTGGGTCACCAGGTGGCCCCAGATCACAACCACAGGGACTGCTCACTCCCATGCTGTGGTCTATGGTATAAAATGGGTAAAATTAGAACTACTGAACACAGAGCTCCTCTAACTTTGACCTTTCCCAGGTTCACTGAAGGGATTCTGGGCAGCTTTGCGTGGGAGTCAGGAAATGAAAATGGCTGGGAGTCAGACAGACCTGTCTTCAAATCCTGGCTCTGCCAGTCGCATGCAGGGTAGCCTTGAGCCAGTGAGTTACCTCCCTGAGCCTCAGTCTTTTCAGCTGCAAAATGGGTCGGGGATAAGGATGAGGGGAGGTCATTCCAGAAGCTGGTGCCCCGTGGGCACATGGCATGGAGAGCTCCAGGTCACCCACCTCTCCCCCGTTGACATAGTCCAGCACGAAGTAGAGCTTCTCGGGGGTCTGGAAGGAGTAGCGCAGGCCCACGAGGAAGGGGTGGCGCACGTTCTTCAGGAGCACGCTGCGCTCGGCCATGATGTGGCTCTGCTGCGGAGTCACGCACACACACGCACGCACACATGCACACACACATGCACACACACATGTACACGCGCACACACACACGGGTCGCATTACCACCCACGTAGCCACACTGCTCAAATACCCTCCGTGGCTCCTCACTGCCCTCAGAGCCAAGCCCAGGGGCCTTGCCTGGCATTCAGGGCTCTGCGCGGTCCACCTCATCCCCCACCAGTGCAGCTGGGTGCAGCTCCAGCCCTGGGTCCAAATTCCCTGCCTCCCCCACCCCAGTGAAAGTGTTAGTCGCTCAATCATGTCTGACTCTTTCGTTGACCCTATGGACTGTAGCCCCCTCAGACGCCTCTGTCCATGGAATTCTCCAGGCGAGAATACAGGAGTGGGTTGCCATTCCCTTCTCCAGGGGATCTTCCCAACCCTGGGATTGAACCCAGGCTCCTGCATTGCAGGCAAATTCTTTACCATCTGAGCCACCAGGGAAGCCTCAACAAAGCTGCGAGATGACTGAATAGATGAGTTCCAAGGACAAGCTCTCAGAGAAAAGAAGGCAGGCACTACGCATATCCAGGCCTCTGATCCTGTTCCCCTGCCTAGACGTCCTCTTTTCAGATCACCAAAAGCCTATCTTCAAGGCCACCTCCTTCAGCAAGATCTGCCCCGTGAGCTCCTTTTTAACATCAGTTCCCTCTCCTGAGTCCTCTGACTTGACATTCAGTCCTTCCTCGGGGCCTGCTCTGTCCTTCTTATAGAGTTGGCATTAAAGAGACTCGAGTCAGTGGAAGCATCTAGAATCCCTGGATGGCTGTGGCCTGAAGGGCCTTTGGCGAGCCTGAAGTGTGACCCCCACATTGCACAGGTAAGGAGGCTGGCAGTTGACAGGGCAGAAGACTGGTTCGCCATGGAGCCCTGGGTCTTTAGGGGAAAGCAGAGGGCCGGGACAGGGTCACCTGCAGGCCCTCCAGGTGAGGCGGTTAGCCTGCCTTCCTGGAGAAGGGCCAGCAGAACACCCAGCCCCCCTGCACTGGACTGCCTCTATGCCCAGAGTTGGACCCATCATTAGAAGCCACCTGAGGCTGGGGGTCAAGAAGCAGGAGAGGAGATGCCTGAGCCCAAGCCCTGGTACCTCTTTCTTCTTTAAGATGGACTTTTTCTGCAGCACCTTCACTGCGTAGAACATCCCGTCGGACTTGTGCTTGGCCAGTAGGACCTGAGCAGGAGGACAAATGCAGAACCCACAGGTGACTACTCCTCTGAGCTTTGGGTTTCTCAGTGGTGGTGCAGACCTCCAGTTCCAGCCCCGCGCCCATGATTTTTGCCCAGGTTGTAAGCTCCCACTTTGCACACGTGAGTGACAGTAAGGGATGGAAGGGGCTGGAAAGGGGGGAAACCCAGGTCTCCCATGCTCATAGGTCACTCACCTTCCCATAGTTTCCTTTGCCAATGACTTTGAGGAAGTCAAAGTCCGTGGGCCGGGCACTGGGGCAAGAGGAAGGAACACAGGTCAGCATTTGCCAGCTTGGGAAACCGGTACATTAGTTCAAATCAGGGCTTCTCTTTGAAGCTGGAGAAGGCCATGTTTTTCCATCCAAGAGGGTCTTCTCAGACTGGCCCCTGCCTCTGGGGATCTCACAATGGAGTAAACAACAGACAAGAAGGAGAGAAAACCAAACACAACCACAGAAGGCTGGTCTCCAAAGACAGAGAAGGGCCTGGAGGGTGGGGGGCTGCTAATAATGCAGGCTTTGGGGGGATATTCCAGCCACAGGGCTCAGCATGAGAAGAGGCTGGGGAATGAGTGGGAGATAAAACTGGGGGCCGGTCCTGGGCTCAGATGGTAGAGGGTCTTGATGCTGAATCAGAGAATTTGGGTTCTATTCCCAAGGTGAGGGGAGCCAGGGAAGAAAGCGGTTGAGAGACTGGAACTCACTTTGGGTTGGCAGAAGGCCCCAGGTTGATATTCCCGTTGGCCCTCGGGAGCTAAAGACATTTAAAGAAAGAGGCGATGAAGATCAGAGGTTCCCGACTCATTGGCCTCCTCCCTCCCCGCTGGCCCAAGCCCTGCTCCCTTTTCCAACATCTCTACTAGCCTGCCTGCCTTCTTTCCTGCATCCCTGTCTCCCTTCCTTCTTTCCCTCCATCTACCAACCCACCCAACCATCCACATCTCACCTGCTTCTCATGATAGCCTTGGGAGGCTGTTATACCAAATGTGAGGATGAGGAAACTGAGACCCAGAGAAGAGCTGTCAGAGGACTTATAGGCAGCCCCACCAGCATGAGAATACAGGTGACCTCGAAGCCAATCCCATAATTTTTCCACCTCACTTACTTCTTGAAGACCTTGCTCAAGTGTCTTTTCTCTTTACCCTGCAAATGGCCCAATTCCATGAGCTCACAGTGATCCCGGTGGGCGCCCCAATCCTGGGACCGTCCACCTGGCTGATGAGGACCTCCCTGGGTTTCCTTGACCTTGGGAGGAAGGGACCGCCCCCCAGTGGTGGGTGGGGGAACCAAGACCCACCTACCTGTGGACTGGGGGTGCCAGCTGGGCTCGAGTCCATGCTGTAGCAATGATCAGGTACGCTCTGGGGACGCAAGGAGGAGCAGGATGAGGGAGGTGCCGCTGGGGAATCAGTGTCGCCTGTCTAGGGTGTTAGGCACCGCTGCTCTGTCGTCCCCTGCCTGACGCCCTGCACCTGCCCTAGGCTAACAACCCCTGCCTGGGACAAGAAATGATGTCCTCTGGGCCCAGCTTCTCCAGTCAGACATCTCAGGAGAGAAGGAGGGAGAATGGTCAGGGGTGGCCCTTCCCAGGCTGAGTCTTTTCAAGCACTGGGGGTGGCCAGGGCAGCTCTGATGTCTGGGAAGGCCAAGGCTGGAAGGACTCTTGCAGGGCATAAAGTCTGGACTCTTCCTCCCATTTCAGAGGCGGGGAGCCTGAAGCCTCGAAAGGGACTTGCCTAGGGTCCCACAGCTTGTGAGGGGTAGGCTGGGCTCCCTTGGATCCCATACAGGCATGTTGCCACCCTGGATCCCTAGAGACAGCCCTGGGCTGGGTGCTGTGTTGACTATTATATCTCTGCCACAAGGACTTCCGCCTAATGTCCCTGGAGGGGCAGCTGCCCTGGGGACCTTGGACCAGAATCACGAACAGACCCAAGAGCAAACGAGCTAAGACACTTCAGTTGTGTCCGGCTCTTTGTGACCCCATGGACTGTAGCCCTCCAGGCTCTTCTGTCAATGGAACTCTCCAGGCAAGAATACTGGAGTGGGTTGCCATGCCCTCCTCCAGGGGATCTTCCTGACCCGGGGATCGAACTTGCATCTCTCACATCTCCTGCACTGGCAGGCAGGTTCTTTACCACTAACACTGGCTGGGAAGCCCCTGGCTGTGTCTGTTTGAGATAAACAGTGGAGAGTGTGAACCGCGGTCTGTGCAGCCAGGAGCATATGTCTTCCCTGCCCCCTAGCCTGCATGGTGGAAGATGCTTATATGTCCAGGCCCTGGCTCGGCAAGCCCAGGACCCCACAGCCCCACCCTAGACTGGAAGATCAAGTCCAGGAACTCAGATTGCTCTCAGGGACTGCAGGGTACTGTGCCTCCTGAGACCACAGCTTTGGCCTGTGGTGGGGCCTGGGCTGCCATGGAGACCACCCATTTTTACAAGGGGGCCCCTAGAGCAACCACCCCCTGGTCTTCTCGGGAGCTGAGAAAGTGACCACAGGGGAAGCGAGGGAATTTTCCCTGTCCAGGCTACTCCAGGAGGCCCAGCCCCACAGAGCCCTGAGAAGGTGAGCCGCAGAGCTGCCCAAATACGGAGCGTAGCCTGGCTTCAGCCAGTGCCCTGAGTCCACACTCCTGCAGCCCACATCCCTCCTGGCCCGGCCCTGGCAGCCCCTCTGCCAGACCCTTGCCTCCCTGGCCCCACGTACCTGCACAGCCTGCGGAGAGGCCGCTGGGAGAAGCCGCAGTGGGAGCTGGAGGGTGGACAGTGGACAAGAAGCCCTCTCTGTTCTCCCAACAAGGGCCGAAGTGTCTGTGCCTGGCGCCGGCCCGGCCCCGGCCCCCAGCTCGGAACTCCCGGCCGCGGCGAGGGAGCTGTTGATGTCACGCGGGAGCCAGCAGAGCTTAAGAAGGGACCGAAGTCCTCTGTTCCCTCGGGGACATCGCCTCCCCCTGGGGGGTGTGGGTAGAAGGGCGTGAGCGACAGCTGCGGGAGAGCCGGAGCGATGCTGGGGCTTGTTGGAATGCACGTGAGTGTGGGGTGGGGGTGTGTGTGCAGGTGTTTGGTGCAGAGATGTGTGTCTGTCTGTCTATCTGGTGTATCAGTGTGTCCCTGTGTGTCAAGGTATTTGTGCATCAGTGTGACCATGTTTGTGTGATTTTGTCGTACATCAGTGACTGGCCTGTGTGTCGATGTGCCTCAGTGAGTCTCTGTGTAGTATAGTGTGTGGATCCGGCAGTGTGTACCTCATACATGTTAACATGTGTGCATGTGTGTGTGTCTATGAATACACGTGTGTGACAGTGGTCTTTGTGGGTCTGTGTTCATATCGGTGTTTATCCGTAAATCTGTGTGTGTGTGTGTGTGTGTGTGTGTGTGTGTAGGGAACCTGTCTGGGAGGAGACATGTTCCCCGGGGCCTACCCAGGCCCGCTGCAGACCATCTGGGGCTGAAGATGAAGTTCAGAGACCTGGGAGCACTTTGGCTCCCGAGAACCTGCCGGTGTTTCAGGGCCTGGGTGTCTGGTTCAATCAGCCTGGCCTCGGTCTTTGCTGAACACTTGGACTTTGGGGTCCTTCCCGATGGCCCTCCAGGTTCTGACCATTGTCTCCAGAGCAGGACTGGGACCTAGCACTCTTTGCTGCAGTGCTGCAATGCTTGCACCTGGACACACCTCTCCTCTAGCAACAAAATACAAAGAAACTGTGTGGGGCTAAAAATAACTGCATGCGTGGGCAGATGGGGCAAACTTCTGAACCCAAAGGATACAAAGAGACCAAAAAAACCAATTGCCACTTTTGAGGAGCCTGGAGCAAAAGCAGGGTACTGTGCATGCCTCCTTCACTCAATACCACTTAAGGGTGGGGGCAAGATATTTAAAGTTACCCTTCCTCCCCCTACCCCTGGACACACCCCTGTGCTGTGCTTACTTGCCCCATCACATCTGATTCTTTGTGACTCCATGGACTGTAGCCCACCAGGCTCCTCTGTCCATGGGGATTCTCCAGGCAAGAATACTGGAGTGGGTTGCCATGCCCTCCTCCAGGGGATCTTCCCAACCCAGGGATTGAATCCAGGTCTCCTGCATTGCAGGCGGATTCTTTACCAGCTAGCTGGGTCACAAGGAAAGTCCAAGAATACTGCAGTGGGTAGTCTGTCCCTTCTTCAGGGGATCTGGCCAACCCAGGAATCGAATCGGGGTCTCCTGCATTGCAGGCGTATTCTTTACCAGCTGAGCTACCAAGAAAGCCCTGGACACACCCCTACTCTCACCCATGTAAGGAACAAGCTTGTCCCCTACTTAAGGAATGAGCAAGCAAAAGGATATTTTGTTTGTTCTCGCTCACCCTGCTGCAACAGGGACCCCAGAAAATCCTGCCTGAATTTCTTGCCTGGTCTCTGGTCAATTTCTATTCATTGTGAAGGTCAAGAACCCTGGTTGGTATCACCAGGAAGCAGGGTCCCTGCGGCAACCTAGCACATGACGGCTTAGTGCAATAATCAGGTACTCACAGGGTATCTTCCTCTCTCCAGGAGGTTATACGGGGTGTTCTGGGGAATGAAGGGGTTGACAGGGACTGACACGGCCCCTGCTCTTCGGGAACTTTCTGTGTGGCTGCCACATGCCACACTCAGACCTCTGTAATTCACCACAGAGGGGGGATCTGTGGAGCTGGGGCCAAGGGGGCTCGTCAGAAAGGGACCTGAGCCCAGTGGCCTTGGGGGGGGGGTCCTCTGTGGGCTTTGATGTAGGTGGGGGGAGTCATCTAAGGAAAACTCAACTGAACAGAATCAGAGCCTTTCGTTTTTTAAGAAAATGGAAATGTTGAGCCAACACACAGATGGGTAGGATATTATGTTGACAAAACATAACGCCCGGAACAAGGTCATTCTTTTCAATGACAAGACCCTGATGAAGCCTTCATTTAGGAGCACTGCTTAGAACAGGAAATCAATAATGAAAATAATAGTAACCTCAAGGTCCAAGCATAGGGCACGTTAGAATACTCGCTGACCGTAATTGTTTCCTCTCTGGGATTTACATCTTGAGAGACTGTCCCATTTTCTATGTTCTCTTTTCAGTTAAACTCCTTGAAATAGTTGTCTGGACTCAGTTCCTACTCCTTCTTCCTTTCCTCTCTTGGAGCCATTCCAAAGAGGCTGTTATCCCAACATGCTCCCAAAAGAATAGACCAGTAACCTCCATGTGCCAGAGCCAGTGATGAATTCTTTGTTCTCATGTCATTCTGTGTCTCTGAGGATATGACCCCCTTTTCCCACTTGGCGTTAGGATCTGCTGGTTTTCCTCCTACTTTGCCAATTGCTTTTTCTCCATCTTTTCTACTGGATTCCCTCTTTTTTCCCCAGAAACACTGGCCCGGCCTTTCTCTATACTTGTTTCCCAGTTGATAGCAACCAGTTTAACGGTTTTAAGTGTCGACTAAACCCCATAATTCCCAAACTCATCTCTCTAGCTCTGATACACTCCTGACTCTGGATTCTCTGACACTTCACCAGTTAGAGGTCTAGAGGCACCTCACTCTTAACATGTCCAAAACGAAAGTCCTGACTTTCATTCTTTCCACTCTCCCCAGCCTGCTCCTCCATTGACATCTATCTCCGTAATGGTACTACCACTTACTCAAAAGTTCTAACCAGCAACTATAAATTGATCCTAGAAACTTTGCACCTTCACCCTGCTTCCACCACTACACCATAAAATCACCTTAGACTTTATCTTCAAAATCCCACATATATGTGGGATCTAGAAAAATGGTACAGATGAGCTTATTTGCAGGGCAGGAATACAGACACAGATGTAGAGAATGGACATGTGGACACAGTGGGAGAAGGGGAGGGTGAGATGAATTGGAAGACTGGGATTGACATATATACACTACTATGTGTAAAACAGAAAACTAGGGGAAACGTGCTATAAAAAGCACAGGAAGCTCAGCTTGCTGCTCTGTGATGACTCAGGTGGGTGGGATGGGGGTAGGTAGGAGGGAGGTCCAAGAGGAAAGGGATATATGTACGCATATACCTGACTCACTTCATCATACAGCAGAAACTAACACAACACTGTAAAGCAATTATATGCTAGATAAATAAATAAATGAAACTAAATCTATCCAGACTCTACAGCTGCAACCACCTGGCCCTGAGCCACCATCATCACTTGCATGGATTATTGCACTCACTTTCCCAATGTGTTCCTATTTCTTACTTGACCCTCTACAATCTTTCTTCACCAAAAACCAGAGTGACTCTTTATAACTGGAGGTCAGATCATGTGACTTTGTTGCTCAAAAACTCCAGTGTACTTGCCACCAAATTTAGGATTAAAATCCAGTCTTTACCACAGTCTACGAGATTCCACGTGACCTGGCTCCTGTCTCCCTTTCCTCCTTGGTCTCCAGGCTCTCCCTTTCACTACGCTCCAGCCTGGCTTCTTTGCTGTCCCTCAAACCCACAGAGCACCCTCTGACCTCCTGCCCCTTGCCCTTACATTTCAGTGTGCTTAGAATACTCTTCCCCCAGACATCTGCGTGATCGCCTTCCACTCACATCACAGAGGTCTCTGCTCAAACGTCACCTCCCAGAGAGGCCCTTTCCACGACCAATTGTCCTGGTTAGGGGTTTCCCGGGATGTGAGATTTTCAGTGTTTCAACCAGTGCAATCCTGGGCAAACCAGGATGGTTGAACACTCTGCAATACCAGTCCCACCCGTTCCCCATCCACATTTTTTTGCTTTATATTTTACTTTACAACAACAATACTTTACTTTACAACTTTACTTTACATCACTTTCTGACACCTTATCTTACAACGCTTTGTTTATTTTTTGTCTTGAACTTGAACATTGGCTCTGCAAGAGCAAAGGCTTCTCTTATTCACCCTGAATCTCTATCATCCAGATCAGAGCCTGGGATAGGGTTGGAGCACAGTACATATGTGACTAATGAATCGAGGAATGAATTGAAAAGATAAATTAGAGTACATCTACAATTTGGAAAATCACCCAGTTAAAAAATGACATATTGGCCTATGTAAACGGAAATGGGAACATATATGTAATACAATGTCAAGGCAAAAAAAGCAGGTTTCCAAATGGTAGGTGACCAATGGTAGGTGACTTTGTTAAGAAAATAAAGACATAATGCACATAACCACCAAAAAATGGCTGGAGGGACATGACCCAAGGTGACAGTGGGGTTGGGTTACCTTAGTTATCTTTTTATCTTTGTACCATTGCGTAAAAATTCTCAAGGTGGTGCTGTTCATTTACTACTTGGGTGCTAAGTCCTGGTGGGAACTTTGACAGGCTCATTGCCCACCACCACACTCTCCCATCACCTTGACTGTGACGCCCACACCTGAGTAGTTCTCAGCGTCTTTCTCTCCTGCACCACTGCCTTCTGATTTTCTGGCTAGAGGTTGAATGAGCATCAGCATTTTCTCCCAGTTCTTTAGACTTACAGAGACTCCGCAAACTCTTGGGAGGTGGTCCAAGTTCCTGAGAGCCCTCAAGCCTGTTCCTTCCTCTAACTTGCCCCAGCCTAGATGTGCAGCCTTCTGCCCCATCACTCCATGTTCCTGCCCGCGTCTTCTGGACCTGTTGGATGCAGTGGGAATGCGGGGGGCGGGGGTGGTCACACAGGTCCCTCTCTTTGGAACACCCTCTCAACCAGATGCTCCGCTAACCCTTTGCATCTGTCCTCACCAGCCTTTCCCATGAGCTTCACCAGACCACCCCCAATCCCATGACCCCTTCCTTCCTTGTGCCCACTTCTGTTGCTAGTCTTCACTCTATTGCTGTTTATCCATTTACAAGCCGCCCAGCGCCTAGCAATGACACACCAGTGACATTACGTATCACTTCGGTCTTATTTTGTTTCCGCAGTGCCATGGGTTAAGAACTATCATCATTCTTGTTTTAAAAAGGAGGAAACAGGCACAGAGAGGTGAAGTGATGTCACTCAGACATCTAGGTACTTAACGATATAACTGGATTTGAAACCAGCCAGTCTGACACCAAAGCCCATAGTCTGGAATTTCAGGGAGAAGTTAGGAATTTAGAAAAGGAAGAAAGGGGGACTTCCCTGGTGATCTAGTGGTTAAGACTCTGCACTTCCTATGCAGGGGGTGCAGGCTCAAGCTCTGGTTGGGGAACTAAGTTCCCACACGCTGCGTGGCACTGCCAAGAAATTAAACAAACATTTACCATTTTTTTTAATTAAAAAAGGAAGGAATGAAGTTAGTGGGAAGGAAGCAAGGATGAAATGGATTCGTTAGGAAGGAAGAAAATTAGGCAACACAGGTAGAGAATTAGCTGAGAGGGAAGGAAGGAAAGAAAAGAAGAAGGAAGGGAGGGAAGTGATAGGAAGCAAAAAATGAAGGAAAGGAGTTAGGGAGGGGGGTGTCAAAAAGGAAAGGAAGTCAGGATGGGAGTTAGGAAGGAAATTAGCTAGGTAACTAGTTTCCCATTTTGGCAGACAAACACGTTGGCAGGCAGATGTCCTGCTCACGGTGGAGTCACTCACCTGAACAAAACAAGGTCCCGCTCAAGTCCTGGGCTCCGGCCCCGTACCCAGCTCTGCCTTCCAGGCTCTCTGCATGGTCCCTCTGACCCACAACCCAATCCTGACTGGCCGAACAACCTTCCCAGGCAGGAGCGACCTGTCACCCACTCGCTCAGGCTCCCAAACCAGCTGAAGTTCAACCTTCAGCCCTGCTGGCTGGGCACTGGCTACCGGGCTTTCCGGTTACTAATTAACTGCTGGACCTGAATCACAATGCTGGCGGTGTCCACTGGCTTCTTCACCGGGCCCTGCCCTGGGGACCGTCTTTTAAAAGGTACAGCACAACTTACGTTGTGTGACCTTGGGCAAGTGACTCCAGCTCCCAGAACCTCGGGTGAATCTGTGATGCTGTCCAGCAGGGAGGGGCTCTGAAGTCCCTTTAACATTGTCACATTTCATTCTCTGAAATCTTGCCCCCACCAACCCCAGCTCCAAGTCCTGCTCAAATGCTGACTCTTTCTACGTAGCCTTCCCTGATTCCATTAGCAGAGTCACTATCCCTTCCACTTAGAGCCTGAGAAATTGACCAAGGAAGGCACTTGTTTTGCACGGTTCTCACTAATGGGGACCCCCAGCCTCTTTGATTAGCCCAATCGTGGATCCATCTGGGGAAGAGCAGCTCATTTGCCCGCTGTGCCAGCCCGGCCACCTGATACCCCTGGAACTCTCTTGTGTTGAGCCAAATCCTGGGCCCAGAGCTCACCTGCCCCAGCACTGCCTGGGCACCGACCTGGGAGGAGTACCCTGTCTGAATGGAGACCCATGCCCCACTTTGCCCTTTGGAGAACTGAGACTCAGGGACCAGGGCTCAGCTCGCCCCAGGCTTTGTCCTGTTTGATCTGAAGCTGCCCAGACTGAGCATTCTAACTCAGAGCAGGGGTGGAGCCTGGATTGCTGGACAGGTGAGCAAAGCTTTGCCCTGTGTCCCCCTTCTCTGCCAATGCAGGGGACATTGGTTTGATTCCTGGTCTGAGAAGATCCCACACGCTTTGGGGCAACTAAGTCCTTTGCCACAACTACTAAGCCCAAATGCCTAGAGCCTATGCTCCACAACAAGAGAAACCCACGCACAGCAACAAAGACCCAGTGCAGCCAAAAATAAAAATTTTAAAATGTCAACAACTTCCCAGTCATTCCAGGGCCTTAGAAACTGGTGATGTGCTCTGGACAGCTCTGCCTGCCTCACTCCTCCGCCAGCACACACAGCAGCAGTTGCCTGGCTTTGGCCCAGAGAGGGGCAGCGGCTGGCTCTAGAGCACCGGGCAAATCAGGGCAGATCCCAGGGTCCTGCCTCTTTCCTGGTCTGAGCTGCTCCTCCTCTGCCAACCTCCTCCTTTCTTCCAGCCAGTTTGAAAAAAACCCCACAAGATGGTATTGCGTAAACAGTATGGAAGCATTCCAACACACCAAAGACCTTGAAATAAAAAGTGAAAACTTCTCCTCCAGCCTATCTTCAACCTCATTTCCAGAGATAACTGCTATTAACTCAAAGGTGACTTTTCTTTCAGACTTTTGCCTACACCTTCATCTGCATATCTCATCCACACCCCCCCCCATCCCGCTGAAAAATGGACCATACTGTACATATTGTTCAGCAACTCGCTTTTTCCCCTCAGACACAACTCTCCATGTCAACACATGTGTACATGCCGCATGCTAAGTCACTTCAGTCATGTCCAATTCTGTGTGACCCACAGACTGCAGCCTGCCAGGCTCCTCTGTCCGTGGGATTCCCCAGGAAAGAATACTGGAGTGGGTTGCCATGCCCTTCTCCAGGAGATCTTCACCCACTCAGGGATGGAGCTCTCCTAAGTCTACCTGCATTGGCAGGTGGGTTCTCTACCACTAGTGCCACCTGGGAAGCCCGGGTCAACACATACAGCATTTTAAAGACATCTGTATCAGGGACTCCACACTTCTCCTGCAGGGAGCATGAGTTTGTCGGGGAATTAAAGGTCCTGCACGCCTCGCTGTATCACATTCCTAATGTGGGATTAATTTCCCCACTACTATTTTCTATCCTCTGTTCCTTTGCTGATGGACACTCAGACTGTTAACCAAAATCACAGTAATTCTAACGAGCCTGCAGAGAATATCTCTGTGTTAATATCGTGTGACCTTGGCAAGTGTTTCTTTCTGGTAAACTCCTGCAAGTGGGAGTTCTGGGTTCATTTTGACCTACCTACCAAGTTACTCTAAAAAGTTGTACCAACTGACATGCTATCACTGGTGGTGCTTAAACTTGCCCTTTCCTCTCAAAGATGCTGCAGAAAATAGCCAAGGCCACTCCTTCCCTGAGGCCACGGCAGTAAGGCATTCCCCCTTCCTCCCTTCATTTTCCTTTTTCTTTTCCCTCTCAATCTCCCTGTATCCTCTCTTTCAGCTGGCTGGCTTCTGTAGCTTGGATGTGATGGTCAAAGACTTGTTCTCAGGGATAAGAAGCGGGAACAAGACTGAACCAGTGGGAGTCCACCACTGTGAATACTCCCTCCACTTTGGCATCCCTCGGCCCACTTTTCCCTGCTTTATCTGTCCCGCCCCATCCCTGCTCCTGCCAATACCCCCACCTACACATACCCTCTCACACCTGCAGATTCATCCATAGGCAGAGGGAGATCAGGGGTCAGGATCGAGAAGCCTGTTATCCATGTGGATTGAGTGCAAGATCTTTGGGTCAACAGAGTTCACACACAGGCTAGAGATGAGGCCCCCCCCACCACTTACTTTTCTTTTAGAAGAAAAAGATTTTCAGAAAGTGATAAATGTACAGCATTTTAAAAATGGAGCTGGACTATGAGGCAGATAATGAGAAAGGTCTGTTCCCCGTCTCCTTCCTTATGGACAAGGAATGTGCTTTAGCTGCTTCCTTTGGTAATTTTTAAAAATGTATTTAGTTTTAATTGAAGGATAGTTGCTTTACAATATTGTGTTGGTTTCTGCCACACATCAACATGAATCAGCCATAGGTATACATGTGTCCCCTATCCCTCTTGAGCCTCCCTCCCACCTCCCACCCCATCCCACCCCTCTAGGTTGTCACAGAGCTTCCTTTGGTATTTATTAATACTTCCACATGTCTAAATAGCATGATTACACTGAGATTCCCTCCATCTGTCACTTTTCAGAAATTCTCAAGTGGTTTCCTTACAATAATTCCATCTTGCCCATCCAAACATTCACCTCTGCTTTTCCTAAAATTAATTGGTCATTGCCTCATTTGATTGCTTGAAATATTCAATGTATACCTCTGCATATATTGCATACCTGTACAAACACATATGCAAATAATTCTCAAATGCTCTGATAGAGCTGAAAATAGCCTCCTAATACAATAATATTGGGTTAGCCTAAAAAAATTCAATCAAGTTTTTCTGTAATATCTTAGGGAAAAACCTGAATGAACTTTTTGGTCAACCCAATAAATTAATTTGAGTTTGTTTGGTTGTTTTTTATTCTCATCCTTTCTGGAGATTTTCATCCTTCTCTATTCACCTGGACAACTGCTCAGTTGTCAGCCTGGCCCTTCTTTTTCCATCACTCTGGAAATTCCCTTTGTCTTTCTCTTTTTTAAAACAATTAAAAAAATTTTTTTGGAGTGTGCCATGTGGCATGCAGAATCTTATTAATACTTCCACGTGTCTAAATAGCATGATTTAGATGAAACCATGCCCCCTGCAGGGGAAACGTGGAATCTTAACCGCTGAACCAGAGAAGCCCTTTCTTTGTCCCTCTCCTTGTTGGATGTCCTATTTCCTGGATCCTATGGGTGTCCTCTTTTTTACTCAACTGTTAAAACTGTGGTTAAATCTATGTAAATAAAATTTGCCATTTTAACCATTAAGAAGTGGACAATTCAGTGTCATTAAGTACTCACAGTGTTGCGCAAGCATCATCATTAGCTCTTTCCAAAACTTTTTCATCACCCCTGAGAACAACTGTGTGGCCAGTAAGCAGTAACTCCCTCTTCACCCAGCACCTGGTAACCTCCACTCTACTTTCTGCCTCTATAAATGTGCCTATTCTAGATATTTCATGTGAGTAGAATCATACAATATTTGTCTTTTTGTGCCTGGCTTATTTCACTTAGTGTAATATTTTCAAGATTCATCCATGTTGCTTAGTCCATTTTGTGGTTGAATAATATTCCACTGTATGGATAGATATACCACACTTTCTCTGTCTATTCGAGGATTTCCAGGTGGTGCCAGTCAATGCAGGAGACATAAGAGATGTGGGTTCAATCCCTGGGCAGGGAAGATCCCCTGGAAGAGGGCATGGCAACCCACTCCAGTATTCTTGCCTGGAGAATCCCCATGGACAGAGGAGCCTGGCGGGCTAGAGTCCATGGGGTCGCAAAGAGTTAGACACGACTAAAATGACTTAGCACGCACACACGTCTATCTATTCATCTATATTTTGTCTACCTATTCATCTATTAATGGGCTTTTGGGTTGCTTCCACCTTTTGACCATGGTGAATAATACTTCAGTGAACACTGGCATATAAATAATCTGTCTTCAAATCTTTTAGATATATGAAAAGTGAGAGTGAAGTTGCTCAGTCGTGTCCGACTCTTTGTGACCCCATGGACTGTAGCCTACTGGGCTCTTCCATCCATGGAATTTTCCAGGGCAAGAGTAAAGGAGTGGGTTGCCATTTCCTTCTCCACTTTAGATATATACTTAGGAGTAAAATTGCTGGCTAATACGTGCTGTGTGTGTACTAAGTAGCTTCAGTCATGTCCGACTCTTTGAGACTCCATGAACTGTAGCTGGCCAGAGTCCTCTGTCCATGGGATTCTCCAGGTGAGAATACTGGAGTGGGTTGCCATGCCCTCCTCCAGGGGATCTTTCCGACACATGGACCAAACACCCTGTCTCTCATGTCTCATGTATTGGCAGGCGGGTTCTTTACCACTAGTGCCACCTGGAAAGTCCACTGGGTAGTATGGTAATTCAATATTTAGCTTTTTGAGGAGCCAAACTGTGCCAAACTTTTCACAGTGGCTGCACCATTTTACATTCCAGCCAGCAGCTTCTTCACATCCTTTCCAGCAATTATTATTTCCCTTTATTTTATTATAGCGATCCTGGTAGGTGTGACATGGTAGCTCATTGTGGTTTTGATTTGCATTTTTCTGATACTAATGATGTTGAACATCTCTGTGTGTTCTAGCCATTTGTGTATCTTTGGAGAAATGTTCAGTCAAGTCCTCTGGGATTTTTTTTTTTTTTTTGGATTGTCTTTTCGTTGTTTAGTTTTAGGTATTATTTATATATTTTAGATATTAAACTCTGGTCGGATATGTAATTTGCAAATATTCTTTCCCATTCTGTAGGCTGTTGTTTCAACTTTTTCATTCAATATACAGAAGGTTTTAATCTTGATGAAGTACAATTTGTCTGATTTTTTTGTTGTTGCTTGCACTTTTGGTGTCACATCTAGAATCCACTGTCAATTCCAAGGTCATAAAGATTTACCTCTGTTTTCTTATAAGGGTTTTATGGTTTTAACTGCTATTTGGGTCATCGATCCATTTGGAGTTCATTTTTTATAGATTGTAAGATAGGCATCCAACCTCACTTTTTCACAAGTAGAAATCTTGGTGTCCTGTTCCTTCCCCATTGAATGGACTTGACGCTGTTATCAAAAATCAGTTGGCTTTAAACAAAAATTTAAGAAAATCATTTGGCTGCTGGGATGTCCCCGGAGGTTCAGTGATTAAGATGCCATACTTCCAATACAGCGGGCACCAGTTCCACCAGTTGCTGGTATAGGGAAATAGGATCCCACATGCCGAGCAATACTGCTGAAAGATTAAAAAAAAAATCAATTGGCCATGAATGTATGGATTTATTTCTGGACTCTCAGTTCTATTCAGTTCTTCTTTATGTCTGCCCTTATGCCAGTATCATCCATTTTGATTACATTACCTTTGTAGTAAGTTTTGAAACTAGGAAGTCTGAGTCCTCCAACTTTGTTCTTTTTCAAGATTTTGCCACTTGCAATTTCATACAAATATGAGAATCAGCTTATATATTCTTGCAAAAAAGTCTACTGGAATTTTGTTCGAGTTTACACTGACTCTATAGATCACTGTGTGCAAGTATTGATGTTTTAGCAATGTTAAGTCTTCCTACCCATGAATATTGTCTTGCCGTTTATTTGTCATGTTGAGGAATTTTCCTTCTATTTCTAGTTTTCTGACAGTTTTTATTGTGAAAAGGTGTTGGATTTTTGTCAAATGCCTTTTCTGTTAATATATCAATCGAGGTGATGATACACTTTCCCATTCATTCCAGTAAAGTGGAATATTATATAGATTGACTTTCTTATGTTGAAAAGACGTATCTTTGAATTCCTGGGATTTTTCTCTTTCTTGATATACTCTTTTCATTTTGATGGAACACATTCTCCAGTGGCTTTCTGGGGAAAGGTGCATGGGAGGTGAAAGTTTGAAACCTTGAATATTTGAAAATGTTCTGCTTTCATATTTGATTGACAGCTTGACTGGGTACAGAATTTTTCTTTGAAACTGTGAAGACATTGCTCTTTTCTCTTGCTTCCAGCATAGCTGTTGAGGTCAATGCTATTGTACTTCATGTTCCTTTGGATGTGACCTGTTTTATTCCCTCTGGGAGCTTTTAGATGTCCTCTTTGTTCTCATTATTCTGACATCTCACAATAATATAGCTTGGTATCATTCCTTTTACATCCACTGGCCTGGGCATGCAGTGGGATCTTTCCATCTGTCTCTCTGTGAAATTTCCTTTTTTAAGTTCCTGTTTATTATAATAATTTATTTGTTCTCTCAATGGCATTTCTATTAGTTGTATATTGGATTTCTACTTAGTCCTCTAATTTTCTTCAGTTCAGCTCAGTTCAGTCTCTCAGTCGTGTCCGACTCTTTGAAACCCCATGGACTGCAGCATGCCAGACTTCCCTGTCTATCACCAACTCCGGGGCTTACTCAAATTCATGTCCATTGAGTTAGTAATGCCACTCAATCATCTCACCCTCTGTCATCCTCTTCTCCTCCTAATTTTCATCTCTTTTTTTATTTTACTTTTGGGACAATATCAACTTAATCTTTCAACCCTTGTGCTGAATTATCTCTGCAATCACATCTGAAATTTCCAAAAGTCCTTATTTGTCTCTCAATACCATTTCTTTTCCTTTTATAGCAGCCATGGCTGATAGATGGTTAACTTTGGACAAAGGGAAGGATCAGTTTTCCCACTGTGATAGGTAGGAAAGAAGGAAGGATGGATGCAGGTAGGAGGGAACTGGCAGATAAGGTGGCAGGAAGGTGGGGTATTCCCTCTGATGACCTCTGTTTTCTCTATGACATAGATGGTGAGGACATTTACTGAGACAGAGTGAAAGGTAACAGGGTAGTTGGTTTGAGGAGCAAGGTAAAAGGAAGTCAGAGTTAATCCACCCCCACCCCAAATTCCAGCTGCTTCCTGGGCAGCCGTAAGGGTTGAAGCCAAAGAACATCAGTCCACCATGGTTCCAACTTGCTCAGTAAGATAAATTGCTGGTTAAAGTGTGGGAGAGATGGGCTCTTAGGCAGCTCCATGGCTGGCATTCTTCTAGCCCAGCAGTCTGGAAGAGCAGCAGAGCCCAGGAATTAAGGATGCTGCTGGCGTTGATGTGATGGACTATTTCTGCCCCTTCAGCATCTGCTCACACCATCTCTGGGAACCTTAACAAATTCTAACTGTTCATCTTGACATTTCCCCATCCCTCAATTTGAGGTCATTTAAAAAGCCTGGAGGAACTTCCCTGGTGGTGCAGTGGATGGGAATCTGCCTGCTACTGCAGGGCACACGCGCCCCGTCACTGGTCTGGGAGGATCCCACCAGCTGCGGAGCGACTGAATCCGCGAGCCACAGCTACAGAAGCCCGTGTGCTCCAGGGCCCGTGGTCTGCAACAGGAGGAACCACTGCAATGGGAAGCCCATGCACCACAACTAGAGAGTAGCCCCTGCTCGCTGCAACTAGAGAAAACCCATGCACAGCAACGAAGACCCAGCGCAGCAAAACAAAAACAAAACAAGAAGAAAAAAAAAAAAACAAACCCGGAAAACCTGGAGGCTTCATGGAATTTTCCACTCTTGACCATTTATAAACTGTCAAGGATCAGGTCATTTTCACACTATTCTCAAGGGGTGCCCATTGTTTACATTATGTTGACTAATATGACTATTATGTAGCCATCTATCTTTATCCTTTATTTCTTATCTTTAGAATAAAAATCAGATGCTTTAGGACCTCTAACAGCTTTCTCATGTTACAATAAAGAATGCTTTATTCTCTCCATTAATGGAACAGTAATTCATTTTGTGCTTTCTGGATCTCTGACCATGAAAATAGAAACAGACTCTGACAGCAAACCATCCTATTCTTCAAGTTTATTTATGTTGTTTCAATATACTGACAAAATACACCACATTTTGTTTGTAAATTTTTCTCTCTCAAGAGTGACTGTATCTTTAACCAGAAGATTCTCTTAAAGAACACGCACGCGTGCGTGCATGCATGAACACACACACACACATACACACACAGGCACACTCTCACAAGGCAAGTACGAAAAAACATAACTCCACCAAAGTGCGTGTGAATGAAAGTGCAAACAGGCTTCATTTTCCAACTCTAGGATCATTCTCTCTGCTTCAGAAATTAAACAGAAAGCGTCTTGCTGTCCTAAGCCAGGGCAAGGGCTGGGAGAGGCTGCCAGGGCCAAAGTATAGGCGGTTCTTGCAGCTGGAGAGCAGGTCAGAGGGCACAGGCCAAGGATGCCAGCTCCCTCCCTTCATCCCTCACTGTGTGCCCAGGCCATGGTGTAACGATCTCATCTGGGGAAGGGAGGGGGTGAAGGGCCAGTGGGGTGGACAGAAGCCAGATTTCTCATCCCCCCCTTTATTTTGATGATTTGATTTCTTTTCAGAGTTTGACATTGGTGCAAGACAGTGCTGAGGTCCAAATTCAGGGGCCCTTGGTCCATCTTGTCTTTCCTGTAGACAAGGGCTAGGACAGCGGAGGGCAGACCCACCTGGCTCAGCCGTCCCAGCTGTGCTTCTTAGACGTGGGGAGGCCCCACAGCACGGCTGTGTGTGCCTGCTGTTTTCCCACGCCAGAACCAGCGAGAGCTCTCGGTCTCATCGGGGAGCAGACGGGGCCATGGAGCTGGTGGGTTTCAGTGCCACCCGAGCAACCAGGACAGAGGCTCAGACGGGCTCCTCCTTCCTCGTGGGCAAGCGGACGCCCATGCAACCTCGGTAAACCCAGACCCCTGCCCAGGGCAGGGCCGGGCCAAGCCTTCCCGGGAAGGTGGTGTCTCAGGTCTGTCCGCAGCCCTGCGGCAGTGCAGCAGGGGGCTGAATGGCTGCCCTGGTCCAGCGACCTGAGCCTCCATGGGAGAGGGTCCTCTCCTGGGCCGGGGCAGGAACTCAACAGAGCTTTGGGTTTCCCAAAGATAAAGCTTCATATTTTCACAATAGCCCTTGACATTTTCCCATACCGAACCTCACCTCTGCACCCTGACAAGCACATCTCAGAGTGCCCGACACACACCTGCACGTATGTATCATGTGGCGGAGACAAGGGGTCTGGGGGAGGTCCCTGGCTCCACAGGAGCTTGGCGGTGGCACCTCACCTCTGTGGGTACGGCCGGGTCCTACCAGGGCCTCTGCCCCCTGCCCCTGTAGGTTGGGAGGCAGGTTTGGCAGTGGCTCAGTGGAGGCCACACTTGGACAGAAAGGTCAAAATCCCAGAGCCGCGGCAGGTACCCGGCTGGCAATGCAAGAGAGATGGAGGGTGGTAAGAGAAGCTTAAGGGACATGGAGAATTCAAAGCTAGAGGAATTCACCTTCTTCCCAACTCCCACCTTTTAAGAGTCTTTGTAAGACTTCTCAAAACCAAGACATCTAAGAGACAGGTTGAATGTGACGGCATGGGGGGGGAGGTGCATGCCAGGCAGAGTGCATCCCAGGCAGGCATTCCCATGGCAAAAGGCCTGGCAGGCATGGGGCCCTTACGTCCTGGCAAACACGCTGGCTGAGACCCATGGCAGCAGGGAAGGATGCTCTGCTCTGCTTTGAGAGCCGCCATGTCTGCCGACCACCTTGCAGGCCCATGGCCTGGAATTATCTGATGTACCCAGGGGGTTGGCCTTGGCTACTTAGCTGGCCAGCCTGCCTCCCCTCCACAGTTGACACAGGAGGGGTGTGTGGGGACATCTGGGGAAACTTAGCCTCTGCTGCAGAAGCCAAACTGGTTCTAACCACCCCTCTGTTGGAAACAAGACAGGGCATGGGCGAGCGGTCCAGAGCTGGGCACGCTGAAGAAGGCATCCTGGCTCAGAATTCCCCACTTCTGGGCAAGAGCCAGAAAGGCATCTACAACCCTCAATGGATGCTATGAAGACATACCTCTGGGAATGTCTGGGAAAACCAGACAGCAGAATGAGGGCAACAAAACCTGCAGACAGAAACAGGGGAGGTGCTTTTTTGAATAAATGTGTTTGCGGCAGGGTGGCTTCCTGGAAGGAGGAAAGGAGATGGGGGAAAAGCACAGAGAGATGCCGAAGAGAGAAGGGCCTCAGGTTGAAGGACTCCCGTTCTACTAGACTCTCTTTTAACTGCTGAGAGAAAGACCCTTCGGTGATGAAACAGGTCGCTGGAGAGGTGGGGCCGTCGTGGCTGGGGCACCTTCAACCTTCGCCATCAGTAACGCTCCCGAGGCCCGCTCGCACCCTCACTGGTGTGCCTGGTGGTGGATGAGCTCCAGGACTCGGGGGCTAGGACTCCATCCTCTCCAGGGCTCCTCTGCTACCCTGTACCTTGCAGGGAGTGGCCCCGGAGAGAAGCACCACCCTGGTTAAGGGCCAGAGGGTGGGGGGAGCGGGGGCGGGGCTCAGGTGGGATGGGAGGAACTCATTGGGGAAGGAGCGTCAGCTGCGGAGGGAGGGCCCAGCCCTGAGCCAGTCACTTTAAGGTGTCGTCGGCGTTTTTGAACATGAGAATGGCGTTATAGATCTTCAAGGCTGGGCCCAGCTTGACGCTCATGATCTTCACAATGTCCGCCTGTGTCAGCAAAAGGAAGGCCTCGCCGTCAATCATCTGAGGGTTCGGGAGGGAGGTGGAAAGCGGAGAGGGGAAGGAGGAGGGCGGGGGTATGCGTGGGGGATGGGGAGGGAGAGAGAAGATGGGCGTGAAGGACAGGTGTGGGGAGGGGCGGCGGAAGGCGGGGAGAGGAAGGAAAAAGGAGAAAGGACAAGGAAGGGAGGGAGGAAAAAAGACAGCGATGGGGACAGAGAAGGAAAGAAAGACATCCGCTGGTCTCCCCGTGTCCACACACACACAGTCTCTCTCTCTCTTCCGGCTGGCTGGTGTGGATTTCAGAGTATGTTTGCAAAACACTCTGCCCCCTCACTGACAGGGGCTTCTAAGAACCTGCTGTTGCTGTCCTCATATAAACCCACGAGTCTACGTCAGTGCCGTGAATAGTAAACCAGCAGACACCGCGGGCAATCCCACGGGATGTGGGCTAAGCTCTACCTGTTACCTGTGAGCTCTTTGTGAGAAGAAAAGGCAGGGTGGGGAAGGAAGAGAGGAAAAGAGAGAGATTTAACCTGAATCTAACCAAGCCTCTGCACCCGATGTCCAGTTTATAAGAAACACAGGGGAGAGTGGAATTAGTTAAATGACACTTCGAGGAAGCAATGAAACAAGTCTACAAGTTCACATTCACCAAGACTGTTTTCAATGTTGTGAAAAAAGAGACAAACAGAGGGCAACTATTCTAGAACAGAAGATACCTAAGAGCCGTGATGACCCAGATCAACTGTGTGAACCTTGCTTGCGTCCTGGCTCAAAACTACCAACTGCAAAAGATATCCCAGGCACGAGCAGGGAAATCTGAATACAGCAGAACACAGGTGATATAAAGCAGCTATTGCCCGTTTGTTTGGTGGGATAACAAGGTGGTGGTTATGCAGAGAAAGACTTTAGTTTTTAAGAGATGTGTGCTCATCACCAGACTGGATAGGCTACCCATCAGACCACTGATCCTGAATTGGAGCAGATCCAATTTCTCACTCATGAAGCATTCCTCTAATGACTGGTCTGTCCCAGCTGGAATGAATCCTGACTCATGTCCCACAAAGCATCACTTCAGCCAGAGAAAGCCCATTCCTGGAGTAGCATCCCCTCTGGGGATGACAGATGATGTAGACCAGACCCTGGAGAAGGCAAACCTCAGACCTTGCAAAGGTCCCCCTCTACCCTGGGTACACTCTACTGGATGTCGCTGGGCCACCAGCACACTGTCCCCCTTTGGCATTGCTTTCTTGTATCACAAGAAAATGCTTTCTTGTATTTCAGATCATGCTGAACTGAAATACACAGCAGATGCTCAAGGGAGAGACTGCTCTTCTCCTAAAAAGGGGAGAAAGCCCCAGGACCAAACTTCGGGGTGATTCCATGGCTGGCTAAGCCCCTGAACTCAAAGAGCACTGATTTACAACCTGTCACCACCCAAAGGAAGACCTCTAATGGATGCTACATCTTCTGCTCTGTCTCATTAAACACGTGCAGAAAAGACTTGGTGCAAGACAGAAGGCTTAGCACAAGTTGTATAAGGATGGGAAGCCTTATTAATATTAGACATGACAGAATCAAGCTTTTAAACAATGAGACCATGAAACCAACAAGAGATCATTTAATAGGGATACATGTAAAGTTTTACATTAAGGCTAATACCAAGAAACCTCCAGTGGTACTAGTAATACACTGGAAGATTTAGTGAGACTATAGTAGACAACTGATAGAAGGGGCAACTTGGGGACTTTCATGAACTCCAAGCTGGTGTAACGTGGCTATAATAAAGCTCGTGTGAACTTCTGCCAACAAAAATACAGGGCTCAAATCTGGAGAAGGAGAAAACTACCCAAAGGCCTGTTAACAGGAGAACTGTGGGATATTCATAACACAGAGCACTGCTCACGATAAAAAGGAGCTGAATACCAGTTACACGTAATGCAGATGAACCTCCAAACACTACACTGAAGAGACAAATGCAGAAGACTGTGTGCTGTGTGATTCCACTGAGATGAAGTTCAAGAACAGATAAACTAATCTATGGGGCTAGAAATCAGAACAGCGGTTGTCTATGGGAGCTCACAACAGGGGTCAAGAAAGAACTTTCTGGTATGATGGATGTTTCATATCTGATTGACATATTGGGTTCAGGGTGTACACATTTCACAAAACCTGTAGAATTATACTTTTGAGAAGCATAGTTATATATGTGTGTGTACATTTCACTCCATGCATATTTTACCTCCATTTAAAAAACCTAGGTGTCAGCTCATCAGGTGTAGCCACTCTCTTGGGGACCACCATCATGGGGGATGCTGATAATGGGGCAGGGGATACATGGGAACTCTCTGCACCTTCCTCTCAATTTTGCTGTGAACCTAAAACTGCTCTAAAAACATGTAAAGTCTTTTTAAAAACAAAAGGAACGAGCACCCAGAGGATCAGTAGCCCAGTGTGTTCTGTGTTGATCAGAGGGCATCTGAAACACAGGGCTCTACACACAGTCTGACAAGAAGATCACGAACCAAGAAGGAGAGGAGCTTGGGAGGGCCACCACCCAAGGGTCGATGAAGAAACTGGCCATGTTGGGCCTGGATAAAGAGATGCTTCCTGGGAAAGAGTAGACTTCTTTCTCTTGGGCACCTATAGGCGGCATCTTTGGGGAGCTGAGACTACATTCTCTTAGGTGAAGAGGGTACATGTAGTCTTTGGAAGGAATTCCTAAATAAACTCAAAAGGTCTCATCTGATTTCAAACTCTACAAATTACGAAAGTCATGATAAAGGTTTTTATTTAAGGACAACTACACAGTGAAAGTCAGAACCACTATTGGCTGAGCCCTCTCTCTATCGGGCCTGTGGCTATATATAGACACTAGTGACATAGTTACACTAGACATTCTGGTACCAGGATCCACTCATCAATTCCAGTGCTCATGTGGCCCTGCAAGGTAGTCATCATTATACCCATTTTATCTCTATTTTACAGGTGAGGAGATGCAGACTCAAAAGACATCTAATAGGCAGAACCAGAATTCACACCCACCTGCTCACGAAGCTAGTGGTTTTTCACCTACAACTCACTGCTTCTCATCTTTGGTAAGCTTTTGGGTCTTAATTTTATGTGTGTGTTAGCATCCTTGCAGTAAACAGCGATAGTCGTGTCAGTCAAAATACATTTTAATTGGCTGCCATTAGGGAAGCTAAGTTTGGACAGAGAGCAAAGTAGTGAATGGAATCATGTTTCTGGGATGGTTTCCCTTCCAGCTGACAGTCTGAACAGAGGGTTGGGTTCCCAAGCCGGGCCGTGGTCATCCGTACCAGGTTTTTCCCAAAGACATGGGTCACTGACTGATCCCCCCGACCTCAGGTGGGACAACAGAGGTCCTCCCTAGCTGGAGGCAGTGCTGGGGAGGGTGCCCACACCCTGCCATCTCAATGACCGTGACCCTGCTCAGTTCCCACCCTGCACCAAGCACCCACCTCATCCCTGAAGAGCCGCGCTTGGTCCTCACACCCTGTCAGGGTCTGAACGAAGCCGAAGACCTTGGAAATCAAAGGAGACATGTTGCCAAGGGGACGGGGCTCGGGAGAGGAGGGAGGAGGTGCCCCTGAATGGCATTGGTGCCTTCTGGGCTCTGACAGTGTAATTTTTGTTAGCAGCCCCAGAGGATCCTGATTCTCTGTGTCGCTGCGGGCCCAAGGTGAGGCCATTTGCTCCCAAGGCCCTGGGCTGAGCTGGTCTCTCCTGCTGGATTGGCGGCATGTCCCCCTCCCCACCCCCCAGGATGGGCCTATCAAATGGTGCTCAGGCAGCCCCCACTGGGCAGCTGGGAGAGGCTGTGGACGGAGGGATGATGAGTCAGGAGCGGTATGGGGCTTCCGCCTGACGGGGCCCTTTCCTGAGCCCTCCCGCCGGGGCATGGTGAGAGCAAAGAGGAGGCAGAGGAAGAGGGAGGGGTCCCCGCCCCTCACCTCATCAATGGTCCACTTGGCGACTGTCGAGGCCGAGATGCCCGCCACGCCAGGCAGGAGCTTGCAGTGCTGCTCCCAGCACACAGACAGCGACCGGTCGGGGTGGGCTGACAGGGCCGACATGAAGAGGGACTGCTGCGTGACGTCGGTGGTCAGCGCTGCAAGGCAGAGGCAGAGGCCGGCTGGCCAGGGCCGAGGACCAACCTGTCTCCCTCCAAAGCCTGCTCATCCTCAGGCCACCTGGGAGACTGGCTGGCAGAGGGCACCGGACCGTGGCCCCTTTCAGACAGCCCTGCAGAGCCAAGGGGGTGAGGCAGATCCCGCAACTCCTCACCTAGTGCTTGTCCCTCATGTTACAGACCATGTAGGAAGACCCCACCCTTCCCCCAGGCTATAGCACCTGGGCCCCCAAGGATGCTCTTTTCTCCTGGAGCTGTGGCAGCATCCTGGAAACACCACTCTGGAGACCCTGCATCCACATGGCCCCCGATATCCATGCCACCTCAGTGTGCCGTGTGCTCGGTAGCTTCAGTCGTGTCCGACTCTGCGACCCTATGGACCGGAACCTGCCAGGCTCCTCTGTCCATGGGATTCTCTGGGGAAGAATACTGGAGTGGGTTGCTGTACCCTCAGCCTGGACATCAAAAGCCCATTCTGCTTGCTCTCCATTTTCTAAGTCGTTTTGGGCCCTGACTGTTGCAGCCTCAGGGGGATTCTGTTTGAGAAGCAGAGTCAGCTTTCCCAGGAGACTTCCCTGGCAGTCCAGTAGCTGAGATGCCACACTTCCAAGAGAGGAGGCACAGGTTTGATCCCTGGTCAGGGAACTAAGATCCTTGCATGCCATGGAAGGGTGGTGGTGGTGTGGGGGCGGAGAACCAGCTTGCCCTGTCTGAAGGGAACCCCCCGGCCAATGCCACTGCCTTAAGCGCCTTTCCTCCCATTATGTCCCCAGCCAGGTCTGGTTCATCCCCTGCGTGCCAGCCCCCCGCCTACTCTGGTACCTCCAGGGTGATCCCTGATCCACTCATCCACCCACACTGCCTGTCCCTCTGCTTCATCAGCTCCTGGAACCCCTGGCTCCCAACCCCCAGCCTCCAAGCATCTCTGCCATCTGGTGAGTGACCCTGCCCTACCTGGCTTCCTCCTCGGCCGGGCTTGGCAGCTGTGTGCTTGGACTTCATCTACTTCTGGGGACTCTGGCAAACCTGGCCTCTGCCTACCTTACCTGCCTTGGCTGGCCTTGGGCCATGTGGCCACTGTCCCAGGGGGCTTGCCCTGCCTCTGCCCAGAGTTCAAGAGAGCCGGCTCTGTCCTATTCACTTGGTGCTAATTCCAGACTCTCATGCACATGCCCCGCTGCTGCCCTCTTCTCCAAGGCCCACCTTGCTTATTACTGTGTCCTTCCATCCCTTCCCTTCACTTCAGCCTTTTGCCCTGACTCCTTGGACCTCAGAATCATCCTTAGAACCTCTGGGATCCTGGTTACAGCCTCACTGATTGTTCTTCTCTAACTGCCCGCCTGCTGTCTGTCTGCTCATTGGTCCAAACCCAGGCTCCCATCCATACCCTGAAGAGCCCCAGCCTTCAGGACAACCCCGGAGCTTGTAACCGCTGCACAGCCCAGTCAGCTCTTGCAGGATCTGCTTAGGATACAGCCTGGATCTCCCATGACAGCTGCTGCCACCAGCACTTGGCCTCCTGTCCCCGCCGTGTCCCTCTTTGAAGTCTGCTATCTGGTGCTCCGTGTATCCTGGCAAGGAGTCTGGGGGCTGAGCTCCTTATCTTTCTTCCCCAGAGCACAGGACAGAAGCATTTGTAGGCAGCCCGTAGTATCTTATCTAACTGCAAAACATCTATAGTGTGTGTGTGTGTTAGTTGCTCAGTCTTATCTGACTTTCTGAGACCCTATGGACTGTAGCCCGCCAGACCTCTAGTCCATGGGATTTACTGGAGTGGGTTGCCATTCCTTTCTCCAGGGATTGAACCTGGGTCTCCTGCATTGCAGGCATATTCTTTACCATTTGAGTCACCAGGGTGGTATCTTATCTAACTGCTAAATATCTATTATAGCTCCTCTTTTTTTTTTCTTTTGCTTAAAAACAATAGAAATGTGTTTCTCATAGTACTAGAAGCTGGAAGTCTCAGATCAAGGCACCAGCAGACTGGGTATATATTGAAGGCCCACTTCCTGACCCCCAGGCTGCCATCTCCTCACCGCATCCTCACATGGCAGAAGGGGCAAGGGGTCTCTTAGGAGGGCACTAATCCCATTCATGAGGGGTCACATCCTCATGACCTAATCACCTCCCAAAGGCCCCACTCCAAATACCCTGACATTGAGGATTAAGTTTCAACATATGCATTTAGGGGGTTACAAATGTTCAGTCCAGAGTATTATTATTGGAAGTTAGCAACTATGTGCTGAATAGGCACTGTGGGAAGGTGAGGGCAGGGAAGAGGGGAAATGCAGTATAATAGAAAACACAAATTGGACTTGGGATCAGTTCCTTACTAACTTGTTTTTTTAATGCCGGGCACCTCACTTAACATGTGCCTCAGTTTCCCCATTTGAAAATGAACTGGTTGAGGGGACTTCTCTGGTGGTCCAGGGGTTAAGACTATGAGCTCTCAATGCAGGGGGCCCAAGTCCGATTCCTGGTCAGGGAACTAGATCCCACATGCCACAACTAAGAGTTCACACGCTGCCACTAAGACCCGGTGCAGCCAAATAAATTTTAAGAAGAAATAAAAAGATAAAGCGGCTGTGTAAGGAAATCATGGTGGTTTCCTCGTTCTTTCCAAGAGCTGACACTCACGGGCCCTGGAGGGCCCCATGAGCACCGTGAGCACAGCCAAGTCCTGAGCTCTCCAGGCAGGCAGCTTTCCCCAGGGAGCTGTTTTCCAGCAGACCCACACCGAGCAGGCCTACCCACGGATGCGTGAGAAGTCTCCGGAACAAAACCCAGAGGGACCAGGGTCCCCTGTGTGAGAGCCAGCTGATGGAACAGGGGAGCCCTGCCCAGAGGTCAGAGGCCTGGGCGCTGTCCCCCGCCCTGTCCCTGAAGTGTCTCAGGACTGGGGTGAGTCCTTCCCAGTCCAATCTGGCACACAGCTTCATCCATGGAAAGACTTCCCAAGTTCTCAGGATAATTCTGGAATGAATACAGCAGGCAAGCGCCCTCTGGCAGTCAGAACACAGCCTTACAATGGAAGCTGACCAGGTGTACCACATCCATGTTGCAGACCACTTGTGAGAGACAGCGAGATGGTATAGATAAAGCACCTGAAATGGTGCTTGGCCTATAGCAGGTGTTTGATAGTGTAGCAGCCACTATTATTTCAGGTAAGTGACACCTGAAAAGCAGGTATTATTCATGTTTTCAAATAAGAAAACTGAAGTTCAGAGACGTGACTTGCTCAAGGTCACACAGCTAGAGAGTAACAGCCTGACTTCCCTCTCAGGAAGCCAGGACTGAGAAAAGCAGAGCTGGGGGCATCATCCCACCTCAAAGCGAGTGACCAGGAGCCCAGAGAGGCTCTGCATCTTGCCGGCAGACTCACAGCAAGGCCTGAGGTGCAAAGGGGCTAGCATGTGAGGCCGTTCGAGGCCCCACGCCGTGTCTCAGCACTGCTCTGTACCTCCGAGTATCGTGACACCTGCCTCCCAGCCTCTCCCACTGTGTGCCGCTGGTGAGTCCTCCCACCAAACACCAAGCTGCCACGGTGAACACGGGGGAGGACACAGGGGACAAATGACCCAGGACTCACTCAGAAAATCTTCCTGTGGGATCTTCTGGTACTTTGGAGGGCGCCCGATCCTGGAGAGAGAGGAGCTGGGCCCGTGGCAGGGACTCAGCGCCTGCTCTGGCCTCGGAGGACTTGAGGCCCCGCACCCTTGCCCTCCGCACCGGCCGTGATGGCGAGGCTTCTTCCTTAGGGAGAAGCCGGAGAGGCTCCTCTTACGGGCCGAGGCCTCTGTGTCCGACAGCTCTGCCTTCAGCCGGCTCTGGTTCCTCTCGGCCAGGGGGCAACCCGAGAGGCAGTGGTGAGCTGTGAACTTGCCGGTGACGTGGCCAGAGCCATCACAACCAGGAGTGGGGCACTTCCTGGAGCAGGAGAAGGTTTGAGATGAAGCTGCTTGGTCCCACTTGTCTCTTCCCAACCCCGGCGCCACTGGGAGAGCGGTCGGGTGGACCCTGGTTGGCCACCCATGGTGGGTACAGGACAGACCCCTCTGAGCAGTGCCTGAGGGCCCCTGACAGGAGCCCTTCACTCACCGGTGGTGAAAGCTGTACTTGGAGGTCCTGCTGTGTGGCGGGCTCCGATAGCTGAGAGGGGGACAGCCCGTGGGGGAGGCAGCGCTGGGCTCTCTGGGTTCTGGAGGGGCAGGCAGAAAAGGGTCAGCGTGGGGTCTTGGGGGTGGAGGTGGGCCTGGGGGAAGGGACATGGAGGGAGGGAAGGTCAGCGCTAGGAACAAGTTCCCAGGTACAGGGGTCCTGAGCCAGGCTGGGACACCACTTCCTGCTAATGGACATCAGCCCCTCCTGGGGGAACGGGGGCTTGGCTCTCATATACACTGTGGAAACCTGCAGGCCATACCCTCTGCTTCTGGAAAGAGGAGTGCCCTCGATCAACTCAGGGCTGGTGTGGACACAGCTGCACCCAAAAGCTACATCAGGCAGATTCATGTTATTCTTGTTTTTCAGTTTCAACCCCAAGACTTTGGGGATTATTTTTTTTAGTCTCTGCCTAGGCTTGGAGAACAGTTGAGAAGGATCCACGCCCCGTGTGAAACAGATGTGGGTGACCTCCAAGCCCTGCCGGCAGTGGGGAGCAGGATCTGATGCAGGGAGCCGCACTGCCTTAGCAAGCACCGCGCGTGCTCTGCGTGGCTCTGCTGGATGCTGAGAGGACTCCTCAGGGCACAGCTACCTCCTAAGCATTTGCTCCCAAGTGAGTTTGGCCCTTCACACCTCCAGGTGCCCCACCCAGCAACTGGGGAGGCCAGAATCACTGCTCAGTACGGCAGACACCATCCCCAGGGTGGAAAGGATGAGGGACCCCAAAGTTTACTGTGGGCATGCTGTAGAAAGGGGGGTGCCAGGGCTCAGGGGTAGGGTCAGACATCAGGAGGAAGGGGTCAGAGCACCCCAGGGGTACATACGGAAAGGAGGCTGCAGGGGATGCCCCGTCTTGGAGCACCAGCCCGCTGGGTGGATGTCAGGGTGGTCAGCATCAATCCAGAAGTCATAGGCATGACTCCAGCCATCAAAGTGGAGCTGGGGAGGAAAGGCCCGGGAGGTCAGGTGTTCCTCGTGGAACCCAGCTCAGCCGGGAGGTCCTCCAGGCTCCAGGAGGCTCTCCCCATCCCTGGGGCCTGCCAGAAGCAAGATCCTGAATTGGAAGGACCAAAGGGGCAACCTCACAATAATCCATCTCGACCACCACACTTCCCAAGGGTTCCACCTATGAAGCTACTGGCATGCATGCATGCCAAGTTGCTTCAGTCATGTCCAACTCTTTGGGACCCCATGAACTGTAGCCTACCAACCAGGCTTCTCTGTCTACGGGGATTCTCCAGGCAAGAATACTGGAGTGGGTTGCCATCCTTCCTCCAGGGGACCTTGCCGACCCAGGGATCGAATCCGTGGCTCCTGTTCTGCAGGCGGATTCTTTACTGCTGAGCCACCAGGGAAGCCCCGAAGTTAACTGGTATCTCCCATCAGTCCCTGGGTAGGACAAGGATTCGTGGGCCCATCTGATAGGCTCAGAGAAGGGACAGGACTTGTCCTGACTCACAAAGGTTAAGTCGCAGATGAGACCTGACTGAGACCCAAGATCTTCGGCCTCAAGTTTAGAGCTCCCTTCCCTGCAACATGCAGCTTCCCTGCAGTCTGGCTCATGCCATACCCTTGACCTCAGCACTGTCTACGGAAGTCCTGCCCCGTTGGCCTGTCCACTCCCACAGCCCGAGGGGCCCAGAGCCACCTTTATCCGATGATCCTCCACATCCTCCACGCTGGCCACACGTATTAGAGCTGGGTTCCTGCGGTCCACGGCCTCCAGCTTCATGTTGACCAGGAAGCTATGTGGGGGTCGCTTCAGGGGGAGAGGGGTCATCAGGCCAAGGCCCTGCTCAGCAGAGCTGAGGCCCCAAGAGGGATGCCCAGGTGCTGTGCTTGGGGAAATTGTGGCCAAAGGGGGAGGCCGGGGCCCCATCCTGCCTGACCGAGGGCTCTGTGCTTTCCTGAATTCAGCTCTGGGGGCAGAGAAAGCCAACTCACCACCTTGAAGGCCCAGGTGGGCACAGCAGAGGCCCCGGTTTCTTCCAGATATTTCTCCCAACAGAAGCTGTCAGGGTCTGGGTAGTCTGGAGGAGAGGATGAGAGCAATATCTAGGCACCTGGGTGTAGTGGGGAGCTCCTCCCCTCCAAGCAGGACCAGGGGCGTGGAAAGGACAGAAGCCGTGGACAGAAATCCCCGTGTCACACCCTGCTCCTTGCAGGGGGCTCCTGAAGGGGAGGGGTGCCGGGCAGAAACAAGCAGTGTAGTTGGTCATCTGGAAACCCTGGCTCCCAGTCCTCTCCTTGGCTCTATTGCCTCGCTCCAGCCCCAGTCCCATCTGAACCCCCAGTGTATGTTCTGAGCGCCAAGTCGCTTCAGTTGTGTCTGGCTCTTTGTGATCCTATGGACCGAAGCCCATCAGGCTTCTCTGCCCATGGAATTCTCCAGGCAAGAATACTGGAGGGGTTTGCCATACCCTGACAGGGAAGGATACGCTTTCTTCACTCTGGACTCCTGTTCCCTTACTGAGAGGGCTCATCTAACTTTCGTTTTTTTTTTGGCTGTGAGATCTTAGTTCCCTGACCAGGAACTGAACCCTGGCAGTGAAAGGGCAGAGTCCTAACCCCTGGACCAGGAATTTCCCTTCAGCCTCAACAGAGTCAGGGTTGAACAGGACTCTCCTAAGATCAAAGGGTTGTCAGCTCCCAGGCAAAGAAGCGAAGGCTCCAGGCTACACGTGCGCACTCGGCCTGCCCTTAGAGACCCGGCTAATGAGGTACCGGTAATGGACCAGGGAGGGGGGGTGGCTCAGGCTGCAGGGTCACCTTGCGGAGGGGTGAGGGGCTTTCCTTGCTTCTGGCACCAGCCCACCGGGTGGATGTAGGGGCTGCTGGAATCACACCTGAAACCCAAGAATTCTTCACTGTCTCAAGGTGAGACTTCGAGGCCCGGAGCCTGCTGTCCTGTGACATCATGGCGATAGGGCCCACCCTCATGTCGCTTCTGAGGGAGAGTCAGACTGGTGACTGGTGAGGGAGTCAGAAAATTCCAACAGTAACTAAAAATTCTAACACCACCTTAATATCTCAGAGAAAATCATGGGTCACAGGGATCTGCTTATCTTAACCTTGGTACTTTGAGATGAAACATTTAATTGTCATCATAATTACTAACTGATGTAGACTGGGGTCCCCAACCTCCGGGATCTAATGCCTGCTGATCTGAGGTGGAGCTGATGTAATATAACAGAAATAAAGTGCACAATAAATGTAATGTGCTTGAATGATCCCAAAACCACCCCCCACCTCCAGTCCTTGAAAATATTGTTTTCCACGAAACTGGTCCCTGGTGCCAAAAAGGCTGGGACCCTGTAGATCAGATCCACAGGGCACTCAATTGTCCCCTGAGCAATATGAATATCAGGGCTGAGCCAGGGCTACCTGGTGCATCCCATGCCCACCATCCCTCCCCTTCCCCTTCCCCCACCCCCTGGGGCCAGGTCTGGGCCCTCCCACTACCAGTAGTCGTAAGTGTCATCCCAGTTGTCAAAGTGAACCAGGAAGCGGCCGTCCACCACGTCGGTCACGCTGGCCACGCAGATGAGGGACGGGTTCATGCGGTCCACAGCCTCCAGCTTCATGCCCACCTGGAAGCCCAGGGGTGGGGGACTCTGGGGGCAAGAAGAGGGGCTGCCATGGCCAGGCCCAGGCTGGCTTGTGCTGGCCCAGGACCCACTGGCAAAGGAAGAGGAATAGTTTCCCTGGGGTTGTGTTTCTGCTGGGTGGGCACAGGGAGAGGGTGTGAGAAAGAGGCTGAGGAAGAGGGTCTCTCCAGGGCAGAATCAGAACCCCCAGCCCTGAGCCCTCAGGCACTTCTGGCCTCCGACGGATGCTCAGAGGAAGCCTCATTGTGGAAGCGTCACTGACAGGAGGCCACTCACTCACCCAAGAGCCTGACAGGCTGAGCACAAGCCTCCCCTCCCCAGACAACCCTGGCCCAGCTTGAGCTGAGGGGGCTGGATCCACCACGGGGTGGCGGGGAAAGACGAGCTGACATGTGAGGCAGGGGGTGGGGAGAGGCGGCAGGGAGGCACCTGCCATGTGGTGGACAGAAACTCCAAAAGCCATCACCTCCCTCAGTCTTTACAACAACCCTAGGGAGATGGGTATCATCGTCTCCATTTTTATAAGTTAAGTGACTTGCCCAGGACCACAAAGCTGGTCAATGGTGGGGCCAGGACTTGAACAGTTTGACTTAAAATCTGCATCCCCTGTCACAAGAGCTGGTAGAAGCCCACCAGTCACCTGTAAGTATGGTCTCTGGGGCAGGACCGGGGTGGGTGGTACCTGTCCATACAATATGGGGCAGTCCCTGGCCCACGGGGACCCGGGACTTTCCAGATGGTAACATGTTTACTGGGCTTCCCTGGTGGCTCAGTGGTAAAAGAATCCACCTGCCGACGCAGGAGACACAGGAGACTCGGGTTCGATCCCTGGATCAGGACGGTCCTCTGGAGAAAGAAATGGCAACCCACTCCAGTATTCTTGCCTGGGAAATCCCATGAACAGAGGAGCCTGGTGGGCTACAGTCTATGCAGTCGCAAAGAGTCAGACACGATTTAGGGACAACAATAACATGTTTACTGGGAGTTCCCTAGATCCCTCAGGCCTCTGGTTTGGGATTAGAAGATGCTTTAACTGTGGGATAAAGTTGCCAGTTGCCTCGAACAGAGAGAAGGACAAGAGGAGAGCGTTGGGACCACATGGGAGAGCCTCAATGTTGCTCAAATGGATAGAAAAAGCCGCTCCCAGAATAAAGATTTGGACCTGACAACAAGAATTGCAGGGAAACCCAAGCAAAAAAGAAGGACACCTCTGTGTCCAGGCTCAGAGGGGATGTGTGGAGGAGAGGATTTCAGCAGTGGGGGGGGGGGGCGGGGTTCCAGCAGTGGGGGTGGGGGGGGATTGGAGGAAACCCGGAACTGCTTTCCTCTCTGGCCCTGGAGCTGCCCAGGGAGCCCCTCCCATCCGATGAGGACCAGAACTGAGCTGAGAGCACCCGTAGGAGAGTGCTCGTCTGCTGACTCAGATGCCCTGGCTGGCTGCAGTGACTGTCCTGGGGGCACTCACGTGGCTCTGGCTCACAAACAGGTGCTTGGGGGCAGCCTGGGCTCTTGTGCTGCGCAGGTACTGGCTCCAGCTGAACTCCTCCTCCTTGTAACCTAGGCCCCTCGGGGGGGATGAACAGAGCGCCGTGCAGACAGAGGCTGGGCTGTGGCAAGGGCACCCCACATGGAAGCAGCAGAATCAGGCAGGCCCGAGGACCCCACAAGCCTCAGGAACCTGCCCAGGGACCCCCCTGCCAATGCAGGACGCAGCCTGGGTGGGTTTCTCTCAAAGGGCAAGGGCAGAGCAGAAGCCCTAAGCCGAGTCATAGCAGGATGAGACAGAAAGGCTGGCTGTGCAATGGGAACAGGGAAGTGGGGGACCACAGGGAAGGGGCGAGGGAAGGTCTGGGGGCTCACTGCCTCACTGGGATCAGCCCAGCCAGGCTTTACCTTTGGGGGGCTGCAGCTTGTGCCCCGTCTTCTCGAACCAGCCAGCCGGATGAATGTCAGGGGAATTGGCATTGACCCAGAAGTCATGGCACTCGGAATACCCATCGAAGTGCAGACGCAGGCGGGAGCCACACACCTGATCCCGTAAGGGAGAAGCATGGGGACTCCAATGCCAGCAGACACCCTGTTTCCCTTCCCGCACTGCTCCTCGGCCAGCCTGGTAGTCTCAGGGGTCGGGTTGCTACAAGGTTCCTGCCTTCACCCCTCCTGCCTCCCAGATTTCCTGGCATCCTTAACTTTGCCATACACCCTCCCATCCTACAAGGAGCACAGCTCATGTGCTAATGAGCCTGAGCTCTGGGCACAAGACAGGATATTCTCAGACACCCTCTGGCCCCTTTGAGCCCTGGACAGATTCCAAAGGCACTGACCAAAGCTCAGGGCCCCAAGGACCCTTCCTTCCACTACCTTCTCTCACTGCTCAGACCTCAGCCTGCCAATGGTGGCTCCTTGAACATGGTGCCCTTGAACGTGTTGTTCCGTGGCCCAGTGCCTTTTTCTCACTTTGCGTCTTGTGCCTGGGACACACTACTCACCTCTCGAGACTCAGCAATGGAGGCTCTTCCCCCTGAAGCCATTCCTGCCCCTTCAGTGCCCCCCTGCACACAACTGTCATCACCCCTGGGGGGTATCACTGTTTATCTGGCTGATGCCCACACAACTGTGAGCTCCTAAGAGAATAAGGACCTTGTTGGACTCATGCCACCATCCCTGCCCCTGGGAGTGCTGCTCCTCAGTAACCTCACCATCTCAACCCTTCTCCTGCTTTTTGTTTGTATTTTAGTGTTCTGCATATTCTGCCTCAACCCCCTATTAGGTTGGATGCTGTCTGAATCCAGGCCTTCCATGCCCTTGGCTGACTCCTTCAGTCCATCCTGAGGGGAGTCATCAGGATGTGGGAGCCAGCCTCAGCTCACCTCGGCCACGGTGAGGATGAAGTACATGCTCGGGTGCTGAGGGTCGATGCCTTCCAACTTCATGCCCGGTCTGAAGCCATTCTTGTTATGAGTGACTGTCTGGTACTGTTAACGCACAGATAGGAGAGGATCCAGCTCCCCTCTGGCATTATCCTAGCCTAGTCGGCTGGGGGCAAAGGAACCACCTTTGGGGCCCACCTGCTCAGCACTACCAAAGAGGTAACTTATTTGGGGAACTTTACTGCAGGGATCCAAAGCAGGACAGACTAGCCTCCAGGTCCCTTGAAAAGTGGACTTCAGGGCTCCATCTTACCCAAGTCAGTGTGTAGAATTAAGTAAAAGGCAACAGAATTCAAAAGTCTGAAGGCCCAGTGATGGGTAAGCCTGAGTCCCACCTCCTATTTCTTCCCACCCAGGAAGCCCCTTACAGTGAGCCCTTCTCTACTCTGGGTCCCTAATCAGTCTGTCCCCCTTCCATCCTGCCAGTCCTTTGAGGCATGTCAGACAGAGAAAGCAGCAGAAAGCCTGAGTCTGAAGGTGAGTCCCTGGACTGGGAGACAAGCTCTTTCTAACACAGAAGTATACAACTCACGTCCTGGAAGAGGCTGATGGGGGCAGCGATGGCCTTCTGCTCCTCAAGGTAGGATTCCCACGACCAGCCTGGTTTCTTTTCCTCTGAGGCTGTGGGGAGGAGGCAGACAGGCTGACCCCTCAGGTGGTGGTTGGTGGTTTACTCGCTAAGTCCTATCCTGACTCTTGCAACCCCATGGGCTGCAGCCCACCAGGCTTCTCTGTCACTGGAATTCTCCAGGCAAGAATACTGGAGTGGGTTGCCAGTTCCTCCTCCTGGGGATCTTCCCGATCCGGGGATCGAACCCACGTCTCCTGCATTGCAGGCAGATTCTTTACCAACAGAGCCACCAGGAAAGTCCTAGGTTGCTTCTTAAATACGATCTTCCTCAGTTCCCCCAACCCAACCCTACCTTAACCCCCAAAACAAACATCTGTCTGTGATCACATGCTGCCTTCTGATCCCACTCAGCCACAAGGGTGCCGGACACGCAGGGCCCAGGTGAGACTCAGTCTCAGGTAAGGCTGCACCAAATTCTGCCCACCCTGCCCAGCCCCCACTCCTAGACCATTGTCAGCAAAGGCACTCTGGATTACGGGCCCACTAACAGAGGTTAAAAAGTCTCAACCACAGAAGGCCAAAGCTGTGTGACAAGTCCCGAGCCAGAGGACTGAATCACAGCACCACCTAAGCTCACTGAGAAGGAAGAGGAAAAAGAGAAAAAAAAGAGAGGAAAACATGCAAGGAAGAAGAACAAAAGAGACAACCCAGAGGGTTTCCCTGGTGGCGTAGTGGTTAAGAGCCCACCCGCCAATGCAGGGGACACAGGTTAGATTCCTGGTCTGGGGAGATTCTACACGTCCCAGAGCAACTAAGCCTGCAGGCCACAACTACTGAAGCCTATACTCTCTAGAGCTAGAAAGCTGCAATTACTGAAGTCTTAGTGCCCAGAGCCTGTGCTGTAAAACAAGAAAACACCGCAATGAGAAGCCCAGGCACTGCAAAGAAGAGTAGCCCCTGCTCGCAGCAATCAAAGAAAGCCAACTGACCCCCTCAAAGAGCTATGACTTCACACCCACTAGGATGGTTATAATACAAAAGACAGAGGGACTTCTCTGGTGGTCCAGTGGCTAAGACTCTGTGCCCCTAATGCAGGGCACCTGGGTTTGATCCCTGGACAGGGAACTAGATCCCATATGCTGCAATTAAAAGTCAGGACAGCTAAATAAATCCTCTTTAAAAATAAAAAAGACAAATTATAACAAGCCTTGGTGAGAATGTGGATAAATTGGAACTTTCATACGCTACTGGTGGGAATATATGGTGGTTTGGCCACTTTGGAAAACATTCTAGCAGTTCCTTAAGAGGCTAAACATATGGTTACCACAGCAACCAGCAATTCCACTCCTATGTACATACCCAAGAGAAATGAACACTTATGGCCAGACGAAATTTGTGCGCAGATGTTCATATCAGTGTTATTCATAACAGCCTCAAAGTGGAAAGAACACACATACCCATCAGTTGATAAAGTGTGATATTTCCTATGATGGAATATTATTCAGCAATAAAAATGGATGAAATACTGATACATGGTACAACATGGATAAACTATGAAAACACTGTGCTAAGTGCAAGAAGCCAGTCACAAAGGACCACATGCTATATGATCTCATTTATATGAAATGTCTAAAATAGGCAAATCCATATATACAGAAAGTAGATTGGTGGTTGACTAAGGCTGGAAGGGAATTCGTGGTTTGGGGGGAATGTCAGTTAATGGGTATAGGGTTTCTTTTTAGAGAGATGAAAATGTTCTAAAATTGATTGTGGTGATGTTTATACAATTCCATGAATAGACCAAAACCCACTGAATTGTATACCTCAAATGAGTAGATTGCATGTTTTGTGAATTAAAACTCAATAAAGCTATTAGAAAGCTATTTCTTACAAAAACACATATAAAGCATTAACTGTAGGAAAAAATGGATACGTTAGACACAGATTCTCTCCACACATAGGACACATGAGCAGCCCTGCCATGCCCACTCTTACTCCCAGATTCTTCTGTCAAAAGATCCCCAAAATGAATGGGAAAAGATTTTAGTCATAAGAGCAAACTTCTGTCTACTGACAAGGTTTCTTCCCTTGAAAAAAGGCAGAAAGGAGAAAATAACCAGAAACTAATGCCACACATTAATGTTCACAGTCGAGATGGTGAAATGTACAAATCAAAAGATAACTTCAACCTGGTCAACAGGACCCAGCAGAAAAAATGCTTGTTTAAGAATGTACTTTCTTATGAAAGACAGAGCAGTGGAACCAATATATCTATATATCTATAGTTAGATATATACAATATAGTTAGATATATTAACTCCTGCCTCTATTTAAGGAGAAGGCAATGGCACCCCACTCCAGTACTCTTGCCTGGAAAATCCCATGGACGGAGGAGCCTGGTGGGCTGCGGTCCATGGGGTTGCTAAGAGTCGGACACAACTGAGCGACTTCACTTTCACTTTTCACTTTCATGCATTGGAGAAGGAAATGGCAACCCACCCGTGTTCTTGCCTGGAGAATCCCAGGGACGGGGGAGCCTGATGGGCTGCTGTCTATGGGGTCACACAGAGTCGGACACAACTGAAGTGACTTAGCAGCAGCAGCAGCCTCTATTTAAGACTTAAGAGGACATAAACCAGAACTTTCCTGGTGGTCCAGTGGCTAAGACTCCATTCTCCCAAAGCAGGGGGCCTGGGTTTGATCCCTGGGGAGGGAACTAGACCCCCACATGCCTTAACTAAGAATTTGCATGCCTCGACTAAAGAGCTCACATGCCACAATGAAGATCAAAGATCCTTCGTGCCACAACAAAGACTTCGTACAGCCAATTAATTAATTAATTAATTAAAAGAGGACAAAAACTAATGAGCGCTAAGACTTTGACTTCTGATGTGACAGCCTTGGGTGAGAAAGAGAGCCATGAAAATATGATTTGGCTAAGATAGGCAGAATATAGAATAGGTACTAGAGAGTTTGAAGCCCTGGACACAGATCAGGCTCCTCTGCCTGGCAATGAGTTCATCAAGGGAGAAAGATGTCCTAAAACTGACCTCACTCTCTGGCTCTCTAAGGAACAGGAAAGACAGTGACTCATGCAACTAACCCGTGGTCCAAGAAGAAGCACCGACATACAACTCATTTATTCATCCACTGAACAAACATTTATTGAGAGTGTACTCCACACCAGCCTCTGGGCTAAAGACCAGGGATATAATGACTAGTAGAAGAGATTCAGTTTTGAGGGAGGCAGAGAGACATTGCTACAGTCTCTGGGTGAGTTTGATAAACTCTACTTGGCTCCAATTGGCTGCTGTCATGGAAAGTGGAGATGGTAATGCAGAAGGTCTGAGGGCCACAGCTGACTATTAATGATCTTTGTTCCATTTTTCTTAGAACCAAAGGATTAGAATGGAGGCCCAAATAGCAAGGTCAGACCAATGACCAGTATGGACTTGCTCACACCACCACAGGGAAGCAATACCATGTGGTGCCATTAAAGTCTGCTCAAGTCTTTGGATATTATGAGGCCTACTCACAACTGGATGCTGCTGCTGTTGCTGCTAAGTCACTGGCTAATAGAGGATAAACAAACACATGATATAAGCCTCAAGAAGATACATATACCATGGCACAAACCAAAAACACACACGTTCTATCACACACGCACACATACATATTAACTTATGGTCATCTATATATATACAATACACCATCACAATGGTAACCTGCACTCCCAGCTTCACACCTCCTAAGGCGTACACACACGGCTCATGAATATATATACACAGGCTATCATACCAGGCTGGCTGCTGTTCCATTCCTCACTTTCTGGGGTGTTACTGGTAGCTTGTCCCTCTGGATCCTTTCCTTCTTCTTGCTTCTCCTGTAGAAGGCAACAGATCCCAGCTTCCTGTCTTCGTGAGTTGGCATGAAGCCCCTATCTCTATTCCTGATCCAGGCCTAGCTCTCTGGTCACACGGTGTTCTTCTCCCAACGGGTGGATATTCTTCTAGGCTACCAGCAGGAACACAGCTCTGGTAGACAACCCTTTACCACATGGGCACAGTCTCATACCCCCTAGTTTACACAGCCTGATTACAGTTCTCCTCGTTCCCAGGTGGGGAAACTGAGGACATGAATACCTGCCCTGTGCTCCGTGGCCTCTAGCTCAGAGCTGGGGCCCCAGTGAGGAATCTGTCCATTTGCCTGCACACCTGCTTGGGTGCTGGTTCATGTCAACGTGACAGCCCCGCCACTAGACTGAGGTGGGGGCTCTAGAAAAACAGGAAAGGGGTTTATTTATTTCCCTGGAACCAAGTCCAGGATCTGACTCCAGATAGGACCCCAAAGTATGATGAGTGAGTTACTATGTGTCTTCTGTGGCCCAGCCCCACCATCTGGATTAATGGAGGGGCTGGTGAGAACTGAGGTATAGCCTCCAGCCTCCCCGGCCCTCCCAGCTGTCCGCCTCCTACCATGGCCTCTGGCTCAGACTCCTCCTCGGATGGGCTCTGATATTCCCTGCGTTTCCTCTTCTTCACGGGTTTGAGGAGCTCAGAAGCGCTGGTGCAGTTGTTCTGGCCTGAGGAGTTCTCCACTATGACTGACCTGAGGGACGGGCAGCCTGAGGGAAGGAACCACCCACCCTGCACCATCCACCTCCCTTCAAAGCTCAGAACAGAAGCAAGGGCCTCGGGGCCGGAGAAGCCCCAAAGGGGCTTTGGAGCGGGAGAAGGCAGAGAAGTAGGGCTTAATTCCTTCCGGCTTACCGCTCCTGGAAGCGCTGAGGGCAGCCATCATTGCAGGAACTAGGATCTGGACCAGCGCCTTGCTGAGGCCCACAAGCCTGGCACGGGCAGGTGCCATCATCCTCTGGTGGGTCTTGAGGCGGACCTTCTGGAGGGTCCTGGGGGAGGCCCGCTGGGGGAGACCAAAGGCACCTCAGATCGCCCACCCAACACATCCACACTCAGGCTCCGCCCATCTCGGAGCCCACTCGGGGCCTCCACCTCGGTCCCGTTCCCCACTTTCCCCACTGGACAGCCCTGCCTCCCTCGCCAGAGCCTTCTCCGCCCCAAGGCCAACCCGCCGACCCGGACACACCCGCCGGGACCCGGGCCACGCCCCCTCGGGCCACGCCTCTGGCTTCGGCTCCCCTGCGAGTTCGGGGCTCTCCCAGCTTCCGCAGGGGCCCAGCTGCGGGCCTGAGGCTCCTACCCGGCTGTTGGGGGTCCGCGCTGCCACCCCCCGCCGGGGCCTCGCCATCTTCGTACTCGGCCACGCCTTCCCGCCGCAGCTCTGGGCTTGGGGGTTGCTCTGCTCCCACCATGTTCGGCGGCGCGTACTCACTTATCCGGAACTGTAGCGCGGGAGGGTCAGAGGGGCACAACTCCCCTTGACCCACACCCAGTCAGCATGGTCCCCTCTCCCGCCGCCTCACTGCAAGCCACGCCTCCAAGGCTCATTCACCGTAAGACAGGCCCTAGAACCTCCCAACTGTCTCGTCTTGGGAGCGCAGCACTTCAAACCCCGCCCCCAGAGTCCCTCACCTTAAGCCCCGCCCCCAGAACCCTCCCTCTCTGCCAGCTTCCCCACCTTCCGCCTCTGGCCCCGCCTCCGGGCCTGCAGGCCCCGCCCCACAGCGGCGGCTCGCGGGACCCCGCCAATCCCCACAGCTACTGACCCGCAGGCCGCTCCCCGAAGGCGGGGCCGCGGCTTCGGTCCACTCCAGGAGCCGCACTGTACTGGCGCTGGGGCTGGCCGCCGGCCCCGTGCTCAACTGCGGGAGAACCGTGGCTGTGACAGGTACGCTGCCGGCCGCTCGCTCCGGGGTGCCCATGTGGATCGGCTCCCGCGGAAAGCAGGACACACCCAGGGCACTGCTGGTCAGACCCAGGGCGGCCGAGCTGGCTGCGAACAGATACACGGACAGACACGACACAGATGAACCTGACGACCCTGCCCCAACCCTGCCATGCAAGTGTGGAGGCAGGTGAAAAGTATCGTTTCCTCCCCAGGACCCACATCTGCTTGGGCATGGATGTGGATGCTCCTGTTCCCCCAGACCCCTGGCTTGGCCCACCTGGAATGATAAAGGCAGAAGCAGGCAGGTGAGAGCCGGAGCCTGGGCTATCTCTGGCCACCAGGTGCACGCTGACCTCCCCTGTGGAAGGTCCCTTCAGTGTCCTCAGCATCTCCATTTCAGCATGCCCCTCCATCCTCGTAGGCCTACAAATGGAACAAAGCCCCCAAGGGGATCAGGGAGGTAGGGGGCCTCCATGAGGAGGAGCTGCCCACCCTCAGAGAAAAGCCTCAGCCATGAGGGGAGTAAGGTGTTTTAGGAGCCCAGCATAAAGTTTGACTCCTGGCTCTATCCTGGTCACCCAGGTGAGAGCTCTGGCCAGACCCTGCTCCTCCCCCCAGTCCCTGTAAGATGGGCATGTGTGAAGATGCTTTGTAAACTGCTGTGCACTCTCTAGGGAGTCTCGGGAAGTGTCTCGGGCCAAGGTTCTACCTGGTCAGCTATCTCATGGCACAGCCCAGGCCAAGTCCAAACTCCCCTCTTTCTCAACCTCCTCCTCCATCCCCAGTAGAATCACTCCCTTCTCCCTCTGGGGATTCAGAACCCTCAAGTACCAGATTCTCCTTCAGTCATACAGGTCATTTTCCTGGGAGATGATCTTTCCTGATGGTGTTCTTTTATGCCTCCTGCCCACCACTCCCTCCAACCCCAAGCAAAGAGTGGGCACTCAAACATATGTTGAGGGGACTTCTCTGGTGGCCCAGTGGTTAGGACTCCAAGTTTCCACTGCAGGGGGCACAGATTTGATCCTTGGTTGGGAGAACTAAGATCCCACATGCAAAAAAAAAAGAAAAAAAAAAAAAAAAAACCCAGCCAAACAAACACACACATACAAAAACAAAACAAAAAACATAAAAGCCCCATCATCTGAAGAGCAAAGAGGTAATGTATGAGAATGCAGGCAGTGCAAGATTTTGCTTTAATAAAACAAAGGCAGACCCTTTAAAAATAAAGGGTCGAACATGTACACATATGGGAAAAAAGACCTAGTGACATAACAAATATACTTAATATCTATCATTTACTTAACTCCTTAAATATGCTGGCATGCAGCATGTGCTGTGTTGGATTTCACTAATTTGAACTTGTTAATAAAAAACAGTATAGAGAATTCCCTGTGCTTCCACTGCTGGGGACCGGTGTTAGATCCCTGGTTGTGGAACTAAGATTCTGCATGCCGTGAGGCATAGCCAAAAAAAAAAAAAAAAAAAAAGCAGTGTATGAGTAAGTGATATTTGGTTGCTTTAAGATGTCAGTAGGGCTTGACAATGGCTTCTGGCATATGTGTTAAAGGAAAGAACATAGATGCATGCTTAAGTTAGACTTAAGTCAGTTTGAATCTCAGATCCCCCCTTAAATGCCTGTGATTCTGAGTAAGTAGCTTCCTGTCGTTGAGCCTCAGTTTCCTCATGTGTAAAATGAAGGGGATAATGGTATTTATCTTAAAGGGCTCTGATGAAGATTAAGTGGAAAAAATATGTAAAGTCTTGATACTAGCAGGCCTTCATCAAAAACCAACTCATTCCCCCTGAACAGAAATTTTGAGGAGCTTGGCAGCTCCAGTAAAAATGGGAAAATCAGCTTGTAATGGTTGCTGTCTTTCCCACTCTCCACTCCTCCCTCCATCCGTTCTTGTCACTGATATATCTTCCAGCTTTTCCTCCCGAAAATAAAATACACAGGACACCCCATATAGTATATATAGAGTGAATATTCAAGTAGACAAAGGCTTAGAGATATAACCTGATTAATTAAAGCAACATTCAAACCAAAGTTTGGGGACTTCTGTAGTGGTCCAGCAGTTAGAACTCAGTGCTTTCACTGCCATGGGCCCAGGTTCAATCTCTGGTCAGGGAACTAAGATCCACAAGCTGCTTAGCGTGGCACAAACAAACAAACAAAAACCCAAGGTTTGTTCCCCTTTCTCAAGTGGCTCAAGCGGTGAAGCACCTGCTTGCCAATGCAGGAGAAACAGGCAGGAGACGTGGGTTCAATTCCTGGGTCAGGAAGATCCCCTGGAGGAGGAAATGGCAACCCACTCCAGTATTTTGCCTGGGAAATCCCATGGACAGAGGAGCCTGGTGGGCTGCAGTCTGTGGGGTCCCAAAGAGTTGGACACCATTGAGTGTGTATGCATGCATGCATGTGCATGTGCACACACACACACACACACACACATGGTTTGTTCTCCCTACTACTTCCCCTTTAAAAAAATTATAAAATAGCATTCTCCAAATTAAAATTATTTTGCTTTGCACAGCTGACATAGTTGTACCATTTTAAGTCCTTTTAAACCATCTTTTTATTCAAAACATTGGCAGTCATTAGGAGTGAATGTGGTTACTCCTGAAAGAATTCCATTCTGTCTCAAGGTCTATTAAGGGAGGGTGGTTGAGAGAACTTCCCTTCTGTTCAGGTTTCTGTCCTTTTCCCAGCAGACAGTGGTGGACCAAATGGGAGTCAGCATCCTCCTTTTGTGCTGTGGGAATAGTCTCAAACAAGAGAAAGTCCTCTTATGGAGCCTACATTCTAGAAGTAAGGGATAAAGTGGAGGCTGGAGATGTAAATTTAAAAACCATCCTGTACAGATGGCAGGGAAAAATCATAAAACTGAGTATAAAGAAAATGGTGGGAGCCTTGGAGCTCATCAAAATAGGTTGGGAAGAGGAAGATCTAGCCAGAGACTGAGAAAGAGCCTGCAATGAGATGAAAGAATATCCAGAAGCATCTGAGCTTCTGGAGGAAAGTTTCTAGAAAGTGGGGCTGCTCAACGGTGTTAATACCACTAGCAGATCAAGTCAGATGAGGGCAGAGAGCTGACCATTTTAGCAATAAGGCGATCATGAGAAATCTTGACAAGCACCATTTCAGAGGAGCTGTGGACATAAAAACCTGATCAGAGTGGGTTCCAGAGAGAAATCATCAATTAGTTCAGTATTTATTGAGCATCTAATATATATCAGGCAATTTTCTATGCAATTTGTAGTGAACAGAAGACACAAAGGCCTCTGTTATAGAGTCTGCATACTAGTGGGGAAACTGACAGCAAGAACTGGTCCTTGTCGGGGGATGGGAGAAAAGGAAGTGGAGACTAACAGCTCTTTCCAGGAGTTGTGATACAAAGAATATTGATGGGGATAATATTTGGAGAGTGATGAGTTCTCAAGGAAGGGATGTTGGTTTTGCTTTTTATTTATGTATTTATTTTAAAGTTTTATTTACTTATTTATTGCTGGGCTTGGGCTTTGTTGCTGCGGACTTTTCTCTAGTTATGGTGAGTGGGAGCTACTCTAGGCGCGGTGTCCGGGCTTCTCACTGCAGTGTTGGGGGTCTGCGCTGCCTCTTCCCTTCTCTTCTCTCAGCAGAGCGCAGACTCTAGTTCTGGGAGCTTCAGTAGTTGTGGCTTTGGGGCTCCAGAGCACAGGCTCAGTAGTTGTGGTACACAGGTTTAGTTGCCCTGCAGCATGTGGGATCTTTCCAGACCAGGGATCAAACCCTTGTCTTCTGCATTGGCAGGCAGATTCTTTACCACTGAGCCACCAGGGAAGCCCTCTTTTGCTTTTTAATATTTATTTATTTAGTTGCAGCATGTGGGATCTAGTTCCCTGACCAGAGATGGAACCCAGGTCCCCTGCATTGGGACCAGGGAAGTCTCCATTTTTCTTTTTTAAGACTATTTTTTAAAATTTTAATTAATTAATTTATTTGACTGTGCCAGGTCTAAGTTGTGGCATGCAGGATCTTCAATCTTAGTTGCAGCATGTGGGATCTAGTTCCCTGACCAGAGATGGAACCCAGGTCCCCTGCATTGGGATCACCAGGGAAGTCTCCATCTTGCTTTTTTAAGACTATTTTTTAAAAATTTTAATTAATTTATTTGACTGTGCCAGGTCTAAGTTGTGGCATGCGGGATCTTCAGTCTTAGTTGCAGCATGTGGGATCTAGTTCCCTGACCAGGAATCGAACCCAGGTCCCCTGCATTGGGAGCTCGGAGTCTTACCCACTGGACTACCCAGGAAGTCCCCCATTTTGCTTTTTTAAATAGAAGATGCTATGCAGCCTCTTTATAACTGACGGAAATAAGCCTATAGAGGGAGAAACTGACAGAGCAGGGGAAAAAGAATAATTCTAGAAGACAAGTCCTTGACAACGCAGGAGGGGAGAGGCTCCAGGGCACCTGTGATGTTTGAGACCCACTGCATGTGGCTCTGGGTTCCTGGCTAGCAGCACCAACTGTGTTTTCCCCCAGCTAGACCGTTAGCTTTTCCTGAGACCTGGGAACTACTTTCTCTGGGATTTGAATGCACTTCTCCTCTACCACTGCTGCTGCTAAGTCGCTTCAGTCGTGTCCGACTCTGTGCGACCCCATAGACGGCAGCCCACCAGGCTCCCCCGTCCCTGGGATTCTCAAGGCAAGAACACTGGAGTGGGTTGCCATTTCCTTCTCCAATGTGTGAAAGTGAAGTTGCTCAGTCATGTCCAACTCGTAGCGACCTGATGGACTGCAGCCTACCAGGCTCCTCCGTCCATGGGATTTTCCAGGCAAGAGTACTGGAGTGGGGTGCCATTGCCTTCTCCATCCTCTACCACTGCCAACCCCCAAATTTGCAGCTCACACAGCATTTTCATAAGCTTTGTCCCACTAGGTCACAAAGCAGCACCACCAATCTGACATGGCTCCCAGGCCTGAGCCAGATACCAGGAATCCATCCACTCCCCCGCTGCAGTCTGGTCACACCTTCAGAGCACCACTTTTGTGGCCTCTGCACGTGCTGATTCTTCTGCTTGGTCCCTTTTCACATCCCTATGTCTGGAAAATTCTTGATGATCCTTCAAGATCCAGCTTGAGTGATACCTCTTTTCTGAAAGGCTCAGAATCCATGTCCCCCCCAAACAAAGTTAACACACAGCTCTCTCTGCTATGCTCTACTTCATCACAGTCTATCTATGCATTGACTTGTCTCTCTTCCACAAGACAGAACAAAGCATTAAAGAGCCTGATCCAGAGACTGCAGTCACAAATAGTCAGTGAGTGAATGAATGAGAGATGGGGGGACTTCCCTGGTGGCCCACTGGCTAAGACTCCATGCTCCCAATGCAGGAGGCCGGGGTTTGAGCCCTGGTCAGGGAACTAGATCCCGCACAGCTGCAACTAAAGAGTTCACCAGCCCCAGCTAAAGACCCTGCGTGCCGTAACTAAAACCTGGTGCAACCGAAAAAATAAATATTTTTAAAAAGAAAGAAAAAGAGGTGGGAGTAAAGAGTGGTCAGTAACAGAAGAAACACAAATTTCTGAAACCCATAAATGGCTTAGACATTCTTGCCCTAGGCGCTAGAGTACTATTTCCTCCTCTGTGTCTCTCAGAGGCTAGAAGAGGAGGGGATACAGTGAAGGTTGTCACTGGCAGCCCTCAGCTGTCATCTCCTCTCCGAATTGCCCTCAGCCAGGGGAGCTGCCTCGCCCAAGTGCCCTCTCCTGGACGAGGTATAAAGGCCTCGCCCCCCTGCCTCCATCCGGGGCATTTCAGCAGAGCCATCTCCCCTCCGAACTTCCTTTGGGACTGGCGGAGGCCTCTGTTAAGACTACATCAGCAGTTCAACGTCCTCCGCCCAACTGCCCTGCTGTCTTCCCTCTCCTACAGGTGGATAACACCAAGGGCACCCTAATACATCTACACTCAAACCTCAGAGTCTTGTTTCCAGAGAACCCGGCCTAAAGCAGTTGTTGGATCCCCAACCCAAATTGGTGTCTGACACATAGCAGGTGCTCAATAAATACTTACTGAGTGAATGTGTCCGTGTTTATTTTCTCTTGGTCTGTCTGCCAAGATTTCCCTACCTCTTGCCCATCAAGGCTTCGTATACAACAGACGCTCAATACTCTCACTCTAGGTGTGGAAGGTGGGGCGCTATCGGCCCGGACAGATAACCCCTGACACACTCAGAGCCCCAGCAACATTGAGCGCCTCAAACTCGGGGCCTCGGCCCCGCCCCCCCTGCAGCCGCGGCTGGAACGCGGGAGGGAGGGATGCGGACTCCAGGGTTGGGACCGCCGCCACCTTCCGAGTCCGCCCGGGACTGGTGTAGACGGCGGCGGGCGGGGCGCTCACCGATCCGCCAGCCCCGCAGAACGGTTACTTTTTAAAACGCCAAAATGGCGGAATTCTTTTTTATTCTTTCCCTTTATGGCAAAATAATAATAATAATAATTCAATTTTCCGTTATAAAAATTGGAAATTAATGGTAGGAAAGAGAAAGTTTGCCAAATGACCCATTTCCTAAGAAAACCAAACCCCCGCCCTCCACGCCCTCTCTTTATTAATGAACAACTCTTAATTGATTGCATTTCTCTAAAAACCAAGCCGCCTCCCTCTCCACCCTCTGGATCGCCTCCAGCGGCAGCACAGTGGACGCGCTCGCCTCGCCCTCGAGCCCCGCGACCGCCCAGGTCCCCTTGCACGCCAGCTCCCCGAGCCTCCTCCTGGACCCGTACACCCCGCCTCACGCTCGGGAGGAGCAATGCCCGGGGGCCCCAAGCCCCAGCACTGCCGTGCGGGGCGGGGCCGGGCGCCGCGGAGCCTCGTACCCCCGGGTCCCTACCTGCAAGGCCCGCGTGCGGCCGCCCAGCGCCGAGCTGCGGTCCGAGCCCCGCGCGGCGCGCGCCTGCGCGCACAGGGGGGCGGGCCCGCCTTCCCGCAGGACGCGGGGCGCAAACCGTGCGCAGAGCCGGTTTGGGGAGCGCGGGCCGGGGGCCCTCTGACCAGGCCACGGCTGCGTGGGCCTAGTGTCCTTTAGCCCCGGGGCTGGACTGCTGCGCGGGCGAGGCGGGTCGAGATTCTCCCGGTCCCCAACTCCTTACCTTACAGCACGCAATGGGGACCACGGAGCAGGGAGAGCCTGGTGGGCCCTGAACTGAGTGGTCAGTGATAAAAAGCGAGGTTGCGCTCCCTGCGCGCACCCCGGCTGGGTCGCTTCGCTCTCCAACGCCTTTCCTCGGCGCCTGCTCCTCACCTGAGATAGGCGAGCCAGGGAACATCGGAAAACCATCTCAGGGAGGGTGAAAGGAGGGCCGTGCTACCAGAAGAAAGGAGCCCACTGTGAGATGCGGTTCCCTTCCTGACCCTCATAGCCTAAAGAAAAGCATCAGCGGCGCCTGAGTTTGGATGACCTGACCCATTGCTGTTGGCTGGTGGTGTGACTCAGTTAATTTCCTGGGCCTCCATTCTTCTGTTTGTCAAGACTATCACCTACTTCACCGCAAAGGGTTTTTGTTGTTTTTTGAATGGGTTCTGTGATGGTGTTGTCTTGCGCAAATTGTTGCTTCTCTGTGCTTCAGTTTCCTTAGCTCATCTAACGAATCAAATCTCCGTAATTGGTTCTTGTAGTACAAAACACCTCAAACATATGGCAGCTATGACTTCATGTACATTTGTGTAATTGAGAGGTTGAGACTGCAAGCTCTAAAAGGGAAGGAAACACGATAATCTAGGTGTATCCCTAGTACCTAGTACAGAGCTGGACACTCAGTGGGTGCTCAATAACTGTGTTGACTGATGGACTGCATGCAGAGGAAAACAAGGATCCTGGTACAGTCTGGAATTGTGTCCAATCCCTCACAGTGACTTAATCTCTTACTTTACAGAACAGGATATTGAGGTCCATCTGGCCTAAGGTCACGCCACTAGGTTCAACCTCCAGTGCAGAGGAGAAAAGGGTTCCTAATTAATTGTAGGCAAATCCCACAAATTGTTGTGATCCTCAGGTTTAAATTTATGCAGACTTTATTCCGGTTGCTACACCAACGCATTACATGTGTTCTTCCTCACTGCAGTGTCAAATTTTAATTAAAACTCGTATTATTGGGAACAGGGTTGCATCAGTTGAGGATGCTGGTTGCCATAACAATAGAAGTCTCTTTATACACTCCAACATACACCCCCATCCACTCTTTCATCTTTACCCAGACTGTGCTTGTTCTAGATTCCAAAAGGTTTATTTTAGGTATTCAGAAGTTTAAAAGAAAGTGATTGGGCCACACAAACACTTAGCTTCTCAATAAGGAATGAATCTTAGACTAATGGAATCTGGGCCAGTGGGATGTAGGAATAAACAAAGAATGCAGGTCCGAGTTGACGATGTATTTTCTGCTCCTTAGCATTTTGGTGGTCTTGCTTCCTTGAACACATTCAGGGATGGAGAGTTCCTCCAAGTAGATGTATTTGGGGAAGGTCCTACCTCTAATGTAACCATAGCTTGCTCTGCTGGTCCAGTCTGCCCTCAAAAATGAAGTCCTGTTCTTCCCTCAAGTGACAACCCCATTTTCTACAAGTTTTAATAGCCTTCAGTATTTTCAAGTTAACTCCCTACTCAAGAGTGGACTGTTGTTCAGTTGCTAAGTCATCTGTGACTCTTTGTGACCCCATGGACTGCAGCATGCCATGTTGCCCTGTCCTTCACTACCTTCTGGAGTTTGCTCAAACTCATGTCTGTTGAGTTGGTGATGCCATCCAACCATCTCATCCTCTGTTGCCCTCTTCTCCCTCTTGTCCTCAATCTTTCCCAGCATTAGTGTCTTTTTCAATGTTGGCCCTTCGCATCAGATGGCCAAAATAATGGAGCTTCAGCATCAGTCCTTCCAGTGAATATTTAGGGTTGAAACTCTGTAATCAAGAGTGGATGGACCTCGGATTTTTTGAAATGTTGAACAGAAGCAGAAAGAAAACTATTGCTAGTGAGCAGCCCACACCTTTCTGTTCCTATAGATTTTAACTCACCGTTGGGACAGTGCATGTATTTTAGGAAAATGCACCCTTTTTATAAATAGGAAAACACTTCTGGTTCCAGCAGTATGGCATATTTTGCTAATACAGAGCAGTTTCTAGCATAAACACACCCAAATCCTGGATAAAATATTACAAGGACGCAGGCAAGCCAAGAAGGAAAAAGATTAAGTTTATGGCTGAATTTGCAAGAAGAGAAATCAGCAGGAGCCAGAAACAAAGATGGAAACAGAGGAACCAGGGGGTGGCCTGACACCTCTCATCCTGGAGGTGGTTACTGGACAGGGAGTTGGGCTTCATCACACACTATTGATGGGAGATGGGATCTCGGGTCCGTGCAGTACTGGGAGTTTAAACTGAATCCCTTGTATAAAGACTGGACACCCCTGACTGCCAGACTATATAGTTGGGGGCCCCACAGTGGAAAAGGCAGGGGAGGCCCAAGTTTCCAAATATAATTAGCTTCAGGTCCTGCTTTCCCCCTGGACATACGTGTATGGGTGTATGCTTTCCAAAGAATCAAGACTGACAAAATTTATATTTTAGCTTTGTAACTGAAGCTTCTATTTCCAAGCACTAGGAAAATTTGTCTGTGTGGGCCAGAGCCTCAGCTATTTCAGTTACTCCAACCCTGCTAAATATCTGACTTTTGTTCTCAACACATTTGATAGAATTCATGTCTCATGCAGCTGCTGAAAACCCAAAGGGGGAAAAGAACCTCTGAATTAAGCTTATTAGTTTTTAACTGCTGCGTAACAAATACCACAAAGTGGCTTAAAATACAAATTTATTATCTTTTAGCTCTGGAAGTCAGAAATCCAAAATGGTGATGCTGAACTCTTTGGCTTATCCCTAAAACTCTTTATCTTTCCTTCAAACTTACTTTTGTCATTTTTGGTTGCGCTAGGTTGTCACCGCTGCCTGTGGGACTTCTCTAGTTGTACTGAGGGGCTGCTCTCCATCGTGGTGCGCATGTCTCTTACTGCAGTGGCTTCTCTTGTTGCGGTGTGCTGGCTTCGCTGCCTTACAGCACGTGGAACCTTCCTGGACCAGAGATCGAACCCGTGTCCCTTGCGTTGGCAGGTAGATTCTTACCACTGGACAACCAGGAGTCCCTCTCCTTCACATTTAAATGATCCCTCACTGGGCATTCCTGGTTGTATGATTTTTCATCACTTGGCAGTGAAAGCAGTGTCCTAACCACTGTCGGTTGAGCTGGGCCTCTAATTGTGACTTGTGGGTCCCATGGCCTGTGGGATCCTAGTTCCCTGACCAAGGATAAAACCCACGTCCCTTGCATTCGCAGATGGATTTTCAATCACTGGACCCCCAGCAAAGTCCCTGGAATGTTTTATGATAAAAGCAGCTACTATTTCACAAGTGATTGTGCCAAATGCTCTGAAAAGAACAGTTACTGTCTACAGTATTAGAAGACAGTTTTATAGCTGAGTACACAGCTTGCTTTCTATTGCATATTCCTCTCATCTATGTAAGTTACCTCCGGCTCCTTTTGGCCCTTGGCCAGAAGACCCACTGTCCTACTTTCACAGCTATTAAGTACAAACTGATGTAGTTCAAGCTCTCTCTTCAGCAGCTTTCTCAGGCTCCAAAATGATTCCATTTCCTCTTAAAAACCAAACACCCCTTCTTTTCTCCTGACCTTTATTTAAGGCTACCCCACACAGATAGCACCACCTTAGTGAAATGCCAATGAACAGAACTTAGAAAATCAACAGATGTTAACAGTGGGTGACAGTTTGAAAGGAACTGGATGTTTAATAGGCCCTAGTTACCTCCCACAAATTACTGATTATAAAGGGAAAAAGTGACTTTATATAAGTGAATCAGGTTATTATTAGAAGATGCCACTAGATATGATATACTGAAAACAATCTCATTCTTGGGTGATATTTCTGCCAAAAATGCAATCATGAGGAGACATCAGACAAACCCAAATTGAGAAAACTTCTACGAAATCATCCTTTACTCTTCAAAAATGACAAGGTCAAGTAAGGTTGAGGACCTGTTCCAGTTTAAAGGAAACTAAAGTCATGATAACAAAAAAGAGTAAATGATCCTAGGGCCAGTGGAAATATATATAAAGGACATTATTGGACAACTGACAAAACAGTGGAAAAGACAAGATTATATCAAAGCTAATTTCCTGGTTGTGTTAAAATGCCATAGTTAATATGAGAACATCCCTGGAAATACACAAAGTTTTAAGAATAAAACAGATGTCTCTAACTTACCTTTCAGATGGCTCAGGAACAGTGTAAGTAAAATGAAATATTATTGGAAAATGGCAAAGAGGATATAACTTTTTGTACTGTAGTGCAAATTTTCCCTAAGTTTGAAACTTTGTCAAAACAACTGTAAAAGAAGCCTGCTCATTCAGGTTTCTTTCGTGCTTTTCACGAAGAGGAACTGAGTATCTGAAATAGGTGTTTTTTTTTTTTTTTTTTTTTAAAACACTTTTTAAGACTGTTAGGAACTGAACCAGGATTTGAATCCTGCCTGTTAACAAATTCCCTTACAAATGTCATAACTTCCACAGTAATGATCTCAAAAAACTAGTAATCCTGATTTCCTTCAAGGGGTCAAGGTTGGAACTTACTGTTTATTAACCGTTTGTATTCACTTTCTGATTTCTGAACCATTTCTTTCTATTCACTTTAAGTTAATCACTCTACTAATCACTACCCTGGGGCCCATCTGTGAAGTTGCTGTAAAACAGGCAAATCTAAGCAAGCTACTTAGGATCTAGAAGACCAACTACAAAATACAACTGCACCTACTCATCCTTTCAATTAATGGTCGCATACATGGTTTTAGGCACAGGAAGTTTAAGATGTGGTTGCTGCTTCAAAAAGCTAAAAATTTAGAGAATCCCCAGGCAGTTCAGTGGTTAGGATTCCATACTTTTATTTTAGTGCCAAGGGTTTAGGTTTTATCCCTCCCTGGCTGGGGAACTGAGATCCTCAAGCTGCACAGCTTTACAAAAAAAAAAGAAAAACTTGAGTATAAACTGATAATTACCAAGTGCTAAAATGTTTTAAGAGCTCTAAAATACATATTTTATGAAGGACTATTGGTTATATAAACCAAAAAATTACTTCCTTAAAAAAGCTGGCACTGAAAAAAAATTCTTATATATCTATTTCATGGTAGTGCGCCATTTAGAGCGGCAGATCTCTGTACTACTCTCAGTAAAAGTGAGCTGCAGAACACACTCACGGTATGAACTGCTTACTGACGAACACAGGCATTAAAGATGGATTAGCCTGGGTAAACAGTGTTAGAAGCAGCTACCTTAGTGCATGCATGCTAAGTCGCTTCAGTTGTGTCTGACTTGTGACCCTACAGTCTGTAGCCTGCCAGGATCCTCTGTTCAAGGGATTCTCCAAGCAAAAATACTGGAGTGGATAGCCATGCCCTACTCCAGGGGATCTTCCTGACCCAGGGATCAAACCCTTGTCTCTCCTGCCTCCTGCATTGACAGGCACTTGCACCACTTGGGAGGCTACATTGATAAGTGGACGCTAGAAGAGAGATACTTTACAAAACATTCCATTTTCACAAGACTAAAATTGCACACAACCACAAAAACTGAAGTCTGAAAACATTTTCTGAAAGCAAGGTAAATAAGAGTGAAATTAGGTTGAGGACTTGGGCAAAGATGACCTGAGTTTCCTAGTTTATCTGGGTAATTATCACAGAAAATGTTCAAACTGCTACAAGATAAAAGGAGGTAAATTTTGTGTGAAATCTAAAGACTTAGTTGAATACAAAAGACTTAGCATGTTTAGCCCTTCATAACAGCAATTATTTATTATGGTGCTAATCTAAGTACTTTTCATGTATTAAACTTTTCTCTTCACAACCCATGAGGGGTTATCCCTCCCACTGTGGATGACACTGAGGCACGAAGGTTTAATGGCTTGCCCCAGATATGATGATGATGATGATGGTCACTCAGTCGTGTCCGACTCTGCGACCTCATGGACTTCTCCAGGCCAGAATACTGGAGTGGGTAAGCCTTTCCCTTCTCCAGGGGATCTTCCCAACCCAGGGATTGTTGAACTCAGGTCTCCTGCATTGCAGGCGGATTCTCTTTACCAGCTGAGCCACAAGGGAAGCCCATGATAAACCATCTATTAATACCATGTTGGTCCTAACCTCATGTTTCTGAGCTGAAAAGTCCTTTTCTCATGTTCAAGTCAGGAAAGAAAGAAAACTTGATAATGGCAACTCTGATTCAAAAAAACCAAATATCAGATATTTGCCAAATATCTGATGCTAAGTGGGAATACACAAGAAACTCAAATCAAGTCTTTCCCTCAGTGAACATTTTATTGAGGCAATAAAGCACAAAATAGGTTAACAAAGTGGGAGAAAGAAGATACCAAGAGAAAAGACGGTAACAACACAGGAGTGGAACGTGAAGTCACAGGGCAGGAAAGACTCGAACTGGCCATAAAGGCACTACGGCATGTTAACACACTACCAGGTAAAAGATCGGGGGATCCAGGTTCTCACACTTCTATTCTGCTCTCTACCAGCTTAACACTCCCATCTAGCCACAGGTAAAAACGTGGCAAGCTGCAGAGACTCAAGATTCTACTTAAGTTAGCAAGGAACTAAACATTTTATTGGTCAACTCTAAGTGGGCCAGTGTTTATATAGAAACAGTGGTTTAGCATGTCCAATGATGGGGGTCCACAGGCGTGGAATAGGAACTAGAGATTTAATAAACTGGTGTTTGCTATTAAATTCTTATGGGTGCAGGCATTAACCTATACAATTACCCACCTGTGGGGGTGGGAGCTAACGAGGATAGACAAACCTGCCTATTACCATGTGATGTCATAAGAAAGCCCAGATGAAGGATGCTGCATACTTTTAGAAAGTCATATTGTATATTGTAGTATTCCCCCCTCCTTCACTTTAAAAGGCTGTGGTTTTAAAAGCTTTTGTTCTTTCCCTGAAAACAAGAGAACTTTGGTCAAAGCCAATTCTTAAAAGTAACTTGTCCTTAAACACATTTTGAAAGGCAGTGGAGACTTGCTTCTTTATGCAACAGTCAACTTTTTTTCTTTGAAACAGGCAGAACAATGAACTATAATTACAGATACCAGTTTTTTCTCTCAAAATCCAAGGTCTATATGGGGAAACAAAAACAAACCATATTTCTTATGAATATCTAAAAAAATATCAGAAGCATTTAAGAAAATAAGGTCGTCAAAGAAGCATCAACCTTTTGGGGCACTATGTTCCCAAGATTAGACTCTTTAAGATTTCGTAACAGGAAGCCCAAAAATTTCTCAAAATAACGGTATCCATCACACTGTACCCTAACACTACCCAGCCCTTGACATCTTATACACTGACAGCTCCTAGAAAGATGTTAAAGCTGAGCCAAACAACCTACAGCCCAATTTCAGACCAAGATTAATGAATGGTTTTTCAAATGAAATTACCTTAATGAGCCTGAACAGATAAATATAAGGTAATTCATTTCTCAAACTGCAATTTCGACTAACTAGGCTTACGGACGTAAGGACTAATTGTAACCCAGCAACTCCTATGAATTTGCAGATAACTAGGGTTTAACCCATTTCATTTAAGTTTTTTCCAAGCCAACCACATAAAGTTCATAAGGATGATCTAACCAATTATCACAGAATCCCACTAACTACAAAAGGATGACTGTTAGGCAGAATTTTGCTTTAAATGGTAATTGATTTACCAAATGATCTGTTAAGTGCCTGTTAATATTAAGGATTTTCCAATAGAAAACACAGTATTTGCTTTTCCATTTTGAATAACATACTAAATTTCTGATCAAAGAAAGGTTACTTCTATTTTTACATAACAGTAAAGATCACGGAACCTTACTCTTACAAAACACTAATTACAATGATCACTTTCAGAAAGTGGGATTACCAGGCTAGATGAGATCCCAAGTATTAGAACTACATTTTTGAGTTCAACCAATTTAAGTTTAAAGAACATTTTAAAAAGCTAATAACTTAGGCAAAACTGTATAACAGGTCCACTACAAAATCTTTTATTTTTAACTTAAACCTGTTTAAGGGGCCAAAATGACTGGCAAATTTGATTAACAGCACAAAATAACGTATCCAAACTTATTGCATCTGAGACTTGCCTTGTTTTACACTTAAGTAGAGTTTACATCGTTTCCACAGATGTACTGATAATCTGTATCTCAAGGAATTTATAAGAGTGACCTATTCAAGTAAGGCAATCATCTTGGTAGCAAACTTTTATTGAAATCTTACATAACTCAAGCTTTATAAAAAGCCAACATAATTGAAAATTGGGTACTCCCTCTAAAGCCTTAAGTATTCAAAGCCTGAAACGGTTAATTTAAAATTAAGCAAACAAACATAACAATAACAAAACCCCTCCAGCAGATCCTGCTGAAATACTTAAAAAAAAAATCTAAATGAGCTTAATCTTTACAAAAGTTATTTTAGCTCAAAAGCTATAAAATCAAAGTTATCTTAATTCTACAAAGAAGGGAGAGGATCTTTGACTTCATGCCATTTCTTTAGAACCTCATCTTTTTCATCAAATTTGGCTACAAATCCAATTTCTGTGTGCCCGTTTTGGGAGGTTTCTTCTTGCAGAAGAGGCCAAGTAGAAACATGAAAGAGTAACTGACTAAGCAAGTAGGAAAGTGTTCTGTAATAGTGTGCAAAGAATGGAGAGTTCTGGGTTAATCTCTGGAACTTGATCTGGATCGTGACCTTGACTTTGAACGAGATCTAGAATGGGATCTTGAAGCTCTTTTTGGTGCAGGGGACACAGAACGGGCCTTTGAGGGTGGAGCAGGTAGGGGTGAATTGGAACGGGATTGGCTCCTTGATCTAGATTTGGACTTTATATCACCTTTTCCATTTTCTTTGGGGGAACGAGATCGAGAACGAGACCTGCTTCGAGATTTCTCATACTCATCCTTCGATCTGCTCCGAGAGCGCGAACGGGAGCCCCGATCGGACTTGGGTTTAGATTTGCTTTTTGATCTAGATTTCCTGCCTTTGGAACGAGACCGTGACCGACCTTTGCTCCGAGACCTGGATCTAGACAAGAAAAGCCAGATTTTTTTTTTCAGTACCTTGCCAGAACACACAAGCACTCTATAAACAAAGTTATTCAAAAAACACTCAAGAACACTTACCGGGAGCGACTTTTTGAGATACTTCGAGATCTACTGCGGCTGCTCCTACGACTTCTACTTCGTGACCGTCTTCTAGATCGTGACCTGTAACAAGAAATGTGGTAAATAAATTTTCATCTCAAGATACCACAACACGAAAGAACAATTTATACAGACAAGCCAATAATAGAACTCCTTAATTGCTCACTACAAATTAAATCTGTATCAAAATATTTAAAAAAGAACCCAACAATGCCAATAACAAAAGAAACTAAAAGCTGACCTAATTTCAATTCAGCAGTAATTGAAATACTGCTGTTTGAATTTTCTTTTGTTTGTGGCAAATATTGTCTCGCCCCATATCCTTCAATAAATTACCTAGATCTGCTTCCAGAATAAGACCGCCTATGGCTTGTTCGTGGCTTATCTTCAATGAGTCTAATATTTCTCCCATTGATTTCTGTACCGTCCAGTTTATCCAAAGCACGCTTCATGTCAGAGTAGGAGCGAAACTCAATGACACCTTCATTTGTGCGTTCTTTGTGAGCATCTGCATAGGTTACTTCACCTGCTTGTCTCATGAAATCCTAAAAGAGCAATATGACTAGTCATTCCCAGAAATCTAAAGAAGAAAGATTTGTTGTATTTGATTCTCAGATATAAAAGAATACAAACTTATCTTTTAAATGTTAAGTCAAATACTTTTACCCCAAATTATAACACTTACCTTTAAATCTTGCCAACTGCAACGACTAGAAAGATTTTCTACAATAAGTCTGAATTCTGTGCGTACAGGTGGTCCGTATTTGTCTCTCCCAGAGGTTCTCCGACTGCTGTATCCACCTCCACCACCTTTATCATGTGAAGAGAACAATTAGATGCTTTGCAATGATAGGCATGCGTAATGTTTTTGAAAGTTAGTACAAACATAACAACTTTCATTTACTGGAGTAGGACTTTGCTATTATACTGCTAAACCTTTGATACAGTTATGATTTGCCATAAATTAAATTAAGGGCAAGTCAAAACAGACTAAAACCAACTAAACTTCTCCTACATTCTGTTAGAGAGTGACTGCTCCTTTATTCAATTTACCTCGCTAAGTTTTATTTTACAGAACATTGTAAAATATAAAACTTAACTGATTACATGCATTTCTACATTTTACAAAAATGTTTACTAGTTACACTAAGTACTTACATCACAGTGTGAGGTTTTTGGTGGTGGTTTGGCCACAAAACACGCAAGGTAACAGTCACCTAGTTCAGATTAACCAGTTTTGTCTAACCCTTGGAATCCTCACCATCACCCTGCGTCTAATGGCAAAAGGCTGCTGTCGTCATGGCTTCCGGTAAGGTCAGCCAAAGGGTCATAGGGCAAGGGTCACACAATGTATGGAAAAGCCAAGGCCAATCAGGAAAGGCAGTCATCTTAGCCTCAGTGGACACAGCCTCAGCCCCATTGGTCACTTTCAAATTGAAACATCAAGGACTTGTTAAAAAGTTTGAATTCAACATGCAACAATTTCAACATCAAACATTTAACATAACCACCCCCACCCTCCTCCCAATAACATGCCCCAACTAGTGCATATACAGCATAAAGTTCATTTAGATCTCCTTTGTGGTGTAAAACCACCTTAGTTATATTTTCTTTGGCCCCCGTCAATTTTTGTAAAGCTAAAACCTACGCTTAAAACCCCACCTCATTCCCCGCCCCGCCCCCACCTCCACCCCAACCAGTCCCAAACTTCTACGCTGTCATTCACATTTCTAGCTAACGCACTGACAGGCAAGTTGAGGGGATACAACAAATACAGCCACCCCTCACTTCCTCCGTAGGTAGAGCCCACGACAGTGCTGACAGGGGCCCAACAAGTCACTCCCTCCCGACTTGGCAATTCCCGCCCCCAAACACCCAAACCCTGCCTAGGCAAAACCCACCACCCAGTCCCCGCGCTCCGGCGTCCCGTGTCTTCCCCGGGCAGGCGCGAAGGTAGCGAACCCCGGGAGCACCCGAGTCAAACGGCCGCGGCCACCTCGCCTGCCCGGCTGGGAGGCCCCACCCCGTCCCGCCTAAGCCTGCGCCCACCCCCCGGGGTCCCAAGGACGCGGAGCGCGCGGGGGTGGAACTCACTGCGGCTTCCGTAGCTGTAGCCGTCGCGATCCCGGCGCGGGCCGCGGGCGTGCTCCACGATCACGCGCTCGCCGCACAGCTCCTTGCCGTTCAGCTCGTAAACGGCGTCGTCGGCGTCGCGGGAGTCCTCGAACTCCACGAAGCCGTACCTGGGGGGCGGTGCGAGGGCCGGGCGTCGTTAGGTCGAGGGCGCGCACGCGCGCGCGCCCCCCTAGTCCCCGCGCGCTCCCGCGGCCCCGCGCCGCCGCCATCTTGGCGGCCCTGCCACGCGGCGCCGCGGCCTTGACCGTCTTCTCCCTCAGACGGGCCCGGCCACCGCAGGCCCGGGGCGCTGCGGGGGGACGCGGGCTGCCGGGGCCCGACTCACCCATTTTTAAGGTCTATTTCGAGAAGGCGGCCATAGCCACTGAAAAAGCGCTGAATGTCCTTCTCCCTGACGTTGTAGCTCAGGCGTCCTATGTAGACGCGCGGCATGTCCGCAGTGGGCAAGGGGCCCGAGGGCTGGCGGTCGAATGGCTGACCGCACGGCAATAGCCGCGGTGCGGGTGCGGTGACGGCGAGAGCCCGGACACGCACCTCACACCACAGCGGCGGCCGAGTCCAGCCACACAATGGTGCGCGCGCGCCTGGGCTACGCTATAAGGGCGGGCGGTAGGGGGCGGTGCCCGGCGTGTGACGTCAGCACGCTGCACGTACTCTCCCGCTCTGGAGCGCGGAGCGCGGCGCTCGAGGGTGACTTGCTGTTCCTCAGCCCGCCAAGTTTCGGGGAAGTGAGGCTTTACCCGCTCACCGAATTTTTTCCCACACATCTTTGTTAACGTCACATTCTGTCTCCATCCAAGGACTTGTTTTCTAATTTGTGCTTAAAAAAAAAAACAAACCCACAAACTTTCTCCATGCTACCTAGCTCTTCAGGACGGGCGCTCGGGAGGCCGTCCCGGAGAATCCCCCTTTTTCATTGGTTCTGGAGGTTGTCATAATAGGCCTCCACGATCTCTGATTGGTCCCTCAAAACGAGGCTCGAATTTTCTTCGCGGATCGTTGGGCTCACGCTCCGCTGGTGTGGAAGGCACCTAGTCAGTGGGTTAAGTGCCCTTTTCCACAGCATACGAAGTTTCTGCTTCGAGGCCGTGTGGACCCGGAACGGGGTTCACAGCCCTGCTGGCTTCTGTCCTTCGTGCCCCCACAGCCGCCATTGCGGTCTCACTTCATTGCCTCCCAGTATGTCCAACTGTCCTTCCAGGAGTCTTTTGAAGCACTGACACTTGGAGTCACCTGCAGATTGAAGTATACATGGCAATCCCACGATCGCTGTGCGTCCTAAGTTGCTTCAGTCGTGTCCGGCTCTGTGCGACTCTATGGACTGTAGCCTGCCAGGCTCCTCGGTCCAAGGGATTCTCCAGGCAGGAATACTGGAGAGGTTTGCCATGCCCTCCTCCAGGGGATCTTCCCGACCCAGGGATGGAACCCGCGTCTTCTGCGGTTCCTACCTTGGCAGGCGGGTTCTCTACCACTAGCACCACCTGGAAAGCCCACTTGCTGTAGGTACTGACAAAGGGAGCAGGGCCAACACCTCTGGCCCAACAAAGTTGAGCAAGACTTGACAGCCCTCCCACAGAGGTACACTCATTTCCTTTCCTCAGTGGAGCGTCCGTTGTGCCAACGTGATCCCTCCCCGCCCCCACCCGTTGGTTTGAAGGGTGTCTTATCTATGTGGCAGAAACGCACATTTTGGAGTTTACCACTAGAAATACTATTTAAACCGCAGAGGAGTAAGTTTAAGTGGAGATCAGAAGACCCTGGAGTTCTCTGAAACTGAAGTGCAGGAAAAGATGCTGGTAAGAAGTGACTGGAAAAGTGGGAAGAAGGGTCGGAGGACAAGGTGTAACGCAAGCTGAGGGGAAGGGGCATCATGGGGTTAATACTGGCTGTTAAGGTATCTTCCTGTATTCCAGCGGGGCAGCCTTGATCTACAGTTTCTGGGTTAAAGACAATGATTTTTCCCTCCACCTCCCCTCACGGGGGCATTTGGCAAAGTCTGAGAGTCTGTCGGTTGTCACGGCTGGGGGAGGGGGAGTGTTAATAACTGGCATCTGGTGGTAGAGGCTACACTGTGCTTAAAGTTAGAAAAATAAAATATATAGGTGGATCGTAAAAATTTTGTGTGTGTTTGTGGAATATAGTAATTGGGGAAAGGAGAATTAATTGGATAACTTTTTTCACTCACTGAATTGTCAGTATTTTGAATTTGTTGAAATTCATTGTTGTCTGGGAATCCCCTGGAGGTCGAGTGGTTAGGACTCCACACTTTCACCGCCTTCAGGCCCAGGTTCAATCCCTGGTCCCGGAACTAATATCGCATAAGCCGTTCAAAAGTTCATTATTGGCAAGAGGTGACACCCCACTCTGAACTAAGATGCATATGGGAAGTAGGGTGTCACCTCCTCTCTCCTTGCAGTTCATTTGTGCAGAGAAAGATGCAGCTGACATGTTCTCCTCTCCCTCACCTCTTTTTCTCCAGAGCCCAGGGGCTACTCTTTTTTTTTTTTTTTCTGGCCACAGTGGGACCTGCAGGATCTTAGTTCCCTAACCAGGTGATGATCTTGGTGAGGCAGCAGTGAGCAATGGCATGAAATGAGATCTTAATTCCCTGCCCAGGAGTTGAACCTGGGTAGCTGGGATGAAAACCAGAAATCCTAGCCACCGGATCAGCGAGAGCTAGGGGCTAGAAGCTATTTCCCCCCTGGATCTTTGCCCCTGTAAAAAATGCATTTATCACCCAGAGGCAGAAACTGTAAATGCAGGTACAAAGTTTATTATTAGAGACAGAGCACAATGAGTGGGAGAGGACCTAGAAAAACAGTTTGTTTAGTTAAGACAGAAGCAAGGCAGAGATGCACACCTGGAGAGAAAGGGTGTGGGTGTCCTCCCTAGTGAGGAGGAGTGCAGTAAAGAGGCAGTTAAGACATTTATATAGGGCAGTTCTTCCGGGCCTTTCTCTTGCTTCAGGCCAATTACCTGTTTCTTTTTCCACACCTGACCTATCCTGGGACCCTCCCTTGAGCGCACACACACCCGTCAACCAACATGAATCTCGGAAGTAAAGGCTTCTGGAAGGTTGGTCTGACATTATCTCCTGACTTTTGACCCACAAGGGGCCTTTCTGTGCTGTGTAGTGTCTCCCTTGTCCCAAAAGAAGGGGAGACGGGAGACCTGTTAATCCTTTTTAAAAAAAATTATTTTTCAATTTTTGGCTGTGCTGGATCTTTGTTGCTGAGCAGGCTTTTCTATAGCTGTGGCAAACGGAGGCTACTCTATTTGCGGTACACAGGCTTCTCCTTGCAGTGGCTTCTCTTGACACATGGGCTCAGTTGCTCCCCAGCATGTGGGATCTTCCCAGGTCAGGGATCAAACCCCTGTCTCCCGCATTGACAGGTGGATTCTTTACCACCAGCCACCAGGGAAGCCTGATCGTTAATCCTTTACTCAAACAGGATCTTGCCCCTCTTTGTCCTTGCCATGACTATTACCATAAGGTGTTGACAAGAGACGAGCACTCTCTATTTACCCTGTTTCTGTTGTTACTTCCATTTCGGAGGGCAAACAGGGAGGCTGGTTGTAAATGGCAGGCTGATTGTTAAGGCTCCTCCTTAACTGGAGCCCACCTCGCTCTTGTCTGATTGTTTTTTCACTGAGTCAGTGAGTTGGGGGTGGTGGGGGGGTGGTGAGCCCAAAGGGGTTCTCACTTCTGGCATCAAGGGACAGTGCCAGGTGGGGAGTTTGGGGCGGTACACCTGTCAAAACGGTAACGCAGGTTCCTGAGGTGAGCTTAGGGAGAACAGAAACCTGTGGAACAGAAGGGCTAAAGCTCGCTTGATCTTGATTTTCAGTATGAACACAGACTGTGAAAAGGGGGCCTCACAATCCTTCTGACTTTTGGGGTTTAAGCAGGAAGTGTCAGAAAAGTTACCACAGTGATAACTGGCTTGTGGCAGCCAAGTGTTCATAGCGACGTTGCGTTTTGATCTTTCAGTGTCAGCTCTTCCTATCATTGTGAAGCCAAATTCACCAAGCATTGAATTGTTCACCCACTAATAAAGAATGTGAGCTCTTGTCTCAGGAAAGGCTGTTGTAGTATCTTGCCTGAAGCCCATGTCTTCCTGCCCTATATAATGTAAATAGGAGGCCAGCTGTAAATGTCTACAATATGGAGCCCATCTATCTCCTACGTAACAGGGATCGATTGCCCCTTGCAATGGAAACACAGAGTCGTAACCACTGGACCATCAGGGAATTCCTTCCCAGTGGTTACTCTTAACGAAAAATTTAAATTGCCTGAGAGGAAATGGTCTCAGATATCATTATTGAAGGGACTGTTGGGCCAGCAGCATTCTGTGGAGTCTTGCTGATAATCTAACTTACTTCTGTTGATATTTTGAAAGAACAACTCAAAGGAGAAATGATGGATGTACAGCATTTGGCAGTGTCTTAAGTGTCTATAATCATGGTGGCAGATAAAGATCACTGCTCACTTAAAAGCTGTGGAGTGCTTGTCAGCAAGAGAGGGAATCTGTTAGCAAGAGAGGGTGAAAGGAGCCGAAATCTGATCCAGAAGAGAGTTAATAACTTCAAATCCATGATTGTTGTTGTTCAGTCATCAAGTCGTGTCCCACTCTTCACGACCCCGTGGACTACAGCACGCCAGGCTTCCCTGTCCATCAACAACTCCAGGATTTTGCCCAAGTTCATGTCCATTGAATTGGTTATGCCATCCAATCATCTTACCCTCTGTCACCCTCTTCTCCTTCTGCCTTCAATCTTTCCTAGGATCAGGGTGTTTTCCAATGAGTCAGCTGTTCACATCAGGTGGCCAAAGTATTGGAGCTTCAACTATAGCATCAGTCCTTCCAAAGTGTATTCAAGGTTGATTTCCTTTAGGATTGACTGCTTTGATCTCCTTGCTGTCCAAGGGACTCTCAAGAGTCTTCTCCAACACCACAATTTGAAAGCATCAATCTTTTGGTGCTCTGCCTTCTTTACGGTCCAACTCTCACATCTGTACATGACTGCTGGAAAGGCCACGGTGCTTTAGTCGCTAACTTGTGTCTGTCTCTTGCCACCCAATGGACTGTAGCCTGCCAGGCTCCTCTGTCCATTGAATTTTCCTGGCAAGCATACTGGAGTGGGTTGCCATTTCCTTCTCCCGACCCAGAGATTGAACCCAGATCTCCTGCATTGCAGGCAGACTCTTTACCGACTGAGCTACAAGGGAAGTTGGATGGAAAGACCATAGAATTGACTATGTGGAACTTTGTCGGCAAAGTGGTATCTTTGCTTTTTAACACACTGTCTAGGTTTGTCATAGCTTTTCTGCCAACAACCAATGGTCTTCTAATTTCATGGCTGCAGTCACCATCCACAGTGATTACGGAAATTGTAAAGTACAATCTGGAGTAGGGCATAGTTGTTGTGGTTTTAAATCCAATAGGAATTCTTAACATACTTAGCTGGAAATCAAAAGTATTTCCCAAGCATCCATGTGATTCAAAGTGATATAAACTGGTTTCTGACAGGTTTTGTTGTCTTTTGTTTGAAAATTTTATATACCAGAGGCTGTACTTTTGAATGGATTTTAACAACCCAAGAGGGTAAAGTGGAGTGAGTGTCTGTGGCAAACTATGGCCCCAGGCGCAAGCAGGCCTGCCTTTGAGTTTTGTAAATGAAATTCTTTTGAAGCACAGCAACATCCACTTAACTATTGTCTGCTCTTAAGTCACAACAGATTCAATAGCAGAGACTGCCCAGAAAGCCTACTTGCTGGTTCTTCACGGAAAGTCTGCTTACCTCTGACCCAAGTTAGGTATTTGTAAAGATGCCTCAATCCTATATGTGAACATACATGTCTGTAAGGGTTGGGTTTGTAGTTGTGTTTGGTCATTCTCAGAGGTGGGTCCTACCCAATCATTTCCCTCCTAATGCTCTCCGAACATTCCTTACTCCTCCTCCCACTTGCTTCTTCATGTGCCTTGAATGTGCCAAGTACCCACCCACCACATGGGCCTTTGCACTGACCATCTCCCAGAGTTTGGAGCTCTCTTTTCTGATGGTTCCCTCACTTTCTATGTCTGCTCAAAATCACTGTGTCACTTCTCTAGCCACTCATTTTATTTTTTCCCAGTTTTATTGAGACAGTATTGACATATAACCTGTAAGTTTAAAATGTGCAGTGTGATGATTTGATACATGTATATATTGCAAAATAATTACCACAATAAGGTTAGTTAACACCCCTCACCTCCATTCCCCTCACATAATAACCATTTTTGGAATGTGTGTGTGGTGATAAATTTTAAGATCTACTCTCTTGACAACTTTCAAGTTGTTAACACAGTATTATTAATATAGTCACCATGTTGTATATGAGATTCCCTAGAGCTTATTCATCTTACAGCTGGGAGTTTGTACCTTTTGACCTACATCTTCCAATTTCTCCCACTCCCCAGCCCCAGGCAACCACTCTTCAGTCCTGATTTTATGAGTTCCACTTTTTTGAATTCTGTGTGTAAGAGCATTTGTCTTTCTCTATCTCACATTTCACTTAGTATAGTGCCCTCAAGGTCCACTGATGTTGTAGCAAAGGCAGGGCTTTCTTCTTTTTTATGGCTGAATAACCTTTCACTGTGTGTATATATATCATATCCCCCACATGGTTTTTTTCCGTTCCTTTGTTGACATACATTTAAGTTTCCATGTGTCAGCTACTGTGAATAATGCTGCAGTGAACATGTGAGTACAGATATCCTTTGAGATAGCTTTCTCTTTTCTTTTGGATATACTGTATACCTTGAAGTGGAATTGCTGGATTATACAATAGCAATATTTTTAATATTTTGAAGAACCTCTACATTGTTTTCCATAGTGGCTGCACCAATTTACACTCCCGCCAACAGTGCACAAGGGTTCCTTTTTCCTCACATCTTCACTTTTTGATCACAGCCATTTGAACAGGTGTGGTGAGCTGCAGTCCATGGGGTCGCAAAGTGAGACATGACTTAGTGACCGAACAGCAATTTTAACAGATGTGAGGTGATGCTGTGATCACCCACTTTACAATAGCATCCTGGGACTTCCCTGCTTGTCCAGTGGCTAAGAATCGCCTCCACAATGCAGGGGACATGGATTGGAGCCCTGGTGAGGGGAGCTGATATCCCCCCTGCTGGGAACTAACTGATTCCACGTGCCACAGAGCAACTAAGCCCCAGGGCCACAACTAGAGTGTCCATGAAAGAAAAAGAAAGTGAAGTTGCTCAGTCATGTCTGACTCTTTGCAACCCCATGGACTGTAGCCTACTAGGTTCCTCTGTCCATGGGATTTTCCAGGCAAGAACACTGGAGTGGGTTGCCATTTCCTTCTCCAGGAGATCTTCCCAACCCAGGGATTGAACCCTGGTCTCCTGGATTGTAAGCAGATGCTTTACCATCCGAGGTACAAGGGAAGTCCAGAGAGTTCATGAACTGATAAACAAAAGATCCTGCATGACACAATGCCACAACTAAGACCCAATATAGCCAAATAGATGGATAAATAAATAAATAAATAAATATAAAACAGCATCCCTTCCTGCACACTATATTTTCTTACCTTCTTTTATTTTTCTTTATTAAACTTCCCCAGGTGGCTCAGTGGTAAAGAATCCACCTACAATGCGGGAGACTCGAGTTTGATCCCTGGTTTGGAAAGATGCCCTGGAGAAGGAAATGGCAATCCCCTCTAGTATTCTTGCCTGGGAAATCCCATGGACAGAGGAGCCTAGTGGGCTACAGTCTGTGGAGTCGCAAAGAATTGGACATGACTTAGTGACTCAACAACAATATCAAACTTTTACCATGTGACATGTGTTTATTTACTCTCTCCCCACCCCGACTAGAACATATGTGTCATTAGAGTGAGGATGGTGTCTGTATCTTCACTGCTCTATCCCCAGCATAAAGGAAAGTGCCAGGCCCACAGTAAGAGCTTAGTCTGGTAATTGTTCAGAGCCTGTGAAGTGAGGCTCTTCATTCAGCAGACACCTATGCTCCGAAGGGCTCATCAGGACATCCTGATGGGACGGCGTTTTCCTCCTCCTAGCTCGTGCTCACCCACTCATGCTGCCCAGACACTCACTCTCATCTGAGGGTAAGAGGTGTGTTGTCCTTCATGTTCAGTCACTGAATCATGTCCGAACTCTTTGTGACCCCACGGACTACAGCACACTCGGCTCCTCTGTCCTCTACTATCTCTCAGAGTTTGCTGAAATTCATGCCCATTGAGTCGATGATGCTATCTAACCATCTCATCCTCTGCTGCCCACTTCTCCTTTTGCCTTCAATCTTTTCCAGCATCAGGGGCCTTGAGTTGGCGATGAAGGGGCAATAAGTTGGCTCTTTGCCTCAGGTGGCAAAATTATTGGAGCTTCAGCAATAGTCCTTATAGTGATTATTTAGGGTTGATTTCCTTTAGGATTGACTGATTTGATCTCCTTCCTTTCCAAGGGACTCACAAAAGTCTTCTGCAGCACCACAATTTGAAAGCATCAATTCTTTGGTGCTCAGCCTTATGGTCCAACTCTCACATGACTACTAGAAAAACTGTATCTTTGACTTTACGTACCTTTGTCGGCAAAGTAATGTGTCTGCTTTTTAATATGTTGTCTAGGTTTTTTATAGCTATAAGTGCCCTAAGCTTCTTCCACCCACATTTATCTAGACAGAGAAAGAAGGCTGGGGTGGCTACGGAGCTACCAAAATTCTCATATATTGTCAGTAGGAATGCAAATTAATGCTCTTTGGAAAAACTGGTTGATAGTGTCTACTAAAGGTGAAAGCTGCTAGTGTTTACCCCATGACCCTACACTCAACAGAACCATGCACATATACTCTCCTTAGGGAATGTGCTAGAAATTCATAGCAGCATAACATGTAGAAGCCCCCAAATAAGAAATCACTCAGATACCATCGACCGGAGAGTAAACAAATCAGTTGTGGTTTATTCACGCTTCAGAGCATACTACTATATTCATACTACACAGCAACAAGAAAGGAATCACAGCCATACACAGCAAAACCAGTGGCTCTCACAACGATGTAACCCTCTAAGATTCCACTGGAATCCATACTATATGATTCAATGTATGTGAGACTGAAAAGCAAAACTAGATTATGGTGTTAGAAATCAGGTATGGGGTCTGTGGGAGTGACTAGACAGGCTTCTGAGGCTCTGGTCATATTTTTTCCGATTCAGGTGTTAGTTATAAGGCTGTGCTCCGGTGGTGAGAATTCATTGCTCTGTATGCTTATGATTTGTGTACCTTGCTGTATGTGTACTTCAGTGGAAAATTTAAAAACAAAAAAGGATTACCTCTCTCAAAAAAGATTATAACTTCCTTTACTTAGAGCCCCCAGGTCCTGCTGGGGACCAAAGATCTATTGAGGATTTGATTAATAGATTTTGCCCAGAAATGTCCATTTGAATCAGTTTGTTTGCTTCCAATTAGGTTTCTGTGTTACTGAATTGCTCCTTGGCCGGGACTATATGGCTCTGTCGCCACCTGGTGGCTATTTGCTATTACAGCATTAGATAAATTCCACCTGCTGCTTCATCCGTGCTTCATGAAGCTCAGTGATAGATCTTTAAAGGTCTCTAAATCCAAACCTTCTAATTGTCAAACCCTTACTTACCCAGACACCCCACTCCAGTACTCTTGCCTGGAAAATCCCATGGATGGAGGAGCCTGGTAGGCTGCAGTCCACGGGGTCGCGAAGAGTCGGACATGGCTGAGCGACTTCACTTTCACTTTTCACTTTTCTGCATTGGAGAAGGAAATGGCAACCCACTCCAGTGTTCTTACCTTGAGAATCCCAGGGATGGGGTCGCACAGAGCTGGACACGACTGAAGTGACTTAGCAGTAGCAGTACTTACCCAGAGGTTTTCTGGCCCTGACTTGAACACTTCTCCTAATGGAGAGTTCACTGCCTAACCAAGCAGCTAAGTCCATTCTAGGGCATCTCACACTGTGATTACATTCTTTATAGATAGTGAAAAAAAACTGCTCTCTTGAATTGTCTACCTTCTGGTCCTGAGTGTGCCCCTGCGGCTATTCAGTAACCATACCTGTTTCCCACACGTAGGTCTTTCAAATGTTTGGGGGCAGCACACAGACCCTCTTCCTGTTCATTCTTTCTTTTGGCTGAGTTTTAGTTTACCCCAAAACTTTCCCGGGGCTACTTTCAAGTCCGTTTGTCACCTGGGCTGCTGAATGTTCATGTGTTGAGACTCATTTGTGACCTTCTTCAGGCGCTGCCTTCAGATTCAAGCTTGCCTCCCCTGGACCTTGTCTGGACCTTCCCATTGCTGCTTCAGCCCCAGTGTTCTCTGGGCCAGTTAAGAGCTGTGGCCCCTGTTGGCATAGATGGTGGCTGCTGTCTGATTCCTCACTCAGCCGTGCCTCTCCTTCTGCATGGAACCAAATTGGCTTCGAGAAGCTCCTGGAACAGCCCACTGTGGCAATCAGTGCTTGCGAATGGAAGCAGGCAAGGTGGCAGGATGGAAATCCAGGGCTTCTGGGCAGTTGGATGCAGAATCAGTGCTCCAATTCCTGGGGCAGCCGGGAGACAGAAGTGCTGATGAGGAAGATCCAAGTTGGCCATGTGTCAGGTGAGGAGCACAGGGCTGGGGAGGAAATCTGAGAAGAATCACTGCAGAACCCACAGCAGACTTCAGCCAGTGCCATGGGCTCCAAGCCTGTCAGAGTCCCATGAGAGGCGACGGTGTGTCCCCTCGCAGATGTTCCCGGGGCTGCTACATGAAGGTTTCTGTTCTTCCACCTGGCACTGAGCTCAGTTTGCAGACATTTTCCCCATCATTAGTTCCACTGTTGCTGTTATTTGGACAAACTTAAACTGAAGCTTATTCCTGAATGCCTTGTCAGTGCTCATGCTTGTCACTACAGCTTTTATCCTGGCAGCAAAAGCTGCGTCACATGATGGCCTTCTCATGTTGTAGGGCAGAAAAGCTGAGTGGAACCTGTTGGAAAGCATCCAAGGGTGTTCCCAGGGCACGAAACCCACCTCCTAGCAGAGGGAGGGGAAGTAAGTCTTTTAAAAGGCATTTTGCATGGCCCTGGCATTGTGCAGGGCTCAGGCGACATAAGCAGTGTCAAAACAGATCCAGTCAGGCCCTCCGAAAACTAGTCTCAAAGCTGTGATCTTTGGAGACTGGTGAGCATGATTTCATCTCAAATGCAGGCTCTATCCTCAGAGATGGGGTCAGTGGGGGAGGGGCAGGGCCTGGGAATCTACAGTTTTAACATCCTCCTGCATGATTGTAAAGCACATGGGCAAGTGAGCATTCTTGGGAAATACCGGCCTGGGGTCTTACTACTCAAAGTGTGGTCTGTGGACCTCCCTCCCATCAGCATTCCCCAAGAGCTTGTTAGACATGAAGAATCTCAGACTCTACCCCAGACCTACTGAATCATAACAGGCATTTTAACAAGATTCCTCAGCAGATTTGTGTTCATGTTCAAGGTTGAGAAGCATTGCTAGGGCAAGGTGCAAGGGAGTCCTCCTTTTGACTCTACTTCTTATTTTGATGTAAGGAAGAGTGTATTTATATGTTACTTGGAAATTAAATAAATGAAAATCTTTGCAAAAGCCAGGAAAATCTCATACTTAAATGTAAACAGCAACTCTATCCATAATAACCCCAAACTGCAAACATCCCAGGTGAATGGGTAAACAGATTCACAAATTAGAATACTACTCAGCAATAAAAAGGAACAATGTGGATTAATGTGTCATATTTTTGGAAGAAGCCAGATTCAAACATCTGTATGCTGTGTGAGTTCACTTATATGATATTGTGGAAAAGGCAGAACTAAAGGGACAGGAAGCAGATTAGTGGTTGTAGGGAGCTAATGTATGAAGTTGAGGATTGACTGCAGAAGGAACTTTTTGGAGTGTTCTGTGTCATGATTGTGGTGGTATGAATACAAACATATACATTTACCAAAACTCATTGAAGTGGATGCTTAAAATGGGTGTATTTGATTGTATTTAAATAGTATGTCAATAATAGGGCTTCCCTGGTGCTGATTGTAAAGAATCTTCCTGCAATGCTGGAGACCTGGGTTCAATCGCTGGGTTGGGGAGATTCCCTAGGAAAGAGAATGGCAACCCACTCCAGTATTCTTGCTTGGAAAATCCCATGGACAGAAGAGCCTGGTGGGCTATAGCCCTTGGGGTCACAGTCGGACATGACTAGGCAACTAACACACATATACACACACACACAAACACTCATATATCAATAAAAATGATTAAAAAAAAAAGACATGCAATAAGACCAAGACCATCTGGTGCTTTCAACCATTTGTATTGTTTCCAAAGAGCCTAGGTTAAGCCACCCCTCATTGCCTTGCACCTCGCTCCACATATCTGAACTTCCTCCTCATCCTGCCAAAAATGAGCCCTGGCTCTCCAGACCTGATGGGGGCAGTGTCTCTTGCAGTGTCTCCCTTTAATAGGACATTAGGAGAAATTTACTTTCTGCTACAGGCACAGTGTAGTGAAGAGAGTGTGAAATTAATTAAGCAAGGAACACTGTCAGGCTGAAGTGGCTCTAACTCTTTGGTGCCCTATGTAAGCAAACCAAAACCTAAGCAAGTATATATGTCTTGAGGTTAAGAAATGGAAATGTAAGGATAACCCATCACAACCAACTAGGCTGTAAAGCCGCAGCCTTTCTTTTCCTCCCCTCCTCCTCTGTTTAAGTCTTTCCAATGACCATGTGGGAGAGAGTGTTTGTTGGTTTGTTGCTGCCTAATTTGGATCCATTTTTCTCATATAAACTCTAATGTGCCTCCATTTATCTTTCAACAAGTAATAAAAGCATATCTTGGGAGCCAGATTACTTGGTATATGGTCAGGCCACTCAAGGTGGCTATTTTCTTGCTCTCTGTATTCTCCTGCTGGACCAGTGCTTTATCTATACCCTGCTTGCATGACTGACCTTGCTACATACTTGCCCCATGCTCAGCTAGCAACTGAATTCTTACGAAAGGGGCAGTGAGGTGTGTGCCAATCTGCTAGTTTCCCTGGTAACCAAGGAGCCAACCTGATGTGGATCTGTCCCCTACTCCACCCCAAGTACAGACTGCACATGGTGGGGTGTCACTCCAGGACCTTGCTTCAGACATGTAAGATCCTTCATCCGTAAAACCACTGATGTCTTTGTTGCTGACTCTGAGTTCTTTCTCCAGTTTTGAAGTTGGGCAAGCACAAGCCTTACATGCCTGTGGAGTGTAGCCCATCACTTGGCTTCCGTTTCCAGCTCTACCATCTCCTGGGGTATGAATTTGGACACATTTCTTAACCTCTTTGTGCCTCAGTTTCCTTGTCTGTAAAATGGAGAAAAGAATAGCACCTGTCACAAAGAGTGAAAATTTTAAAGAGTTATTATATGGTAAAGTGTTTAGAACAGTGCCTAGCACATAGTAGGTACTAAATACATGTTGGTTATTATCATTTAGTAAATGCAGATTTCATCCATCCCACTTTTTTCCCTATGGAGGTCATTTTTATGAACTTGCTGCAAGCTGAGAACTCTTGGTTCTTCATGGTTTATGACAGGCTGATTCTAGAAGCAGTCTCCCATCCCACTCCAGTTGTCTTCACTGATGGAGGGTTCCAAGGGAGGCCGCTTGAGAGGTGGGAGCAGTAGCTGGAGCAGAGTGAGCTGAGCTGGGTCTGGGACAGTTTTAACCTGCGCTCAAGAAGACAAGCTCCAATCCCGTCTCCCTGGAAACCTTTCTTGAGCACTCTCTAGACTTTGCTGATGATGCCTGTCAGGTTGGCTTTCTTATCACTTAACCTCTCTGAGTTCCTCAGTTTCCATGTCTGGAAAGTGGGATGATTCCAACACCCAGGGCTCTGGTGAGATCAGATGAGATGGCTTGTGACATTCTTGGTGCTTATCTGAGTTTGGAGTCCTCTGGAAGGAGGCCCTGAGACAACGCGCAAGTGCAAATAGTTTATGTGGGAGGTGACCCCGGGACACAGTGGTAGGAGAGAGAAGATATGGGACAAGGAAGGGAAGAAAGCCATAAGGGGTGTGTTACTGGGCTGATGACATAGTGAGCCACTGGGCCGTAATGCCCCTGAGGACTCTGGGAGCCAGTGCAGAACACACCTCAAACTAGCGAAGAGAATGTTTTGTTTTTTTTTTTTTCACAGCTGAGTGGTAGGAAGCAGGGGAATCTGTATATCAGCTGGCTACCTGTGTTGAGGGAGGGCTACTTTCAGCTGGCCTAGTAACTGAATGTCTCTTGCAGCCAGAAATCAAGCTCTAGGGCAGAGAGGCACAGGTTTCCCAGCACTCTGACCTTGGCTGTGCAGGTGAGTGTTGAGAAGATGAAGCAACTGGCTCAGCATCTGCCGTGGGCAGGTCGACCAGCTTTCCTCCCCTTGCAACTCTGTTTTCAGGGCGTATTCCCCTGCTAAGAATGAATTGATGTCGGTTTCTTGTGAACTGATCTAGGGCACTTTTGTCACGTAGAACACTCAAGTCCCCCACCCACCCCCCCAACTCTTGCCTTCACCAGCCCCACCCTGCCTGACATGCCAACCCCAGTGATTGTCCCTCTGCCCTTCCCATAAAGATTCAATAATAAAACCAACAGAAGTAATTAATTGGGACCTCACATTTTGTATTAGCACATAAATGTATCAGTCAGTCAGTTCAGTCACTCAGTCATATCCGACTCTTTGCGACCCCATGAATCGCAGCATTCCAGGCCTCCCTGTCCATCACAAACTCCCAGAATTTACTCAGACTCATGTGCATTGAGTTGGTGATGCCATCCAGCCATCACATCCTCTGTCATCCCCTTCTCCTCCTGCCCCCAATCCCTCCCAGCATATTTATCATATGAAAGACTTTTTGATACCAGTTGGAGAAAAGCATGATACAAGGTTGGCGACTAGATAGACTTCAGCTCTAAGAGCAGCCTGGCAGATGTCTGGAGATGGGGAGGGTAGGGACCAGGGCTGACCCCATGGCCCACTCCTGGTGGGGACTGTGGGCTGTTTCAAGAGTAAATGTCAGTGTTTCAAAACATTGGCCATCAGTGTTTTTGATGTGACTTGAAGGAGTGCCTGGGAGGAAAGGGTGGAGGGCTTGGGAATTACCCAAGTTTTCAACTTTATGCCAGTGTTGCCAAGTCCTCTCATGACTCTGAACCTTATTCCTCATCTGTAAAATTGACATGTTTATAGGATAAGGTCATAGCGTTGAGTTGAGAAGTAACTCATGGCCCGGTAGACCAGATGTCAGCAAATGTTTTCTGTAAAGGGTGAGGCAATGCATACTTTGGCTTTGTGGGCTAAATCTCTGTTGTGTTTACTCCAATCTACCCTTGTAAGGCTCAAGCCCCCATAGAGTATATGTAAACGTCTTAAAAACAAGTTCTGTACTTCCCTGGAGGTCCAGTGGTTAAGAATCTGCCTGCCATTGCAGGGTTCCACCCCTGGTTTGGGAAGATTCCGTATGCCACAGGGCAAATAAGTCTGTGTGTCACAACCGCTACAGACTGTGAGCCCTAGAGCCCATGTTCCGCAACAAGCGAAGCCACGTCAGTGAGAAGTCCACGCAGCACAGCCAGAGAGTAGCCCTCGCTCCCAACTTGAGAGAGCCTGCATGCAGCAGTGAAGACCCAGCACAGCCAAAATAAGGAAAAAAAGAAGCTCTGCCCCAGAATTGAAAGTGGGCAGAATGGGGAGGCTTTTATTTCTCTCTCTTAGAGAGAAGCAATGTTTCCTGCTCATCTTTGTCCTCCTTTGGGCTCAGCATAGGACCTGGTGCTCAGGAAGTGTTTACTGAAGGAAGAAAAACAGCATATGACACTGGGAAGAGAATGGTCTTTGGAATCAAGCAGACCTGGGTCCAAATCCTGTGACCTGTGTTGAAGAAAAAAAATTATTCACCACCCTTGTTTAAAAAAAAAAACAAACAAACCAGGAAAGCAGACTCAATTCAGGGGGAACATTGAGACAAGTATAGGGACTACTGGGCTTCCCATGTGCCACTAGTGGTAAAGAACCTGCTTGCCAGTGCAGGAGATGAAAGAGATGCGAGTTAGATCCCTGGGTCAGGAAGATCCCCTGGAGGAGGAGATGGCAACCCACTCCTGTATTCCGCCTGGAGAATCCCATGGTCACAGGAGTCTGGCAGGCTACCATCCATAAGGTCGCAAAGAGTTGGACACAACTGAAGTGACTTAGCATGCACACAAGTACATAAGGACTACTGCAATGGGGTTTTGTAGTAGGGAGTGAGATTTAGCTCAAATCAGAATACAGTAAGGAAAACAAGTAATTTATAGCCAAAGAGCCTGATGTATCAGGTTGACAAGTGGAAAATTATGGAGCAGTAACATCAGGAGTAAGGGAGAAATTCTGGTTAAACCAACCTAACAGGATTCTTGTTGAAGGCAGGCCAGGGTGATTAGTCATCACCTGGAAGATGGTAGAAGATGAGGGAACCTGATCAAATATTGAATGTGATCAGATATCTAGGGTGGGGAGCTCTAGCTAAACCAACTTGGCAGGATTCTTGGAAAAATTGTATATATTAGCAGAGATGAACACAGAAGCTTCAAAATCAGGCCCTAGCTGGGAAGAAAGTTCAGAGAAATCTGATTCAAGTTTATTCAAAGAGTGTCTCTCTGTTATCTAAGTTAACATACTTGCCTTCTCTGAGCCTCTTCATCTGTAAAGTGGGCGTGATAATCATACCTAGTACATATGGTTGTTGCAAGTGTTAACGGAGATCATGCGGAAAAGTGTGAATGTGGAAAATTTTTTTCCTAAAAAGGAAGCATAAACTCTCCACCTTCCATGATTTTTTACTCCATCCCTTAGTCTAGTGATTGAGGGCCATTTCTTGCCTTCAGTCTGCACCAACAGCTTTCTCTGGCCCCTCTTGGGCTCTGGGAGTTGGTGGGAGATGGCACCAGGGCAGAGGAGTGGTTGTCTGTAAAGAGAGTGAAGGGGAGAGTCAGGATTCCTGTTCTGAATTCAGGACCAGGCTGGCAGTAACAGCAGACAATCAGCTTCTGCCCCAAGGGCTCAGTGTTGGTTGTGAAGAATTAATGGCTGAGAAAGGTATCTGCCAATTATTTTTCCACTCAGGGTGCAGAGATTACAGAAACACAGCAGAGAGCATTTCAGATCCAGGCCTCTCAGTGCTGGCTGGCAATTACCCCCCTACTGACTTCCCTCCCAGGAGAGTGCACGGAGGTCAGGGGTCTCTCAGGGCATGCTCAGAATTCCAAGTATGTGCAGAACATTCCATCTTCCTGTAGAGATGAGGGTAAGGGAAAGAAGGACACATGTGGATCTTGGTTTGGTTGTCCTAGAAGCAGGCTCTGAGACAAGGATGTGAGTCCATGGAGTTTAGTTGGGAGGCAATCCTTGGAAACACCAGTAGGAGGAAAGAGAAGTGAGATGGGGAAGGGACAGAGCTTAAAGGTGTATTATCAAGCCAATTACATTGTTCATGTTGGAGTTTAATCTTACCTGGGGACTCTGGAACATATATACTTTGAAGTTACCCCATTGGAGGTTGAGAGAGTGGGACTATTTGTACTCTTGTGGATCATTGGTTGAGGGCTGCTGCTGGGGGAGTTAATTACCCAGTGCTTCTAGCCTATTGCACTTGGTAGCTAAGACAGTCCTCAGGCAGGAAATGCAGGTGTTGGCAGCTGGCAGGCCCTGAAGAGGTAAGGCCTGGTGAATTTGCACCAGGCACTCATAGAGACTTGCTCTGGTCCAGGCATGTAACGTCTGCCCTTTCATTTAATCTCTGTATATATCCAAGACCACATCTCAGTTTACCTCCTCTTCTCAGTCCTACTTCTTAGAGCTGGGACTAGGGTGAAGTGAGTGAGGCCTTCGTACCAAGTACAACATTTAAGGGGGCATTAAAAAACATGGCCACCAAAAAATAGTTTAATGCAATATTTTTAAAAATGGAGTGAATGCAAAAAAAAAAAAATCCACAATGAACAAAATACCAGAATTTTAAATATAGACAGATCAGTAATGGTGCCAAGACACATTGAAGCCAGAAGCAAAGAAAAAATCAGTAATAGTGATCTTGTTAATCATGGATTTTGGGGGGGTGTTCATTTTGATTAACAAATATTGCACTGGAACATTATTTGTCTTGATCACCAAGTTTTTGGCACACCCTTGTATCAGGTGCCCGAGGTGATACCTCACCCGTCTCCCCCTTGTTCTGGTCCTGCTGCAGCCTCTTTGTCGTCCCCATCTTGGTAGGTTGCACTCAGTCTGCTCAGGAACTCAAGCCAGAAGTCCGGGGTCCTCTGTGGCTCCTCTCCTGCCCTTTACTCATCTTTCACGCCCACCTCCAAGCATCTCTCAAGACTGTCCTCTTTGTCCCATCTTCTTTGCTGCAGTGAGGCTCCCTCTGTGGGCTCCCGTTAACAGACAGGAACGGCTTCTTGGATTTCCCTGCAAGCTCTGCTCTGCACCACAACACACGCCAGTGTGTGCAGCAGACTCCACAGCGCCTGTTCCTCCGCCTCTCTCACTTCCTTCCCTTCCCTTTCCCAAGTCCTCCCACATCTGTGTAAGTTCTTCCAATATGAAACATCTTGTTCCCATAGCACTTGCAGAAGCTCCAATTCTGTGATGAAATCCCGATGGCTACTTTATCTTTCTTCATCATCTTAGGTGCTCCAGGTGGGCATGGGGGTATCCTGAGGCACAGTCTCCTTTTATTTTTAAAGACTTTTTGATGTGGACTATTTTTAAAGTCTTTGTTGAATTTGTTATAATACTGCTTCAGTTTATGTTTTGATTTTTTGACTGTGAGGCATGTGGGATTTTTTTAGCTCCTTGACCAGGGATCGAACCTGTGCCGCCTGCATTGGAAGGCAGAGTCTCAACCACTGGGCTGCCAGGGAAGTCCCACAGTCTCCTTTCAGAGCCTCAGCAAAGCAAAACTCCCTCTGATATGACCTTATCTCCTTGCCTATTGGAATTGCTATTTTCTTACCTTCTCATTTTGGGCTGAGAGAGGTAGGGGCACCAGATTCTTGAGCCCAGTCAATGTCTTTCTCCTATTCACATTCTTGCCAAGTCTCCCTCTTTCCTTGGGTCCACATCCAAATATGAAAGAGATCATCTGCCTCCAGTGGGGTGGTAACTTTCCTGAATTCTTTCCCTGAATCCCATCTCCCGATCACTTATGATAAACTCCAGGTTTAGACTTTTCCCTTGATATGTAAAAGGAAGATTCTGGAATTAAGAAACTATTTTTTTCCCCCTCCATAGCCAGGTTTTAAGACTACTGCCTCTAGAAAGACTCAAAGTCAAACTATGATCTCTTTATTTCAGGTGGTGTCTGCACGCCTCTTAAGATAATAAAAATGTTCTTGATTCAATGGGGAAGGGGGTGGTGGGGTGAAAGCTTCACAAATAGCTGGCATAGACTGAGTGTTCCCTTACTGTCTGTTTCCTTTCCTCGCCTACCGCCCTGCCTCCCCAACTTCCTGCTGTCACCTGCCCTCTGAGCTGACCCTCCCCGTTCCAGAATTCTGGACTTCCATATATAGCTTAGTACTGGATTTTTAACCTGCTCAGCAAAGCTAATCCAGCCCATTCCACTGCTGTTCAGCAGTTCAGTGATTAGGCATAAGTGGGCTGCAGCTCCCCAAATGACTAAGTATTAATGCAGCTTTCTAGGGAAAGAAGTGTGTGGGTTCCCCGGATGTGAATGACCTTGGAGCTGAAGATTTCTACAATACCATTTGCTTATTTGATCATTGTCATTACTGTATACACACATACACACACTCATGTGTTTTGGGCCCTGGGTGTGGCATCTGGGGATCTTGGTTCAGCAGACGTGCTGGGTTAAGGGAGGTGGGTGGGGGAGCAGAAGAGGGTCCAGGTGTCCATCGATGTGCCTACAGTCCCTCCCCACCCCTAGGTCTACTCACTTATCTAGTCCCCCCAGGCTGGAGTTTACTTCATGTCCCGCTTGTTCTGCGTGTTGTGCACACAAAGGTGCACGGGACATAGTCTTATAACGCCCAGTGTGGAATTGGCCCCCGCTGGCCTCTTAGGTCCTAAATTTCTCCTGTCCTCTGTCCTCCAGTCACAAACTGACCTCCTTTTGATGACTGGAATGTATCCAACTCTTTCCCTCCTTGGACCCCGTCACCTGCCCTGCTATTCTCTCCTGGTTTTCCTCTTTCTACCCTCTTTTCCCATGACTGGCGTTTCAGGTCTTAGCTCACATGTCACCTCTTTTTTTTTCAAATGGTAATTGACCACATAGGCCTTTCATTTATTCATTTATTTAGGCTGCACTGGGTCTTTGTTGCAGCATGCAGCCTTTCTAGTTTGCAGCACACAGGTTTAGTTATTTCTTTTCATGTGAGAGCTTAGTTTCCCAATCAGGGGTCAAACCCAAGTCCTCTGCATTGGAAGGCAGACCACCAATCTTAACTAGTGACTAGTTAAGAACCACTAGTCTTAACTACTAGCCCACCAGGAAAAACCCACATGTCACCTCTTTAGGGAAGTCTTCCTTGACTACCCTATTGAAAAAAAGTCCCCCTAAATTTATTTTTCATAATGCCTCATTTGCTTCCCTCACAGCATCTATTTTAATTATTTTAATCCATTTTTAATTTGCTTTCCTGTCCCCTCTACCAGATTGCATACTTTATGGGAAAAAAGTTTTTTTTGTTTTGTTTTGTTTTGTTTCCTACACTATCCCCAGCACCTAGATAGTGTTGACACATAGTAGATGCTTAATAAATATTTGAGGGAGAGCAATCCTCACTTCCCCTTTCCATTTTATTTTCTTAAATATATTTTGTAGTCAGCCCAGTGGGCCATCTGACTGACCCACTCTGGGAATAATTTCTGGGGCCAAGTCTCCTTATCATTATTTAGAAGTGGCTGGGGTTGGATTCTCCAAAATGTAATGCCCAAGCTCCATCTCCAGGATTAACCCCAGCCGGCTGCTTTCTTTTCAGTAAGCTCCTTTTCCTATATCTGGTGAGGGAAACTCAGGGAGTAGGAACTAGTCTTCACTGAGAACTTACTGTATGATAGCTCTGTGAACTTGGGCAAATTAATATCTATGGGCTGCAGTTTTCCCATCTCTAAAATGGGACTCAAAGTAACACAGGATTGCTCAACCTCAGCACTATTGATATCTGTGGCTAGATGATTCTTTGTTGAGTAATGTGTGTAGAATATTTAGCAGCATCTACCCACTCGACTTGGAGAAGGAAATGGCAACCCACTCCAGTATTCTTGCCTGGAGAATCCCATGGATGGAGGAGCCTGGTAGGCCACAGTCCACAGGGTTGCAAAGAGTCGGACACGACTGAGCAACTTCACTTCATCCACTCGGCGCCAGTAGCGAACTCAGTTATGACAATGAAGAATATCTCCAGATATGACTGAATGTATCTAGTGTGTAAAAACCTCCTCTACCCCCACTCCATTGAGAACCATTCCAATAATATCTGCATTATAAGACCTGAGGAATGGAATATTTCCTGCCATAGCAGTAAACAAATGATGTCTCAGTCATCAGCAATTGCAGCCACCATGGAGGGTGAGCGGGTGAGCCCCGAGGGAACTCAGAACACCTGCCATCAAGCAGCCATCAGACTGCAGCCACTCCCCACGGTGAGTCCTGAAGAAACTCAAAGATGTGAAAACACAGGATACTGGCCCCACACAGAGGAAACATACATCAAAGTAATGATTTCAGTGAACCTAGGTGCATGCATCTTTCCCAAACATATAAAGAGCTACATTCCTTAAGTTGACATATATGGTTTCTTTAATTAACAGTAATCTTTTGATGTTCTTTACTACCTGCCCTTTGTTGCAAAACTTCCATATATCCTAGCTCCTCCCCCTACCTCCTGGGACCAGTTTCTGAGAGCTATCTCAGAGCTGTCTCTTGACCTGCAGTCCTCATTTTGCTCCAAACAAAACTTAACTGTCATGCAACTTTTACAAAGTACAAAGTTTTTCAGCAGATCATTGGTAGGTTAAATGATACGTCATGTTAAGTGCTTATGAACATGCCTGGCACAGTGAAAGGATTTAATATATACGTTTAAAATCTATTGTCATTAACATCATACTGTAGGCCACAAGGGGTTTCAGGAAAGAGAGGTGCTTACAAGGAGGAAGGCAGGCAGGTCCAGGAAAATCCGCTTCTGTGCCAATGGTGTGCTGAAACCATCTTGTCCCTGCTTCTAATTGTTAAATTTTCAGGAAATTTGCAAACCAGTCATTGAACATAGCCATCCTTGAAACTGGCAATGGTAGGAATGTTTATACCACATGAATCAGCAAATACTGCATAGAGCTTTATTTTGGAGGAGCCACCTGGCTAGCACAGTCTTCTTTATTAACACATTAAATTACAAGATCTTGTCATAGGCCTGAATAACTGCTGACATTTTGAAATAGTGATGACCACAAATGGCATTTTGAGATACCAGCAACAACAATAGGATATGAAAATGTCTATAACTTCTGTTGGCGACAGAGTTACAGGTACTGATTTGTTGCGCACATTCAGATTATAAGGAAGTATTAAATTGCAATTAGAAGTAGGAGAAAATAAAGATGTCAGTTTTTTTTAAAGCCATGACCCCCCTCCACCCCACATCCCTGCCCCCAAATTCTATCCGTGGACCTCAGTTAAGAACGTTGCTCTGATGAACACATTCAGCAGTAAAGTAAGAATGAACCTGGGGGGCAGAATTAGACAGACCTGAGCTTGCATCCTAAGCTGGAGAGTTATTTAACTGGACTTGTCTTAGTGTCTTCAATCTCTAAATGGGCATCAGACCAGCAGAGGTTGTGGAAATTAAATACAAGGATGTGTTAAAGTGCTTTAAGAGGAGCCTGGCACCCAGTAGAGGGTGTGTGTGTGTGTGTGTTGTGTGTAGGGGGGCTTTATAACATGCCTCACACACCTCACGAGGATCTGCACAGCCCTCCGAGTTTGAGCAGCAGAGGTAATGACACAGTTCACCCCAGATGGCGCTCCTGGTTCATCTTTATTTTCCGTTTCTATCTGGGTGAAAAATTTGTGATGTGAACACCGGGCAGAACAAATAGAATTGACTCGCTTTTCACAAATTGTGTAGTGGATTTCACATACTTTATGCTTGATTTTCCACTGTGTTTCAAACCATTACAAAAAAAAATTTTCCTTCCTTTGGGACAGTGGGGCGGGTGTCCCAGTGGGGAGGGGCCGTCACATTTCCCCCCATCCATCTCTCCTTAGCTTTCCCATGGCACGGAGAGGGGGAGAACCATGCCTTCTTCCTTCCCCAGCCTGGGAGCTTCATTATTTCGTAGTTCGGGACCATTTTTCCAGCTCATTAGAACCTGGAGCTAAGATAAAGGAGGGCAGAGCCATTAGGTAGCAATTTATATGTAAATGTGGAAGTTTCCAAAGAAAGTCGGCTTGCTTTCTTTAGGAAGCATTCAGGTTGGGACTTATCTGGAAAGCGGACACACACACACCCTGTAATCTCCACCTCCCCTCTGTCAGGCTCAGGGTATGAGGCCAAGGTCACACAGCAAGTGACTGGCAAGGCCAGCTCTAAAAGCCTAGGTGGACCGTGAAGGTAGTATGTGGCACTTTATGGGGCCACCTCTAAGGGCAGGTCTGTGGCTTCCTTTGTGGCTCAGCTGGTAAAGAATCCACCTGAAATGCGGGAGACCTGGGTTCAATCCCTGGGTTGGGAAGATCCCCTGGAGAAGGGAAAGGCTACCCACCCAGTACTCTGGCCTGGAGAATTCCATGGGCTGTATAGTCCATGGGATTGCAAAGAGTTGGACACGACTGAGTGACTTGCACTTCACTCAAAGGGCAGGAAGTCCCTCTGACCAGCCTACAGCCTTACTGTTTCCTCACTTCAGTTTTTCCAACCTGTTCAGGTTCATCTTTTGGCTGGGGAGCTTGGAGCTGTCTACTGAAAAAAAAAAAAGCAAGAATTATGCTTTATTGGGCAGACAAAACTGAGGAATTAAACCCAGAAGACAGTCTCTCAGATAGCTCTGAGGGACTTCTCCAAAGAGGCAAAGGAGGAGCCAAGATTTATACGTGTTTTGCAACAAAAACCAGGTAGTTAGAACATCTAAAGATGACTGTTAGTTAATGCAAACCAGACATCTCAATTTAATGAATTTAGAGCTTTTCTGTATATGAGAAGATGCAAGACCCTGGGCTCACTGAAATCATTCCTTTGATGTGCATCTTAACTATTTAGGGCCAGAATCCTGCTTTTCTCCATCCTGAATCCCATCAGGGTGCACAGTCAGGGGTGGCGGCAGTGGCTGCTGGCTTGATGGGTACAACATCCTTTGTTTACTGATGTGGCAGGTGATATTTTTCATCCACAGAGCTGAGGGGACAGGTGTACTGTACACTCCAGGAATAAGATTTAATTAAACAGTTGTTGTGCCCAGCACTGTGCTGTGTATGTGCAGAGGATGGTCACTAGCAAAGGAGCCCTCTGGGCATGGGTCCAGGCTCTGATATTCCAGTGTTAGGAATTAAAATGGAGGACACTCAGAAGGTCAGAGCCGAAGCTTTTCCTTAAAGCCAGAGAAAAGCGGTTCCATCCCCACTCCAGCTGTTCTTTTTGTGGTCAGTAACCTCCAACCGGCCCATTGCCCAAGCTCTTGACAGTGTCAGAGGGACAAGTGGAAGAGGGCAAGCTGTTCCTTTAGGAGAAGCAGCTTCCATCCTCTTCCACTTTCGTCCATCTGACAGGTAGTCGCCTCTGCCAAGTGTTTAGTTCTTCAAACTGTGCCCTAGACTAGCTTACCATCCTAGACCTTGAGCCTGGCCCCACAGCATATCCACCCTCCTTAGGTGTGGGGTGAAGATGGAAGAAAGGGGCTGGAGGTGATGTGTGTTGGGGTAGGCTGAGCATATCCTTAAACCAATGGGTCATGATTGAAGAGTTTGATCTTGGTTTTAAGGGCAATGGGAAAGCCTCAAGGAAGTGGTGTGATGAGATTTGTGGTTTAGAAAGATCTCTTTGGTTTCCATGGGAATTGAGTGAGAGGCAGTGGAAAGATGAGTTAACAGGCTGTTTCAGTCATTCAGAAGAGAGATACACTGCCTGAACCAAGGTAGTAATAGTGGAGGGGCCGACAAGAGGATGGAATTGATAGAGACCAAGGAGGACTTCCCTGGTGGCTCAGATGGTAAAGCGTTTGCCTACAATGCAGGAGAGCCTGGTTCAATTCCTGAGTTAGGAAGATCTCCTGGAGGAAGAAATGGCAACCCACTCCAGTATTCTTGCCTGGAAAATCCCATGGATGGAGGAACCTGGTAGGCTACAGTCCCTGGGGTCACAAAGAGTCAGGCATGACTGAGCAACTTCACTTTCTTTCAGGAGGTAGAATTGATAGCACTGGGTGACTGGTTGTGGGGGTGAGAACAAGTGAGGGATGATACTCAAGCTGATGGCTTGAGCAACTGGGTGGGCAGTGATGTGTGCAGTGTCCAGAGCCTGGGCTTGCAGGAGGAGAAGCAGTAGGTTTGGGGGGAGATATGATAAAGTTAGTTTTGGCCGTGCTGAGTCTGATGAGCTTGTGGGATATCCAAATAGGGATGTCTGGTTGGAGCAACAAGAGAGAAGCTTGGGAGATGGTTGCAGATAGATTGTAATTATTATAAATTGAGAAAAGGAAAAGTCTCGGGACAAAATCCAGAAAGAAATGGTGGGAAGGATGGAGAGAGGAAGATGATTTCACAAAGCTGATGGGAGAAGTGAAGGACAGAGAGGCAGGGGTGGGGACCAGGGTGTTGTGGTAGTTGGTGGGAAAGAGTATTTCGGGGAGACAGGATCAACAGGTGAAATACTGGAGAGTCAAATAAGATAAGGACTCGGCAAGAATGGGGTTGGAGAAGGGTTGAGGGGTGAATGGGAGGTGAGGATGAGGAAAGTGTGAAAGCCTCCTTCCTCCGCTTCCTCCATTCCTTCCAACAAAAGGAAGGAAATAAGAGTTACCTAGGAATTCTACCACCCTGGAATGACTGACCATTATCTATGTCTTGGCTCCCATCCTTCTGGTATCACTCATGGTATACATGTAGACACTTTAGCTTAAGTGGGATGATACACATTTTTTTTTTTTTTTTTTTGCCTTGTACTGAGGCATGGAGGATCTTAGTTCCCCAGTTCCCCTGACCAAGGATCAAACCCATGCTCCCTGTAGTGGAAGTTCCAAGTCCCTAACCATTGGACTACCAAGGAATTCCCTAATGCTGTTTTGATCAAAGATTTCCCCCCTTAACCCTGCAGCAGCACTCAACACCTTATCTTAGCCTCTCCCTATAAGCTGTGTTAACAAGTTAATACATGTTCTTCAATATTTTTCTGTTTACATATACAATTCCATAGTGTGTGTGATTGGTTTTTTAAAAAATAGGATCATATTCACACTTGCTTTTCTTCCTTGACAATATCTCAGTGAAATTCCTTTTAACTGCCTAGAGGAGTTCTGATTCATCTTTTTAATGTCCATGTAGTAGCTCATGGCGTGGTTATGCCACAGTTGATTCAGATGAACTCACTGATGGATATTCACTCTGCTTCTAGTTCTTGGTCACTAAGAACATTGCAATAAATGTTTTTATACATCTGTTATTATAGACTAGCACTTTCACTACTATGGGATAGATTCCCAGGAGTGAAATTGTTCGGTCAGAGATGCTATGGCTTTTTTTCACTAAATTTTTTTTTCTATAAAATGTAAAATATATAGATAAATTGAAAGAATTATGCAATTAACATTGATACACCTAGCAACTATATTTACAGTGAAGTTTTACTGTATTTGCCCATCTACCAACTACTCATTTGTCTTTTATTAATCCATCTTATTTTTGGTGCATTTCAAGTTTGTAGACTTCAATACCCTTTACTTCTATACACTTCAGTGTCACATTACTAATTTTTGTTCAATATTTATTTACAGGCTTTTTTTCAGATATAATTTATATAAAATGAACTGTTTGAATCTCAAGTGTACCTTTCAACAAGTTTTGACAAATTCATGTACTTCTGTATACCAAATCCCAACTAAGTTATAGGATATTACCATCAACCCCAGAAAGTTCTCTCATGATCCTTCCCAATCAATCCCATTCCATGCCCCTGGTCTTTTCATGACAATAATTTTTCATGATTTTTTCTGTTCTAGAATTTCATTTAAATGAAATATAGCATAAACACTTTTTAGTAAAGCTTCTTTCACTCTTCATAATATTTTGAGATTTATTTATATTTTTTGTCCCTTTCCATTGCTCAGTAGTATCCTATTTTTTTAAATTAAATGTCCTCATTGTTCTGCTTGGGTTTTCTCTAGTTGAGGGGAGAGGGGACTACTTTTCCTTGTGGTGTTGGGGTTTCTCATTGTGTTGGCTTCTCTTTTTGCAGAGCACAAGTTCTGTGCATTTGGGCTTCAGCAGTTTTGTGGTATGTGAGTTCAGTAGTTGCAGCTCACGGGCTCTAGAGCTCGGGCTCAGTATATGTGGTGCACTGATGTAGTTGTTTCATGGCATGTGGGATCTTCCCTGACCAGGGATTGAACTCATATCCCCCGAACTGGCAGGCAGATTCTTAACCACTGAACCACAGGGAAGTCCCAGTAGGATCTTATTTTATGACTGCATCATAGTGTGTTCATCCATTCTTCTGAGCTGTTTTCATTTTCTGTTTATTATGAATTAAGCTGCTATGAACATTTGTGTAAAAGTCTTTTTGTAGAGATGTGCTTTCTTTCTCTTGTGTAAATAGTTAGGAGTGAGATGGCTGGTCGTAGGGTGGGTACATGTTTAGTTTCATGAAATACTGACGGATCTTTCCCCCAAACATACCATTTTCCACTCGCCTCAATAGGAGGTGAGTCCTGATCACGCCACATTCTTAACAACCATCCGTATTGTTAGTCTTTAAATATATTCATTTTGGTAAATGTGCAAAGGGATCTCATTGTGAATTTAATTTGCTTTTCCCTGATGACTGAAGATGTTGAACATGTTTTCATGTGCATATGAGCCACTCATATTTTTCCTTATGAAGTGCTTGTTAAATTATTTAAAAGTTCTTACCATTTCAAAGTAGACTTTAAAATTTAGTATTGTTGGTTGCAGGAGGGTTTTAAAAAATATACTCTGACTACTCTGGCTGTTTGTCAGCTATATATGTTTTGTGCATTTTTTTCCAGTCCTGAGAGTTGTGTATTCATTTTCTTAAAGGTGTCTTTTGATGAGTGGAAACTTTACATTTTGATAAGTCTAATTTATAATTTTTTCTTTTATGATTTTTTAAATGATTATTGCTTTCTAAGTCTTCCCTAAGAAGCCTGCCAAAGAAGCCTAGTCCCTAGTTAAGAAGAAGATTTACATTTTCTTCTAGAAATTTTATAGTTTTAACTTTTATGTTTAGGTCCATGAGTCATCTTCATGTAACTTTTGTACAAGGTGTGAGGAGGTAAGGGTTGACAGTCACTATTTTTCCATACTGGTTATCCAGCTGTCTCAGGAAAATACATTGAAAGCATCTTCCTTTCTTTGTTGGATTGTTTTTTTGTTTTTGTCAAAAATAAAATGACCCATACTGTTCATGGGGTTCTCATGGAGAAGGGGATGACAGAGGATGAGATGGTTGGATGGCATCATCAATTTGATGGACATGAGTTTGAGCAAGCTCTAGGAGTTGGTGATGGACAGGGAAGCCTGGCATACTGCAGTCCATGGGATCGCAAAGAGTCGGACATGACAGAGAGACTGAACTGAAGTGAACTGACCCAGGGACTTCCCAGGTCATTCAGTGGTTAAGGCTCTGAGCTCCCGCTGTAGGGAGAATAGTTTGATTTCTGGTCGGGGAACTAAGATCCCACATACCTAGTGGAGTGGCCAAAAATTAAAAAAAGTCAAATGACCCTATAAATAAGGATATATTTCTGAGCTGTCTGTTGCATTGAGCTATTTGTCTGTCTTTATGACGTTTATTTTCTTGGGCTCCAAAATCACTGCAGACAGTGACTGAAGCCATGAAATTAAAAGACGCTTGCTCCTTGGAAGAAAAGCTATGACAAACCTAGATAGCGTATTAGAAAGAAGAGACTACTTTGCTGACAAAGGTCTGTGTAGTCAAACCTATGGTTTTCCAGTAGTCTTGTACAGATATGAGAGTTGGACCATAAAGAAGGCTAGTGCTGAAGAATTGATGGCTTTGAATTGTGGTAATGGAGAAGACTCTTGAGAGTTCCTTGGACTGCGAGGAGATCAAACAATCAATCCTAAAGACATCAACCCTGAATAGTCATTGGAAGGATTGATGCTGAAGCTGAAGCGTCAATACTTTGGCCACCTGATGTGAAGAACTGACTCATTAGAAAAGACCCTGATGCTGGGAAAGACTGAAGGCAGGAGGAGAAGGGGATGACAGAGGATGAGATGGTTGGATGGCAACACTGACTCTATGGACATGAGTTTGAGCAAACTGGGAGATGGCGAAAAACAGGGAAGCCTGCTGTGGTGCTGTTCATGGGGTCGCAAAGAGTCGGACACAACAGAGTGGCTGAAATTCTAAAACAATACAAATGCCATTGATCCAATGTCTTGATTACTGTCACTTCATGGTGATTCTTTCAGTCAAATTGTGTTAGTCTTCTTCCAGTTTGTTTTTTTTCTCTCCCATCCAGTCCCCTGGGGCTGTGCATCTTGGCCTGTGTGATCTTAGTTTCCCACCAGGGATCGAATTCAGGTCCATGGCGATAAAAGGGCCGAGTCCTAACCACTGGATCGTCAGCAAATTCCCATCAATTTTTCCTCTTTCAAGATTGCTTTGGATGTTGGTAGGTCTTTTGTATTTCTATATAAATATTAGAATCAGTTTGTCAAATTCTACAAAATGGACTGATTGGATTATGGTTGAGATTGCATTAAATATGGAGATAACTGACACCTTAAAAACACTAAGTATTCCAATTGATATATTTGGTATATATCTCCATTTGTTTAGATCTTCTTTAATTTCTCTCAGTGTTTGTAGTATTTAGTGTAATTTTTCTCTATTTTTAAAATATATTTTTATTGGAATATAATTGCTTTATAATGTTGTGTTAGTTTCTGGTGTAGGCAAATTGAATCAGCTATATGTATACCTATGTCCCCTCTTTTTTCAACTTCCTTCTATTTAGGTCACCATAGAGCATTGAGTAGAGTTCCCTGTGCTATATAGTAGGTTCTCATTAGTTGCCTATTTTAAACGTAGTAATATGTATGTGCTGTGCTAAGTTGCTTCAGTCGTGTCCGATTCTTCGTGATCCTATGGACCGAAGCCCACCAGGTTTCTCTGTCCATGTAATTCTCTAGGCGAGAATGCTGGAGGGTTGCCATTCCCTCCTCCAAGGGATCGTCCCAACCCAGGGGTGAAATCCGTGTCTCTTAAGTCTCCTGCACTGGCGATCAGATTCTTTACCACTAGTGCCGCCTGTCAATCCCAGTCTCCCCATTCACTGCCTCCCCTTTCCTCTCTTGTTGTCTATACATTTGTTCTCTACATCTGTATCTCTATTTCTGCTTTGCAAATAGGTTCATCTGTATCATTTTATAGATGCCACATATAAATGCTTTTAGACAGTATTTGTTTTTCTCTTTCTGGCTTACTTTACTCTGTACGACAGTCTCTAGGTCCACCTAAGGTCTCTGCAAATGGCATACTTTCATTACTTTTAATGGCTAGCATTCCATTGTATATATGTATCACATCTTTCTCCATTCCTCTGCTGATGGACATTTAAGTTGCGTCCATGTCCTGGCTATTGTAAATAGTGCTGCAATGAACATTGGGGTGCACGTATTTTTTGAATTATGATTTTCTCTAGGTATATGCCCAGGAATGGGATTGCTGGGTCATATGACAGTCCTCTTTTTAGTTTTCTAAGGAACCTCCATAGTGTTCTCCATGGTGTTTATATCAACTTACATTCCCACCATTGGTGTAAGAGAGTTCCCTTTTCTCCACACCCTCTCCAGCATTCATTGTAGATTTTTTGATGATGGCTATTCTGACTATGCGATTTGCATTTCGCTAATAATTAGTGATCTTTTCATGTGTTTGTTGGTCATCTGTCTGTCTTCTTTGGAGAAACGTCTATTTAGTTCTTTCCCCCATTTTTTGATTGAGTTTTTTTTTTATATTAAATTTCATGAGCTGTTTGTATGAGTGAGTGGGTGAAGTCGCTCAGTTGTGTCCAACTCTTTGTGATCCCATTGACTGAAGCCTACCAGGCTCCTCCATCCATGGCATTTTCCAAGCAAGAGTACTGGAGTGGGTTGCCATTTCCTTCTCCAGGGGATCTTCCCGACCCAGGACTTGAATCCAGGTCTCCTGCATTGGCAGGCAGGTTCTTTACCCGACTGAGCTGGGAGGGAAGCACACTTGAGTTTTTTTTTTTTTTATTATTATTATTAAATTGCATGAACTGTTTGTATATTTTAGAGGCTAATTCTTTATCAGTTGCAAATATTTTCTCACATTCTGAGGGTTGGCTTTTTGTCTTGTTTATGGTTTCCTTTGCTTTGCAAAAGCTTTTAAGTTTAATTAGTTTCCATTGTTTATTTTTGTTTTTATTTTCATTACTGTAGGAGGTAGGTCAAAAAAGATCTTGCTGTGATTTCAGTCAAAAAGTGTTCTGCCTATATTTTCCTCTAAGAGTTTTATAGTGTCTCACCTTAGATTTAGGTCTTTAATTCATTTTGTGTTTATTTTTGTCTATGGTGTTAGTGAAGTGAAGTGAAAGTCACTCAGTCGTGTCTGACTCTTTGTGACCCCATGGACTATGCAGTCCATGGAATTCTCCAGGCCAGAATACTGGAGTGGGTAGCCTTTTCCTTCTCCAGGGGATCTTCCCAACCCAGAGACTGAACCCAGGTCTCCCATGTTGCAGGCAGATTCTTTACCAGCTGAGCCACAAGGGAAGGTGTTAGGGAGTGTTCTAATTTCATTCTTTTACCTGTACTGTCCAGTTTTCACAGCACCACTTATTGAAGAGACTGTCTAGTGTAATTTTAATATAGTTTTGATGTAGAGGTTTTTAATGTAGAGGTAATGTCCTTTGTTAAATTTATTCCTGGGTATTTAATATTTTTTGACAGAGTAAATGAGATTGCTTTTCTCATTTCACTTTCCAATGTTTCATTTGCTAAAATATAAAAAGACAATTGATTTTTGTATAGTGTCCTTGTATCTACAAGTTTGCTAATTTATTAGTCCTAGATGTTTTGCAGATTTCTTAAGGTTTCCTATGTAAACAGTCATTCATTTATGAATAAAGAGTTTTACATCTTTCTTCAATTTGTATTGATATATCTTTTAACTTCTTTTTCTTGTCTTACTTCACTGGCTAGACCCTCTGATACAGTGTGAAATAGAAGTGGAGAAAATGGATATCCTTGCCTTATCCTTAATCTTAGGAGGAATATTCATTCAATATTTAAGTAAAATGTTAACAGAGGGTTTTTGAAGCTGCCATTTATTAGATTGAAAGTTCCTTTTAATTCTGGTTTGCTGGGAGATTTTTTTCTAAATGAATGGCTGTTGATTAATTTTTTTCAAATGGTTTTCCTGAATCTATTTGAGTAAGTTTGTTTCTTCTTTTTATTCTGTTAATATGGTTAATTACATTGATTGGCATTGCATATGTTAAACCAAGCTGAGAGTCCAAGGATACACCCAATATGTCATAATTTTGTTTTTTATATTGTTGGATTCTAATTGCTAATATTCTGTTGAGAATTTTTGTATCTGTGTTCATAAAGGACATAGGTTTGAAATTAAAAGATTTTTTGCTGGGTTTGTTATTGGGGTTACATTAGTCTCACAAAATGAGTTGGAAAGTGTTCTTTTCCATTTTCTGATTTTTAGTAAGATGAAAGTTAATTCTTTCTTAATAAAATTCACAATGTGAAGTTTGCTTTGTGGGAAGGTTTTCTATGTGGATGTATCAGAAGGTTTTTAATTATTGATTTGATTTCTTATTAGGTATGTGACTATTTAGATTTTCTATTTTATTTTATATCAATTTTGTTAAATTGTATTTTTCAAGGCATTTGTGTGTTTGATGTAGATTATCTAAATAATTTTTAGCATAATCTTATCTTTAATATTTTATTGTTATTCTTTTACTGTCTATAGTATTTGTAAGGCTGTCTCTTCTTTCATTCCTGATATTGGTAATTTGTATTTTATCTCTTCTTTGTCAATCAAGCTAGGGGACTATTAATTTTATTGATCTTTTCAAAGAACCAGCTTTTGACTTTGTTAATTTTCTTTATATTCCATCTTGAAAATTTCTGCTCTTAAATAAAAACCATTTCTGCTAACTTTGGGTTTGCTTTGCGCATGTTTTTCTGGTTTCTTGAGGTGGAAACTTAATTTATTTTATGTCTATTTGATTTTCTAATATAAATATTTATATTATGATGTTCCCACTAAACATTGCTTTAGCTGCATCCCACAAATTTTGATGTATTATATTTTTTACTATACATATAAAAATGTTGAAAAATTTTCCTTATGATTTCTTCATTGACTCAATATTATTATAAGTTTATTGCTTAATATTCAAAGACTTATTTTTTCTATATGTTTAAATGCTATCAATTTAAAATTTAATTCCATCATGGACAGAAAATGCACTCTGTATCACTTCAATTTAATTTTACTGAGACTTGTTTTATGGCCCAGGATACATTCTATCTTGGTGAATAGTACCATGAGTGTTTGAAAAAAATATATATTCTGCTATTTTTGGTTATGGTATTCTATAAATATAAATCAGGTCCAGGTGGTTTATGACATTGTTCAAATCTTTTGAATTTTTAATGATTTAAAGCTCTAGTTGTTCCATCAATTTCTAAGTGGAGTGATAGATTTTGTCAAATTTTTTCATGTATTTTGAAGCTCTATCATTAGATGTAATTATAATTTTTATATCCTGATGAAAATGGACCATTTTACTCTCATGAAATGTCCCTTTTAAAATCTTATATTACCCTTTGTCTTGACATCTCCTCCTTTTTGTGCCCTGATTGTATGCTGTATAATGTATCTTTTGTCATTCATTTCCTTTCATCTACCTATATTATTATATTTAAAGTTGGTCTTGTAGTCAAAATATAGCCTGTTTTGCTGTTTTTCTTTTTTAATCCATTCTGACCTTATCTGCTAACTTTTTTCTAAAGATTTTTGTTTTTTAATGTGGACCATTTTAAAAGTCTTGAATTTATTACAACATTGCTTCTATTTTATGTTTTGGTTTTTTGGCCATGAGGCATGTGGAATCTTATCTTCATGACTAGGGCCTGAACTCACACCTCCTGCATTGGAAGGTGAAGTCTTAACCACTGGACCACCAGGGAAATCCCCCTTATCTGCTAACTTTTAATTGGAGCATTTAGTCTTTTAAGATACTGTAATTATAGATATGATTTGATATATATTTACAGTTTTACTACTTGTCTTTCTCAGCTTCTGTGTTCCACTTTTTCTGTCTTCTTTTGGGTTAAGTAAATAATTTTTAAAGCTCCATTTTAATTTATTAAGAAGGAAATGGTAACCCACTCCAGTGTTCTTGCCTGGAAAATCCCCATGGACGGGGAAGCCTGGTATGCTACAGGCCATAGGGTGGCAAAGAGTTGGACACGTCTGAGCGACTTTGCTTCGTTTCGCTTTTTAGCTATACGTTTTTCATTTTTCATTTTTTAAAGCAGTTGCTTGGTGACCACACTATCTGAACTTTGGCCACATTTCAATTTTACACAAAATTTATTTATTTATGTATTTTACCATTTCACACAAAATTAACAGTTTACTGCTCCCTCAACTTTTATGCTATATTTATCACAATATTACATTATAAACCTACAATACAGTGGTATAATTTTTACCTTAAGTGTTCAGATGCCTTCTGCTAAGAAATTAAGAAGAATATAATATTTTAATATTATATTATATATTTAATAGTTCCAGGGATTTTCATTCCTTCTTGAAGATGTGAAGTTCCATCGATGTCATTTCGTTTCACTTGATGAACTGCATTTAGTAATAGAATTCCATGTCATGGGCTTCCCTGGTGGCTCAGGAGGTAAGAACTTGCCTGCAATGCAGGAGACCTGGCTTCCACCCCTGGGTCAGAAAGATCCCCTGAAGAAGGGAGTGGCAACCCTCTACAGTATTCTTGCCTGGAGAATTCTGTGGACAGAGGAGCCCAGTGGGCTTTAGCCCATGAGATTGCAAAGAGTCGGACATGACTGAGTGACTAACACACACATTCCATTCCTTAGCTCAGTTGGTGAAGAATCTGCCTGCAATTTGGGAGACCTGGGTTTGATCCCTTGATCAGGAAGATCCCCTGGAGAAGGGGTAGGCTACCCACACCCGTATTCTTTGGCTTCCCTGTGGTTCAGCTGGTAAAGAATCTGCCTGCAATGCAGGAGACCTGGGTTCAATCCCTGGGTTGGAAAGACCCCCTAGAGAAGGGAAAGGCTACCCACTCCAGTATTCTGGCCTGGAGAAATCCATGGGGTCACAAAGAGTTAGACTGACTTAGCCACTTTCACTTTCCTTGTAATGCAGTCTGCTGGCAATGAATTATCTTAGTCTTTTATTTCCCATTCATTGTGGTGGACAGACCCTGAGGTGACTCTCAGGAAGCCCCAGCTTCTGGTGTTCCTGTGTTTATAGACTCCCTCCCTGTGAGCGTGGGTGGGACCTGTGATTTGCTTCTAAGCAGAAAAACATGGCAAAGTGACAGGCTGCCACTCCCATGATTACGTTACATTATAAAAGACTGTTTTGTTAGCTGACTCTAGACTTTCTCATTCACTTGCTGGCTCTGAGCAAGCAAGCTGCCAGGGCAAGAAATTGTAGGTGGCATCTAGGTGCTGAGGAGGGCCTCATCTTACAGACTCTCAGAAATGAATTTTGCCACCAACCTAAGTGAGTTTGGAAGAGGATTCATTGCGGTTAGTCAAGCTTCCAGATGAGGACTGAGCCCTGGTTGACACCTTGATGGTACCTTATAGAGGAGTCAGCTGAGCCATCCTGATTCCTGACCCACTGTGACGTAGTGAACATGTGTTATTTTAAAGCCACTAGTTTGCAGTAATGTCTTGTGCAGCAATATATTTATTTTTGGAGTATATTTTGGTGGGTTTAGGATTCTGAGTTGATGACTTTTCCTTCATCACTCTACAGATTGTTTCTTTAAAAATACTTACTTTATTTATTTATTTTTGACTCTTGGGTCTTCGTTGTGGCATGTGTAATCTTCACTGTGGATCTTTTGTTGCAGTGGGTGGGCTTAGTCTTGCAGCATGTGGGATCCTAGTTTCTCTACCAGGGCTTGAGTTTGCATCTCCTGCATTGGAAGGCAGATTCTTAACCACTGGGCTGCCAGGGAAGTCCCATCAATTGTCTTTTGCCCTCCATTAACATCTGATGTGAAGTCAGAAGTCATTCAAATCACTGCTGCCAGCTGTGTGCAGTTTTTCTCTGGCTGCTTTAATGATATTTTCTTTGTCTCTAATTTTCAGAAGTTTGGTGTGAAATATCCACATGTGGGGTTTTTTTTTTATTGGTTTTTTTTTTTTTTTTGTAATTTTTTTCCTGCTTGGGGCTTGAGCTTGACTCTGTAAATTTATAACTGTCACCTAAGTGGGAAAATTTTGGCCATTCTTTCTTTTTTAAAAAATATTTATTTGGCTGTGTCAGGTCTTAGTTGCATCATGCGGGACCTTTCATTGTGATGCATGGGCTTCCCTCGAGTTGTGACGCGTGGGCTCCGGAGCGCGTGAGCTCTATAGTTGCAGCTCGCCAGTTCTCCGGTTGTGGTGCAACAGGTTCGGTTGCCCTGCAGCACGTGAAATCCTAGTTCCTTACCAGGACGCAAACCTGTGTCCCCTGCACTGGAAGGTGGATTCTTAACCACTGGACCACCAGTCAAGTCCCTGGCCATTATTTCTTTAAAAAACTTCTTTTTTTTTGGTCCCCTTTTCTCCTTCTTCTGGGACCCCACTTATGTTAAACCTTTTAGTATTGTTCCACAGATCCCTGAGGCTCTTAAAATTTTTTTAGCCTTTTTCTTTCTGCTCTTCAGATTGGATAACTTCTACCTAATTTCAAGTATATTGACTCTGTCACCTTCAATCTCTTGTTAAAGCCATCCAGTGAACTTAAAAAAAAAAAATCCAACTATGGTAATTTTTAGTTCTAGAATGTTCATTTGGTACTGTTTTGTAATGTCTATTCATCTGTTGAAATTCTCTATTTGTTCATTTTTTTCAGAAGCATATTTTCTTTTGAGTCCTTGAGCATAATTATAATAGCTGCTTTAACAGTGTTTTATGTGGGTTGGAATTTCTGAGATGCAGATGCAGAGACAGATTTATGGTGTTGTAACACCTGTGAAAGGAAATGGGAGGAAGCAGGCCTGGGCAGGGAAACCATCGCATCATAATCTACGACTAATACTGTCTCTGGCAGCTTGACAGGGGAGCTCTGAGATAACAGTTGCCCATGAAAGAGTCCCACATAGGGCAGAAGTGTCTACGCCATCGTACCACTGGCTTGCTCGGCTTGACCAGAAGCCACTCAGTGAAAATGGAGCTAAGGGGATCTGTTTAGCTCTTTCAGCCTTGGCTGGTTGTAGTGGCTTTGATATATGTGAACTTGGCTAGGCTGAACTACATTTTACAAATTCTCTTACATGTATACTTCTTGTTACTGTGGGCCACAAGAGAGATTCTTGTGGGAGACTTTTGAGGGCAGAGGTGAAACAGCAGCTATTTTTGTGGCTCATATACATCGTCATCTGTCTACTGGCTCACCATAGTGATGGTGAGTTCTTGCTTATCCTTATGCATCTTTCTTCTAACCTATCATGTGTCTAATTTAAAAAATTAATTGTAATTGGAGGATAATTGCTTTATAGTGTTGTGCTGGTTTCTGCCACGTATCAACATGAATCAGCCATAGGTATACTTATGTCTCCTCCTTCTTGAACCTCCCTCCCATTGCATCCCACCCCTCTAGGTTGTCACAGAGCACTGGGTTGAGCTCCCTGAATCATACAGCAGATTCCCGCTGGCTACCTGTTTTTTTTTTTTTTTTTTCATTTATTTTTATTAGTTGGAGGCTAATTACTTTACAATATTGAAGTGGGTTTTGTCATACATTGACATGAATCAGCCATGGAGTTACATGTATTCCCCATCCCAATCCCCCCTCCCACCTCCCTCTCCACCCGATCCCTCTGGGTCTTCCCAGTGCACCAGGCCCGAGCACTTGTCTCATGCATCCCACCTGGGCTGGTGATCTGTTTCACTATAGATAATATACATGTTTCGATGCTGTTCTCTTGAAACATCCCACCCTCGCCTTCTCCCACAGAGTCCAAAAGTCTGTTCTATACATCTGAGTCTCTTTTTCTGTTTTGCATATAGGGTTATCATTACCATCTTTCTAAATTCCATATATATGTGTTAGTATGCTATAATGTTCTTTATCTTTCTGGCTTACTTCGCTCTGTATAATGGGCTCCAGTTTCATCCATCTCATTAGAACTGATTCAAATGAATTCTTTTTAACGGCTGAGTAATAGTCCATGGTGTATATGTACCACAGCTTCCTCATCCATTCGTCTGCTGATGGGCATCTAGGTTGCTTCCATGTCCTGGCAATTATAAACAGTGCTGTGATGAACATTGGGGTGCACGTGTCTCTTTCAGATCTGGTTTCCTCGGTGTGTATGCCCAGAAGTGGGATTGCTGGGTCATATGGCAGTTCTATTTCCAGCTTTTTAAGAAATCTCCACACTGTTCTCCGTAGTGGCTGTACTAGTTTGCATTCCCACCAACAGTGTAAGAGGGTTCCCTTTTCTCCACACCCTCTCCTGTTTTATGTGTAGTAATAAATATGTTTCAGTGCAGCTCTCAGTTCATCTCACCCTCTCATCCCCCATGCTGCTATATCCATAAGTCTCTTCTCTATGTTTGTGTCTCTATTGCTGCCCTGCAAGTAGGCTCATCAGTACCATTTTTCTAGATTTGATATTTATGGTTAATATGTCATATTTGTTTCTCTCTTTCTGACTTACTTTCACTCTGTGTAACAGTCTCTAGGCTCATCCACCTCACTAGAACTGACTCAAATATGTTCCTTTTTGTGGCCGAGTAACATTCCATTGTATATCTTATATGTACCACAATCACTTTATCCATTAATCTGTCGATGGACATTTAGGTTGCGTCCATGTCTTGTCTATTGTAAATAGCACAGCAATCAACACTGTGGTACACGTGTCTTTTAGAATTGTGGTTTTCTCAGGTTATGTGCCCAATAGTGGGATTGCTGGGTCATTTGCTGGGTCATATGGTAGTTTTATTCCTAGTTTTTAAAGAAATCTCCATAATGTTCTCCATACTGGCTGTATCAATTTATGTTCTTATCAACAGTGCAAGAGGGTCCCATGTTCCCCTTTCTCCATATCCTCTCCAGCATATGTTGTTTGTAGATTTTTTGATGATGGCCATTCTGACTGGTGTGAGGTGATACCTCAGTGTAGTTTTGATTTGCATTTCTCTAAATAATAAGCAGTGTTGAGCATTTTCTCATGTGTTTATTAGGCATCTGTGTGTCTTCTTTGGAGAAATGTCTGTTTGGGTCTAATGCCCATTTTTTGATTGGGTTGTTTGTTTTTCTGGTATTGAGCTGTGTGAGCTGTTTGTATATTTTGGAGAGTAAACCTTTGTCAGCGGCTTCATGTGCAATTATCTTCTCCCATTCTATCATGTGAATAATTTCTTAGCCAGCAGTGCTTTTTGTTTCCGTGGACTGTACAGGCTATCTACACCTTTCCTCAGTTCAGGGAAATCTTCTGGTCTGAGTTTGATTTTTGCCTCTTCTCCTACTCCTATTTTGTCTCCATCTGGAACCTGTGTCTTTGCATGTTAGGATTCCTGGATCTTTCCCCTAAATCTTTTATCTTTTCCCATATGACTTTTACCTGGTTTTCTTTTTTCTCTAAGCTTTAAGATGTTTCTTATACTTGATCTTCCAGGTTTCTGATTCAGGGCTCAAAAATGACATCCTTTCCTTTAATTCATCTGTGTGTGTGTACGTGTTTTGTTTTTTTTTTTGGTAAGCTCAAAGTTTTTGTTTTTAAGTTCTAATTGTGTGTGTGTGTGTGTGTGTGTGTGTGTGTGTGTGTGTGTGTGATAGGTTCTTGTCTCTTCTTACCGCCCACTATCACTTTTAAAATTCAGGTGTTAGCTGGTCTCTTGCAGCTGCAGTTCTGTTCAGCGACCATGTGGTCTGATGCGTCTACCTCACCCTCCTCTGAGGCCCCTCTGTTCTCTTCTGCTGTCTAGTTTAGATCTGGCTGAGATGTGTCTTTAAAGATGGGCAGGGGTAAAGGGTCTCTGGCCCTGAAGACCTGTGGTCCATGGGAGGCTTTTGGCCCCCTCTGACATCCAAAGGAGGCTTCTCTGTTCCCTGGTCTCTCTGAACTCTCAAACTTGAGGGTGGGTAACTCCACCCACACCAGCAACTTCTGGGTGCTTTAAAGGTCAGGAAGGCTCAGCAGCTCACCCAGAGTCTATAGATCCTGAAAGCCCAGCTTTTCCCTGGAGCGACCACTTTTGGCTCTTGCCCCTGCAGTGCTCTGGGCTTCCTCGATGCACAGTGGTAAAGAATCTGCCTGTGATGCAGGAGATACAAAAGACTCTGGTTCAATCACTGGTTTGGGAAGATCCCCTGGAGGAGGAAATGGCAACCAACTCCAGTATCCTGGCCTGCAAAACTCCATGGGCAGAGGAGTCTGGTGGGCTACGGTTCAAAGGGTCACAAAGAGTTGGACACAAATGAGTGACTGAGCACGCATGGTCTGCATTGCTCACTAGTTAACTGTCCAGGAAGGAGGGAGGCTCACGGAGTTATGGGGAGGTGATCTCCTTAAGAACCAGCTTGTACTCAGAAAAGGCAACAGCCTGGAGTGGGGATGGGGAGAAAAAAGAGCCCTTTCAGCCTCCTTTATCTTCAGAATCCCCATTCAAAGTATAATTTCCGAAATTTCCATAGCTCTCCATAAAGTGAGCATGTGTCAAAAATTTAATTAACTCCTTGAAATGAGGGGAACCTGCAAGATGGTAAGGAGAGTTCAAAAAAGTATGAGGCAGAAATATTTATAGTTACTTGAAAGAAAGAATGTTGGAATAAGATTGCTAAAGTACATGTAAGAGATCTGTAAACTTTGGGTTATCATCTTTCATTTACTTCTCTACAGGATAAAATTCATTGGTCATCATTGGTTTTCTAGGATTAACATCTATGCATTCAGAGTGAAGTAGCCTAATCAGTAATAAGTACAGAACTTCCTTGGTGGTCCAGTGGTTGAGAATCTGCCTGCCAATGCAGGGGACACAGGTTTGATCCCTGGTCCAGGAAGGTTCCACATGCCATGGGGTAACAAAACCTGTGTGTAGCAACTACTGAGCTTGTGCTCTAGGGCTCATGAACCACAACCATGAGCCCACTTGCAGGAACTACTGAAGCCCAGGCACATAGGGCCTGTGTTCTGCAACCAGAGAAGCCACCACACACCCTCAACTAGAGAGTAGCCCCTGCTCGCTGCAAATAGGGAAGCCCGCATGCAGCAACGAAGACCCAGTGCAGCCAAAAATATAAAATAAATCAAAAAATTAAATTAAAAAAATAGTAAATACAGTAAACAGTGCTAAAGTGTTGCTGTCCAAAAGAAATACAATGTGAGCCCCCAAAGCAAGCCACACATGCAATTACTCATTCTATTTATTTCAACTCAATGCGTTCACTCTTGCATCATTTAAATGTGCTGTGATTGGATTATGGGCAAATGAGAAATGCAAAGCACAGAACAGTTAGGTCATTTGCTCAAAGGTCACACAGCTAGAAAGTGGCAGAACCAAGAAGTGAATCTTGGCCATCTCTCACAGTTTTGTGACAAAGACTCCTTCCTCATCTAAATGTGAGAGGCCTTCCCTTCTACCAGAGGTTTCTTTGGGGTCGTGAGGTCAGTCTCAAGGAGATGGGATATGGTGATTTTTCAAAAGCCCTAAAGATAATTTTTTGTTTTGTTGAGTCAAGCCTAAACTTTCTGATGTCACAATGTCTAAATGTCATGTACTCACACGGAGAGTTTGGGAAGCTTGTTTTGTGCTCCAGGCTCAGATTCAGACCTGGGTGGCCCAGGGGACTGGAAGGTGAGGTCAGAGAGAGACACTCATCTTCTTTCATTAGCTGGGGAGGGGAGGGGCTGGGGGAGTTTAGACTTTGAGAGCTGAGGGAGTTTAGACTGTGTGTAGAGCCCTTCATCTGAGAGAAACCATTTTCCATTTTCATTATTTTTTAATTTCAGAAAACATGCCCCAAACAGCTTTATAATAATCTCAGTATTCGTTTTATAAAACACAACATTTCCACTGATGCTACCAGCAGAATCACCGCTGTCAGCTACTAGGCTTGTAAAAGGAACGAATGTATTTTCTGTGCCCATAATCACCCCTCTATGGGAATGAGGTCTATTTCAATGACTATCTAATAAAGGAATAACTCAGCATTAAAAAAAAAAAATTCAGAATCCCTAGGCACCCTAGAGGCAAAAAGGCAAAGGAAATTTGATCTGATGACAATTGGAATCTTTTTTTAAAGGAAAGCTTTATTATTTTTTTCCAAAAAACTTCATTTTAAAAACAGTAGGTTGGTTTATCAACAAATCTCTATTTAAGGAATTGAATAAGGAACTGATTATACAGCTGGCAAAACCTCACCATTCTAACACATTCTGAGATGGTCTAATTTAGTGAAAGGTCTGAATCAGTTTGAAGCATGTGGTTTTGTAGCTCTGACGGTTTTAATTACCTTCAACTCAGACTAAGCCCAGAAACTCATTCTTTCAAATTGTGGTCTCCAGAGCCTGGGGGAATTTGCAGCAACAAGCTGATAAAGATGGTTCATAATTAGCATCTCAATTGTGCAATATTAATCACCTCCTTCCTGTTGTTGTTGTTCAGCCACCCAGTCATGTCCTGCTCTTTGCGACCCCATGTACTGCAGCATGCCAGGCTTCCCTGTCCTTCACTATCTCCCAGAGTTTGCTCAAACTACTGTCCATTGAGTTGGTGATGCCATCCAACCATCTCATCCTCTGTCGTCCCCTTCTCCTCCTGCCCTCAGTCTTTCTCAGCATCAGGATCTTTTCTAATGAGTTGGCTCTTCCCATCAGGTGGTTAAAGTTTTGGAGCTTCAGCTTCAGCAACAGTTCTTCCAATGAATATTCAGGATTGATTTTCTTTAGGATGGACTGGTTGGATCTCCTTGCTGTCCAAGGGACTCTCAAGAGTCTTCTCCAACACCACAGTTCAAAAGCATCAATTCTTTGACGTTCAGCCTTCTTTATGGTCCAACTCTCACATCCATACATGACTACTAGAGAAACCATAGCTTTGCCTATAGGACCTTTGTTGGCAAAGTAATGTCTCTGCTTTTTAATATGCTGCCTAGGTTTGTCATAGCTTTTCTTTCAAGGAGCAAGCATCTTTTAATTTCATGGCTGCTGCTGCTACTGCTGCTGCTAAGTCGCTTCAGTCGTGTCCGACTCTGTGCGACCCCATATATGGTAGCCCACCAGACTCCCCCGTCCCTGGGATTCTCCAGGCAAGAACACTGGAGTGGGTTGCCATTTCCTTCTCCAGTGCATGAAAGTGACAAGTGAAAGTGAAGTCGCTCAGTCGTGTCTGACTCTTAGAGACCCCATGGACTGCAGCCTACCAGGCTCCTCCGTCCATGGGAGTTTCCAGGCAAGAGTACTGGAGTGGGGTGCCATTTCCTTCTCCGTTCATGGCTGCAGTCACCATGAAATTTTGCAGTGATTTTGGAGCCCAAGAAAATAATTCTGTCACTGTTTCCATTGTTTACCCATCTATTTGTTGTGAAGTGATGGGACCGGATGCCATGATCTTATTTTTTTGAACGTTGAGCTTTAAGCCAGCTTTTTCACTCTCCTCTTCCACCTTCATCCAGAGGCTCTTTAGCTCCTCCTTTCTTTCTGCCATATCTGCATATCTGAGGTTATTGATATTTCTCCCAGCAATCTTGATTCCAGCTTTGCACTATTTTTTGTACAGGAAGCAGTATCCCATCCAGGGTCTGGTCCTGGTAGGTGATTGCACATGTGAAGAGAGTCTTAGCTCCCTCCCCTGCAACTCCAGGGCCACTTTTTCAGTCACTAAGTCATTTGCAACTCTTTGTGACCCATGGACTGCAGTACACCAGGCTCTTTTGCCCTCTTCTATCTCTTGGAGTTTGCTCAAATTCATGTCCATTGAGTCCTTGATACTATAGGACCATCTCATCCTCTACTGTACCCTTCTCCTTTTGCCTTCAATCTTTCCCAGCATCAGGATCTTTTCCAATGAGTCGGCTCCTTGTGTCAGGTGGCCAAAGTATTAGAGCTTCAGCTTCAGCATCAGTCCTTCCAATGAATATTCAGGGTTGATTTCATTTAGGATGGATTGGTTTGACCTCCTACAGAATGTATAGCTCTCTAAATAAATCCACTTCTTATCTATCACTTTGTCTCTCACTAAGTTCTTTTCTACAACTAGACATAGAGAACCTGTGCTTCATTAAGTCCTCAGACCAGGTGTGTGATTTCAGCTAAAAGACAGTGGGTTGAGGTCCTAACCTGGGTTTAGGCTGGATTCTAGCCCAGACACATGGATTCAAGTTCCATCTGAGGTGCCTCGATTAATCTTATCAAGAACCTTATTATTTATTATTCTTACCTCTCAGTTTATATTTAAGGAAACTGAGGTCCAGAGAAGTGATGTTAAAGTGCCTAAAACAGGTTCCCGTATTTTCCAATAATCCTTGGTATCTCAGAATTTTTTTTTATGATATCCAAAGGCCAAAAGAAATACCTAGTAGTTCTGTTTATTAAGTTGTTAGGTCCAAACAACTACTTATATAAATATTTATGTCCTAACAGCTTAGTAGTTTTTGGAAGAAATAATTCACACAAGTTGAAAGAAAAAAATTATTCCATCTTAAATAAGCAGAATTACATAGTAATGGGATGTGTGTGCCTGTTGGGTGCTGCACATCTAAAAACTTAGAATCAGGTGGGATGTTGCCATCTTCTTTTCTTGTTCTACTTTGGTTTTCACATGGTATTTACTTTTTATTACTATAACCACTGAAAACCCAGCTTTGCAAGGATTTGATGTCATCAGAATAAATGTAGCCCAAATTAATGTCAAAACTATGACTACTGTGGGCTGTAGTTTGTGGATGTCTGGTAGATATGATTGTGTTCCTCTCGAACATTTCAGATAACCAGTGGGGGACTTCCCTGGGGGTCCAGGGGTTAAGACTGCTTAACCTGCTTCCAGTCCAGAGGATGTGGGTTCAATCCCTGACTGGGGAAACACCTTCCAATTTGCACTGCAGCCAAAAAAACCCAAAAAACAAAAAACACCTTTTAGGGAATTCTCTGCTGGTCCAGTGGTTAGAACTCTGCACTCTCATAGCCAAGGGTTTTCAATCCCCGGTCAGGGAACTAAGATCCCGTAAGTCATGTGTTGTGGCCAAAAAGTGGCAGCGGTACCCATGTGTGTTTGCCGACGTGCCCGGGGGTATTTTGGAACATGGTTTGGGAACTGTGGGTCTGCAAAGGTGGGGTTAGTGAAAACAGGGCCTTGAACCTAAGCAATCTTGTTCCTGAGCCCGTATGTTCTGTGCTAGGCTGTTTTGTTTGGTGTGTCCCATCCCATAGCCTGTACTCATAAAGGAAGCAGACATTCATTCAGCAGATGCTTTATGAGCTGCTACTCTATCCCAGACCTTGGGCTGGGGTTGGGGAGGGGACAAAGATTCATTGGCTCTAGGGCTTGTTTTTTCAATCATTTTGTCATGTCGGAAAAGAATTGTAATTCAGTTACAATGGAAGGACATACAAAATACCACCTTATGGAGAGAGGGGATCCTGGAGGTGATGTGGGGGTGGGACTGATGTAACTGCCATGACAGCTTATTTAGGCAAGACTGAAGAGATTTGGATTTGGGAATGAAGCAAGTGCTGGCCTTTTCATACCGTGCAGATCACTCCAGAATTATGTTCAGGCTGGAGAAGAGACAAATCAAGGGTTTCAGTAGGCATCTTGTCACCTCTGCAGGCTGCTGTGGACTGAAGCAGGAGGCCTGAACCAATAATAAGCCTGTGATGAAAAACTTTGAGCAGAGAAGATGCTGAGCACCCTGTCACTGGAGCTGGGTAAGAAAGGGTGTGTGGTAGAGTCCTGCTTCAAAGGGGGCCGGGCCAGCTGGCCTTCGAGGTCCTCTCCAACTCTGAAAAAGGCTGATTTTGTGAAGCTGTCTTCTCACTGTCCACACTTGTCCCCTTTTGTCACTGACTCTAAGAAGCCAACACACCTGTCACTGGCCTTGAAACAGCATTGCTGTTGTCTCACACATGAAAACTGACATGGGAAATTGACTTCCCTTGGTTCATTTGAAGTGCATTTGCCTTGGAATCCCAGCAGTACCTCCTGCCTGAGGTTGGGTTGAGGGGAGGAAAGTGGAAGGACTGCTTCCAGACATCTCTTAGAGGCTGGTGGCACTGACTGCTTGCTGGAGATGGAGGGTGGGCACCTGATTCCCCTCAATCCTGCCAAAGTGACCTTGAAAAACACACAACTCACCTTGGCTCCCTCCTGCTCAGGTTTCTGCAGGGGCTTCCCACTGTTGACTGGATAAAGTCCAAACTTCCATATTCAGCATTGAGGTCCCCTATGGCAAGGCCTCTGCCTAATTCACCAGCCTCATCTTCCCCAGAAGCCCTGGGATCTACTCATACTGGGTGACTCATAATTCTCTGGAAACAGAGTTCCCTGTTCCTTTGCTTATGTTGTTCCCTCTGCCTGATTTACTCTTCCTGGTTTGTCTACTTGGTAAATTCTACTCATTCTTGTAGGTCTGGCTCAGTCCTCTCCTTTGCTATGGATAATTTAAAGTAATTTAATTTCCAATTTTATGGTTTGGCATCGTGGGCTGGGCTCAGCTGGATGGTTCTTCTGGACCAGCCTGGGATCACTAGTTGGTCTGCAGTGTGCCAGCTGGTTGACTGGGACTGGCTGGCTTATGATGGCCTCACTGGGACTTCTGAGATGATGAGCAGGAGGGTCTCTCTCTGCATAACCCCATGTGGTCCTCATCCCCTAGGAGGGTAGCCCAAATACCTTTACATCGAGAATTCCAAGAACTGCAAAAGAGGACAAGCCCCACTTCCCAAGAACTTGTCAAATCTTCATTTGCATCATGTTTGCTAGCATCCCATTGGCCAAAACAAGTCACCTGACTGAGCCCAGCATCAGAGTAACATGGCAATAAGGATAAGGTGCACATATGGGGTATGGAGGGGGGCGGTGGTTGGTACCATTTTTGCAATCTTCCACAGCTAGACAGCTTGCAGGCCAAGAGGATCTGTTTGAGCCACTGGGCTGTGAGCTCCCAGAGGCCTCAGTTTGAGGTGCCTTAAATCCCCCAGAGCTGGGCATAGAGGAGGTACTTGGTTATTACTGACTTCTCCTTCAATATCCAAATGGCCAGCTTGAGCCTTTGACTCAAAGGAATGGTCAGAGAACCCAAGGTGAAGCTAGTTTCAGGAAGAGGGAAGGAAAGACAGACAATCTTTTACACAATTTTGCTCAGCAGCTCAGTGTTGTAATTTGTCCCAGAGAATGATTTGATCTGATTCAGCCACAGTCTGGTCTTCACCTTTAAATGTTGGGAACTGCATAAATCAGCACATTTCCCCCAAAGCAGAGTCTATATACAGCACTAACAGGCTGCTCGCCATAATTAGGCCTCCAGCAATGATTGTTTTTGCTCCCTGTGTTTTATCACCAGCCTCCTCAGGGAAGGAAAGGAGTATGATCAGTGTTATGATGTTTATGTGCACCTTCTGTGCTTGAGAGGTCTGGGGTAGGTGTACAAATAGAGGCTCTGGTCTGCAGTCCATCCTCTCCTCTTCTAGCCTAGGCTTTTTTATCCTGCACCATCCTCATGGTGTCTCCCTACATGCATGTGGTCACTCCACTCCACTGCATTTCCCATTCCTTTCCACCTCCTTCATCCCCATTCAGTTAATCTTCTCTTGGCCCTTTGAGGCTAGGAATGCATACACTGGGGATGGTCCACTCTTGGAAGGAAAGACCCAGAGAAGAATTGATGCAGGTGCTGAAAGCAGGCTCGTGACATTTAGGCATGGAATTCTGGGGATTTGGGAAACTGCAGTGTGGTCTTACCTGGAAAATCTCATGCACAGAGGAGCCTGGTAGGCTGCAGTCCATGGGGTTGCTAAGAGTCAGACACGACTGTGCTTTCACTTCACTTTCACGCATTGGAGAAGGAAATGGTAACCCACTCCAGTGTTCTTGCCTAGAGAATCCCAGGGATGGGGGAGCTTGGTGGGCTGCTGTCTATGGGGTTGCACAGAGTCGGAGATGAGTGAAGTGACTTAGCAGCAGCAGCAGCAGTGTGATCTAGGAATGCGGAGGGGTTACAGGTGAGCACATCCTCTTGGGCCTCCAGATTCCTTGCCCTGTGGGCAGGAGCACTGGCTATTGGAAGGTCAGAGAAGGACCCTTCAAAGTAGGGTCCTCAAGGCATTTCAAACCAAGTGACAAGGCAGGAGGCCCTGGTCACTGGCATCTAAGGGTGATTCTCTGGGTGTGTGCAAAGCTAGAGAGGCTTGGGGGTCCCAAAATCTGATGCAGTCCCACTGTTGGCAGAACTGGGCCTCCAGAGTTCTAGGTATCACTTGAGTGGAGCCCAGCCTATTTGAACTTCTGGAAGCAGCAGTCATGACCCCTCTTATTTGCACATCCCTCTGCTGAAATGAAAAGCTTTAGCACCTGTTTCTGTTTGGCTCTCACTAAAGACCTGTGGGGTCACAGGAAAGGGAGTCTTGCCCCCACTGAACAGACGAGGAAGCTGAGGCTCAGGGAGGTAATGTGATTTGCCACAGGTCACACACCTGTCAGTGGTGGAGCTAGGCTTGAGTCCCAGTGGTGGGCTCATGTACAGTACCCCTGCTACCAAACCTATTGCATCTACTGAATTTTAAAATAGTCCTTTTTTCCCCTTTGGATCCTTTTTTTTTTTTTTTTTATTGTGCTGGGTATTCATTGTGGGATGTGGGCTCAGTATTTGTGGGGTGAGGGCTTAGTTACCCCTCGGCATGTGGGCTCTTAGTTCCCCAATCAGGGACTGAGTCTTTGTCCCCTGCACTGGACGGGCAAATTCTTAACCACCGGCTGACTAGGACAGTCCCTGGAATAGATCTTAAGTGTCTGTTTATTTCACTCACACCTATAACTGTATGAGAACTCTTAATGATGGCAGTTGATGCTGCGTCCAGGCTTTTGCTGTTAAGAACAGCATGGCAGTGAATTTCTTTGTACTGTCAATGCAGCACTTGAGGTCTGGGGTAACATCCCACCACTGTTCTGCTGTGGACAAAGTTGTTAAGGCTAACTTTCCCCTTTGATATACCAGGGGGTAATAATGCCATCTGTGTGAGATGTTGAATAAGTAAATGAATGGATGATGAAAATGATGGCAATAATGAAGATGAGGGTGGCAATGATGATGATGGTGACATCTGGTCTACCTGACAGTTATATTCCTTGTTGGGTGTTTTGGTTTACACACCAGGTGAGTTTTATTGGTCTGAGGCAGCATCTCTGTACCTAATATATCCTGGGGCTCCCAACAAGACTTAACCAGTTTAAATTCAGAATTGAGGCTCCGATGAGTTCACCTAGGTCCTGCACTCTATCTACCTTTGCTCTCTATCACTTTAAATATCACCTCTATGATGACTGCCAGATATATATTTCTAGTTTATACCCTTTCCACTGAGTTCCAGAAACATCCATCCATCCTGTTGACTCAGTCTTCAAAAAAATCCCCAAATTTTCACCATTTCCCCTACTTTAGTTCACAATGTCATCATCTCTATTGCTCTTTTCCAACTTCTTTATTGAAGACTTAAGCTTGTTTGCATTAACTCTCTCTAGTTTTATGATAAATACTTTTAAAACTATATATTTTCCTCCAGGTATTTGTTTAGCCTATTGTCCCAAATTTTGGCAGTAGTACTTAGTTGCTTAGATATTATACTTACTTTGTTATTTCATAGATTACTTTGTAGTATACATTTAATTTTCCTGTTCATTTCTTCCTTCTAGAATGCAAGCTCCACGAGGACAGCATCTTTGCCTAGTTTATTCACTACTATATTCTCTGAACAGTGCTTGACACATAGGTGGAGCTCAATAATTTATGGAGAATTCGTGAATCACTGAGGCAACTAGATGCTAGACCAGTGCTTGTAGTAGTGTTAGTCACTCAGTCATGTCTGACTCTTTGTGACCCCATGGACCCCACCAGGCTCCTCTGTCCATGGAGATTCTCCAGGCAACAATACTGGAGCAGGTTGCCATTCCCTTCTCCAGAGGATCTTCCTGACCCAGGGATTGAACCTGGGTTTCCCGCATTGCAGGCAGATTCTTTACCATCTGAGTCACAGCACTAGCCAACAGAAATAGAATTAAAGCTGCAAATGTGAGCTGCATATATAATTTAGAAATTTCTAGTAGCCACATTTCAAAAGTAAAAAGGAACAGGTGTCATTAATTTTAATAATATATTTCATTTAATGACTATATTAAAATATTATTTCAACATGCAAATGATAAAAATTATTAATATGATATTTCACAGTTCTTTTCCATATCAACTCTTGGAAATTGGAAATGTACTCTATATTTACAGCACATCTCAAATTCCAATTGGCTAATTTTCAGGTGTTAGTGGCCACATGTGGGTATTCTTGTTGGACAACACAGTTCTGGAAAAGGAAGGAGGTGTTTCACTGCCCAGAAGAGGCTTTTCTCCCACAGGCCATTTTTGTTGCAGGAAGGAATTCTGAATCAATGATAAATCTTGGATTTAAAACTAAACATCTGTGATAGAATATCAGCGTTTTGAGATCCTCAGTGAAACAGTGGATGTAGGTCGTGATGGTCAGTGGTTGATGACATCACAAGAAGGGAGACCAGTTGGTATCACCAGCCCTTGCTAGGACACGGCAGCCCCTCCAAAGTAGACTTGGCCAAAGATCAAAAAGGAATCTGAACAAGCCTCTAGATTCAACCCCAAGTGACAGAATTTACAACTCAGAAATTCAAGAAACGTGAAATGATACCATAGGGATGAAACAAGCAAAATTCAGACCGTGGAAAATGTCAGGACGAATGACCAATTTCTTTCAACAAATGAATTGTTAAAAAAACAAACAAACAAAAAAAAAACAAAACCCCAAATGAAAACCTCAAATGCAGCAACAAATGAAAAGGAAAACTATAGATTAAAAAAACACTCAAAAGACATTAAGCCGGTTGTAACTCGTAGACTTTATCAAGATCCTGTTTAATAAATTATAGAAAACATGAATTCATGAGACAATTGATGATTTGACACAAATTTTATGACATTAAGGAATTCTATTCTTTTTTGCAGAGATAATGGTGTGTGGTTACCTTGTAAAAATACTTATTTTAGAGATATATACAGAAACATTTAGGTTGAGATGATAAGATGCCTGGGATTTCCTTTAAAATAATTTGGAAGGGGGCGGTAGGGATGGGTAAAGAAGAAATAGGATCAGCCGTAAACTAACTGGAGAAGCGGAATAATGGGCATGAGTACAACTCTCACTGCTTTTGCTTATGTTTGAAGCTTTCCGTGATAGCATGTAGAAAAAGGAAAAGTAAACAGCAGATCCTCTCTTCTGAAACCCCAGCCTCCTGATCCCCGAGCGCCTAAGCGAAGGCTGAGGCTGGCTGGACGTGGGTTGTACTCCCCGAAGGCACCAGGAGGTGGCAGCACCGCCACTTTTCTGCTGGCTGCCGCCTGAGGCCCGAGGAGACGAGGCGTGGGGTGGGCGGTGGGCTTCCAGGCGCTGCGAAGTCCCGCAGCCCCCCTTTCCCGGGAACAGCTGGGCTACTACTCTTCTACTCAAGGCGGGCTTCAGGCTTCGGGGAGAGGGAACAGGGGTCCAGCAGGGATTTGCCCTTCCCTGTGTGTGTGTTCCAGGGACGCTTCTGACCGCCATCCTGCGGGGCTGTGGCCACGCGTGATGCACTCTCGAAGGCCGGGGGAGGGGTCTTGTCCCGGCCTTACACTGTGACCCCCTGATCCCAGTCTAGACTCCTGAGCTCCACCATGATTTTGGGGTTCCCTGTCTCATTTCCTCTGGCCTTCTCCCCTATACCTGGAGGCTGCACTCCTGCCTCCACTCTGGTCCAGCGTAGCCCTGGCGGCCCCACACGCCTGCTGCTCTCTGTCCCCCATCTCCTCATCCCAAACTCCCCTTTGAGTGCTGGCCAGATGTCCGCTCATCTGGACCTCCAGGCACAGGGTGTCTGTTTGGAGGCAGAACCACATCTCTGGGCTTGGCTGTGGTACTGAGCCATGGACAAGCAATGAACCAGGAGTCAGTAAACCTGGGTCCTAGCAAAGCTTCCCTTGAATAAGTCATGCCCCCTCTAAAAAAAAAAATGCTGTGGTTGAGACTGTAGAACAGTGGTTTATAGCTTTTTAGGGATGGAATTCCATTTCCAGAACCCCAATATGTAAAACCAACCGAGTGGAGAACCCCTGGTTCCACATGGGGTAGATAGGTTTAGTCCTCTGGCCCCCACACCCACCCCAGGGTGAAAACCACTGGGCGTCCTCACCTTGGATTCCTTGTCTTTTTCACTGGTTGTCAGCCCAAGAGTTCCAAGAGCTGGTCTGCGACTCTAGTAAGTCCCAGCATTTCATTAAGCCATCCATCCATCCATCCATCCATCCATTCATCCATCCAACATTTACCAACCTTGAACTCTATGCTGGACCTCCAGTGAGAAACATTGACCATGTTGGGGACTCTGTCCTTAAGAATCCACAGCCTGGTGAGCAGACCACACAGTCTGGAGCATATGCCGTACAAGCAAGTGGTCCCAAGTTCAGGAAACAGAGAGGAGAGAGTGACTGCCAGGTGAGGGAGCCAAGGCAGATTTCTTGGAGGAGGCGACAGTTGAGTGATTTTGAGGAAAGTCATGTAGAGAATGAGTTGGAAGTGAGCAGGAGAGTCTGGAAGACAGTAAGACTCTTTCTTAATGCAGTCATTTAGAGGGGAGCCCCAAAAATGCCAGAAGAGAGCAATTACTGCAGACTGTGGTTTGGGTGGAGACTGTAGATACCCCATTTGATGATTTGGATGAGCATTTATCCATTGGGCCACCCACAAGGAGGAAGCAGCGAGCCGCCTCTCCTTAAGTGCCACTACAGCATGTCTGGAAGGAAATCCACTTCCCTCACAGAGTGAAATTGCCAATAATTGGTGTTGCTGAGAACACGAATAGCTTCACGGGCCCCCGATGCAACACTGAATCCTGAGTGTTCCTTCCAAGTGCTGGGGGTGCTTTGGAAAGAAGGTGCCAAGATTTCAAAGCCCCCCCTCTTCTTAGGCAGAATGCCTCTCCATCCACAAATAGAAACTTGCTGAGATTTTAATTAAGAACAGTGTACATAAAACTCACTGTTCCTAAGTAAACAAATATTAAGCAAGATGCTTCACTTTCGTGCTATGGGCTCTTAAGAGATGGGAAAATCAGGACAGAAGAGGTGGGTGGAAGATATTGAGGGGGTAGAGGAAGAAAGACTCTGACTGAGAAGAAAATAGATTCCAGGTCAGGGAGAGAGAGAAGGCAGAATGGCAGACATACAGACTTCGAAAGGAAGAGAGGAGGAGAGGCAGATGGAGGGTTCTAGCTTCTCTTCTGCCCAGAACTTGCTTTTGTCCCACTTCCTGGCTTAGATTTATATTCAGTTCTGATACCTATTAGTCGGAGACAAATGCTTTTGTCAACTTCGTTTTCCCCTGGGCTTTGTAGCACTGTTGATTTGCTCACCCCTATCTGGCAGTCACCACCCCTGACTCTGCCAAAGGTCTCCTCCTGCAGGCACCACTAGTCTCCATTCAAGGGCTATTCCTCAGCCTTGGGTGTGTGGGCAGGCTGCAAATGTGCACAGGTGCATGAAGGTTGCTTCAGTTGTGTCCGACTCTTTGCAGCTCTATGGACTGTAGCCTGCCAGGCTCCTCTGTCCATGGGATTCTCTGGGCAAGCATACTGGAGTGGGTTGCCATACCCCTCTCCAAGGGATCTTTCCAACTCAGGAATCAAACCCACATCTCTTACATCTCCTGCATTGGCAGGCAGTTTCTTTATCACTAGCCCCACCAACAAGTTAATGCCCTGGGAGCAGGCTTGGCAGATGGGAGTTGGAGAAAAACTGCCCAGCTCTCTTTCCCCCTGGGTGGGTCAATTCAGAGATGAGTCTACACTGTCTCAGAGAGTCCCCAGTAAGATCAAGATTTGGTTATCCTCAGTGCTAATTGGATGGGTAACACACTATTAATTGGTTTGTATCTCTTCTCTACCTTTAAAAAAATTTTACTTTTATTTATCTGGTTGTACCAGGTCTTAATTGCAGCTTGTGGGATCTAGTTCCCTGACCAGGGATTGAACCCGGGCCCCCTGCATTGGGAACCCAGAGTCTTAACCCCTGGGCCCCAGGGAAGTCCCTCTTCTCTTTCTTCCCTCTTCCCCTGCTGGTTCTTCCTGGAGTCACCTCCAAAATGAATTGCTTGTACTTGAACCCTTGTCTCAAGGTTTGTTTCTGGCAGAACCTGACACTAAAAAGCCTTTATGTATTAAACATTGATTTTGAGAATCTCATTATCCCTCCAGAATCAAGCCAAGCCTGTGTGCAATGTGGAGTGACTAATGTTCTTTTATTGTCAAGGTTTAAATTGGAGGTTTATTTTCTTATTGTATTTTGAAGTTCTGTTGTCTCAGAAGAACAGTCTAAAAAGTTACTTTGAGACCATTTAGTCCATTTGGGCTGCTGTAACATAGTACCTTAGGCTGAGTGGCTTGTACACAACAGAAATTTATTTCTCATGGTTCCAGGAAGCTGGGATTCTGAGACTGGGCTGCCAGCACGTTGGGTTCTGGTGAGGATCCTCTTCCAGGTGGCAAACTGCCATCTTCTCGTTGTGTCTTTACATAGTGGACAAAGAACAAGCTAGCAATCTGGCTTATTCTTACAAGGGCACTAATCCTATTGGTGAGAGCTCCACCCTTATGACCTCCTTACCTCTCAAAGGTCCCACCTCCTAATACCAACACATTGGGGTTAAGGTTTCAGTATTTGAATTTGGGAGCAGGGACACAAACATTCAGTCCATAACAGCAACCTTAGAGTTAATGGTCAATCTACTAGAAAATACCTGAAGTTTCCATTTCCCCAGATTTTATCTGGAAGCAACCCTCAAGGTCACCTGGGAAGAGGTTCAATAGAAATAAGTGCATAAATGCCCAACTGTTTTGCTCATTCACTCATTCTTTAATTCATGAACTGAATTTTTGTTGAGTGAGCATGTGCCATGTGCCAGGCATCCCTACCCATGAACTTTATGTTCTGGGTAGCTTGAAATTGGATTTTTGATGAGGTTTCAGTTCACCTGACCATTGATCCATGTGTCTAGCACTGTGCTAGGTCCTGGGCAAACAGAAATGAGCAAGATAGGGACAGTACCCCTGGAATCTTGAAAGCCAGAAGGCTGAGATGAACATATACACAGTGGTGGGGATGTTTTTGTGATAGAAACATCTACAGAGTCGTTCAGGGAATGAAGGAGAGATGTGTTCATTCTACTTTGGGGCCTGGAAAGGGTCAGGAAGTCTTCCTGGAGAAGAATACCCTTGAGGAGAGCCTGGAGCATTTTGGGGAGAGCAAAGGGGCGGCACTGACTGTGAACTGCTAATGGTGTAGTGAGGCTGTAGCCTGAGTGGAGAGAGTATGGGGCTCGTTTGTTGAGGGTGGAAGAGCTTTTGGGTTTAAGATCTGGGTTGTGTGCTGGGAAGCAGTGCCGCCCAGTGGTTAGGGCACAAGCTTTGCCTGCAGATAGGCAAAAACATTCCCATCTCAGCTCAGCCACTTGCTTACCCAGTGGCCTTGGGCACGTGAACTGGCTCTCTGAGCCTCAGTTTACGCCACAATATTACATTGAGAATAGACGACCTCCTGCATAGAGTCGGTGTGAGGATTAAATGAAACACACTTGGCGCAGCACCAAGGAAATAATGAGTGCTAATAAAAAGAGATTTTTTGTTAATGTTTTGCACCAAGATGTCCTGACTGGGTTTAAGAGGGTTTTATTTATTTTTTTTGTTTGTTTTAATTTTTTGGCTGATTTTTAGTTCCCCAGCCAAGGGATAGAACCTTGCCCCCTACAGTGGAAGTGTGGAGTCCTAACCACTGGACTGCCAGGAAAGTCCCAAGAGGAGTTTGTTCACAGAATTGAGAGCTCCTCATTTTCATCAACTGATGACCTGTGACTGAGTAACATCTTTGTAAAAGGGACTTGACAGTGACCTGGGCAGTGAGGAGCAGGAAGTAGAGAAAAGGGGTACCCCTGAGACAAAGAGGTACCCCTAAATGTGGCCCTCTATGTCCCCATAGGTGGGAGAGTTGCCTCATTTCTGACATCAGCATCATCCCAATGGTCCCAAGAACTGTATCCTTTGACATCTCTGTAGAATCCCTGTCACATCACAGTGGAGGGCTACCCCTCCACTGGGGTGTCATTAGCACTTTGCATTTGGGGGACGGTGTCTGTCTGGTGGGCGTGGGGATAGGCAGGACCAAGTGGCAGCGCTCCAAGCTTCTCACTCACTGCAAGGCCCACGTCTCACCCTTTTCAGAAGCATCTGCAGAGATGTTCTTGGAGAAGTTGGAGACCTCCCAACTGCCCACCAGTCCTGGTGTCGCTCTGCAAACAAGACTGGCAGATGGTTGGGGAGACCCGCTCTGCAGAGGGCCTGGAACATAGCTCTGCTTTAGCAGCCCGGGGACTCCCCAAGCCCATGAAGATTCCTTGGATCTGGGAGATGGAAGGGATTGGAGAGGGGGAGAGCTGGGACAGCCATAATTTGTGTAGACAGGGAAATTGAGGCTCAGAGAGGCAAAGTGAGCGGCTCAGAGCCTCACAGCAGGTCCGTGGAGGGTCAGGCTTTTTCTCTATGCCCGTCACAGCCGCCTGTCCTCCTCACCTTAGGGATCTGCCAGCCGTATTGCCATAATCAACCAGAAGCTCTGTTACTTATCTCAACTGCATGTTCTAGTTCTGCCTCCAGAGAACAACTGCCTCATTCAGCATTTGTTTGTCCATCCATCCATCCATCCATCCATTCATTCATCCCTCCATCTAGTAAAAAAGAGCAATGATGCTATCTCTGCCTCAGCCCTTTTCGTTGTTGGCCATACAAAGGTGAATATTGAGGGGGGCAGTGATTTTGGGTTCCCCATTAAAAGATGCTTGCTCCTCGGAAGAAAAGCTATGACAAACCTAGACAGTGGATTAAAAAGCAGAGGCATCACTCTGCTGACAAAGGTCCATATAGTCAAAGCTGTGGTTTTTCCAGTGGTCCTATACAGACATGAGAGGTGGACCATAAGGAAGGCTGAGTGATGAAGGATTGATGTTTTTGAAATGTGGTGTTGGAGAAGACTCTTGACAGTCCCTTGGACTGCAAGGAGGTCAGAGCAGTCAATCCTAAAGGAAATCAACCCTGAATATTCATTGGAAGGACTGATGCTGAAGCTGAAGCTCCAATACTCTGGCCACCTGATGGGAAGAGCCAACTCATTGGAAAAGGTTGAAGGCAAAAGGAGAAGGGGGCAGCAAACGATGAGACGGTTCGATAGCATCACTGACTCAATGAACGTGCATGTGAGCAAACTCTGGGAAATGGTGAAGGACAGGGAACTTGGTGTGCTGCTGTCCATGGGGTCTTACACGACTGAGTGACTGAACAACAAGAACAGTTGAAGCAGGGAGGGTCTGGAGATCACAACTGTTTCAGTAAATATTTCTCTTCTGATCTCTCCATAATTCCTGCAATTCCTCAGCTATTGAATCAGTTACCACCCTTTAGTAACTTGCAGTCATTTTGACTCATAATTTTTAAAAAATTTTATTTATTTGTTTATTTATTTTTGATTGCATTGGGTCTTCATTGCTGGGTGCAGGCTTTCTCTAGTTGTGGCAAGTGGGGGCTACTCTTTAGTGGCAGTGCACAAGCTTCTCATTGCAGTGGTTTCTCTTGTTGTGGAGCACAGCCACTAGGGTGAGTGGGTTTCAGTAGTTGTGGCACATGGGCTTAGCTGCCCCATGGCATGCGGGATCTTCCTGGACCAGGGATTGAATTCATCATTCCTGTATTGGCAGGCAGATTCTTAATCACATCACTAAGGAAGGCCTGACTCATAATCTTTTCTCTTTGTCCCTCCCATGTGAAATTTTGCTCTCAGTCTGAGGGATTGTTGCTGGGCATGATGAGGAGATCAAGAATAAGAGGTCTTGTGCAGGTATGGTTTTCCAGGGAAGATCAGAGTCATCTTCAGAGGCCACAGGCCATAGCCAAGATGGGAAGGAACTTCCCAGAATGAACTACCCTGAGTTATGGTTGAGGGCTACAGTGGTACATTTCCTGCCTGTCTCCTGAATGTTATGACAAACCTCACCCTTACCCATGGGTTGCTTATGGTGGTGAAAGGGACTTTTTTTTTCTTATTTAAGTCTTGCTTATTTGAGTTAGGTGTCTTTGGTTCTGAGTAGAAGAAACTCCTGCGCTGGTAATAGTACTAGTGGAACAACATGGAGCCTGATAGCTCCAGAGTTTGAAATATCACAGTTTTATGTATTTGTTGAATAACTTTTTTTTTTTTTTCTATTTTGGCTGCTGTGGGTCTTCATTGTGGCACGTGGACTTCTCTTCTTGTGGGATGAGGGCTTAATTGACCTGTGGCATGTGGGATCTAGAAAACCTAGACAGTGTTTTAAAAAGCAGAGACATTACTTTGCCAACAAAGGTCCATCTAGTCAAAGCTATGGTTTTCCCAGTAGTCATGTATGGATGTGAGAGCTGGATCATAAAGAAGGCTGAACACCAAAGAACTGATGCTTTTGAACTATGGTGTTAGAGAAGACTCTTGAGAGTCCCTTGGACTGCTAGGATATCCAACCAGTCAGTCCTAAAGGTAATCAATTCTGAATATTCATGGGAAGGACTGATGCTGAAGCTGAAGCTCCAATACTTTGACCACCTGATACAAAGAGCCAACTTATTAGAAAAAACCCTGATGCTGGGAAAGATTGAAGGTGGGAGGAGAAGGGGACGACAGAGTTGGCATCACCAACTCAATGGACATGAGTTTGAGCAAGCTCCAGGAGTTGGTGATGGGCAGGGAGGCCTGGGGTGCTGCAGTCCATGGGGTCTCAGAGAGTCGGACAGGACTGAGCGACTGGACAACAACAACAGATGTGGGATCTTAGTTCCCCCACCAGGGATAGAACCCATGTGCCCTGCACTGGGAGGCAGATTCTTAACCACTGAACCACTAGTAAGTCCCGAAATATCACAGTTTCAACTACTAAAGAAGGAAAATTCAATTCTCAGTTTGTCCCAAGTCTAAAATCCCAGGGAAGGGTTCAACTTTGCTCAAGTACCCATTCCAAGCCAACTGGCTGTGGCTGGGGGAGCAAGGTCATGGTATATGACATGGCTGCTTCCGTTGTTACCCACGGAGAGGTGGCAGAGGTTCCTGGAAAGAGGGCATCTGGGTTGGTAAAATATTTTTTCAATAAAGGATTGTTCAGAATACTCATTTGGGAGCAAGGTGCTTAGCATGACCTGAGTGTACCTGGCATTTAAAAAGCTTCTCCAGGCTCTTACACTTCTCATAATGACCTCAGCCCCCAAAGGACCACAGTGACCACACAGAGGCCTGGAACTGGTGGCCTGGGCTTTGTGGTGCTGACAGTCTGGGAGAGACAGGCTGTGTCCCAGCCCAGATTTCCCTCATCCCCACTGCCTGTCTTCAAGGAGACACGGTAGAGCAGAAAGCCTCTGGTGTTGCACTGGGTCAGGTTCAAGTCCTACCTCTGCTTTTGCTAAATTAGAGTTTGGGCAAAGCGTGTGACCTCTTGAGCCTCAGTTTCCTTATCTATGAAATGAGGATAAAGAGTATTTATCCGCGAGGCTATGAGACGGTTGACACCACTGTTTTCAAACTTGAAGGTATAGTAGGATCTCCTGGAGGTTTTATTGTTGGGATTCACCCCTGAGAGTTTCTGATTCAATGGGTCTAGAGTGGGGGGCCCCTCAGACCTGCATTTTTACCAAGCTTCCAGTGAAGCTGATGCTGCTGGTCTGGGGAATCACACTTTGAGAATCTCAGGTCTGTATTTACTGCTGCTGCTGCTGCTAAGTCGCTTCAGTCGTGTCCGACTCTGTGCGACCCCATAGACGGCAGTCCATCAGGCTCCATCGTCCCTGGGATCCTCCAGGCAAGAACACTGGAGTGGGTTGTCACTTCCTTCTACAGTGCATGAAAGTGAAAAGTGAAAGTGAAGTTGCTCAGTCGTGTCTGACTCTTAGAGACCCCATGGACTGCAGCCCACCAGGCTCCTCCGTCCATGGGATTTTCCAGGCAAGAGTACTGGAGTGGGGTGCCATTACCTTCTCCATATTTACAGTGATTCTCAATTGAAGACCATTCTGTCTTCCTTTTCCCCCATCCTCACTCCCACCAGGGGACATTTGGCAATGTCTGGAGATATTTTTAAAATTATTTTATTTTTCTTAGTGTCATATTGCTTACTTTTATTTTTTGGCTGTGCTGTGCACTATGTGGGATTTTAGCTTCCTGACCAGGGATCAAGTCCCTTGTATTGGAAGCATGAAGTCCTAACCACTGGACCACCAGGGAAGTCCCTCTGGAGATATTTTTGATTGTCTTGATTGGGTGAGAGGCTGCTCTTGACATGTAGTTGGTAGAGAACCAGAGATGCTGAACACCTTACAATGAACAAAAGAGTCCCCCGCAACAGGAATATCCAGTCCCAAACGGCAGTAGTTCAAAGATTGAGAAATCCTGTTTCTCAAAATAGTATTGAGGCTCAATATAGTATCAGGCGCTGGTCCTAGCTGTCGTTTGCAGCTGTGCTACCCTGGCAAAGTCACTTAACTTTTCCGAGCCTCAGGGTCATGCAGAATTTGTTCCCAGAACCTTTATAGCTCTAATATTCAGCCACTTTGGTCAACAAACATTTATTATGGACCAACTACTTGTAAGACAGGGTAGCATTTCCACGCAAAGTATCCCTCCTATGGGAGATGCCACACTTGGCAAACACTTTGAAAATATGGTTGGGTTTTACATCGTAATGTGTAACAATTGCTTTTACATCCTGACATAAATAGTACTGTGTTTCCTTCCCTGCCCTTGGCAGAATTTAGAAAAACGATGCCACAGCACCATAACTTTTAATTTTTGTTTATATGTCATAAATACATGCACTAATGAGGGCTTTTGGGGCACGAGCTTGCTAATTGGCGATGGTAACTGTGGGCTTATGTGCAAACCACAGTAATCAAATTTTTCACACTCGGTTAATTGAAGGCAACCTTTTGTTCGAAAATTAATAAAATATTTATTGCAATTAGTTCTGGGCTACAATATAGCGTTAATTAACAGTGGCTCTTAATGACTAGCTGATTGAGGAAGAAAGTACTAGAGGAACGTGCAGGAGCAGAACAGGCAAGAGTCTTCTTGAGCAAAAGTTTAGCTGTTTTCCTTGGTTTCTAAGCAGTTTTTAAAATTTTTTCATTGTCGTATATTGACATTATTTTTTATGGTGTTTAATTGCTTAACAATGTTGTGGTAGTTTCTTCTGTTCAACAGTGTGAACCAGCTATGTGTATACATATATCCCCTCTCTCTTGAACCTCCCTCCCACCCCATGCCATCCCACCCCTCTACGTCATCACAGAGCTCTGAGCTGAGCTCCCTGTACTATACAGCCACTTCCAAGCAGTTGTTTTGCAAAAATTGTCATCTAAACTGCAATGACCAACTCATCCCAGTTTGCTTGGGATTTTCCTGGTTTTAGTGCTGGAAGTTCTGTGTCCCTGGAAGCCTCTCGTCCCTGGGAAGTCCATAACAATTGTCTAAAGACTCAAGTTCCTTGCCATGAAGACCACCTGTGTGTAGGGCACCTCTCAACAAGGCAGCTGGCCTCTCTCAAAGCCAGCAAGGGAGAAAGTGAGAGAGAAAGCCAGCAAGTTGGAAGTCTCAGTCATTTTGTTATCTAACTCAGAAGTGATATCCCAGCTCATGTACTACATTAGGATCGAGTCCCTAAATTCAACCCACTCTCCAGGGGAGGGCATCACACAAGGACACGAATACCAGGAAGTGGTGCCGTCTGGGGCCATCTCAGCTGCCTATCACACCCACCACAGCACAAGGTTGCTAGCTTTCCCCACAATATCCCATTTCTACTGATTAAAAGCTGCTTCTGGGGGCTGTCCTGGGTTTAGTCCTGAATGTCCTACCTCCTGGGGAAGCCCTGAGTCCCAGGAAAACCAGGACAGTTGGTCACCCCAGCATGAGCAAAGTTTGCTACCTGGGCCAAGTAACACACTACCAAGAAACAGTGATGTACTAAGACCTCATGAGATGTTATGAGATTGTATTGTGATGGTTTAGTCCTTCTAGTCAAGGCTATGGTTTTTCCAGTGGTCATGTATGGATGTGAGAGTTGGACTATGAAGAAAGCTGAGCGCCGAAGAATTGATGCTTTTGAATTGTGGTGTTGGAGAAGACTCTTGAGAGTCCCTTGGACTGCAAGGAGATCCAACCAGTCCATCCTAAAGGAGATCAGTCCTGGGTGTTCATTGGAAGGACTGATGTTGAAGTTGAAACTCCCAATACTTTGGCCACCTCATGCGAAGAGTTGACTCATTGGCCCCTGATGCTGGGAGGTATTGGGGGCAGGAGGAGAAGGGGGACAACAGAGGATGAGATGGCTGGATGGTATCACCGACTCGATGGACATGAGTTTGAGTGAACTCTGGGAGTTGGTGATGGACAGGGAGGCCTGACGTACTATGATTCATGGGGTTGCAAAGAGTCAGACACGACTGAGCGACTGAACTGAACTGAACTGAGTCGTTAAGTTGTGTCTGACTCTTGCGACTCCCTGGACTGTATCCCACCAGGCTCTTCTGTCTTTGGGATTTCCCAGGCAGGAATACTGGAGTGGCATGCCATTTCTGTCTCCAGGGGATCTTCCTGACCCAGAGATCAAACCCACATCTCCTACATTGCAGGCAGTCTCCTGCATTCCAAGTGAATTCTTTACTGCTGAGCCACCTGGTTCCAAAATACTGACAGCTAAGGTGCAAGATGAAGATGAGGTGACTCAGCATCACTTGTGGGAAATAAATCAGGGGCTTTAGTTTATCCTGAGCTCAATTAGTGTCAGTGGTTTGATGTATAAAAAGAGAATGCAACAGAGGCATTAATGAAAGTATTGCTAAGGGAACAAAATTACAAAAGTATATAAAAGCTAGGGCCATCAGATGATCAGTTGTCAAAATCTGGAAGGACTTTGCACTGATTTGAAAGGATAAAGCAGGATTAGACAAAAATAAATTCTCAGTATGTGAAAGGAAATGGCAAAGAGATGATACAAGTTGTCACAGGCAGGCGGAAGGGACAAAGGACACAGGAGTCTAATTTTACATACAAATTCTTCAGTTTATTAGGAAAAGATGTTCTTGGGGTAAATGTCTGAGACCCACCAGGAGCATCCATGTTGCTATGGTGATGCAGTTGGTCTACCAGAAGGAGGATAAAGGCTACTTTCTGCAGTCATCCACTGAAGGGGTTCCTGGGACAGAGGGGGACACAGCCTTTTAGTGTTTTGTTTTTTTCTGGTGTGACTTTCCAGATGTTAGTGCTTTGGGAGTGAAAGTGAAAATCACTCATTCGTGTCCGACTCTTTGCGACCCCGTGAACTGGAGCCCGCCAGGTTCCTCTGTCCATGGAATTCTACTGGAATAGGTTGTCATGCCTTTCTCCAGGGGATCTTCCCAACCCAGGGATCGAACCCAGGTCTCCCGCATTGCAGGCAGATTCTTTACCATCTGAGGCATAGGGAAATGCACCTCAGATCTGAGTGTGCACGAGAATCTGCTGGAAGACTTATCAGAACAGATAGCTGGGCTCCATGCCCAGAGTTTCTGATTCAGCAGGTCTGGGGTGGGGCCAAAGAATGTGCATTTCTAATGATACTAGGCAACGCTGATGCTGCTGGTCCAGGAACCACTGCCCTAGGGTCGTGACACCCAAAGCGAACTTGCAGTTCTTTAAAGGAAAACGAAACTTACCTTGTCAATTCATATTCATAACTTTCTCCTAATCCTGTCTTCTCCACTGAACAACCAATGGATGGGTATGTATGTGGCCCTCCGAGTTTATTTCTATCCCAACATTGGGAAGAGGCCCCCTATTAAAGTCATCTAACTTGTCAGGCTTCTCTCACCAGCCTTGTATTCTAATGCTGACATTGTGGTGATGGTTTAGTCGCTAAGTCATGTCCAATTTTTTGTGACCCCATGATCTGTAGCCTGCCAGGCTCCTCTGTCCATGGGATTTCCCAGGCAAAAATACTAGAGTAGGTTGCCATTTCCTTCTCTGGGGGCTCTTCCTTACGTAGGTATTGAACCCGCCACTAAGCCACCTGGGAAGCCCAATGTTGACATAATGTAAGACATTTTTGCTTCCCTATGACGTCTGGCACCTCTTCATCAGAACTCCTTAATAGGAGAAATATGCATTATGGGTCTTTCCTCTCCCTAAACCCTGAATGCACACTACGACTCCTTGGGATTTAAAAATTCCAAAGTTGACCCACCCCCAACTCAAATGAATTCAATCAGGGCCTTTCAGGGGGAAGGGAAGGGTATCACCAGTTTAAGAACAGCTTTCTTAGGTGACTCTCATGATACTAAAAAACCAGAGCTGTGAATGCAGCCTCAGGCAGAGACTGCCTTCTTGGGGTGGCAACAAGTGCGATGCAGAGATACTTCTAGGCCAGTGGCCCTCAACCTTTCCTACACTTAGAATCACCTGGGGAGCTTTTAAAACTCACAATTCAAGCCTCACTCCAGACCACTTAACTCAAACTCTCAAGGGAGGGTATCCATTCACCAGTACTTTTTAATATTTCCCAGCAGATTACAATGTAAAGCCAAGGCTGGGAACCGCTGGCCTAGAAGTATCTCTGCATAGGACCTGTCACTGTTCCAGGCTTTTGCAGGGAATGTTACACTTGGCTTAAAGTGCAGGAACTATTGGATCTTGTCCCAGCATCAAGTATAGACAAGCAGTGCCTGCTCTTTAGAAGTCTGCTTTTCAGCTTTCTGGAGCCCTTCCTCCAAGCTTCTAAGTTTTATTGGTATCAACTTTGTCCCTTGTTTCTCCAGTCCTCATGATGGCAGCTGCTCCCTGGTGTTGCTACTTCTAGAATATCTTAGTGTTCTCTTTTTGCCTTTTCAGTACCTAGTTACCACATTTATGCCCAGATGACAGTTATTCACATTAAGTTATTTCTATTAAAATAACTGTTTTTTTTTTTCTCTTGACCAGAGCTGACTGATACACTGAGATCTGGAGCAGAAGAAAATCTGGAACTTCTGTAGGGATAATTTGTGTTCTAGGATAGTAAGAAAGAGAACAAGTGTAACAGAAACAATATTCAAAGAGGAACTAGAAGAAAACATCCCCAAAGTGAAGAGAGATAGTCAAATGGGGTTATCAAGTGAATTTAATGGGGATACAAAAAACTAATAGTGAGACAGATGCTCTGATGAAGCCACTATATTTCACAGATAAGGAATAACTCTGATGAAAATTCAGGCAGAAAAAACAGGTTGTCCTCAAAGGAAATAAAAATCAAATGGCTCTAGCTTTTCAACTCTGGCATTAGATTCTAGAATAAAATGAAACAATGAAGACAATCAAAGGAAAAAGAATGAGATCCAAAATTTCATGCCCAAAGTTGATATGTGACTCCAACAGGCAAGGATTCACTAAGTATTTCATATATTCTTCTTGTGGGAAAGGGAGTGGCAAGGAGATACCTGAAGATGTGCTTCAGTCAACTAAGACATGAATAAAAACAACTCATGAGGAAAGTACCTAACATTGTGGAAAGGAAAGTTGTATGGTGGGTTCCCAGGTGGTGCTAGTGATAAAGAATCCACCTGTCAATGCAGGAGATGCCAGAGATGTGGGTTTAATCCATAAATTAGGAAGATCTCTTGGAGGTGGAAATGGAAACCCACTCCAGTATTCTTGCCTGGAAAGTTACATGGACAGAGAAGCCTGGTGGGCTACAGTCCATGGGGTTTCAAAGAGTTAGACATGACTGAGCACCCATGCATATAAGTTGTATGGTGGTGTGCTCCATAACAATTTATACGTAAAATTAAAATTAAATAACCATGAAAATTATAAAACAGAATGCAGCTATTTTAATTCTTAAAAATATACATAACAAAATGATCTTATAATTTTATCACAGTATACCATTGGAAACCAGAGGACAGGGGTGAGGAGAGAGTGAGGAAGTATAAGGAAACTGATTTTCGCCAAGAGGAGTCAACTGCTACTTTTTAATTTATGAATTTGATAACTTCAGAGATGTAAATGAAAGCATGTTATTTAAAGATATGAAAATAATCACCAGAACTGAAAATATTTTGTTAACAAAATTTGCAGAAGGTAGGAAAAATTATAAAAATAAATGTCTTATTTATTTTTAAACATCTGCTTTGACTGCTATAACAAAATACAATACCACAGACTGAGTGACTGTGAAACTATTTCTCACAGTTCTGGAGGCTGGAAGTTCAGGACAAGGGTGACAGCAGGGATTCTGGTGATGCCCTCTCTGGGTCACAGGCTGCTTTCTTCTCATTGTGTCCTCAGTGAGGTGGAAGAGGTGAGTGAGATCTCTGGGGTCTCTTTTATAAAAGTGCTGTTCCCACCATGGAAGCTCCACCCTCAGGGCATAAGCACCTCCCAAAGGCCCCACCTCCTAATACTATTACTTTGGGCATTAGAATTTCAACCTGTGCATCTTGGGGAAACACAAACATTCATACCGTATCAAACTAAAAGACATTCTCTTTACCAAATTAGCAAGGTAGGAAAAATGAGAAAATAAGAAATAGAAACATATAAAATATAATACAAGAAAATGGAATTGAGACCAAAGATATCTGTTATGAAAGTATATATACATTAAAAAAAAAAAAACACCTTCTAAAACAAAATGACTTTTCAATTAGGACACCCCCTAAAATAAAATTATTAAGGCAGATACACGAGCCAAACGCAAACAGAAAGAAGGCAGGGATCACAAAGCTGCTGTCAGAGGAAGGGAAATTCAAAGTAGATATTATTTAATGAGACTAAGATCAGTTAACAAGCCACTGTCATTTAATCTACTACCTTGATGTAGTAATTGTGAATATAATGTAACTTACAAATATACATAGAAGAAATTGCACATGCAATGAGAAATCCACAGAAAAGTAATTAGTGAAAAACTTGAAAGTATGCTTTTAATTCTTGACAGACCATATTGACACAAATATAAATTAGACTAAAGAGAGAATTTAAGTAACAGAATCACTTGAATGATGTACATGAAAACCAAAGCCCTGTCTCCCTCAGGTTCTGGAAGGGTGATTCAAGGGTCTTCCTCCCAGGATCTGAACTGCCCTTTGTAAACTTAGTCTTGGGCTGAGGGGGCAGATCAACAGATGTTGGGAAAGGTGGGGTTTGGAATCCCTCAGACCTGGACTTCAGGCTTAGCACTATGACTGATGACTGTGCGACCTTAGACCAGACTCTTCACTGCTCTAAGCCTAAGTCTCTTTAGCTAAAAAAAATCTGTTATATTTCCCCCTCTTATAGAATTCTGGTATCAGTAAAAATTAAATGAAGCCCCCTGTAGGGAGCAAACAGTGCTTGACCCAATCGGATAAGCAATACATGTGTTCCTGCAGGCTGATCAACAGATAGTGTAGAATGAGCTTGATTATGTACTCACATCTGTATATATATGGTTGGGTTTCTCAGCCTGGACGTTTCTAACACTCGGGCTGGATCATTCTTTGTGGGTGGGAGCTGTCCTCTGCCAGCTGTAGGATGTTATTGCATTTACATCAAACAGCACTTCTGGCTTTTGTCCACTAAAGGCCACTGGCACCCCCTCCCAGCTGTGACATCCAGTGTCCCTCCAGACATTGCCAAGTGTCCCCAGGACCCCAGTCAAGGGTCCCTGGAAAAGACAGAGACGTGGAGTGCCCTCCAAAACTGGGTGGCTTTTGTCCTTGGGTGGTGAGATTTGGGGGAACTGTTTTCATTAACTCGTTCTGTGTTGTTGAATGCAGAATCTATGGAGTATGTCCAATAAGGTAGTGAATAAAATGCATGTTCAATGTGTTATTGCTTTTGACTTTGTGAAACCAGAGGCCACCCACCTCTGTTCTTTCCCAGGGTCCCTGGACTACCGGGAGATGGTCAGACCTCTTATGGGTGTGACCAGTTGGCGTGTAGTAAGAGTGCAATCAATGTGGGCTATCTGTCTCTCCTTCAGCTCTTTGCTCTCGGAGAGAAGAGATACTTAGAGCAAAGTCTCCTCCCTGAAGGCCAACAGAATGGAACAGTCTCTGTGCAGAGGCCTTAACAGTTTCATGAGTTTATTTCAAACAAGCAGACATGCCATTCGTTGGCAAAAATCAACCAAGGAAGCGAGCTTTAGGCAGTAATCCACCTGAGCTACTATGTTTGTGGCAAAAATCTCAAAGACCCCAAAAGCGTAGCATCATCATGTTTACATCACAGCCCTGAAATGAACATGAAATGTGCTATTGAGACTGATTTCTCCATTATCCTGTTGCGTTCTGATTTTTAAAAGAGATCAAAATTCCATTTTTCCTGAAGAAAGGGAGCACAGATTCACAGATTTCATTACCAACTTAAAACAAATTGAGCAAAAAATTAGGGGGAATGTTTTTTACATACACAGCAAGGCCTCCTTTTAAAGCCAGCAAACATCTGTGCACTTAAGTACCTTCTGTTAGGGTCTAAGGAAGTCAGTTTCTGGAATATGTGTGAGTTCATTGACTTGCCTCACTTTCAAAAACTGAATAAGAGATGAAGAAATCATTTTTTATTTTTTAAAAAGGTGGGAAAAATGATACATCTGCCAAGACAGTTTGGATGGGGCATTCAGATCTTATAATAAACAGATAAAGAATGCAGCCCTGGGCTGGAACTGGGCCAGATGCTGGGGCAGCATTTGGGTTTTCTGCTCTGAGTTTTCATGTATATTAATTTAAAAAATCACATCTTGTGCTCTTTTTCTAAGTATAAAAAAATTTGTTCCCACTAGAGCTCTACTCACAAATAACAGTAGCCACTGGACACTTGAGACTATTTCAATTTCAATTTCAATTAATCAATTAAAAAATTCAGGTCCTAAGTCATATCACACATGACACATTTCAAGTGTCAGTAGCTGTTCACTACCATATTGGACAGTGCTGCTCTAGAGAATTTTAAAATAAAGACACGCATAAAAGAGAAAGGATAATGAAATGTGGTGGATTGTCTCTTGATCTTTTTTCTAATATTTCCATATGAAATTTAAAAAGTTGTTTTAATTGGGCTATTTTATACACACACACACACACACACACACACACACATACATGTATATGTATGGTAGCAAATTCTTTGTATAGCTCACTCACCTTAACATTTTGTCATATGTCACCCATTGAAATATACATTCTTTTTAAAAAGTTAATTAATTAATTACTTTGGCTGCATCAGTTCTTGGGGGATCTTTCTTGCATCGTGTGGAATCTTTCCTGGCTGGCATGGAATTACTCTAGTGGCGGCACAGGCTTCAGTAGTTTTGGCAAGAAGGCTTAGTTGCTCCTCGGCATGTGGGATTTTAGTTCCGCAACTAGGAATTGAACCTGAGTCCCCTGCATTTCTAGGAGGATTCTTAACCACTGGACCACCACAGAAGTCCCTGTTAAAAATATCTTTTGAAAACATGACTTCTAAAACGTTCAGCTTGGAAAGATAATTCTTATTGTAGGAAATTGAAGTGAGAGAGAAAGTATGGAGAAGGAAATGGCAACCCACTCCAGTATTCTTGCCTGGAAAAGTCCATGGACAGAGGAGCCTGGTGGGCTGCAGTCCATGGGGTTACATGACTGAGCATGTGTGCACGAGGGTGGAGGGAGATGGGTTGGTAGCAGTTAAGTGGTAGAACTAAAAAAAAAAAGAAAGTAAAATTTCTCCTGGAATATACCCACTCTGAGACAAAAATCTTCAACTTTTTGGTGAACATTTCTTTTCAGATATTTCTTTGCACATACATACACAAATGGGTCTATAAGCAGTCAGTTTTATTAGGGATATGTCCATGTCAGTGAAAACAGAGATACGTTATCTCTTTTATTGGCTACAGATTATATCAAGGCACAGATGTTATGTTTGACCCTTGTTGCTTTATCTGATAAATACCTCCCCCTTTCTGCAGCATTCTCCTCTTTCTTCTGAAAAAAATTTCCTTCTTTTTTATTCCTTTCTTTTCTCCTTCCCACTCCTCTCTCCTTCCATCTCTGTTTCCTGTTCCAGGCCCTCTGCTAGTGTAAGGGATAGAGCAGTGAAGAAAATAAAGTTCCTGTTTTCACAGATTTTTTGTCCTAGTGAGGGAGGCAGAAAAGACAGTGGACACAGGAAAGAAACATGAATAAATAACAGTTCAGTTACAGGTTAAGGAAAGTGCTCTGAGGGAAGCAACCTGGCTGATGGAAGCTTGGGCCTGAGTCAGTCTGGATGGATTCAGTCCTCTTGCTTCTACCTGGTTCCTGGATGGTCCTGGGAGGTGGAGAAGGTAGGTGGCTGCCCCAGGAGAGGCAGGAAGTAGAGTGAAGTGATGGTCACTGGGGCTGGAGTGGTCAAGACCCCTGGACCTTGTTCAGAGGCTGACATTGCTCTAGTGGTTCCCACTCGGGGATGATCTTGGTCCCCTGGAGGACAATGGACAGTGTGGAGACATTTTTGGTTGTCACTACCTAGGTAGCATATTAAAAAGCGGAGACATTACTTTACCAACAAAGGTCTGTCTAGTCAAGGCTATGGTTTTTCCAGTGATCGTGTATGGATGTGAGAGTTGGATTATAAAGAAAGCTGAGCACCAAAGAATTGATACTTTTAAACTGTGGTGTTGGAGAAGACTCTTGAGAGTCCCTTGGACTGCAAGGAGATCCAACCAGACCATCCTAAAGGAGATCAGTCCTGGGTCTTCATTGGAAGGACTGATGCTGAAGCTGAAACTCTAATACTTTGGCCACCTGATGTGAATAACTGACTCATTGGAAAAGACCCTGATGCTGGGAAAGATTGGGGGCAGGAGGAGAAGGGGACAACAGAGTATGAGATGGCTGGATGGCATCATCGACTCGATGGGCATGAGTTTGGGTAAACTCTGGGAGTTTGTGATGGACAGAGAGGCCTGGCGTGCTGCGATTCATGGGGTCACAAAGAGTCGGACATGACTGAGCGACTGAACTGGACTAGGGGGGAGTGTGCTATTGACATTTAGTGGGTGGCAGCTAGAGATGCTACTGAACATGCTACAGTGTAAAGGCAGTCTTCACAGTGAGAACTACCTGGTTTAAAACATCAGTGGTGCTGAGGCTGAGAAACTCTGTTCTAGAAGGTGCTGGTGTTACCAACCCAGAACCTTGGACTCTTTAATCAATAGAAATTGATAGGAGAGACCAGACAAGAAAGTCAGGCAAGGTTTAATTAGGACTCACGCTGCAGCACGAGGGAGCGAAAACAAGAAAGAGGGGCCCTTGTTCGTTCTCTGAGGCGGACGGGCTGGTTGGTCAAGGGGCAGATTTGTGGGTTGGGCTGGAGGGGTGGCTTAGGTGGTCTGCTTGACCCCTTAGTGTTGCATATGCAGAGCTCATATGCAATATCCTGCTGTTTGCTCCCAGCTCCTCAGAAGTGGCCGTTGGTTTGTGGCCTTTTTGTATCTGACTGTTCATAATTGCCCTGACTGCAGTTGGGTTTTGGTCTCATTCACAGTATCACTTATGCTGCAGGTTGGCGGGGACTTACATCCAGGGCTAAGCCTGGCCGACATGGATGCATGTAGCAGAGGGGCTGCACAGTGGGTGCCCTGGTGCTGATGTTTGGCTTTGCAGCAAAGCCTGCCCGGGGAGGCCTTGGTCAGGGAAGGGACCTAGAGGAGCTGCTCCGGGTTCCTGGCCCCTCTGGCTGGACTGCATGTCTGTGGGAGGCAAGTGGGTGCCCGAGATTTCAGGCCTTTGTCCAGTGTCTGCTCCAGCTCTTATCTGGTGCAGAGGGCCGAGAGGAATGCTGGTCTTGTTTCGTTTCTGTTTGCATCACTAATATTTGTATAAAAGGTGAGGCTTCTGAGCCAGGCAGCCGTGGGTTCAAATCTTGACTCTTCCACAAGCCCACTGGGTAACCTTGGGCAGTTGGTTTGACTTTCTGAGGATTTATTTCTTCCTTGTCAGGATGGCTGGGAAGCTTGCATAAGACTAGGCATGTGACAGTTCAGTTCAGTTCAGTTGCTCAGTCAGTCGTGACTGTTTGCAACCCATGGAGTGCAGCACATCAGGCTTCCCTGGCCTTCACCAACGCCCGGAGCTTGCTCAAACTCATGTCCATCTCGTCGGTGATGCCATCCAACTATCTCATCCTCCATCATTCCCTTTTCCTCCTGCCTTCAATCTTTCCCAGCATCAGGGTCTCTTCCACTGAGTCAGTTCTTTGTATCAGGTGGCCAAAGTATTGGAGCTTCAGCTTCAGCATCAGTCCTTCCAGTGATATTCAGGACTGATTTCCTTTAGGATTGACTGGTTGGATCTCCTTGTAGTACAAGGGACTCTCAAGAGTCTTCTCCAACACAGTTCAAAATCATCAATTCTTTGGCGCTCAGCTTTCTTTATAGTCCAACTCTCACATCCTTACATGACTACTGAGAAAAACATAGCATTGACTAGAGGACCTTTGTTGGCAAAGTAATATCTCTGCTTTTTAATATGCTGTCTAGGTTGCTCATAGCTTTTCTTCCAAGGAGCAAGCGTCTTTTAATTTCATGGCTGCAGTCACCATCTACAGTGATTTTGGAGCCCCCCAAAATAAAGTCTGCCACTGTTTCCACTGTTTCCCCATCTATTTGCCATGAAGTGATGGGACTGGATGCCATGATCTTTATTTTCTGAATGTTGAGTTTTAAGCCAACATTTTCACTCTCCTCTTTAACTTTCACCAAGAGGCTCTTTAGTTATTCTTTGCTTTCTGCCATAAGGGTGGTGTCGTCTGTATATCTGTATATCTGTATGTCGTCTGTATATTGATATTTCTCCCAGCAATCTTGATTCCAGCTTGTGCTTCATCCAGCCCAGCATTTCACATGATGTACTCTACATATAAGTCAAATAAGCAGAGTGACAATGTACTCCTTTCCTGATTTGGAACAAATCTGTTGTTCCAAGTCCAGTTCTAACTGTTGCTTCTTGACCTGCGTATAGATTTCTCAGGAGGCAGGTCAGGTGGTCTGGTATTCCCGTCTCTTGAAGAATTTTCCACAGCTTGTTGTGATCCACATAGTCAAAGGCTTTGGCATAGTCAATGAAAAAGAAGTAGATGTTTTTCTGGAACTCTCTTGCCTTTTCAATGATCCAACAGATGTTGGCAATTTGATCTCTGGTTCCTGTGCCTTTTCTAAATCCAGCTTGAACATCTGGAAGTTCATGGTTCACGTACTGTTGAAGCCTGGCTTGGAGAATTTTGAACATTACTTTGCTAGCATGTGAGATGAGTGCAATTGTGCAGTAGTTTGAATATTCTTTGGCATTGACTTTCTTTGGGATTGGAATGAAAACTGACCTTTTCCAGTCCTGTGGCCACTGCTGAGTTTTCCAAATTTGCTGGCATATTAAGTGCAGCACTTTCACAGCATTACCTTTCAGGATTTGAAATAGCTCAACTGGAATTCCATCACCTCCACTAGCTTTGTTCATAGTGATGCTTCCTAAGGCCCACTTAACTTTTCATTCCAGGGTGTCTGGCTCTAGGTGAGTGATCACACCATCATGGTTATCTGGGTCATGAAGTTATTTTTTGTATAGTTCTGTGTATTCTTGCCACCTCTACTTAATATCTTCTGCTTCTGTTAGGTCCATACTGTTTCTGTCTTTCATTGAACCCATCTTTGCATGAAATGTTCCCTTGGTATCTCTGATTTTCTTGAACAGATCTCTAGTCTTTCCCATTCTATTGTTTTCCTCTGTTTGATCACTTAGGAAGGCTTTGTTATCTCTCCTTGCTGTTCTTTAGAACTGTGCATTCAGATGGGTATATCATTCCTTTTCTCCTTCGCTTATAGCTTCTCTTTTCTCAGCTATTTTTAACGCCTCTTCAGACAACCATTTTGCCTTTTTGTGTTTCTTTTTCTTGGGGATGGTCTTGATCACTGCCTCCTCTACAATGTCATGAACCTCCATCCATATTTCTTCAGGCACTCTGTCTATGAGATCTAATCCCTTGAATCTATTTGTCACTTCCACTGTATAATCTTAAGGGATTTGATTTAGGTCATGCTTGAATGGTCTAGTGGTTTTCCCTACTTTCTTCAATTCAATTCAAATAAAGTGACAAAATGAGGTCCACTGGAGAAGGGAATGGCAAACCACTTCAGTATTCTTGCCTTGAAAACCCTATGAGCAGTATGAAAAATTGTGTGATGGTTCTTTATAAATTGTAAAATACTATCCCCATGTGAAGTGGAATCAATAAGGACCCTTGGAAAGGAGACAGAAATTCCCTAGGAAGTTTTGGAGCCATGGATGCTGACCAGACACAGCCTGGGAGGCGGGTGTGAAAGATGCTCTGGATTTGAAATGTCACCAGAACAGACTTTGCCTGTGATATTTCTACACTGACTGCCCAGGGACAAGTCACAAAGAGAATAGCTGGCAGGACTCAAGGCCTTCACACTTCTACTCCCAGGACTCTGCAGAAGGGCAGCAAAAATTGGGGGGTGGAATTTGAAGGACGAGTCCTGCAGAGCAGTCTTCTCTCTCACAGGTGGTTCCCTTTGTACCGCTCAGACCCCAAGGGCTGGAGGGTCGGGAGTTACCCAGTGACCATAAGCTGTCCGCCTGGGAGCCAGGCTCTTTACTCATATGATCTCCTTTAATATTCCCCACACTCTTGAGGGTGGGCATGTTTATCCCCATTTCACAGATGACAATGCTGAGACCCACTGGGAGAATTACTGGCCGCAGGTCACATGGCTCATCAGTGGTTCTACTCAGATTTAAATTCAGACCATTTAACTCTATCCCAAGAAAGATTCTCTCTCTTTTATATCTCCCAGGCTTCCTCAGAAATTGGCTGCTGGAGGACGGGTTAGGATTTCTAGATAGGAATAACGTAAGAGCTGTTTAGGACCCTGGCCTCTTGTTGCAGATCATGGGCTCTAGGGCGTACAGGCTTCAGTAATTGTGGCACATGGGCTTAGTTGTTCCGCATCATGTGGAATCTTTCCAGACCAGGAATCGAACCTGTGTCCCCTGCATTGGCAGATGGATTCTCAACCACTGGACCACCAGGGAAGTCCCTGGACCCCAGCCTCAAGAGCCAGTGATTGTGAAACAGTGGCCCAGAGGGGGCCTATGGGGCTGGTGGTAGCCAGATGGCTGCTGCACTAGAATCAAAGCACTGATGCGAACAGGGGAGCCTCCTCCCTTTTGTTGTGTTTCAACTGGAGAATTTGTAGTTTGCACATGAGAAATGATCGCCTGCTTTTCCATCTAAACAAAAATCCATTTGTTTAGGTGTTAGTAGTTTCATCAGAGCAGGGCAGTCTTTTCAATGTTCCTTTTTGGTTTCTCAGGCCATGGGTCAGACAAGTCATCATTGCCAGGAGACACTGCAGAAGCTGGGCCTTCTAATCCAATGAGAGTACACTTGCTGTGTGCACAGATCTGTGCTCTGAGGGTTGGCACATGGCCCCAAATCTGAGCTGCTTGCAGGCCACTCAGGAAAGTGGGGGATGGACTGCAGAGTTGGTGACTGCGCTCCATGCTTTTGCTGGGTTTTGCACTGTGCTCTGTCCCTGTGTTGACCATGTGCAGGTCAAATGCATCTTTCCATGTCTATCTACCCACCAGCCTGGAAGCAACCATCTCCCCCATCTCTGTAGTCCTAGATTGTTGCACACGATCTGAATGCAGACATGTTTAAGGGAATACATATATCCTCCCATATAAGGCAGATTGCTCTACGTGTCCCATGATTGGTTAGACTGGAGGAGTCCAGAGCAAATGAAAGCCTCAAGGATTTGGGAGAAGGGATTAAAGGGAGCTTCCAGGCAGAGATAGGTTACAAATGGGGCTTTTAGGAAAACCTGCATTATCTCATTGGATCCGCACCACAGTCCTGTGAGGTCAATGCTTTATTTATTTTTAGAATTTTATTTATTTTTGACTGCATTGGGTCTTTGTTTCAGTGCAACCCCAGTTGTGGTACGCGGGCTCTCATTGGGTTGCTTTCCTTGCTGTGGAGTACCAGCTCTAGGACCCGCGGGCTCAGTGGTTGTGGCTCAAGGGTTCTAGCTCAGCAACTGTGGTGCATGGGCTCGGTCGCTCCTAGGCATGTGGGATCTTCCCGGACTGGGGATCAAACCCGTGTCTCCAGCACTGGCAGGCAGTTTCTTAACCACTGGACCACCAGGGAAGTCCCGGTCAAAACTTTTATATCCATTTTGCAAATGGGTAAGCTTTGTCTCAGAACGGGAGAAAGATTTGCCTAAACCGTTTCTCCCACTCTGACACAGAGCCAGGGTAGGAGCCTAGTTCTCGAGCTCCTTCTAGTGCTGGTCGTGTATCCATTTAGCAGATATTTGTTGAAAGTCTGATGCGATGGTTCTTAAAGTACAGACCCTTGGTCAGCAGCGTCAACTTCCCTGGGGAGCTTGTTAGAAATGCTGATTCTCAGGCCCCACTGTAGCATCAGTAACCCCAGGAGTGGGGCCCAGACCTCCCACTGCAGCAAGTTCTCCAGGTGATTGTGTTGCAGGCTAAGGTTTGACAGCTTCTGATTATATTAAGGTGAGTGACCGACATGTTCTGGTGCGTCTGGAGCTTTTCTGGATTTAGCACTGAACATCCTAGGAAGCCTCTCTGTCTCTGTAAAATGGGACAGTTGGTCACCCCTGCTAAGCATGGGCTCCGTCTCGGCCCCTTTCTCTGCTTCCCACAACCAAGGGCCTCTAAGGAACGGTACTCTGGTCCCCCACTGGCCACTCTCCCTTGGGACTGGTGTTCCTGGTTCTCCTGACCCCAATACCATCAGACACTAACAGCACTCAGTTTTTATCTGTAAGGCAGATGCTGAAGCAGAAGTCGAAGGTGGTAGCTGACAATGGAGAATGTAGAGATTTGCTACTCAAAGTGTGGTCCATGGACAGCCCCCACCACCACCAACTGCGATCTTGATAAAAATGCCAACATCCCAGCACTCTCCCCAGACCTATGGAATCAGGATCTGCACTCTAACAGGATCGCCATGTGATTGTTGTGCTTATTAGGGTTTCCTCTCTCCCATTTATGGAGACCACGTCCCCCTTAATGTCCTTGAGCTTGGAAGAACCCATCAGCTCAAATTGACCAGCGAGTGTTCATAGAGAGTTGCTACTTAACTCAGAGTCCATACCTGTGGAAGGTTCTTCATCTCGTCCTGCTACGCGTCTGATAAATTATTGATTGGTGGGGGAAGTTCCCTTCCACCTCTCTAATGTAGATTGGGAGAAGCAGCCAGTGCATTAAACCCTCTCCCTCTTCATTCAAAGCCAAGGTCATCTCTAGTCAGGAAGGAGGGAGGGAGATTTTAGCCTGGACTGGATGCGTTCCTTCATCCTCCCTTAAGGCTGGAGCCTTTCCCGCGCTCACACCCCTGTTCAGGTGATGAATTATTGAAGCCTGAGAAATATGTATTTGGTCAGTCACGTAGGCCTGGGGGGACCCTAGAGAGCAGCGCCTCAGAATAGCAGCTTTGTCTTTCTTTGAGAAGTTAGAACAAAAGAAAAATACAGAAGTAATGAATTGGAATGCTCGCCGCTGGGACGATAACATTGAACATCTTGTTATATATACTTCAAGTGTATTGTGAACAAAAGACATTTTATTTTAACATTTTAAACTTTACCCCTTTCCCAGAATCAACCACGATTGTGACTTTTGTGAATAGCTGTGTTTCCTTCTGGGCAAGCCTTTCAAAATAAATTGTCTTGAAACCTTTGTATTTTTATGTACATATGTGATGTATTATAAATAATAGAGACATGATATTGTTTTGTGGGAATGCCTTTTGTTATTTACATAAATTTGCCCTGGGTCCCTTTACACCTTGCTTTTCACACAACGCCACTTTTGACCTCTGTTCTTGTTGGCAAATTTAGCTCTAATCCATTTGTTCTCACTGCTGCAAGCTATTCTGTCATGTGGATAAGACATGTTTTGTTTCTCATTTGCTTCCTGTTGCATATTCAGATTGTTTTCAGTTTTTCACCATAACAAACAAAGCTGCCTTAAGCATCCTGGCCCCGGATCTCACTGGGCATGGGTGAGAGTGTTTCCTTAGAGGCAGGCCCCGAGGAGTGGGGGTCATTTTGTTGTATATTACCCGCTCTCTCAATTTTACTGAATATTGCCAGTTTTCTCCACAACCACTCAAGTGATTTACATTCCTAACAGCAGCATAGAAGAATGTGATTTTCTCCACATCCTCTCCAATGGTTGATATTGTCAGGATTTTCAAACTATTGTTAGTTCCGTGGGAGAAAATGGGTATGTCTGTGTGGTTTTCATCTGCCAGTATAAGTTCCCTTTTGGTTGGAAGAGTTCTTGGCAGAGGGAGGGGGATGAGGTGTGAACTAAGGTCAGTAAACTTAAATTCTTATCCAGCTCTACTGTAAACTTGAATTAAAGCTTGGGCAAGTCCCTTCCCCTCTCTGGTTGGGCTGGGTGGTCTATAAGAGAGACATTGGAAAGTGGGTAGGACTCTTCTGATACATGGTAAAATGATAAGATGCACAGGAAGGTTCTTCTGTCACTTAGAAGAAGTGACATGTTCTAGATCCTGGAAGTCACCTCTCAGTAAATGATGCTTGCATTAGTAAAAAACCTACAGCACAGGAATCAGAGGAAGCAGCTTTAAGTCTGGCTCTAACATTTACCTATGGAATAGGTGTGGATGGATGACCAGGTATTGACAATCTGGTAGGGCTTGGGCATAAAGGTCTATCTGCTTCAAGGTAAGGAGGCGCACGCCTGAGGGGCCCAGGTGGTAGGCCATCTTCCTAACAACAGCCAAGCCCTGGGCTAGCTTTAAGACCCAGACTCCGAGTGCAAATCTGGCAAGTGTATTTCCTAAAGCTGACTGTTTGTTCTTGGCTTTGACTTGAATGAGGATGTATTGGGTTGGCCAAAAAGTTCGCTTGGGGTTTTCCTATAGCATCTTATGGAAATAACTTCACCTGGCTGCTTCAGGATTAGTAGGAATTTGGCTCAAGCACATGGAGACCTAATGGGTAGGAGTGTAGAGCTGCCAGATTTGTCAAATAAAACTGTGCTTGAATGGGACATACTGACTAAAAAGTTATCTGTTGTTTATCAGAAATTGAGATTTAACTAGATACCCTGTGTTTTATTTGGCAACTATAAGTAGGAGGTGACAAGTCAATCAATATAAGAAATAACTGATGGTGAGGTAGTCTATCTTGACAAGTATTGGTCGTCTTGTTGCTGGAAATAAGTAATCAGGGGTTAAAGCACCAGTGGAGCTGCTGTGTGTATGATTTAGTCTGGTACCTTCAGCCTCTGTGCCTCCAAGTTGCTCCGTGCTGCTTGAAGAGCTTGTGGACATCTTGGATGGTGAGAAAAGACATGGTATTGCCCAAGTCTTCCTTGCATCTCCTGTCCCCACATGCAAGCCATGCTGGTGGCTGGGAACATCCTTCAAGCACTGTGCCACCATGGTTCTCAAAGTGTGGTCCCTGGACCATCCATATCACCTAGGAACTTATTAGAAGTACAAGCTCTTGAGTCCCACCTCAGACCTCCTGAATTAGAAACTGTGTCTATTTTTTTGAAATTTTTAAATATTCAGTTCAGTCGCTCAGTTGTGTCTGACTCTTTGCAACCCCATGGACTGCAGCATGCCAGGCTTCCCTGTCCATCACCCAACTCCCAGAGCTTGCTCAAACTCAAGTCCATCCAGTTGGCGATGCCATCCAACCATCTCATCCTCTGTCGTCCCCTTCTCCTCCTGCCTTCAATCTTTCCCAGCATCAAGGTCTTTTCCACTGGGTCAGTTTATTCACATCAGGTAGCCGAAGTATTGGAGTTTCAGCTTCAGCATCAGTCCTTCCAATGAATATTCAAGACTGATTTCCTTTAGGATTGATTGGTTGGATCTCCTTGCAGTCCAAGAGACTCTCAAGAGTCTTCTCGAAAACCACAGTTCAAAAAGCATCAGTTCTTTGGTGCTCAGCTTTCTTTATAGTCCAACTCTCACATCCATACATGACTACTGGAAAAACCATAGCTTTGACTAGATGGACCTTTGTTGGTAAAGTAATGTCTCTGCTTTTTAATATGCTGTCTAGATCAGTCATAGCTTTTCTTCCAAGGAGCAAGCATCTTTTAATTTCATGGTTGCAGCCACCATCTGCAGTGATTTTGGAGCCCCCAAAAATAGTCTGTCACTGATTCCATTGATCCCATCTGTTTGCCATGAAGTGATGGGACCAGATGTTTTCTGAATGTTGAGTTTTAAGCTAACATTTTCACTCTTCTCTTTCACTTTCATCAAGAGGCTCTTTAGTTCTTCTCTTTTTGCTATAAGGGTGGTGTCATCTGCATATCTGAGGTTATTGATATTTCTCCCAGCAATCTTGATTCCAGCTTGTGCTTCATCCAGCCCGGCATTTCACATGTTGTACTCTACATATAAGTTAAATAAGCAGGGTGACAATATACAACCTTGATGTACTCCTTTCCCGATTTGGAACCAGTCTGTTGTTCCATGTCCAGTTCTAACTGTTGCTTCTTGACCTGCATACAGGTTTCTCAGGAGGCAGGTCAGGTGGTCTGGTCTTCCCTTCTCTTGAAGAATTTTCCGGAGTTTGTTGTGATCCACACAGTCAAAGCCTTTGGCGTAGTCAATGAAGAAGTAGATGTTTTTCTGGAACTCTCTTGCTTTTTCGATGATCCAGCAGATGTGCTGGGTCTTTGTTGCTGCACTGACTTTTCTCTGGTTGTGGCAATTGGGGGCTGCTCTCTGGTTGCAGTGGTTTCTCATTCCGGTGGCTTCCCTTGTGTGGAGCGTGGGCTTTAGGGTGAGGGGGCTTCAGTAGTTGCAGTTCCTGGGTTGCAGAGCACAGGCTCAATAGTTGTGAACAGGCTTAGTTGCTCCTTGACATATGGGATCTTCCTGGATCAGGGATCAAACCCGTGTCTCCTGAGTCGGCAGGTGGATTCTTTAGCACTGAGCCACCAGGGATGTCCTGAAACCCTTTGTCTTAACAAGCCCTCCAGAGGATGCTCATACCTGGTCAAGCTTGAGAGCCATGGGGACAGAAGATTGCACTAGAAAGTTGATCTGAGATCTCTAAACCATTGCTTTGAATTTTCCTTTTTTAGGGTTTGGAGTGAAGCTAGGAATTGCATTTAGAGGGTGTAGGAGGAGAGGGGTGGCTGATGATCTAGCGCTGTGTACAGCACAGAAGGGAGGGTCCTCTTGTGGGGAGGGGGAAAGAGGGAGGGAGAAAGAGAGAGAAAATGGTGGGGGGAGGGAAAGAGAGAACGGAGGGAGCTTGGTGATTGTTAGAGAATTACATTTTTGTGTGTGTGAAAAAAACAACACCCATTTATTTAAAGAATTGCATTAAAAAAAAAGAAAACCCAACACCTATTTATTTTTCATGGCCTCACAGCTTGTGGGATCTTAGGTCCCTGACCAGGGGTTGAACCCTAGCCACCGAACTGCCAGGAAATACCTGAACTGCATTTTTTTAACAAAAGGATTTTAAAGCATTTCGGGGATCAGGTATCAAGAAGGAAACTCAGTTAAGGCCTTCAAGAAGCTCACAATCAAATAGGGGAGACAGGTCGTCCTATTAATAAAACAGGCTGAAACACAGGCATCTGTGTGTGCTGTGTGAACAAGGGCTGGGTGGCATGGAGGGGCGGATTAATTTTGATTGGGGAGGATGGGTCATGGTGGGTAGCATGGGGCTTCATGGACGGTCTTTGAAAGACTGTCCCAGCCCTAGGTGTGGCTTGCATGTAGTGACGGGGCAGTGTGGAGTGCTTGGGCAATAGGCTGCTCTATCTCACTGTCTGAGATGTCTACAGTTGTTTCAGGCAGCAGGGCATGCCCTATCTTTGGAGGTGACTTTCCTGGTGGCTCAGATGGTAAAGGGTCCGCCTGCAGTGCAGGAGACCTGGGTTCGATCCTTGGGTTGGGAAGATCCCCTGGAGGAGGAAATGGCAACCCATTCCAGTATTCTTGCCTGGGCAATCCCTTGGACAGAGGAGCCTGGCGAGCTACAGACAGTGGGGTCAAGAAGAGTTGGACACAACTGAGTGACTAAGCATAGCACATCCTTGGAAGTGTGGAAGACCATTCTCTCGCTGAAGGGAGGGGTGGCCTGCTGGCCTTCCAGGGAGGGGACCTTCTGGGGTTGTCAAGCTGCTCCCGGGGTCAGTGGTGGGTCATCTGGGGCTTCTAGCTCTGGTGCCCTTTGTGAGCATTCCAATTCTCCCTGGACTCCATCCCAGCTAACTAACTGTTCAACTACACATGACTCATTAGTGGGCAGAAAAGAGTGGCTTTATGAGGCATGCATCAAATAAATGCAAACCAGCAAAGGAAAAGATAAAAGCTTCCAGACCGAGCCCTGGGTGTTCACTAAAAGCACTTTCGTTACGAGCGGCTTGCTTCTGTGTTATCTGCCTCTACTGAGGGGTCTGTGGATTGCCCAGATCTCCTCATTTCACCCACAGGTTGAGGTGGGCATTCCTGCGGGCAGCTGTGTGGTTCCTTGCCTCTCTATGTTCTCCCCTGTGAATATGCTAGAGTCCACAGTCTTGTGTGACCTGGCTCTGGGCAGGGGCTGGCTGCTGCTGGTTTCCAGGGGACTGTGAGCACCGAGGCCATTTCTCTACACCCACACACTTGCTGCCGTTGTGAGCTGGACTGCGTCTCTGGCAGCTGGCTGCTTGGAACCGGAGACTCTGGTCACACCGTCTGGCCGTCTTCACAGGCTCCATTTTGGGAACAGAGTGTTGGCACCGTTGAATCCGGCTGTGGTATTCTGTCCAGGTTGTTAACAGCCTCATAAACATCTACCCTTCTTTTTCTCCCTGGTATATCTGGTCCATTGTCATCACCAGATATGTGAAAGCTTCACTGTTATGACTGCCAACTTAGAAATATTTGTCCCACACTTACAGTGTACAAAGCACTTCCACATACAACATCTAAGCCTTTGAACGCATCAGTTTCTCATCTGTAAAATGGAAGTAAGGACAGTCAACCACCAGTGTAGATGTGTACTGAGAATTAAATGAGCTAATACATCTGAAGCTCTTAGAGTAACAGCAGACAATCAGTGTGAACTATTTTCACTTTTTGAAGCAATAATGATTTTTCCCAAAGAATAGAAGGGGTTCCAGTCACTAGTAGTGTATGAGGATGGGATACTTGCCTGGGTGCCAGGAACAACGGGGAGTGTTATCAACAGAGAATGTTGAAACAATAAAGCCAACGAAGCCAGTCTGTGTTAAAAAATTTTTTTAAATTGAAGTATGGTTGATTTACACTGTTATGTTAATTACTGCTATACCGCAAGTGATTCAGTTTTAAATATATATATATATATATATATATATATATACCTTCTTTTTTTTTAACATTCCTTTTCATTATGGTCTGTTATAGGATATTGAATATAGTTCTCTGTGCTATACAGTAGGACCCTGTTTATCCAGTCTGTTTTTTATCATCATGACATGCTGGCAATTCTAAACTGTATCAAACACTCCTTCACCCTGAAATATTCAGCTGAACTACGATCTAAGTTGCTCTGGTTACTGTTGAATTTTAATATACATGCAAGATTCAGACTCACATATTTTAATCACTTTTCTTTTTATAAGCATTGTATTTTTACATGGCATTTAATCAAATAAATTCCCATGTTATACACTCATCCCTGTAGAGCTACGGGCTCAGCTACATGTGTTCATTGGGAAAGTAAGTTCCTGATGATACAGAATCATTCAGGTTCACTTTGGGCCCAAGGCAGGTCTCTAATGCCATTGGTATACATATTCGTGCATTTAAATAGTCAACTCAATAATAACAATGACAGCCCAGGAATTAAATGGTGAAAAACACTAATATGTTACTTTAATTCTATCATTCTATATGACCACTTGGAGTTTTTATTTGTGCTTAAAATTGAGAACAGTGAAATGGGGTATATACTGTGAGCTGGAAAAATTTGTGTTTGGTAAGTACCAATTTCAGTTCCTACAGTAAATATTTTACTGAATCAGAATGATATATGTAATGTTGAATTTCTCCTTTATTATTGATAACTGTTAGTGGTTTTAAAACTAAATAATGAATTGAGAAAGTAATTATTACTGATTATTCCATGATTATTACTGGGAATAATTTTGCCACGGGGGGTGGGGTTAAAAATGATCCTCTGGTTATGTAGTAGACTGACTATATAACTGACTCTGGTGGGTCCTTTATACACAATAGATCTCATTTTATACACAGGGTGACCTGAGAGAGGGGGCTTATTATTCCTGGTTTATGTTTTGAATTGATCTAACTCTGCTAATGATACAGAACTCCAGAACACTGCTTATTCTTACACTCAAATTTGCTTCCATTTTGTTTCTTCCCCATAAAATGTTTTATTGTGAATGTGAGCTGGAAGCCTCCCCAGGCTGTGAAATGAGATCACCCATCCCGCCTACAACTGAATTGTTTTGGCATCAGCCCGTTCTGGGGCCTCTTGCTGGGGATAAAGCCCCCCTAAAGTGTCCCCTCAGTTACTTCAGAGGGCTTCTCTGCTGCCTTCTTGTGCTGTGTGGGAGGGGTCTGGCAGGACCCTCTGTGGTGGTGGCTGCACTGCCCAGGACGCTAGTGAGAATCCTGGACTGGGGACAGGGATGACCATGAATCTTCCTCACAGTCCTCCCGGGGTCCACACCCCCTCACTCCCTCAGCTGAGGGTGTGGAGCTAGGAGGTGTCTCCTTCAACCCACAGACCCAGGCACTGCCTCAGAGACCCCAGGAGCTTCTGGCTGGCCTCCACAGGGCAGGGTCAGCTCAGCCCCAGCAGCTGGTGCCTCCGGGCATCCGTAAGTTTGGAGTCCCAGCCAAGTTTCCTCCTTGGCCCGCGAAGAAGAGGACATCCTTTGGCTGCCCAGCCTAAGATGCCCTGGGATCATGGCAGAGACGTGTATGCCCCTCAGCAGAAACCCTTCCTCCACCCACAGGGGTTCCCCTGGCCCCCAGCTCTGATGACAGCCCCCAAAGTACTCTGCATGTTCCCCCGAGTCTGGTTTGTTCCGTCTTAAATATTACATCACACCCGAGGCACAAGCCCTGCGGACTCTCAGCCACGCCCAGCCCCTCCCACCTCGTCTCTCCCTCAGGAGGCTGTGTTCCTCTCACACGCTTGTTTATGTCCCGCAAGAACACAGGCTTGCAGAGACCCAACCAGGCAGGTATCTTGTTTCTGCTCCCCCTACCCAGGTCACGTCCTGTCTGTTCTCTCAGGCAGTGAACTCAGTCAGAGACTTGGGGTGGGAGGAGGGAAGAGAAGAAGGCAACAGAGTGAACTGTGAGGGGGCTGGCAGGGAAATAACACACCAACTCTTAGCTCAGAAATGCGCTTCTGGTCATCCCATTCCTCTCAGCCCACAGGCGAATCCCTTTCTTCAAAAATCTATTCATATCCAGTGTTGTATAAATTACCACAAACTCAGTGGCTGTAAACAACGCAAATTTATTCTCTTTACAGTTCTGGAGGTCAGAAGTCTGCAATGGGTCTTCCTGGGCTAAAATGAAGGTGTCAGCAGGGCTGCATCCCTTCTGGAGGTTCTGGGGGAGAACCCCTTCCAGCTGCTAGAGGCTCCTGCATTCTTTGGCTCATGGCTCCTTCCTCCAGCTTCAGAGCCAGCAGGATAACATCTTCCTCTCTCTGCAACTGTGACCTGCTGACCCTTCTGACTCCCTCTTCCTCTAGTAAAGATCCTTGGGATTACATGGGCCCCACCTGGACAATCCAGGCTTATCTTCCCCTCGCATGATTCTTAACTTAATCGCACCTGTAGAGTCCCTTCTGCCATACAAGGTCACATATTCATAGGTTCTGGGGATTAGGATGTGGACAGCTTTGGAGCGTGGGGCGTTATTCCTCCCAACACATGCTCCATCTCTCTCAGGGGCATTGGGAGGATGTGTGTGTTGGGAGAGGGGGCGGACACACAACTGGCACATCTTAATGTGAGTTTCCTTTCCTACCCGAGGGGCTGATTCTGAGGAGGAGCCTGTTTCTTAATGGGGGTTCCCATGGGGAACACAGTCAGGCAGGCCGGAAGGGGGCCCGGGTCCAGCTGGAGCCATCCTGTAGCACTCAGTGCTGTCAGAGCCCGCCTCCCTCCTCACCCCTCCCCAGCAGAGGTCAGGTCCTTTGCAGTTCAGTTTCCCTGGGCAGTTCTCATCTTCAGGGATGGCTTCCTGCCACAAGAACAGGTCTTCTTTGTGCTCAGCCTTTGGTGGTGCAGCCTGGCAAAGCCAGGGGGCTGACCCCAGGAATAACCCTTAACCAAGGAGGGGTGGGACTTGGTGGATGTATCCATGTTCTGTGGCTGCTGTAACACAATTCTGTAAGCTGGGTGGCGTGAGACAACAGAAATGTCCTTTCTCCCAGTTCTTGAGGCCAGAAGTCTGGAATCAGGGTGTTGGCAGGGACTGGCTCCCTCCAAAGGTTCTGGGGGAGAGTCATTTCTGACTCTTCCAGCTTCTGGCTGCTCCCAGCGTTCCTTGGCCTGTGGTTGTATCACTCCAGTCTCTGCCTTTCACCTCATTTGGCCTTTTTGCTTTTTTACTGTGTATCTAAGGAGAAGGCAATGGCACCCCAGTTCAGTACTCTTGCCTGGAAAATCCCATGGATGGAGGAGCCTGGTAGGCTGCTGTCCATGGGGTCGCTAAGAGTCGGATATGACTGAGCGACTTCACTCACTTTTCATTTTCACGCATTGGAGAAGGAAATGGCAACCCACTCCAGTGTTTTTGCCTGGAGAATCCCAGGGACGGGGGAGCCTGGTGGGCTGCCATCTATGGGATCACACAGAGTCGGACACGACTGAAGTGAGCAGCAGCAGCAGCAAGGTCGTTGGATTTAGGTCTCACCTGGATAGTCTGGGGTGCTCTTATCTCAAGATCCTTAATTATATTGACAGATACATTTTTTTCCAATTAAGGTCATATTCACAGGTTCTGGAAATTAGAATGTAGACATCTTTTTGAAAATGATCATTCAACTACTCTAGTCAATGAACAGCTGGCTTCCTTGCCCTTGGGGACACTTCTCAGGTGTGTGCTATACAGTCTTCCTAGAGAGTTCTGGGTGGGGTTGAGCTCCACCAGCCCCATGACCAACCTGTTAATTAATGAGTACTTTACTATCTTAACTCCCCCATTTCACTCCCTACTCACTTCATTGTGCTTCCCCAGAACACCTCCCAAATTCACTGCCTGCACCCAAATCTTTGTCTCTGGGTCTGCTTTTGAGGAAACCCAAATTAAGACATACCCCCCCACCTCCCAGCTTCTAAGGCTCTTGCAAGCAACTGGAAGTCACATCTCCGCTGGTTCCCAGGCATGATTTGTCCAGGGTCACATTGTGCTGCCCACTCCTGGCTGATCTTTCTTTCTTTAAATATTGATTTATTTGTATTTATTTGGCTGCGTTGGAGCCTAGTTGCAGCACAGGGCTTAGATGCCCCATGGTATGTGGGATCTTATTTCCCTAACCAACCGGGGAACGAACCCACATGCCCTGCGTTGGAAGGCAGATTCTTAACCATCAGACCATCTGGGACTTCCCCTGGTTGGTCTTTCTTTTAGGTACTCCCTGGTCGGTCCTCTAGTCTTTCTGGTCTGTCCCTGCCCCCATCACATTGCCTTTGTGATTCCACAACCTCACCTCTATCTCCTGGAGACCCTTGGCTGACGTGCAGCCTCAGCAGAGAGGAAGTAATTGCAAAGGAACCTGCTGCCTTAGATAGTGGAGAAAGGATCACAGTCAGCATGTGGCTTAATTGAATTAAAGAAAAAAAAGCCCTGCCCCACCTCCACGGTAACTCACCGCCCTTGACAGAATGCAGACAGAGCTCATCACAGAAGCAAGAGTCAAGGCCAACAGGGTTGCTGGGCTGCAGCCTTCTCTCCAGGAAGCTCCTGATTCTGCCAGGGGAAGTGTTGCGTGCTTGGGCCCCTGCTCAGAGGCTGAAGCAGTCTCTTGACCTAGGGGTGAAAAAAGGAGGGTGTTTTTTTGGCAGATGAAGAGACAAGGACTTTGGCCCTGAGATGTAAAGCATGACCCAAGAGGAAGGTCTAACTGAGATGATCCTGTGCTTGGGGCTAGCAGGTCAAGAGAGCTGAAAAGACTGGTCAGAGGTGATGGGAAGGTGCTTTTATTTCTCCCCAGGAGAAGCTGACCATCAGAGAGGTCATAGTCGAGGACAGTGATGGGGTCTTGGGAGCTGTGTGCAAGGCTGCAGCGGGCTGTGCAAGTCAATCACTACTTCCTTCCCGAGGAGGTGCTCACAGGCCAGCAGGCCCTCTCTTGCCAGCTGCTATCACTGGAGCTTTAAGGGTGGCAGAGGCTCCATGGGTCATGGGTCTAAGCTCTGTGCTCCAGTCTTAGGACCTTGGGTTTCCTGCTGTGTGGACTGGGCGTGGGCCCCGCTCATCACAGGAGAACATGGCGCTTCCTGTTCAACTCTATTTCAGCTCTGTGTATTTCAACTCTATGAACTGACTCTCAGTCTTATGAATACTATTCATTCATATGTCCTAGGCTGTCTTCCATTTGCTTCTGTAGGAAGCTCCGTCCTCTGTCACACCCTAGAAAGCACTGGGACATTTCCTCTCCATGCAGTTGGAGAGGTGAAAGGAATAGATTAGCCACAATCTTGACCCAAGCCTGAGGAAGTTAAGAGCTATGGACTTTTCAGGGGATGCTTGGGTTCCATGGAAAGTTATTGAGCTGAAGGAGCAGACAGAGTTGAGCTTTGATCCATGAAAGAAAAGACACATGTGTAAATATGACAGGAATTATATAGAGACAGGGACTTAATGTATCTGAAGCTGACTTTGATCTAAAGGCCTTCGTGGATACTATCCCTCAGCCTAAAATAGAAAGATGCTTGGCCCAGTTTAAACATCACTCCTCATGAGTTCTTTCTTCTCATGTAGAGGTGTTTTCCTTGTTACACCCTCTCATAGCTTCCTCTGGTTTTCTTTCATAGCATTTACTACAGTTTTGAAAGTTTTCATTTGTCTTCCTATCAGACTTTGCATTCTTTGGGGACAGGATCCATGTTTTATTCATTTCTGTATGATGCCAAAGAAAAAATTGCCCTCAACAGAGGTAAACAGGGAAGGAAGACTTTACTGAAGACCATTGCAATAGGGGAGAGAGAGGCTGAATCCAACTCTACTGAAAGAAAAGACAGGAGGGTTTTTAAACTCTGGGTGTAGGATAATGGAAAAATAGAGGAGGCCACATCAGTCTATGTGATTAGGCAACCTGTGCCTGCCAACCAGTGTTTCTCAAGGCAAGGCTCTTACCTTCCTGCCGAGACTTAGAAAAGGGCACTGCTTTTCTTGATGATTTTGTTTCTAAGGGATGGCTCCATGTCCTTGAGAAGGACATTTCTGGGTTGTAAAACTGGTAAGAGGCTGGAAGAAAATTTACATCTCAAGGAGGCAAAGAAAGAATGTACAGTGATGAATTTTCTAAAGTAAGTGCTCTAAGAAGAGGGAGTTCAGGGGCCTAGAGTCAGGAGGAGACTGTCGTCTAAAGTTTGGTCAAGCTGAGAGAAATTTGAAGCCCACTTTTGGTAATTACCTCCTGCTCTACACCACATTCTTTGCCTATAGGTGCAGGCAAGAATACAGCAAGTAATAAGTATGTTTAAATTTTTTTTTTTTTTGGTTGCAGGATCATAATTTTATTTACTTATTTTTAGTTTTTATTTTTTTTGGCCACACTGTGCGGCCTGCAGGATCTTAGTTCCACCTCTAGGGATGGAACCCAGGCCCTGATAGTGAAAGAGCAGTGTTTCAACCACTGGAGTGTCAGGGAATTTCCGGTGTGTTTCATTTAAAATGAACACTTGTATACCTGGTTCATGTCCATTGCCCCGTGTAGGTGATGAGCTCCATGAGGGTAGGGATGGTGCTTGTCTTGTTCATTAGTATAAAAGCAGCACCACCCACTTGCTTCTCCTAGGTGCTCAATAAGTGCTTGTGGAGAGAACAAGTGAATGAATGGATGGAGGAAGACAGAGAAGCACCAAGGATAACGTCCAGTTTTTTAGCATGGAAGGAAGAAGGTCATGGGGCCAGGAGTGGCTGATGTGGCAAGTGACAATGATGGGCTCTGTGTGTGTGTGTGTGTGTGTGTGTGTGTGCATGCTAAATCACTTTAGTTGTGTCTGACTCTTTGCGATGCTACGGACTATAGGACCCCAGGCACCTCTGTCCATGGGATTCTCCAGGCATGAATACTGAAGAGGGTTGCCATATCCTCCTCCAGGGCATCTTCTCGACTTGGATTAAACCCATGTCTCTTACATCTCCTGCATTGGCAGGCAGGTTCTTTACCACTAACACCACCTGGGAAGCCCAATGATGGGTTGAGGGCAGAGCAGTCGTTTGATCCTAGGCTGTCCTGCTGACTTTGCCTGGAGTACGGGGCTAACAGTGTTTGGTGTCTGAGATGGAGATGATTAAGGCAGCGCAGCTGAGCCTGGGGAGATGGTAACATGTGCAGATTACACCTCTTACTTGCCCTCGGTTTGATTTTTAACAAGTGGCAATGATCCTGGGGGAAGAGACAATGTTTGCTCTTCTGAGTTTATTTAGAAGATAGAGCTGCATCAAGGTGAGGACCCCCTTCCGGGCCACCCTGCAGGCAGATGGATGCTGGTGCATGTAATTACTTTCAGGGTCAAAGCAGCGCAATCAGCTCCTTTGTCAGCAGCGTTCATTGAATAGTTTTATCGAGCGCCTGAGGGTGATTTGTTCCAGCTCTGGAGTAATTGTCCAATCAACCACAGGTCCCTGGGGGAAGGTGGTTTGAAGGGAATTTCCTGAACATTTGTGATTAAGGCTGGATGGCTTCATTAATTAACTCGACAAACATTCTCTGAGCACCTACTGTGTGTTGGGTCCTGTGCCAGACCTGTGGGAGGCAGAGGAGAGTGCTTGCTCTAATGAACCTATGGATGGTGAAGGGGGATAAAGAGAACCATCCTTAATCTCATGCTCATCCCAAGTGTTCCTATGAGCACCCCGGGGAGGAACGGCTTCCTCTTAACGGAGGAGGTTTTGGAGTAGGGCCTTGAAAGATGACGGGTAGGACTGGAGTGGATAGGAGGGTCTGGCACTGGCAGACATTCAAAGTCAGTGATGAAGATTCTCTCCTCGACCAAACTCTAGCCAGCCTTCTCTGAGCCCTCTTCTAGGTAGGACTCAACTTTGGCCTATACACATGTTGTGTGTGCGTAGTCGCTCAGTTATGTCTGACTCTGAAACCCAGGCAAGAACACTGGAGTGGGTTGCCATTTCCTTCTCCAGAGGATCCTCCTAACCCAGGGAAGGAATCCGTGTTTCTTAGTCTCCTGCATTGGCAGGTGGGTTCTTTACCACTAGCGCCACCTGGGAAGTGAACACTAACATAGTTTCTAACAGCTCAATGCTACATTTCTAAGATGACCTTAGTGCCCTCAAAATTCCTACGTGAAAAAACTCAAGGCTGCCAAATGAATTAATTCACTGTTTATTCCGGACTGCACCGGAAGATAGGGCCCATCTCCCAATCTCTGTGGAAGGGTAGGAGCTTAACTTCAATAGGTGCCAGTTAACAAACCCACATGGCTTGCTTATGGACCAACCAGCCTTTCCCACTTTTTGTCACTTTTCAGTTTCCTGGCTCTGTTCAAACTCTTCCCGATCCTCCCTCTCCCTGTCATTCTTCCTTTAAAATGTCCAGTCACCTCTGCCCACATCAGAATGGGGCTCCGCACTTTCCCCCACTGTCAGTGGTTACCGAGTAAAATCTATTTTCACTGCTTTAGCTAATATCTGGCTGTGTTCGCCTTTGAGATCAGTTCTCCATGAAGAAATAAGAGCAGAAAACTGATGCACACAACTGTCCAAAAAGAGACCCTTTGGTTTTCAATCCAGTAGGGGAAATAGTAAGAGAAAGAGCTGTGGAGAAAAGGTGGGACCATATCATGCAGGGCTTTCATAGGCTCAAGCAAAGAGTTGTGGATTTTATCCTCAGTGCTCAAGGAAGTGGAAGATTTTAAGTGGGGGAGTCATGGGGTCTGAGCAACGCCCAACACAAAGTAAGCGTTCACTGTTGCTATGATCATTTGCAGTTCCAAAGAAGGATTTCTCTTGCTGTGGTTCTGAGAAAGGATTGATTGATCGCAGGGAACTAAGGTAGCTATGGGACAATAGTTAGGAGGCACGGCAATGGTTAAGGCCGAGATGGTGCTGGTCTTGCTTGGCTCAGTGGTTGTGGGGATGGAGAAAAGTGATTGATTTCACGAGAGATGTAGGAGATCAAATTGGCAGGACGTGGTGAACGAATGGTTGGAAGTGGTGGAGGGCAGAGGAGGGAAAGGGGTAAACTGAAGCTGGAGTCCAGGTTTCTGGTTTGTGAGGATGAGATGGTTGATGGAGCTGTTCCCAGGTGTACGTGGGGCAGGTGGGGAGATCATTTTTTCAGGCTGAATGAAAGAGCATGTGGGATTGCAGTGTGCTGTTGGGTATATGGAGCTTGGCACTCTGCAGAGCCGGCCTTCAGGGAAGGGGGATGATTTTTACTCCCACATTATACTTGGTTTGAGCTTGAGCCTCAGGCACAGCCCTGTGAACCCGGCTTGTGTGTGACTCAGTTTGAGTTGTAGAGGAGGAAAAATTCTTCTCCATCCTCTTAAGCTGGACCTGAGGATTAAAACTGACATGAGATGAATTAACAGGAGAAAAGCAAACACATTTCATTACATTTTTACATGCACATGGGACTTTTGTAAGAGAACGCAGGCTTGAGAAAGTGATCAGAGCAGAAAATTTTATACCTTGTAGACAAAGAATGATAAGTTTGTGAAGAAATGACAAAACACAGGGATTTAGACCAGACGCAGTAAATTATGGAGACATGACTAGGGGAGGGGGAGACTAGTGGAAGATAGGATTATTTTAGCTAGTTTGTTTGTATAGAACCATTTTCAGTGTTTGTTCCAAATCTGTGGTGATAAAGATATTCTTGTCTTCCCGGGAGAGAGGGCACCTTTCTCATGAGAAATTTTGTGGCCTGTTTTTAGGTAGAAAAGGAGAGGTCAGAGAACCCTTCTTGCATCTGCAGTTTCTCAAGTGCCTTTAGCTCAAAAGAATCATCATGCCAAAGCATTAGGGTGGCACATCCTGAACTCCTTCAGAGTTCTCCTGGATGCCAAGAAGCAAGATTTGAGTGAAGGGACTTTATTTGGGAAGTGGAGGTGGGGAGGTGAAACAGGGAAGGAAAGGAGCCAGCAAAGTGTGTGTGAGGAAACACATGCCTCAGAATGACCCCACACAAGAGGCGAGGGAGCTGGGGTATTTATCCAACACAGTTTCTGGAGCCAAAGCTCTTATACACAGAAATAACACACGTGACAGATGGAAGCTGCTGGGGCACAATGAAATGTGTAAGGGGTATAACAGGACATGGACAGCATTGGCTGCAAAGTCTAATGATGCAATTTGAATAAACATGTAGACTTTTATCCCATGCTAGATGAAACTGTTCCTCTGTTTGTTTTATGTCATATTGGCAGAGTTAACTGTAACCTGCAACCTTTGGGAGGTTGGGATTGATATACATACACACACACACACACATATATATATATACACTACCTTGTGTAAAATAGATAGCTAGTGGGAACCTGCCGTGTAGCATAGGGAGCTCAGTTCGGTGCTCTGTGATGACCTAGAGGGGTGGGATGGGGGTGGGTGGGTGTGAGGTCCAAGAGGGAGTGGATACAGATGGGAGGGGATATATGTATACTTACAGATGATTCACTTCATTGTACAGCAAAAGCTAATGCAAAATTGTAAAGCAATTATACTCCAATAAAAGTTCCTCCCTGGTGGCTCAGATGGTAAAGCATCTGCCTACAATGTGGGAGACCCAGGTTCAATCCCTGGGTTGGGAAGATCTCCTGGAGAAGGAAATGGCAACCCACTCCATAAAAAAATGAACAAACTAGAGTTGAAATTGGAGTCAGTTATATTTGTAGCACAGTGGGGTGGGATAAAATTGTAAACAACAATTCCACATATCAACACTTGGCATTCATTAGTTTGTTAGAAATGAACATTTATCGAGCACATGCTGTGTCCCAGGATTCGTGCAAAATACTTTACACATATTATCTCATACCTTATGAGATGGGTATGGTTAGACCCATTTTATAGATAAGGAGGGACTCAGTGGCTTGCTCTTGTTGCAACAGTTTGCAGTTGGCAGAACCAAATTTCAACCCATTTTCTTTCTTCAACCGTTTGCTGCTGCTTGGCAGGTAGAAATTACAAGAGCAACCTTTTAGCTCAAGCATCGGGCTTGTATTTGTGTTGAGTATTTATTGAAATTCCCAGGCCCATCCAGTACTAACTGTCAGGGCTTAATAAGTTCTAAATAATAATGATTTTCCCCTGGATGAGTATAGATGTTTCTGTCAGCTGAGGCTGATTTCCACCTAATTTGCAGGGAATTTGTGTGGCACAATGATGAGCTAAATATTTATGCAGGGAAGATATATGTACAAATCACATTTCCATAAGAAACACAAGGCAAATGAGAGTTTCCCACAAAAATTTTACTGATAGGAAAAGATGCTTTAGAGGATCTAACATCAGCCAGGATTAGCCAGCATTATCCAAGAGTTAGCTGCATTTAGGAAATTTTAGCATTTATGCCAGAGAAGTGTCTTTATTAAAAATTGCCAAGGATTACCAGAGAAGAAATCATTCTTGCTCCTCAAGGTTGAGGGAAAGAACTTGGGAATATGGAATAGCTTTTTCTGCAAATGACCAAACCGTCTTAGTGGATGACCCTGAACAAGTTACTGCTTGTCTCTCTGAGTTTTAGTTTCTCAAGCTATCACCTACTGGATCGGATTGGCTGTTCCTTAATACCTTGCCCACCCTGTCTTGTAATTCTGTGTGTTACAACTGTGCCTCTGTCTTTTTCTCTAAACTGAGGACAGACTGTTGACCTTGGATGACCAGCCTTCCTGTGGAAGGAGAGGAGTCAACATTTGGGCTATTCAGGGTGTGCCAGGTACCTGCTGGGTGCTTCATGTCAACCAACTCATTACTTCTCATAGCAGTTCAATGGCATAGGCTCTATTTCCATTGTATAGCTAAAAACTAATACATTGCAAGTTTAGGAGCAGCTGCTACTTAGGGGGCCATACTCCAGTCCTCCCCACCCACATCCAAGTTCAACAAAAAAAAATTTAAAGGTAAGCATTTTTATTTGGGGCTCTCTACCAAATGGATGGGCTCCCCAGGTGGCTCGGTGGGTAAAGAATCTGCTTTCAATGCAGGAGATGCAAGAGATGCGAGTTCAATCCCTGGGTTGGGAAGATCCCTTAGGGGAGGGCAATGCAACCCAATCCAGTATTCTTGCCTGGAGAATCCCATGAACAGAAGAGCTTGGCGAGCTACGGTCCATGGGGCTATAGAGAGTCAGATACGACTGAAGCGACAAAGCACTCACGTACCAAATGGGTACCAAGGAAAAAAGAGCATAGGCCTTGGACTTGTACGGACTTGGGTTTGAGTTCTGCCTCCTCCAGGTACTAGCTGTATTTCCTGGGTGAGTCACATTACCTCTCCGCGTCCTGTTTCTTCCTCTGTGCACTTACCTTGTGATCTCCAAGAACAGATTGATTGTGTGGATTCCACGGGAAACCGACCAGCTCTTCAGTACCAATCTGATATTGGTTGATCATTCCAGGTTTCCCTCCATGGGTCATCTCAGACGGCCCTACTCTCTGCCTCTCTGATGTAAGAGGCAGCTCATTCTTGCTCTCCTGAAAGCTTTAGACTGACCCACCTGAGCCCTGACCCTGCCTGACTTCTGCCTATGTTCATGTTGTGTGACTAGAGATGCAGGTCCAAGTCCCGGCAACACCAGCTTCTATTTATGTCATCTGGAGTCACCCATTTGATTTCTCTGAGACTCTCTTTCTTTTCTGTAAAGTGGGAATTATTTTATAGACTTTAAGAGTTTTGTGGTTGGTTAAACATCATGATGTTGAAATTAATTGATGGCATGTGTTTGTCCTCACCTCAGGGAATGACCTCAGTCCTTCTAAATGAATTCTTAAAAAAATTGAACTATAGTTGGTTTACGTGTTGGTTTATGTGTTAGTTTCAGGTCTACAACAAAGTGACTCAGTTTTATATATAAATATGTATTTTTCAGATTCTTTTCCATTATAGGTTATTATAAGATATTCAATATAGTTCCCTGTGCTATACAGTAGGTCTTTTTGTATTTTATATATAGAAATGTGTATCTGTTAATCTCATACTCCTAATTTATCTCCGCCCCCTGGTGGCTCAGATCATAAAGAATCTGCCTGTGATGCAGGAGACCCAGGTTCGATCCCTGGGTCAGGAAGATTCCCTGGAAAAGGAAACAGTAATCCACTCCAGTATTCTTGCCTGGAGAATTCCATGGACAGAGGAGTCAGCAGGCTACAATCCATGGGGTCATGAAGAGTCAGACATGACTGAAGGACTAACACTTTCACCTTCCCCTTTGGCAACCATAAGTTTTCTAAGTCTGTGAGTCTGTTTCTGTTTTGTAAATGAACAAATTTGGATTATTAGATGAATTTGTAAACTTGGATTATTGATGAATTCTTTTTTCCTGCTAGCTGTCTTTTTAATTATTAAACTTTTTATTTTGTATTGGAGCATGGCTGATTAATAATGTTGTAATAGTTTCAGGTGAATAGAAAGGGTCTCAGCCATACATATATATGTATCCATTCACCCCCAAACTCCCCTCCCATCCAAGCTGCCACATAACATTGAGCAGAGTTTCTTGGGCTATACAGTAGGTCCTACTAAATGAATTCTTTTGTGACCTTAAGAGTTCCTGGATTAGGAGTCCCTCTGGCTTTGTTCCAGAGGGACATCTGAACCAGCAGATTCATTGCTGTGAAGATTTGGGTTCCTCAAAAGATCCAATGCACGAGCAACCTCCTTCATCAGATATTGTGTTAAGACTGATCTCTGCCTGGCTGAGACAGATTTTCATATAGACATAATCTCATTTAATGTTTTCAAAACCCTGTATCCAGACACAACCTGCCGAGGTCACAGAACCAGCAGGTGGCCGCACTGGGATTCAGATCTGCTTGCATCCTTTCTGGGGAGCCCACTGAAGCTCACAGGCTCAGACTCTGCTTGGAATTCAATGTTACCATCACCAAGACTCACAGCCTGACTTTTAGCTTCACTTGCTTCTGAGGTTGTAATATGGCTTTGAAAAGATATTTCAGGAAAATCAGAAACTTGTTAAAAAAGACTTGGAGGTCTAGGTTCATAGGGACTTCAGAGACTCTTTCTCTCTTAAATAACAGCTTTATTGAGATATATAATTTATATACAATAAAATTCACTTTGTAAAATAATAGTTTAATTGTTTTAAAGCATATTCACAGAGTTGTTATGTAACCATCACCACTGTCTAATTTTAGAACATGTTTATCACCTCCCAAAGAAACCCCATGCCTTTTAACAGTCACTTCTCAAATGTCCCTGGCAACGACTAATTTACTTTCTGTCTCTGTGAGTCTGTTTATTATGGACATTTCATGTAAATGGAATTGTGTGCTATGTGGCTTTGTGTGACAGGCTTCTTTTACTTGGCAAAATGTTTTCCAGTTTCATCTATGTTGTTGCATGTATTAATATTTCATTCCTTTTATGGATGAATAATGTGTGTGTGAGTCGCTCAGTTGTGTCCAGCTCTTGTGACGCCATGAACTGTGGCCTGCCAGGCTCCTCTGTCCATAGGATTCTCTAGGCAAGAATACTGAAGTGGGTTGTCATTTCCTCCTCCAGGGGATTTTCCCAACCCAGGGATCGAACCCAGGTCTCCCACATTGCAGGTGGACTCTTTACCATCTGAGCCAGCAGGGAAGCCATCTGGATGAATAATATTCCATTGTATTGAAACACCACATGTTGTCTGTTTTTCAGTTGAGTTGATAGATGTTTGGATTGTTTCCCTCTTTTTTGACTGTTATGGATACTGCTGCAATGAACATTCATTTACAGGTTTTTTTTTTTTTTTTTTTGCATTTATTATTTTTGGCTGTGCTGGGTCTTTGTTGTTTTATGCAGGCTTTTCGCCAATTTCAGTGAGTGGGGGACACTCTCTAGCTGTGCTGTGTGGGCTTCACGTTGCAGTGGCTTCTCCTGAGACGCCCGGGCTCTAGAGTCCATGGGCTTCAGTAGTTGCGATTCCTGGGCTCTAGCGCACAGGCTCAATAGTTGTGATACACAGGTTTAGTTGTCTCTCGGCATGTGTGATCTTCCCGGATCAGGGATTGATCTGCATTGGCAGGCAGATTCTTTACCACTGAGCCACCAGAGAAGCCTCATTTTCAGGTTTTTGTATGAATATATATTTTCAATTCTCCTGGGTGTAGACTAAGGGTGGAACTATTGGATCACATGGTAAATGTTCAATATTTTTTGTGAAACTGCCATACTATTTTCCGAAGTGGCTGCACCATTTAACAGCCCCACCTCCAGAAACTCTGTTTTGGTATTTGTTGATTAAAATGAGTTTGCAGATGCTGCCAGTTTATTTGAGCTTCAAGCCCAATTTGGCTCAAAGTCTCAGGGGAACACTCATTGCATTGCAGGATGGAATTACCATGGCCAGAAGAGACCATTTTAGTCTACAATGTTCTGCCCTAAATATCCTGTAATAAAATTCAAAATATAGTACAGTCTTGAGTTTGAGTTCTTCTGTAAGAGCTATGATCTAGCACAGGAAGAACCGTTTAGAATAGTACCTGTCCTGCTTTGAGTTCCTTTTGATGTGATGCTGAAACAAGGATTTGAGTACAAGTTATTTCCTTGGGAGGCTGATTCCAAATTGAGAAAGGAGTATGTCAAGGCTGTATATTGTCACCCTGCTTATTTAACTTATATGCAGAGTACATCATGCGAAATGCTGGACTGGATGAAGCACAAGCTGGAATCAAGATTGCTGGGAGAAGTAGCAATAACCTCAGATATGCAGATGACACCACCCTTATGGCAGAAAGCAAAGAAGAACTAAAGAGCTTCTTGATGAAAGTAAAAGAGGAGAGTGAAAAAGCTGGCTTAAAATTCAACATTCAGAAAACGAAGATCATGGCATCTGGTCCCATCATTTCATGGCAATTAGATGGGGAAACAATGAAAACGGTGACAGACTTTATTTTCTTGGGCTCCAAATCACTGCAGATGGTGACTGCAGCCATGAAATTAAAAGATGCTTGCTCCTTGGAAGAAAAGCTATGTCCAACCTAGATAGCACATTAAAAAGCAGAGACATTACTTTGCCAACAAAGGTCCATCTAGTCAAAGCTATGGTTTTTCCAGTAGTCATGTATGGATGTGAGAGTTGGACTATAAAGAAAGCTGAGCACCGAAGAATTGATGCTTTTGAACTGTGGTGTTGGAGAAGACTCTTGAGAGTCCCTTGGACTGCAAGGAGATACAAGTCCACCCTCTAGGAAGCTGGTCCAGACTATTCATTGGAAGGACTGATGGTAAAGCTGAAACACCAATACTTTGGCCACCTGATGAGAAGAACTGACTCACTGGAAAAGATCCTGATGCTGGGAAAGATTGAAGGCAGGAGGAGAAGGGGACGACAGAGGATGAGATGGTTCGATGGCATCACCAACTCAATGGACATGAGTCTGAGTAAACTCTGGGAATTGCTGATGGACAGGGAGGCCTGGCGTGCAGCAGTCCATGGGGTCGCAAAGAGTCAGACATGACTGAGTGACTGAACTGATATGACACTGAGACAAGGATTTGAGTACAAGTTATTTCCTTGGGAGGTGATCCCAGGAAACACTTGTGAAGAAAGAAGGAAGTGAGAGAGGGAGGAGACGAAAGTTGATGAGGGAGGTGCTGTCAAGCAAATCACCACTGTGGGCAACCAGAGCTCAAATCCTCTGGGGAACTCCGGAAACCAGTGTAATCTTGAAATTATTCTAATGGGGAAACAAAGAAGAAGCTGGAGCATTTATCTATCATTTTCTGATCTGTCAACTGGTTGAGGGCTGCTTCTGGGGCATTAACTCCTTGGGACTTCTGTTTTGCCCTGCATGCTGATCTAGTCTGTGCTCATACCCACAGGTGATGAACTGCAAGATTTGCCCTATGCTGCCTTCAGTGTATGGAGCTCCACGGGCGGAGAATAAACAGCATCAGCCATGGAGCCAATCTAAATCGGTATTTGAGTAACCCCATTGATGGCCATCTCTACCTATGATAAAAAGGCTTGATGAAAATGTAATGTAAGGCTATCTTTGTTGATTTAAAGAAATCAAAAGTAGGAGAAATAAAACCTTCTCCTAAACCCGTCCCTGAGGTTGGAAGCACAAAGCTTCCAGAACATAGGAAATAGCTGATATATTTTGTAAAAAATTGAAGTTGGAGGCTGTTTTTTAAGAAAGAAAAGAGTGGGGCAATTGAAAGGCACTTGCTGAAGTCATCAGAGTTGAGAGGCAGGAATAGGGATGGAAATCAGAATCCGCCTTGAAATAATTTAGTGAAATAATCACTTGCTAGGAATTGTGCCAGTCCCCCCCCAGATCAGAACTGCTGGGTTCCACAGGTCTCTGAGCACATGTTTATGTTTGGGTGGAGCACAAGAAAGGACCTCTGTAGAAGCAGGTTCCAAATGCCACTGAGAACCAGAGTCCCCTGGGGCACGTGAGAAAAATAGGTGTCTAGGGGCTCACTGCACAATTTCCAAGGGTGCGGCCCCGAAATCTGCATTTTAACAAGTACCCCAGGGTGACTGTGAGTCAGATTTGGTGACCTCTGAGAAGAAAGCTGTACATAAAGTTCTGGACATTTTGGGAAACTGACAGGAAAACAGATAACCTACCGCGTTCCCTTCTCAGCCTTCTATATGGCCCTCTTTAGATTCCACTGGCTCGTGTTTGCAGCTAGCCCAGGTCTTTTGTCACCCACCTTCCCACCCCCATTAAAATATCTGGTAGGAAGTTCTGCTGGAGTTGGATTTTCATCCCTGGAAATTGGGAATTTTAGACCCATGTGGTCCTCTTTGTAAAGCATGGCCTCAGACAAGCAAAGAAAACAATCAGAGTCTAGTACCAAATCTGACTCACAGTCACCCTGGGGTACTAGAGTCTAGACAGCTGAAAAGAATACAAGAGAAGCTGCTTTCACTTCTCTTTAAACACATGGAAGGCCATTACATCTTCTTCTCACCCCTCATTGAACTTGTTTCATCAGTGTTATAGCCGATGCTGTCCCTCCCCAGTTCATGTTGAAGTCCTGTCCCCCAGGACCTCAGAATGTGACCTGATTTGGGACAGGGTGTTGCCAGAGTTCATCCAGTTAAAGTAAGGTCATTAAGGTGGGCTGTAATCCGTGTAACTGGTGTACTTATGAGGAGGGAGAATTTGGAGACAGACATGCATTAAGGGAGCAAGCCATGAACAGAAGACAGATGTCTACCAGCCAAAGAGAGAGGCCCTAAAAGAAACCAACTCACCTTGATTTTGGACTTCCAGCCTCTAGAACTGTGAGATGATAAAATTTTGTTATTCGAAGCATCCGGTCTGTGGTATTGATACTTTATTCCTTAGCAAACTTACAGAGTCAGCTTCCTTGCCAGTGGAGCCTACCTCGCAAACTTCTCTGAATCTCTTTTCCCTCCATCTTCACGGCCTTTACTGTAATGTAAACCTCTATCATCTCCCTGGATTTCTGCAGCAGCTTTTAGTGTTACTGAGCCAGTTTTGTTTGCCCAATGCGCTGCAGGGCAAACACTGAGATGCTGAGGTTTGCAGCAGAGAAAGAGTTTATTCATGAGGCATTCAAAGGAGATGGAAGAACAGGTCTCAGACCCACTTCCCTGAGGGCAAGGGGCTCAGGATATTTGTATGATCAAGGAGCAGGGTGATGAGAGGTGGGGGGAAAGGTGATGGGAGGCAGGAAAAAGGTGAAGTAATCCATGTTCTGCACAGGTGTAGCTGAGTTACATGCTTCTTCCTGGGATATGTGTTTAGAAAATGGCAGTGTCATATCAAAGAAATGCAAATCAAAACCACAATGAGGTACCATTACACGCCAGTCAGGATGGCTGCTATCCAAAAGTCTACAAGCAATAAATGCTGGAGAGGGTGTGGAGAAAAGGGAACCCTCTTACACTGTTGGTGGGACTGCAAACTAGTACAGCCACTATGGAAAACAGTGTGGAGATTTCTTAAAAAGCTGGAAATAGAACTGCCATATGACCCAGCAATCCCACTTCTGGGCATACACACCCAGGAAACCAGATCTGAAAGAGACACGTGCACCCCAATGTTCATCACAGCACTGTTTATAATAGCCAGGACATGGAAGCAACCTAGATGCCCATCAGCAGACGAATGGATGAGGAAGCTGTGGTACATATACACCATGGAATATTACTCAGCCATTAAAAAGAATTCATTTGAATCAGTTCTAATGAGATGGATGAAACTGGAGCCCATTATACAGAGCGAAGTAAGCCAGAAAGATAAAGACCATTACAGTATACTAACACATATATATGGAATTTAGAAAGATGGTAACGATAACCCTATATGCAAAACAGAAAAAGAGACTCAGATGTATAGAACAGACTTGTGGACTCTGTGGGAGAAGGCGAGGGTGGGATGTTTCAAGAGAACAGCATCGAAACATGTATATTATCTAGGGTGAAACAGATCACCAGCCCAGGTTGGATGCATGAGACAAGTGCTCAGGCCTGGTGCACTGGGAAGATCCAGAGGGATCGGGTGGAGAGGGAGGTGGGAGGGGGGACCAGGATGGTGAATACATGTAAATCCATGGCTAATTCATTTCAATGTATGACAAAAGCCACTGCAATGTTGTAAAGTAATTAGCCTCCAACTAATAAAAATAAATGGAAAAAAAAAAAAATGGCAGTGTCAGCATGATCTGAGGGTCAAGTTTTGGGCCCATAAAAAATCATTCATTGGACACTCCAACAAGCCCAGTTAAATGGTCAGTGGTCTCAACTGGTTTGAACAGGGCAAGATTATGTTCCTGAAAAACAACTTAAGCAATCATTACTATAGTGACTCATATGTCAGAGATGCCATCTGTTGTTGTTCAGTCTCTAAGTTGTAGCTGACTCTTCTGCAACCCCATGGACTGTAGCCTGCCAGACTTCTCTGTCCATGGGGTTTCCTAGGCAAGAATACTGGAGGGGTTGCCATTTCCTTCGCCAGGGGATCTTTCAAACCCAGGGACTGAACCCACCTCTCCTGCATTGGCAGATGGGTTTTTACCACTGAGCCACTGATCTATAAGGGGCAGTTAGAGGTGTCTTGTACTATATTGTTTAAGTTTTTGAATTGAAAGTCTCTCAGTTGTGTCCAACTCTTTTGGACCCCATGGACTATACAGTCCATGGAATTTCCCCGGCCAGAATACTGGAGTGGGTAACCGCCTTGCCCTTCTCCAAGGGATCTTCTCAACCCAGGGATCGAACCCAGGTCTCCCAATTTGCAGGCAGATTCTTTACCAGCTGAGCCACAAGGGAAGCCCTGTTTAAGTTTGCGGGTATACAATTTGCAAGAACAATTAAAATGACCTTAGTCAGTGAAGGCAGGTTTGAGAATATTATTTATTTATTTGGCTGTGCTGGGTCTTAGTTATGTGAGCCTGCAGCATGCAGGATCTATTTCCCTGACCATGGACTGAACCCAGGCTCTCTGCATGGGAATGTGGAGCCGTTAGCCTCTGGACCACCAGGGAGGTCCCCAGAATATTATTTATTAAGCAGGTTATAGTTTAAGGGATCTAATTGTTAATGACCCTTGGTTTCACAAACCTGCCTTTCTGCTTTCACTCTGATGCCTCTGACATTTTTTCTCTGCCCAGCCACCAGCAGCATGCTTTATAAACACACTTGGATCGTGTCTCTCCCCTGCTTAAAATTCTTCGGTGGCTCCCTATGACTTTCAGGGTAAAGACCCAGCTCCTCAGTCACAAGTCCCCATCTGGTTGAACCTTGGGTGTCCTTCAGTTTTATTGCCGCTTCCTTTCTCCTATCCCCTCACTCTGGTCTTTTTTGGGGTCTGAATTAGCCTTTCTTCCAGCTCTGCAATTTCTACCAGGACTGTTCCTCCTGACCCCACCCTTCTCTTTGTTGATTGCCCTCCTTTCCTGAGGCCTCCATTAATGCAGTTCCTCAGGGAGTGACCAGGTTAGATTTGTTCTGCCATGTGCTTTCTTAATGCCCTGAATGCTCCCATTGTAGCAGCTACCCGTTTATAACTAATAATGTGTGCAATGACTTATTTAGTGTCTTATCTAATAGAGTGTAAACTCCATGGGGGCAGGATTGAAAACTATTATTTATTCATTTGGCTGCATCGGGTCTCAGTGGTCACATGCAGGATCTTTGATCTTTCTTGTGACATGTGGGATCTTTAGATGTGGCATGCGAACTTAGTTTTTGGCATGTGGGATCTAGTTCCCTGACCAAGGATCGAACCCTGGTCCCCAGTATTGGGAGCACCGAGTCTTAACCACTGGACCACCAGGGAAGTCCCAGGGGGCAGGATTTTTGTTCTGTTTGTTCACTTCTGTGAACTGACACTAGGAACAGTGCCTGGTTGTATAGTGGGGGCTAAGTTGTGTTGGTTGCATGAACAAATGAATACATGGAATCACCGGAAGGGCCTGGCCCAGGTCTGTCTGGTCCTTCCTGTTTCTCCAGCACCCAGAGCAGTGCCAGTCACAGAATTAGCTCCCTGTTAATATTAGGGGAGGGTTGTGAGAGGGGAGGAAGGAGATGGAAGGAGGGTCCCTAGTAGGTGGGACTGAATCTCATCAGACAGAGCTTCCCTGGGTTGGACTCCTTCTCAGGGAGCTCTTGGTTCCAGGGGGCAACGTCTTGCTAGGAGACAGTCTGGCATCACTGTGACGGGGACACACACACAGGGCTCCTGGAGTCAAGTCCAAAAATGGGGGGGACTTCTGGGTAGAAGGAGTGGAAGAAAGGGTTTGGTTGAAAAGGCTGGTAGGCAGAGGAGAGGAGAAGGCTGCTGAGGAGATATTGTTTCCAGACTTCCCTGGTCCTGCTGGTTTGTTGGTCACGTGAGGACTTAGGGGGAGGCTGCCTGAAAGCTCACCTGCTCTCACTCCCCGTGTGAGCTCCCCCACAGCAGGGCGCTGGGCTGATGGGGCTGCCCACCTGGTCTTCACCACCACACGTGCGCTGCTGGGGTTCCCCCTTGCTTCCCCAAACTGTGCGCAGGCTTTTTTGGGGGGCTAAAGGATGGAATGTCTGTATGAAGCTTCCGTTCTAGAAAACAATTTCCTTCTTCTCTCCCAAGACGTCCAGCTCTTCTAACGTCTGGGAAGCTTGAATTTATTCCAGAGGTTCTTCGGCAGACGGGCCCTGTTATTCAGAGAGCCCTCCGTCAGCTCCTCCCAGCAGGCTGGCCTTGCCAAAGGAATCCTTCCTCTGAAACCCTCCATGCCTCAGCTCCCTGCATTTTAACACACTTCAGCACGTTGTCAGGCTGTTTGGGTTTGGATGGGAAAGCCGTCAAACGTCTTTAAAAAGAGGGGAAAAGAAACCCTACACCCAGCCCACCAGAGCCTTCTTGGGAAACATCCATAGGCCTGTCGGGCTCCAGATTGGATCTGGAGCTGGGAATCTGCCTGGAGGAAAGTGCTGGTGAGAGACCACGGATTCTCAGGGCTCCACCTGATGTGGTTCCTCCAGCCAAGAGTACTTGGGCATGAGGGACCACCTCCCTGCTTCCAAGGATGTCTTCAGCTTCTTCTCTCTCCTTCTCCCCCAGCTGAATAGCTTGATGATGGAACTTTTGACTGAATTAGCAGTTCCTCAAGCACAACATAGATAGGAAAAAGTTGGAGGCAAAGTGTAAATGAGGAGATGGAAAGATTGACTATATTAAAATGCTCACTGAGGGTACCACAGAAATGTGATGGGATAATTCATTGAGATTACTTTGTGCTTTGCTGATGCTGCTACAGTAGAATCAGAGATTGCTTGCAATCTCTTTGGGCTTTTGGTGTTTTTCCTTCTATCCAGCCTCTTTCCAAGTAAGCATCTTCTCATCTCGGGTGGAGAGAACTGGATTCTTTGTCTCAGATAAGCCTGCAAGGAAGGAAGGCATGCCTTTATCACCTTTGCTCCCAGACTCCATCAGCTTTTTGCAGCAGGCTCCCAGCACTCTGAAAGCTTCTCTATGCCTCAGTTCTCTCATCTGTAGAATGAGGTTCACCCTCATGCGGATGTTGTGAGGATTAAATGAGTTAACATAGGCAAAATGCCTGGCACATCCTAAGCGCTCAATTAATGAATTTTTACCATCACTCTTGTATAGAGTTGGGGGGAGAGAACTATTTAGCTTATATAGAAGTCAGAGTTCTCCAGAGATACAGGACCAGTAGGGTCTGTGTCTGTATTGACATCATATAAATATCTGTATCTGTATCTAGATCTGTGCTTTATCTATACCTATACCATACCTATACCTCTCTCTCTCTCCCCATATATATATACACACACACATATATATATTTAAAATACATGCATATATATAATACACACATGCATATATATGTATACAATTTATACATACAATTTATTTCAAGGAATTGGCTTGCATGACTGTAGGGGCTGGCAAGTCTGAGGTTTACAGGTTAAGTCAGCAGGCTGGAAACTTAGTCTTCAGGCAGAATTTCTTTGTCCTCCGAGAAGTCTCAGTTTTGCTCTCAAGCCCTTTCGATTGATTGGATGAGGCCCACTCACAAACCTGGAGGATAATCTCCTTTATTTAAAATCAATTGATTGCAGATGTTCACCACATCCACAAAAATACCTCCCGCAATACCTAGATGAGCATTTGATGGAATAAGCTAGGTGCTACAGCCAGGCCAAGGTGATGTATAAAGCTGGCCATTGGAGTGTGACATTCCTAATCTAGCCAGCTTGTTCCCGTGCATGGAAGACTGCTCGGACCGGCTGTGTCTGACCTCCGGGAAGGCTTCCTTTCTGCTCCCACACCTCTGCCTCCCCTGTTCAGGCTGCCCCCTCCCCTCCATTCCTGACATGGCTGCTCTCTTTCTTGCTAATTTCCCCCTTGGGTAGGGGAATTAGGGGGTGACCTTTGGGTTCTTGGGGCAGCAGAGGGGCGGAAGACTGAAGAGGGAGTCGGGATACATGGAGACAGATGGCTACTGCTTTCTTCCTGTTGACACTGACTGTTAAAGGAAAGAAGGATCAGACCTCATCCACTGCCAGCGTGAGTCTTATGCCAGAGCTCATGCAGCTTTTAGAAACTCATTCAGCTGACAGTGTATCTGTCTCCTCCCCAGGTTTTTTTTTTAAATCATTTTTTTTTTTTAATGTGGACCATTTTAAAAGTCTTTACTAAATTTGCTACAACACTGCTTCTGTTTTATGTTTTGGGATTTTTTTTTTTTTTTTTTTTTTGGCTTTGAGGCATGTGGAATCTTAGCTCCCTGACCACGGATGAAACCTGCATCTCCTGCATTGGAAGGTGAAGTCTTAACCACCAAACTGCCAGGGAAGTCTGCTGGTCTTGAGTGATGTTAATAAGCTCCCTTTCCTGTTTCTGCTCCTTCTAGCTTCATTTCCTTGATCACAATAGATGGCAGAGGAAAGGGCTGCCCTGTCCTGGTGGCTGGTGACTGTCACCCAGCTGAGAGTTTTGATTGGAAGATGAGACCCTGGCATGTGTTTCTCCATCAGTTATGAAGCGTGTCTCCCACTCCTGCCCGCCACGGGCTTATGACTCTTGAGCTGCAAACTCCTTATTACAAACAACTTGTCACAGTCTCCCCTGGTTGTAAAATTTTATTTTAAAACATTTTATGCTCCAGAATATTTACAGATAAAAGTTGTACTGTTGGGGAGTTGCTTCAGAACAGTGCAGGAGGGACAAGAGGGTGGTGTATGGTGGGAACCGGATCAGCTGCAGAGAGAGAATTGCTGAAGCTGGGTGGTGGGTACATGGGGGCTTAATCGGCTATACCCTCTGTGTACTAATGAATGGGGCTTTCCTGGTGGCTTAGTGGTAAAGAACCTGCCTGCAATGCAGGAGATGCAGGCTTGATTCCTGGAAGATTCTCTGGAAGAGGAACTGGCAACCTACTTCTGTATTCTTGCCTGGGAAATTTCATGGACAGAGGAGCCTGGCAGGCTACAGTCGATAGGATCACAAAGAGCCTGATACAACTGAAGCAACTTAGCACATACCTAAGTACTATTGAATACGTTGACAATTTTCCATAATGAAAACTTTAAAGAGAAAAAGGGAAAAAAACCCACTTTATGAAGTCCTTAAGTATGTTTTCAAATAGTGTTTCTCAAGAATATATTCAAGGTTCCACAGATGTTTGATTAAAATTTCAGTTTTTAATATACTCTTAACTCTTTAAGGATTGGACTGACAGGATGTGGGAATGCAGAGCTGGGACTGACAAAACCTAGAAAGGGCCAGACAGTGAACTTTTTTTTTTTTGGTCTGTATCCTGAGGCTTGCGAGATCTTACTTCTCCAACCAGGGATTGAACCCAGGTCCACAGCAAAGAAGGCACTGAGTGCTAACCACTGGATTGCCAGGGAACTCCCCAGTGAACATTTTTCTTTGCAGGCTGCATAGTTATATAGTATAAAAGCAGCCACAGGCAATGTGTCAATGAATGCACATGGCTGTACTCCAATAAAACTTTATTTATGAACATTGACATTTGAATTTCATATAATTTTCACATGTCACTAAATAGTCTTTTGGTTTAAAAAAATCATGAAAAGATATAAAGAGCATTCTAAGCCTGAAGACCTTACAAAAACAAATGGCTGACTGGATTTGACTCGCATGCCATAGTTTGAAAAGATGGTGCTATAGATGATAATTTAACACACTGGGGATGACTGACCAGGTAATTTGTCCTTCCAGGGCTGTTTTTTTTTTTGTTTTTTCCTTGAACAACTTGGAGGAATAAAAGCTGCTCTGTCATCTCTGTGCATGTTAACAACAACAACAAAAAAAAAAGCAAAGCAAAACACCCAAGCCAACTTGAGAGTATGCTGATTGAAAAAGAAACAATTAAGGGATTTCCCTCAGCTCCAGTGGTTAAGATTTTGCCTTCCAATGCAGTGGGAGCAGGTTTGACCCCCTGGTCAGAGGCTAAGACCCCATATACTTTGTGGTCAAAACAAAACAAAACAAAATAGAGAACAGAAATAGTGTTGAAGCAACTCAATAATGACTTTAAAAATGGTCCACTCAAATAAATTTTTTAAAAAAGAATCCAACAGTTGAAATGTGACAAAAGTACAGAAGTCCCCTTTCTCATTGCCTACCCTCTGGCCCACTACCCAGAGGCAATGGGTGGGGTCCCAGCCCTCGGGGATCCTAAAACGCACTTAACTATCCTTCTTCTTCCTCCCCATAAAGCCAGACTTACATCAATGCTGCCCTAAGGACTAAGCAAAAGACAAAGATTAGCTGACCACTTCCCCTAATATAAAGAATTATGCACTTTACCTTTTGAGAATCAGTCCACGCACTGGCAGGTGAACATGTGGAACTGATAAACCACGAGAGAAGGGAAGGATTGTATGTCTGACCTGTGTACATGTGACAGTGTTGATTTAAAGCCCTGTGGTTTATGATACCTGTGAGTTGGACCCCCTAGGGAACCTAGAGCAAATCTTTTCCTGCCTCAGCTTTCCCAGTGTGTCTGGCCCCATTGGAATCCCCAGCTTTGGGGAGGTAGGTTATCCAATCAACCTGTGGGTCTGAGGTTTCTTGTGGATTTTCTTTTTTTTTGGTTGTTGTTTCCCCTCTTTTTGCTTTTTCTGAGAGTGGACACTAATTTGACTCTCAGCTTCCTTTCTGTGTTTTCCTTTGGGAATCAAACTGGGCTATTTTTGTTCCTGAGGTGGTGAAATACACTGAAAGTAGAGAGAAAAAAAGCGTGAGAGAGAATACGCCTGCTGCTTCCGCTGGGATCCTCGCTGGCTGCTCCTGAGTTTTCCATGGAAAGCACTTAGATACTCAGAACAAAGTCTAAGTGGTTTGTGGGCTGCATTTTTGTTTCAGAACCAGGAGAGAAGAACCTCTGGGATTAGCTGATCCAAACCCATTTCCATACAGGTGGAGAAACCAAGGCTTGTAGAGGTGGATGGCAGGAGAGAGGGGAGGGGTGTATAAACAGGAGGGAGGTAATGTGGGGGATGGTGAGCAGGCCTGGAGCTTGGGGTAGGTGGGGAGCGAGTGCTGTGGGTGTGTCAGGGTTGAGAGATGAGCAGGGAGGGGGCCAGGCTGATGCTTCCTCTTGGGGGTTAAAAGGCTACTGGAAGACTTCGGCAGGGGGGTCTTGGGTTCTCTTATGCTTCAGAAAGATCTTTCTGTGAAGGAGGGACGTGTGATGTGAAGCTGGAGGCTGGGAGACTTGTGAGGGGTGAGGAAGGACAGACCGCAGATGTGGATGTTTGGTGGCAGCTGGAAGGAATGAGAGGAGGTATTGGTTGGGAGCCAGGCAGAACCGAGGCCCGGGGCTTTTGTCCAGGTGGGGCGTCCATCTGAAGGATTGCCCGAAGGAATCTGTGAGGCAGGGGGAGAGACCGACGATAGGAGAGGGTTGCCACAATGGGAGACCTTGGAGGTGGTGACCCCGGGCCAGGTTGGGGAGAAGGGGAGGACTCAGGTGGCAGGTGCTGGCTTTGACAGGTGGGGGACCCAGACTAGAGCTTTGGCCCAGCCACAAAGGGCTGACCTGTGACATCCCGGTTCATGGTCAAGTCCCTGACCATAGGTGCATTGGCCACTGAGAGGACAAGTCAGATGGGTGGTTCTGGAAACCCCAGGGTCTCTAGCGTCCCCAGCCCCACCTCCAGCCACCAACTCACCCTCCTTACTCTTGGAAGTAGAATCCAGGTGATGTTGGCTACTGTTTAAAGAAGGTTGATGTGGAAAAGTGGAAAATGTAATGACCTGAATGAAAACCACCGATTGGACGTCTGGGAGCATCCTCTTAGCATCCGTGTGCTCATGCTGACTTCTTTGGGCAGGTCCCTTACATAATATCAAGTCCTGTTCCAGCCATGTTTATTTCAGATCCTTTCCAATCTCTGACAATTAGTTTTTTGGCCATTAAGCTGGGCTGAAGCAGGAATACTTTAATGTGCTTATTTATATCTCATCAGTTACAGAAGTTCCCTCATAAGTAAGCTCTATGATCCCCCAAAGTGTCTGTGTGAGAGCTTAAATGGACTCATCAATTTCTCAGCCGGTCTTCCTGGAAGGTCACCCTTGAAGTAAATTGCATCTTTGTCACCCCTGATCTCACAGCCCTTTCACCACTTTCGCCTCATTTTTGAGCATGAGGACCTTAGAATTATAGAGTTACAGGGTTCAGATCAATTTGAGAGAGGAGGTGGGGGCCATGCAGGGAGGGTCTTCCCAGCTGAGAAGGAGTCTAGATGAATATGTGCAGGAGCCCCACAGAGCTGGGCCCTTTCAGAGAGTTGGAGCCTGTAGCCGAGTGGCTGAGACCGGGACAACAGGGAGGCTGCTGCGTGCTAGTCATGGGAAGATCTTAAACCAGGAGACGGCACCATCAGGCCTCACCTGCAGAAGATCAGTTGGCTGCATGGTGAAGGATGCGTGGAGGGAGGAGAGGCAGGCAAGGGTCCCACTGAGCGTGACCAGCTCCCACACCCCATCAGGGCCAGCTCAAACCAGCTTCATGATTACAGAGTGCAGTGCAAAGTGCAAGTGAGAAGCATCTTATTCAAAATTTAAGCACAGTGGGGTATTATTCAGCCATATAAAGGAATGAAGTACCAATCCCTGCTTCAACATGGATGGACCTCAAAAAACATGATGCTAAAGGGAAGGACATAAAAGATCACAGATATTTTGTGATTCTGTTTTTATGGGATATCCAGAGTAGGTAAAGTCATAGAGACAGAAAGTACAGCAGTGGTTGCCAGGGCCTGGGGACAAGGAGGAAGGAGTGACTATTTAATGGATATGGGGTTTCATCTTGGGATAATGAAATGGCTTTGAAACTGGGTGACGGTTACATGAGATCATGAATGCACTAAATGACACTGAACAGTACACTTTAAAGTGGTCGGTTTTATGTTATGTGAATTTTTACCTCAATTAAAAAAACATATTCTCAGATGCTGGAGATTAGGATGTGGAATTTATCCATTCAGGGCTGGCCGCCACCCCTGAATGAATTATGAAAGCAGTCCTTCCTAAGGAAATCAGTCCTGAATATGACTGATGCTGAAGCTGAAGCTCCAATACTTTGGCCACCTGATGCCAAGGACTGACTCATTGGAAAAGACCCCAATAAGATTGAGGCAGGAGGAGAAGGGAATGACAGATGACGAGATGGCTGCATGGCATCACTGAATCGATGGACCTGAGTTTGAGCAAGCTCCAGGAGTTGGTGATGGACAGGGAAGCCTGGCGTGCTGCCGTCCATGGGGTCTCAGAGTCAGACACCACTGAGTGACTGAACAATGACAAGAAGGGTGGCAGGGAATCATTATTCTGCCTACCACACCTTTCTAGAATGATGTTGGATTCCTGACCCAATAGATCGCAGAGCTAAATTTTTCTAAAAACCTTAGTTTCTCAACAGAATTCCTTTACTATCCTTCTGCTGCTATATGTATGCATTTATGAAGATCTGTTCATTTACAGTGGTAGCTATTCTAAATATATGGTAACTCAGACATTTTTGATGGCTATTGTGAATTCCATGCCAGAATTATGTGTCATTAGCTATTCTCTTTACAATTCATCTAGTCTGCAGTACTGAGGCTGGTAAGTGTTAACAGAAGACTAAAGGACCACAAGGGCAGGCTTTGAGCTAAATTATTTAGTCCAACCCTCGTACTCGATCCATCACAAAATTTGAGAATTGCAGGAAAGCTTCTCCTCCAAGCACCCTGATGATCTCCGAGTTTGATTGAAAGGCTCTGAGTGAAGGGAACTCACTACCTGTCATAGCAAATTACCCCAAGGTTGAATATTTCAATGCCTGGAATGCTCTTATTTTCCTGCAGTGGAAACATGCCTTCCTTTAAGTTTACACCCACAGGCTCTGAGTTCTGTCCTCTGGGGCACACCAGTTATCCTTCTGGGGGGAGGCAAAGGCAGAGATCGAATCTCTTCTTCTTTTTATTTATTTATTGGCTGTGCTGGGTCTTCGTTGCTGTGCTGGGCTTTCTCTACTTGTGGCAAGTGGGGACTACTCTCTAGTTTCTGTGTGTGGGCTTCTCATTGCAGTGGCTTCTTCTCTTGTTGTGAACACAGCCTCTGGGTATGCAGGCTCAGTAGCTGTGGCATATGGACTTAGTTGCCCCATGGCAAGTGAAATCTTCCCAAACCAGGGATGGAACCCATATTCTCTGCTTTGACAGGCAGATTCTTAACCACTGGACCACCAGGGAAGTCCTGGTCCCTTCTTCTTAAAGCTAAATGTCCCTGATTGTCTTGCAAATTTCTTCAGGGTCTGCCCATCCTCCCTAGGCACAACGAAGTTCTTTGAATTACAGTTCAAACCTGGTGACTAGTTCTTACCCCTATCCTGATGCCACTTCACTCAGGCTCCTTCTCAGGGTGCTGCCCCCTTCTTATTTAGGAATCTCACATAGAAGCCCTTCTTCTGATTCTTTAGTCCCAAGATGGGGCTTGTTGATCTCCTGAGAAAATAAAGCCTCACTCTAGAGGCACATTGAGCTTGCTGACCCTCACTGAGAGGGAAGTGGTCTGTTAGTGGCTGGATTGTGTCTCCCTCCAACATTTAGGAAATGGCAACCCACTCCAGTATCCTTGTCTGGAAAATCTCATGGACAGAGAAGCCTGGTGGGCTGCAGTCCATGGGTTGCAAAGAGTTGGCCACAACTGAGCCACTAACATACATGCACCAACATTTATCTGTTGAAGTTCTAACACCCAGTACCCAGAGTGTGGCTGTATTTGGAGATGGAACCTTTAAAGAGGTGATTAAGGAGAAATGAGGTCATGTGGGTGGGCCCTAATTCAGTAGGACTGTTGTCCTCCAAAGAAGAGATCAGGACACAGAGGGGACCATGTGAGGACACAGGGAGAAGACGGGTATTTACAAACCAAAGACAGAAGCATCAGGAGATATCAAGGCTGCTCATGCCTTGATCTTGAACTTCCAGCCTCAGAATTGGAGGAAAGTATGTTTCTGTGGTTTAAGCCTCCCAGGCTGACGCAGCCCTGGCTAACAATGTAGGGTCCAGGTCAGCAGAACTTCCCAGGCTGCTCCTGGTTTTCGCCCTTTCAGAGGGTCAGTCCCTACACAACCTCCACCCTCTGCTAGCCCAGGGTACAAAAGGCCACTTCTGCCTGAAGCAGAAAAAAAACTAAACCCCAAAACACGGTTTCAGTTTGCAGCAGGCCTCCCCGCTTCCATAACTTTGACAGCATTTTGTGCTTCTCCAGGAAGTTGAATCCTAATTTTAGTGTCTTGTGATGAATTATCTTCTCCCCCCATCTGGACTGTGGGGTTATTGTCCCACGTGCCCAAAGTGGCAGCTCTGACTCACCTTTTCATTTCTAATGGAGGGAAAATGGATTTAATAAGGCTACCAGCAGGGACATTCTGGTGAACAGCATGGATTTGGCTATACTCTAGGAATACTTCTAAATGCCCAAGGTCCAGGGGGTGAGATGATGGTGCCTAAACATCACTCATCACAGTGGACAGTGGCCTGAGGGTCTTGGTGGGGCCTGATCTCCAGAATGAAGCTGGAAGTGGGTAGCTGAGGTGGGTTTTCCAACTCCAGCAGCTGGAAGTCCTCACCCTAGCAGTTGCCACACATGGTCTTACGTGCCTTCATGGACAGGGGTTTAGACTCATTATTAGCCAAATGCCTGAATCACAATCAAAGCAGAACAAAGTTCACCTCTTTCTCTGGGTTCAGCCAAGATGGCATCTCAAGGCAGAAACTGATGCTAAAAGTTGAGAAAGGTCAGAGCAGAAAGCAGACACGACTCTCTGGTTGGCTGAGCTAGGTCACCAGGAGCAAACAAGGCGGAGAACAGGAGGTAGGGGTCCATAAGTGAGGGTCCCAAGACGGACCCTTATCTCTGACAGCCTGCTGTTTTCCATGTTCAGTGCTATAGGCCAAAACTAGTTGTCTTGGTTACAGAACCTGTTTTCTCATAGGAGCAAAGGACAGATGTATTAATGTCTGTTTGTGTCAAATGCAGGAGATATGAAGGAAGGTGAGGGATTTAAACAGCTGGGGGTGGGGATTTTTGACCTGGATGAGGCAGGGTGATTTACACAGAGGAGGAGGTGGTCAGAAAGATGCAAGTAGCACGGTGTCTCTATCATTTGCCCCTCTCTAGCTGATGCTCAGCCCTGAGCCCACTCTGGGCAGCACTGAGCACTAATGAGTTGGGTTTTCTGAGATTCTGGAATCTCTGGGTTCAGTTCCTATACATGCTGAGGCTCCCTGAGCTTATGTTGTTGACGTTGTTTTGTGCCTCCTAAGGTTATGATCCTGGGGGAAACTTCTGTGGTGTAAGTATTAAAATTAAGGCACAATTTGATGGGTTGCCATGATTATCTGGTGAAGCAATCATGGGGCCTTGAATGGCCCAGCTGCAAGTTTCTTTCTCCATTCTGTTCCCACAGTTAAGGTCCTCTTACCAAAGAACCCTCCCTATCAGGGGGACTGGATGCAGTTCCTACTTATCCCTCAAGTAGTAGGTTTCTGTTCTCTGCCAGATCATGGAATCACTCCAACAAGACAAGCACATCCTCTCTTGGGAACCAGGGGTCATCCCACCCTTCTGATACTATAAAACCTGCCTCCCACAGACTCCCACAGACAGGCTGTTCTCTGTGTTCTGAAGTACAATGCCTGTGTGGCCTCGTGTGACATGCAGTGTTCTCCTCACCCAGACTCTGAGTATATACCATCAATCTGCCCATCATATCTACTCAGTGATGGGTGAGCAGATTATTTGGCCATTCCCATAACCCTAGAGCAGAAATCTCTCCTTCATCAGCAAGGTGAATAGGAGATGATTAAAATAGACCCTCTTCCCAGCCATGCTTGGTGTCTGTCATGTTAGACTCTCTGGAGAATGGAACTGCTGTCTCAGTTTAATTCAATTAGACCTTTGAGTTGCTCAGACCAAATTCCCTTGGGCCAGGTGGGAGGGTCAAGCCCGGGCACCTCCATCCTCCACCTCGGAGGTCATTCTCTGCTCCTTCCTTTGATCCAGTGTATCAGATCCAGCTCCTTAGGAGCTCTGCTAGCAATCCACAAGCCTTTCTCCTCTTTTATCCTTTGAGGCACTGATAAAATAAGACCCCCTGATGATTGTCTTGGTGTGCCAGCATTCCCATAGTTCAGATGCTTTCTTTCAAGATGAATGAATGAATGAGCAAGAGGGAGAAATGACTCCGTATAATACAGGCTTGATGTTCCCCAGGGGTGTGTATTAGTTAAGATAAAAGGCATGGCTATTTTAACAAAAGACCCCAAATAAAGTGACTAAAGAACAGAGAAGCTCGTCTCCCATACAGTAGTCAGAGGTGACATCCTAGGTCAGGAGGTAGCTCTGTTTCACAGTTATTCAGGAGCCCAGGCTGATAGCGCCTATGCCATCTTCACGTGGCTTCCACGTCACTTTGATTATCAGCAGGAGGGGTGTTGTTGTTTGGTTGCTCAGTTGTGTGTGACTCTTTGTGATGCTGTGGACTGTAGCCTCGCCAGACTCCTCTGTCCATGGGATTTTCCAGGCAAGGATACTGGAGTGGGTTGCCATTTCCTTCTTCAGAGGAGGATTGAACCTGCATCTCCTGCATTGACAGGCAGATTCTTTACCACTGAGCCAGTGGGGTAGGAGGGGAAAGATATGCAAATCCAGGGCCATCAGTGCCATAAATTCTTAGTAAGCAAGTGAGACAGAAATAGCACATGTCCTGTTCTCTCATATTCCATCATTGGAATGGGTACATTGCCATCCTTAGCCTCCTAGGAAGCAGGAAAATGCATTGAAGGGCCATGTCCCAATCACAACAACGAGGGAACAAAGGGAGAATGGATTTGGGTGGACGGCTAGCAGTCTTTAAGAGCACCTTAATGTAGATGAAAGGGACATAGGACTGGGAGTCAGAGGATACTAGTTCAAGTCCTGGCTTCCCTGCTTGTTAGCAACGTGCTCTTGGGCAAACACCTTTCCACTGTAGCCTCACCTTCTGCATCTGGGAAAAAAGACCGCAATCCTGTTTCCCTCACTGAGTTGTCCAAATGACAGGTAAACTCTTAATTGTTGGCATGCATAAGATATGCGGAAGTCCTTGGCTCTTTCTGGCCTTCACATTCTGTGCCCTGGGGCAGGGGGCTCTTGCCTTGATATCCTGGTCACCTGTGATGCTCATCTTCACTGTACTGGCTGTTTACTAGGAATTAGAGAATCACTGGGGGTTGAGGAGGGGGTTAACTTCAAGTGCTCAGGACTCTCTAGCCAGCAGCTTCCTCTGGGAGCGCCTGCCTCCACCTACAGCTTTAGGATTTCCTTTCCTCTTCTGGTGAGAAAATGGAAAGAAAGAAAGGAAGATTTGAATCTATGTGGTGGAGAAAAACAGGAATCCAACAGGCAAGCATCAGAACTGGGCTTTCAATCTTGGGTCCACTGGCCCATGTCTGGACATTGGGGTTAAGAACTCCTTGGAAAAGCAATGCAAAAGTTTGTGAGTATGGTGTATTTTTTTTTTTTTTATTGCTTCCCAGGAAGAGATTCCATAAATTTACCAAAATCTCAAAGAAGTCTCTGATACAGGAAGGCTAAGAGGTTTGTGTGAATGAATGATAGACAATTTCAATCAACACTGTATGAAAAGGACACTGGCCATGTGGGATATGTTGGAGAAGGCAGTTCAGAAGCTGAGGAGACAGGGAGCATATTTTCTAATAAGGACGTGTAGGGAGAAGTTGTGCTGTTCAGTTTGGAGGGGAGAGGTTGGGCCACAGAGATAGGACACATGTGGTTGTCAGATAACCATAGGGCAGAAGCTGTTGGTGCTTTTCTCATATCCCTGACACTCGAGGCTCTTGAACTTGCTGATGGCTTCCTAAGGCAAGTTCCCCGCAACTGTCTGAGAGTTTTCTTTGGCTGCTGAAGCTGGCAGAAACACTGGACAGGTTGAAATGCTCCCCCAGGAGCAACACTCAGCCAATGATGCATGGAAATTGGTAGATAGAGCCACAGCTTCCTCACCTCTTGGGTGGGATAACTCTAAAGTATGCTCAGTAACAGTACTGAACAATAGAAATATGTGAGCCATAAATGGGAACCACATAGGTACTTAAAATAAAAAGTATTTATTTATTTATTTGGCTGTGCCAGGCCTTAGTTGCAGCACATGGGATCCTTAGCTGTGTGTTGTGGGATCTAGTTCCCTGACTGGAGTTCGAACCTGGGCCCCCTGCATTGAGAGCATGGAGTGTTAGACGCTGGATCACCGGGGAAGTCCCCACACAAGTACTTTTAAATTAAGGTAAACAGAAACAAGTGAAATCAATTTTAATGCTCTATTTTAACCCAGTATGTCAAAATATTGTCATTTCAATTCATAATTGTTATGGACATATATTACTCTTTTTGGAAAATCCCAGTGTGTACTTCATACATACTCCACATCTCGATTTGGACTAGCTACACTTGAAGTATTCCATAGCTCCACATAGCTAGTAGCTGCTATATTGGCCAGCATAGTTCTGTATAATCTCCCAGAGGTTTCCCAGAGGGATTAAGCTATAATTGTCCACAGTGGTAACATGCTCAATACCCCCCATATTAGTTTTGTTCCATTCCCTGTCTCAGTTCCCGTTCACCAACTAGGGGTTCCTAAAATCACCTCCAAAATCAGTGTCTGCTTTGGGGGTTCCCTTCCTAAGACAGGCAGTCATAAGACCAAGGGTGCTCCAGATGATAACATTAGGACCTTTGGGTGAAAATATCAGGAGCATTTTTGGAGCAGCACTGCAGCTATTCATTCATTCATTCATTCAAAAATATGTGATGCGCTCTTGCTATGTTCCACGAATGGCTGAGGAATGGGTACGAAGCTCCCCATCACAGGAGGGGACGAGGAAAGTGCAGACAGACTTCTTGGTGGGGCAGCTCCACAAAGACTTTGTGAATCAGACTAGGATTTTGGTCACGTGCTGTCTGGCATCCTTTGCAGCCTATAGATGCTGTCTTTTGTGATTCATCTGTGCCTCCGTGAAGCTTCTCACGTTGTTAATTGCCTGGCTCCTGTGGCACGTCGCTGCCTAAAGCTGCAAATCAAGGTTTTTGTGACATTTCTTCTCCAGCAGTGACTTGTGATTAGGTTGTTGTTCCTAAAAAAGGTCCATTCCTCATCATCTTTGCAATTTCCCTTTGATTTTCTTGTTTGGCAAATTGCGGTTCTCCAGATAAAGACTGGTTTGGAGTCTACTCACTTTCCCCCTTCATTATTCAGCTAGAAAACACACCTAAAACTCCTGTGACTGGAAGGGACCTCAGAGACCATCTGATTCCATGCCTTCGTTTCCGAGATGGGGATACTGAGGGCTGGTAATGGGGGAAATTGTCAGCTCAAATTCACAGGGTAATACAAAGGCTCAGTGGAGGTGGAAAGGAAGTTCCTGGGTCTCTGTAATTTCTTTCCCTAGCCCTTTGCCTCAAACTGGCCCAGCTCATGCCAAAGCGACACCATCTGCATACATCACACTGGCTGGTGTGAGGAGCATGCCCCAGGAAGGAAATGGTTCTTTTCATGGTGGGGGAGACTGTTTTTAGTCTTGAATTGTCCTGTGGCTTTTGGGGGTGGTCACATGATAGTTAGGGCCTGAATTAGGATGCTGGGTCCTCCTTGAACAGCTGTGAAACTCTAAATGGGTCTGCTGGCCTCTCTGAGCATCAATTTCCACTTCTAAGTGAAATACCACAATTGTTACATTACTTTGGTGTTCAAGGACAAATAAATCCCTTTAATTGGAGTTGGTCCCTGTTGAACCTGAAGATCCCTTTTATCTCAAGCTGCCCGTTGGTCATAGTACTTGAGCTTCTCGGACTATTTCTTAGTCCATCGAATATGTTGGGGTTTTCTGCCCCTGGGCCTTTGTCTGTGCTGTTTTCTCTGTCAATACTGCTCTTCATACCACCATTTCTTCTTTAAAAAATACTTATTTATATTTTTGGCTCCAGACATGACTGCACCAGGTCTTAGTTATGGCAGGCAGGATCTTTAGTTGTAGCATGTGGGATCCATTTCCCTGACGAGGGATCAAGCCCAGGCTCCCTGCATTGGGAACAAGGAGTTTTAGCCACTGGACTACCAGGGAAGTCCCCCTTCTCTTCATTGCTTATTCACTTAATGTTTGGTCATCTTTCAGATCTTAATTCAAGAAAGACACTGTTAGAGACATCTTCCTGAGCCCCCGCATGAGTCTAGGATTCCAGTTACCATGATGTACCTCTTGTTCAGTGCATCTTTCTCACTGTTTCATTACATTCTTATTGGTGTGATTATCTGATTTTTGTCTGCCTCATGCACTGGACTATGGTGTAAAGGCATCCATTTTGAGCTTGTTACATGACTTAGCTTAGTTAATATTGAAGCTTTTTGCAGGTAAGAAAACTGAACCCTAGAGAAAGGGAAGCAACATCCTCCAAGTCATGTGGAACTGCAGTGAGAGCTGGGATTCCACTCCTGTTAGTCTCATAGGTTTGTGAGGACAGAGGTACAAGTCCACTGAAAACTGTAAACTGCTGTGTAAAAGATAAGGTTTTAGGGTGTTTTTTTCAAAGGTGTGGTCTAGTGGTTCTTCTTTGAACTACCTTCCAAGTCTGAGTTTTTGCCTCATAGGGACCGGTGGATGGCAGTTGATGGCTATGGCCATTTAGGATGAACGCTGGCTGACTTTTTCCCCACAAGGGGCCCTTTTGCTCAGACTGCCACATAATCTGAGTTTTTTTGAGTCAGCTAGTCCAACTCTTTCCTAGCCATTATGTCCTCTGGATCACATGTGAGGCCAGTGGTCACCCAGACTGCAGGAGAACACATTCTGCATTTCCAAGCCAGGTTGGAGGTGAGTCAGACTGCCTAAACTAGACCTCACATTTCCAGCCGTCTATCTCTCCATACCCAAACCAGCCTCACTCTCAGCTCTCAGATCAGACATGCTAGTCCAACCAAAACTATTCAAAAAAGTAGAGTGCATTCTACACAAAGGAAATAGCTTGAGCAAAGGCATGGAGATATTGGAGAACTTGTTGTCTCAGGGATGATTATGAATGAGCACTTTTAGCTTTCTTCCTGTTTCAACAAGGAAGAATTCTAGCCTACTTATTCAGTTCCTGGGCTCACCTTTGTTGTATAGAATACAGGTAAAGTATGAAATGGAGAGAAAGCACTAAAGCTGTCAGAAGATTAAGCTGATTTACCCAGTGAAGTCCTGGGGAATGCTGCAGTCCATGGGGTCTCAAAGAGTCAGACACAACTGAGCGACTGAACTGAACTGACCCAGTGAAGAACTAATGTGCAAACATATGGAGAAGGTGAGAAATAGAAAAGCCTCAAGGTCTGGAGGTTAAAAGTGAGTGAAAGAGAGAGAGAGTTTTAGGAAAATGATATGCATGGGATGTTGAACGCAACAGTGAGAGGGAAGTTTTAAAGACGTTTGTTGAATGTTAACAATGGATATACTTTTCCCTTTGAAATTCTCTTGGACGATGAATAAATATTTGCAGTGTTTTAAATTACTTTTTGGGTGCTGGACTGTTTCTTTCAATACAACACTGTGTTGGGATGGACGACACAGTCCGCATCCATACTGGGGTGACATGATGTTTGCGACTGAACTTGTCGGCAGTTAGCGTCAGTATCATTAGGGGTCATCAGGGTGGAGAATACCAACATGTGAAGCTGTAAAGGACAATGAGAGTCTTCAGAGTAGTGCTAAGCCTATTCATATTTCCTAGGTTACCCATGTCCTGCTGCTGCATTCTTCACCAAGTAAATGTGTGTGGGAGTAATAGTAATAATATTTGCTCATGTTTACCATGCACTTACCACATGCCTAGAAGATTTCCAAGAGTTTTATATGTATTCTTTCCAGATGAAGTACATATTATTATCATCCTTATTTTGTAGATGAAGGAATTGAGGCATGGAAAGGCTAAGTGATTTACCCAAAGTTACTCCACTTGGACGTGGTAGAGCCTGTATTTGAATCCAGGTAGTCTGACCCTTAATAACTATCATAAGAATCAAAACAATTGTTTTTAAAGGGAAAAATGACTTTGGCAATCTCTGCAAGGTTTTTCATCTCCTTTTTTCCTTTTTCTTCCTCTCCTCTCACCTCTCTCTTTTGTGAGGAACTTATCATAGCATTATGTGAATATATTGGATTTATAATATAGTTTATAGAGGCAACAGTTTTAGTTAAATAAAATTGGTTTCCTTTTCAAAATGTCATGTTTCTCATTTTCTCTCAGCATCTCGGGCTTTTTTCAAGCTCCCCTCAGCTCCTAAGTCATTCAGAAGCATGCCTCACAATTAGAATGCTAGAAGTCCTCACCAGCCAATTTGAAATTTGTGATTTGTTCAAAAGGACACTCAAAATAAACTCAGGAGTTGATTTTGATGGAGAGGAATGAGTGGGAGCTAGAGGGGAGAGGAAAAGAAGCAAATGTGAAGCAGTTCGACATCCCCAGGGATGAGGGGCTCCATTTATCCATCATGAACCATCCTCCCACCTGTTTATCTGTCCTTCCAATGTATAGACATCCTCATCCATCATCTATCCATTTGGTCATCCACCCAAATCCTTGTACAACCTTCATCCATCTACCTTAGACGTTTTCCTTTCTCTAATATCTCAGTGAAGTGAGGAATTTCTCAGGAATAATTCTTAAATGGTTGATTTATTACCATTTATTGAACATCTTACCTTCTAGATACCTAGAATTGCCCTAGAAAATTTGTTAATATCTACAACTGAAATTCCCAAGAACCCTAAAGAAGTGAGGCTCAGAAGAGTTAAATATCCCCCTCTCAAGATCACACAGTTAATAAGAAGCAAAATGGAAACAGAGAAGGTAGAGGGAGAGGGCTGGGAACTGGACAGGATTTGCCCCGGACATGAGCTTGATTCTGGGAGAATTGACCTAGAGAAGATGGGGACATAGGAATTTCAGTCAAGTGGAGCTAACTACTAGTGTCCAGAGATGTATCAGTCAGTTATTGCTGCATAACAAACTATCCCCACATTCTCACTCCTATCATCTAAGGAATTTCAAGGTTTTAGAGGTTATCCTCACAGGTGCTGGGAACAAATTCGAGGCCCCTCTTTGGGCAAGACTAAATTTTTACGACCCAAAATTAAAGTTTGAGACGTGTTGATTTAGGAAGAAGGATGGAAGAGAGGTAGAATCTTGTTTTTAAAAACCCTTAAAAAATTTTTTTAAAATTTTTATTTATTTGGCTGCAGTGTGTCTTAGTCGCAGCACATGAACTCTTAGTTGTGACGTGTGTGATCTAGTTCCCTGACCAGGGATTGAACCCAGGCTTCTTGTACTGGGAGCATGGAGTCTTAGCCAGTGGACCACCAGGGAAGTCCTAAGGAATCTTATTGTTTTGATCCTCCGGTACCTCTCCCACTGGTAAGCTCAGAACAGATGGTGCATTAATAGGTTCTTCATCTTCATCATTATTAAATTTCTTCCTTCCTTCATATGGATCTCTGTTCAAGTGTAAACTTTTTAAAAGCATAAGAAGTACATAGGCTTCCAAAGGAAACCAATTATTTTGAAATATAGTTATCCAAATGTTAAGAAAAATATTTGTGAAATTGCGATCTATGTACTTTATTAACACTTTAACTATCAACAGTGGAGAGTTTACTAAATAAATATAATTTCAAAGTAGTGCTGAATGTAAATATTTCAAAATATTTGAAATATGTCACAGTTGTTAGGCAGTATGAAAATATCCATGGGTTTAACAGGTGAAAGCCCAGGTCCTCCTTCTAATACCACTGTGCTTTGTTTTCTATATTCATAATGGAAGAAAATGACAAATTTTAATCAGAGGTTGGTGAATAAAAGATGTAACTTTTTCCTGCCTGACTTCATAGATCACTGAATTCTATCCGCTGACCTGCAGAACCCAGGTTAGGAAGCCCTGCTTTGAAATCTTGCATGATATGTGCTTATTTTTAATTGGATTTTGAGTGACAATTTGATTTGTTTTGAGAAAATTTTGAGAAGTTTGCAAGAGTCATTGAGATAATTGGAGGCACCCTGGAGTTGCAAGGAACTTGGCCTGGGAAGTTGGTGCCTGATGGATTTATAGATAAGTGGGAGTGGAGCTGTTTATGGCCTGTGATCCTCCCATCTGGAAAAGTTTCACTGTGCAACATGGCTCAAAGGTGGGCTTGGCTTATCCCATTATCAGTAATGACATTCAGATTTATTCTACCCAAAAGCACTGGCCCAAGGCCAGGGTGAGGATGGAAGAAAAATAAATGAAAAATTTTAATAAAAGCAACTGTGCATAGCCTTTGGAAAGTCCATTTGCAACCACCACCCAGCATCAACTGATCCCTCTAAATAAAGCCACAGTTTCCTCACTCTTCAGGACCAAAAAAATTGAATGAGACCCAAGAGCAAGAGTAATGTTTTTTTTAAAAGGCATTTCCAGCAAGGCCCACAAAGATTTTGATTATGTTCATCATTTTGTGCATAATTTTTACTGGCACTGTTAAACCTTCCACTCACAGAAAGGTTTTCCCCTGTGCTCTCTTTTTAGGACTATGAAGGCAGACGTTGCCTGTTGGCTGTATGCCAATACTCTTGTCAGACAAGAGCATTTCATCAGAAATTCAAGGGCCAGACCTTTTTATATTTCTATGTGACTGGCACCAGCGCCTGTCCCCCAGCTTCCAACCAGAGACAAACAGGTTCTCAGGTTAGATCCCCTTTGGGATCTAGTTGGGATGAAAGCCTGGTGGGATTGGGGGCAGATTCTTACTTGGATCTTTTTAACTGTTACACATTTGACAATGCAAAAGTTGACAATGCAGCTTTGCTGGGCTTAGACTGACCTGATGCTTCAAAGTCTGTCTGACAGGCCTGCAAACTAAGATCTGAGTCACGCAATCTTCCTGAAAACCTAGGGAATGAAAACTGGGAGCCCTCTGGAGCACACTGTCATGGTGGAGAGCTGAGCCCTCACATGGAGCCACAGGAATCTATATTACTGGCACTGGAGGCAGACGTGAAAGGCACATGTTCCCCTTTGAAGATTGGGTTGCTCCTTAAATGGACTGTGTCCAAGATGGAAGTCAAGGCGTCTCTCTCACCTGGTGTCCTCCCAGGAAGTAGTGATGTCTATGTCTTAGATGTGATCTTCCTCCTCAGTCCTCATATCTATTCCATCAGCACATCCTACTAATTTCATTTCCTAGTTACCTTTGAAATCTATCCATGTTTCTCTATTTTCAGTTCCATGTCTCTAGTCCCAGCCACCAACATCCTTCTCCAAGAGTCTAGGATTCAGACGACGGCAATGGAGTCATCATCAATCTGCATGTCTTACTCTGCACAGTCACATTGATTTTCCTGTGAACCTTTATAAGCAAAGGAGAGAAAATGTATTACTTGAGTATCCACTATATTTTAATTATTTAATTAATCAATTAATTTAATAAATATTTATTGAATGTCCATGAATGTCCTATAGCTTGGTTTTAAGCCTGGCAGACTGGGATGTGTGGTTGCCTTATCCCTGGTGCCATGGAGTGTTCACCTGGAACTATCTCAAATTTAAGTGTCTCTGTTCTCATAAACAATGATCACTGGGATTTCCATAGACAGAAAAACCTGTATCAAACTTACCTGTTTTACTTTTTTATTGTAATGATGGAATATTTCAAACAGAACAAAGAATTTGGAAATAAAGCCAAATACCCACCATCCAAAAATAACATATGTGAACATTTAATCATATTTTCTCATAAAACCTCTCTTTTTGCTTTTGTAAATTTTTAAAATTAACATAAGTGATATCATGCTATAAATATTCTACAACTTGCTTTTTAAAATTCAAACATTGTGTTTTATAAATTTATCCATACTGATAATACAGGTCAAGTACATTCATCATTTCTAAAAAATCTACTTATTTATTTACTTATTTGACTGTGCTGGGTGTTACTTTCAGCACTTGGAATCTTTAGTTGAGGCATGCAGAATCTCTTAGTTGTGGCATGTGGGATCTAGTTCCCTGACCTGGGATTGAACCTGGGCCTCATGCATGGGGAGTGTGGAATCTTGGCATCAGTATTAGCCAGGGAAGTCCCAAGTATGTTCATCTTAACTACTATATAGTATTCCATCCTGTGAAATCATCACCATTTGCCTCTGTGTTTCTCTATTGAGGGATATTGAAGTTTCTGTTACTTATTTTTTTATTATCCTGATGACAAATGATGCTGCAATAAACACCTCTGTACATCTATCCTTGAACATGTACCTGGGATATCTTTATATCTTCAGTCTTTAGCAGATACTAACATAAGACTTTTTAAAAAATGTTTATTTATTTGGCTTCTCTGGGTCTTAGTTGCAGCATGTGGGATCTTATGTTGCAGCATGTGAACTCTTGGTTGCAGCATGTGGGATCTAGTTCCCTGACCAGGGATTGAACCTGGGCCCCCAGCCTGGGGAGCACAGAGTCTTAGCCACTGGACCAGCAGGGAAGTCCCTAACATATGACTCTTTAAAAGAGATTATTTCATGATGTCTGGACTTCCCTAATAGCTCAGTTGGTAAAGAATCCACCTGCAATGTAGGAGACCCCAGGTTCGATTCCTGGGTCAGGAAGAACTGCTGGAGAAGGGATGGGCTACCCGTTCCAGTATTCTTGGGTTTCCCTTATGGCTCAGCTGGTAAAGAATCTGCCTGCAATGCGGGAGACCTGGGTTCGAACCCTGGGTTGGGAAGATCCCCTGGAGAAGGGAAAGGCTACCCATTCCAGTATTCTGGCCTAGACAATTCCATGGACTATACAGTCCATGGGGTCGCAAAGAATCAGACACGACTGAGCAACTTTCACTTACACTTCCATTTCATGATGTGGCAGGGAAGTCCTACAGTTAGGAGTCAGGTGAGCTAGTTCTAGTTTAATTCTGGCACCAGTTGACAATGTGACCTCTGGCTTCTCCTTGTTCGGCCTGAGTTTCCCTAACTTTAGGATGAAGGTATGGACTAGCAAATTTCTACACTTCCTTTTTGCTGAGCTGATTAAAAAGTTGTTTCACAGAAAGATCTCTTTTGGAAATAAATCTCCCAGAGGAATGCTTTCTGTAAGTCCTAGAGAAGGGTTTATTGTGGAAGGCAGTTGATACTTTTTGAGCTCCTAACAAGGGTCGGGCACTTCAGTTTTTCATTTACTTGGCTTAGGGAGATTAAATGGCTTGCCCAAGACCACAGCACTAAAAAGTATCAGAATTGGGATTTGAACCTTTGTCTGAGGGATGGTGGCCCAGGCAGTAAAGTGTCTGCCTACAATTCGGGAGACCCGGGTTCAATCCTTGGGTCGGGAAGGTCTCCTGGAGAAGGAAATGGCAACCTACTCTAGTATTCTTGCCTGGAAAATCCCATGGATAGAGGAGCCTGGTAGGCTACAGTCCATGTGGTCGTAAAGAGCTGGACACGACTGAGCGACTTCACTTTTCCCTGAGGGATTTCAGAGCCTGAATTATGTTAACCATATAAACTGCTCTTGCTTTTCCACAGAGCAGTTCTTTCCTAACACCCTTCTGTGTTGTTGAACCGGCATTCTGCATGGGCATCTCAATGAACACAAGGAGCCTCTATCCTGGGCTCTGCCGCAGGAATGCAGAGCTGAACCTTTTAAACATGAGAAGGTACTAAGGAAGATCCCTCTGGAAAAAAAAAAAAATCCCTCTGAAGGAAAGATAGGGAACAAGTGGCACTGAATGAATCAGAAGCTGAGGACGTCGTAAAAGTAAACTCTGAAGGCATTTATCGTCTGACCATAGCTAATGAACCAGTGAGGAATCGGCATCAATAAGAAGCAAATTAAACACCAGCTCCAGTTAATTAGTAAGCACAGCTGCCTGCTTTCCCACATTCAATTTCAGACACACATTATGAATTGCCTCCCTGGAGAAACCAGCCCCCTCCTCCCCCCCAAAGCCTTGATCCAATAAACTAACTTTTAATGGAGCAGCATCTTTCAATCGAAGGACGGCTACTTATCTCTGGGTCCTAGCTCTATGGTGACACAAATTCTCTGAGCTGCCCAATCTCACTCAAGGTTAGTAATTAAGGCATAATTGAAATGAAATTAATTGCAATAAATGTGTAATTAGCACAGCCATTGATTAAGGGCATTTGAAATGCAGTCTGTGCATGAGACATTGATTGTCATGCTTTTTTTTTTAATAAGTGTAACTGCAATGATATCTTTTGTTACTCCAAAAGGTCTTTTTTGGGTAATGAATTTCCATGTGAAGGATTGGCCTTGAAGCCATCTAACTTCATGAAATTCAGAGATATAAAGAGAATATTTCAGGCTCCAGCTATGTGGGGTATGGACTCTTTTGCCCAGATTTCATGTAGAGTCTGTTTTAGGGTGGCCCCCTAACCTATCAGCATCTTTGTTCAGATTAGAAAAGACACTCCTTCCTTTGGGCAGTCTCAGCTCCTGCCAGGTGCACAGTTTGGTCGGTGGAGCATGGGTTGGATTCCAACCCACACTGTTCCATTCAGCTGAGCACCTTTGTGTGATGAACTCTTATATCCATACACAGCAAACTTGGTATCCTTCTCCATGTAGAGGGAGGTGACAGAAAGGCAGAGCCAGACATTTGGGGGTTGAAATTTAACTCAGGAACAAAGCCTGTAGATCCTGGATACTCCCTCCCCACCAGCCACCTTGATTGGGTGGATGTTATGCAGAAATTACAATCTGGAATGTTGAGACTTTAGCAGTAGCCAAGAGGGAAGACGGTGAGACTGGGCTAGATGTGCTTGGTGAGGTGGGGTGTAAAGTGGCTGCAGGACCAGATGGTGGGCAGATGGTAGAGGTGGGGGGACCGACCATGGTCCTACCACACTATGGAGGGGGTATGGTGACCGCAGGACAATCAGGCAGGTGACCTTAGATAAGGGTCAGGTATGGTGGTGGAGGGGTGGCTGGCAGAACCTTCCAGGTGAGCTTGTGGGTAGCAGGGATAGGGTCCTCTGGGGTCCCACACTGAGTCTGGGGCAGGGGGGTCCAGCTCTGAGCCAGTGGAGAGGATTTATTATGTCAGGGCAGCGCCATCCAGTCCAGGCCCTGCCCTTGGACAGGGCTGAGCCCCAGGCTGGATGACAAGGTGCTGAAGGTCATGTCTGATACTTCGTGACAATATTCCTCAATTTTCTGGCTGTTTCTGATTGATCCCAGGGCCTTCCCTCTGTGAGTATCTGCTCCTCATACTTAGAAGTTTATTCATTCATCTGCTCATTTATTTTTTCATTCATTCACTCAGTGACTATTTAAGAGTGCTTTGTGTGCAGGTGCTATGCTATGCAAGAAATACAATGATGACCTTGTTCCTGCCCTCATGGAGTTTACGTTTGAATCCGACAGACAGGCTTTGAATAATTTCTCAGGCTTATGTATTCCTTTAATGACAAGGTGGGATAAGTGCTCTGCACCTTCTGTCTCTCCCGGTCCACCTTCCTCCCTCCTCCACTGTTTTCTGTGCCCTGGGGGATGACCTCTGAGGACTGCACTGAATAGCTCTTCTATTCTCTGTCTTCAGGTTGGAGGGAACCAATGGGGAGCCTGGCTGGAGACCAGGAGGCGGGAGGGAAATGCAGTCGGGGTATTTATTCCCCCAGATCACTGATGGTAGACTGTGTCCTTACTGAAGGCCATGGTACTCCACCCAGCTCTCAGGTCCTGTACAACTTCGTCCCCACTGGGCCTCTGGCTGGGCTGTTCACCATGCCTGCTGTTTCTAGTCCGGAGCACCGCATGAGCCTTTGTGTAAAATGATGCCTCTTTACAACTGCCCTCAGCTACTCAGCTTGGCTGTGCTGTGTGTTTCCTCTGGGGACAGAATGGGGTCACAGAAGTAGAGGGGACTATGAGAAGGGAAGACAGGGAGCACCAAGTTGATCTGGGGTGTGTGTGCATGTATGCCTGTGTGCACAGGTGTGTACGTGTGTGTGTGTGCAGGTATGTGTGTGTGAAGTAATGCTTCTTTGTGGTTAAAGCTGAGATCTGAAGGATGAGTAAGGGTTAAACTGGCATCTGAAAGTGAGAGAAAAGATACATTTCCCTGTAGAGGAAAGGCTAGTACAGAGGGCCTGGGGTGGGAGGAGACAGTGAAACGTCCTTGGGGCCTGGGAGGAGGCTGAATCCCTGCTGGCGTTCGCTGTTTCCTCTGGCCCAAAGCAGGAGCAGCTCTGGTCCCTGAAGCTCGCAGTAGTGTTCAGCATGGTCATACTCCCTCCGTGGGGCCTGGTCCAAGGCCCTCTGATGGCCTGGAGGCCCTTCAGCCATTTCCTCCAGTTAGTGAGTCTCCTTTTCTTCAAGTCCACATGTATCTTTTAGCATGCTTCTTGAACAGGAGCTGAGCGCTTGACATAAAGAGCAGTAGATTCGTGTGGTTGACCTCTTGGGACCATACTTAGGTGTGAGCCTACCTACTCTGGACCTGCTGCAAGGGAGTTACCACTTGGAGTCTCATTTTCTCACCTATAAAATGGGGCTCGTGAAACCTGATTAGATGAAGCACCTCTCAGCTTCCTCTTCCACTCCCAGTCCCTTTGTTCAGGACTTCAGAGCCGTACTTCCTCTTGGCTGACTGGGAACAATCTCCCAGCTGGTTGCTTTGTTTCCCACCTTCAGTTTTGATCCCACCTGATCCACTCTTCCATTTTTCAGCCAGGTTGCTCATTCTGAAATGTCAATTTGACCTCATAATGCCCCTAACTGTGAGTAATTCATAACTCTATCAGTGACTCCCCAGGGCTCCCAGCCGTGGGAACTCAGATACACTTGGAAAGTTTCCAGAAGTCATGTACAGATGTGAGAGTTGGACCATAAAGAAGGGCTGAGCGCCAAAGAATTGATGTTTTTGAGCTGTGGTGTTGGAGAAGACTCAAGAGTCCCTTGGACAGCAAGGAGATCAAACCAGTCCATCCTAAAGGAGATCAACCCCGAATATTCATTGGAAGGACTGATGCTGAAGCTGAAACTCCAATACTTTGACCATCTGATGTGAAGAGCCAACTCACTAGAAAAGACCCTGATGCTGGGTCTTTTGGATTGAGGACAAGAGAAGTGGGTTACAGAGAATGAGATGGTTGAATGGCATCACTGACTCAATGGAAATGAGCTTGAGCAAACTCCAGGAGATAGTGAAGAACAGGGAAACCTGGCATGCTGTAGTCCATGGGGTCACAAAGCATCGGACACAACTTAGCAACTGAACAACAACAACAAAACCACACAGGGCTTCCCTGGTGACTCAGCGGTAAAGAATCCACTTGCCAATGGGGGAGATGTGGGTTTGATCCCTGGGTGGGGAAGATCCCCTGGAAAAGGAAGTGGCAATCCACTCTAGTATTCTTGCTTGGAAAATCCCATGGAGAGAGGAACCTGGTGGGCTACAGTCCATGAAGTTGCAAAAGAGTCAGACACAACATAGTGACTAAACAACAACAAATGCACGTAGCATAAAACTTATCATCTTAACCACTGTTAATGTTAATTAAATTCACATTGTTGAGCAACAAATCTCCAGAACTTTTTCATCTTGAAAAATTGAAACTCTGTGTCCGTTAAATAATAACTCCCCACTACCCCTCCCCAGGCTCCTTGTAACCATCATTCTTTCTATCTCAATGGTTTTGACCATTCTAGGTACTTCACATAAGTGGAATCGTCTTTTTGTGACCGGCTTATTTTGCTTAGTATAATGTCCTTAAGGTTCATCCATGTTGTAACATGTGTAAGAATTTACTTTCTTTTTAAGGCTGAATAATATTCCACTGGGTGTATAGACCACATTTTCTTTATCCATTCATCCATCAGTGGATACTTGGGTTGCTTCTGTCTCTTGGTTGTTGTGAGTAATGATGCTATGAATGTGTGTGTGTGTATAAATACCTCTTTGAGACCCTGCTTTCAATAATTTTGGATACCTACCCTGAAGTGGGATTGCTAGGTCATATGATAGTTTTGCTTTTAATTTTTTCAGGGACCACCATACTGTTGGAAATGTTCAGAGAAGTATAGAAGCCTAGGTTCTACCCTGGGAGATGCTGACCCCATAGGTCTGGAGGCGAGGTAGAAGAGCTGAGCATCTCCCCTTTCACCTCCTCCGCAAGCCCCTCCCACACTCCTGGTGACTCTACAGATTTGAGTCTAAATTCCTGAGCCTGGCACACAAATGCCTTGATGACCTCCCTCCACTCTGCCTCTCCAGCTTTCTCCTCTCCACCGTACCCCTCACCACACTTGTGCTTGAAAAATAACCATCTGCTTGTTTCCTAGGTCTTTCACACTTCCAGGCTTTTGCACATGCTCTATCTCCCATCTACAGCTCCCTACCTCTCTCTTCTGTGCCTAGAAAATCTCAGTTTAAGCTGGCAAAATTCAGCTCAGATATTGGTCACCCCCATATGGAAAGCCCTTCTCTTCCTGGTCTTGACTCCTCTTGGCCAGAAGTCAATCTGAATCTCATTGAAGAAGGAGAAGAACTATCCTGGTCTCTCTCAGGTCCACATAAGGAACCATTTCTTTATCCTCATCAGCAGATTTTGAACAAAGTTTAACTGCACACATGTCATGGTTTCCATGGTTACCGTAAAGGCATTCTAAATGTAGATGATTATATAACCAGCTGGGATGACTCTTTTGGGGAAAAGAAAAGTTTTGACCCTCCTCTTGCAGTGAATGACTCGCTGACTCAAGGACTGTGGGTGGTGACTGTGCATGGGGTCACTGAAAAATAATGCATTTGAACTGCAAGCGGCAGTAAAACTTGCTTTCAAAGAGCAAGTAACCCCCATGGCACCATCCAGAACACAGCTCTCATTCTGCATATGGGAGAGCTGAGGTCACTGAAGTGACTTTCCCTGAGTTCTAGAGAGAGCTGGAGCATGAGCCAGGACTAGCTTCAGATCACCAGGGGTGGCAAGCCATGGGGGAAAGGAGCCCTGAATTTGATGTGGGACTACTTAAACATGAACCTTGGCTCTTGGAGCCTCAGCTTTTAAACTTGTGTTATTATTTGTATTAGTATTAGTCAGTGTAATCAATGCTGTTTACTGTAACAAAGAAGTAAAAATCTCAGTGACCTTTTCAACAATAAAATTTTCATTTTTTTGTGTATGAGACAGTGCAACTGGGCATTTGATGGATTACCTTCCATGTGGTGACTTGGCAGTCCAGGCTCCTTTCGCTGCTTGGCTCTGCCACCTCCGAGAATCATGAAGAGCAGATGGCAAAAGGCCTCCTTCTGCTAGGTGGACACATATGATAACAAGCATGGTGGGTTCATAGGAGGGAACATGGGAAAAAGCTGTCCTCTTGCTAGGAACATCTGCTTGTATTGCTTTAGCAAACAGCCTAAAAGGTTGAAGGTGCCTTGAAATCAAAGAATTGATCTCCATCTGGGTCACCTATGAAAGCCTTCCACTTCCACATGGCTCCTTCCTCAGCCGCCATGTTGGAATTTACCTTTCAGGGAGGCCAAAAGATAAAGACCAGAAACTTTAAAGTCGTGCAGATTTGAGTTTTATCTTTGTTCCCATGTCTTACTAGCCATGGGATCTTGGGCAAGTAATTTACCTTCTCAGAGTTTCTTTACTGAAAAAGGGGATAATTAATAAAGACAGGAAGATGAAATTGGCTATATATAGAACAGTGCTTGCCCATAGTTGGTGCTCAACAAACATGCTCTTTATTACTTTCCTGGTCTGATTTTTAGAACCTGGAACCTAATGGCCCCTCAAAACTGTGACCACTTCTTCCTTCATACAGTGTTTTCACCTCCTGTGTCTTTGCCTCTTTTTATCCTTGTCCTGGTAGACGTGCCTGGGGTGTATTTCACAAGCGAGTCTTCAAATTCTTAGCATTTCCCTACCACTCCTAGCTCTGGACCTAGTCTAGAATGCTGTCAACCCCAACAGGCCACAGTCGGATAGGTTGGTGGGATAGCTCTTAGGAACCATGGAGCCAAACCACGCAGTTTGTTGGAGGCCTTGAGGTGATAGTATTTTACTCTAAATGCAATGGAAAATCAATAAAGGATGTTACAAGATGAGAGAAGAATGACAAGTGATGTTTTAAAAGAGATGCTCTTTTTTCTTCTGCTCAGTGGGGAATGAATTGTAGAGTTACAGGACTCAGCAGGAAGACCTGTTAGAATGGGAGTAGTGGGGGTGGAGAGAAATGGAGAGACTTAAGAGATTTTCAGGAGGACTAGAGTTCGATCTCGGGTCAGGGATCTCAGATCTCACATGCCAAGTAATATGGCCAAAAAATTAAAATAAAAAAAAAAAGTCTTGATGACTGGGAAGTTCTCCCAGAACAGAAGGGCTGAAAGTGATCAGAAGGAGGGAGAAAAATATTCAGGAGATTTGAAATATAGAACATTGTTCTCAGCAAATATAGAACATTGTTCTCAGCAAAAGAAAACAATAGTACCACTGCTCATTGTAGAAGCAGCAGTACCTGAAGGCGTAGCTACAAAAAAGTTGACTGAGCTAAAGAAAGACTGGAATCTACAGATGGAAAGTCATCCCATATAATAAATAAGAAAAAGGAACTGTCACATAGTCCCTGCCAGGGAAGATTTAACGTCTCAAGGATGAAGGAACAATCCTATGAGTATACTTGAAGGTAAACATTTTTAAAAGAAAGGGAGTAAAATCAGACCAACATGACAGCAGATTTCTCCACAACATTTGATAGAGAAGAAGAAAAGAAACAGAGTCAAAGCTTTGAAGCAAAATTACCCTCAAATTCTATGCCAAAGCAAGAGGTCATGCATGTTGGAAGACAAAGTAAAAACATCCACAAGTTTTTTTGCGGGAACTTCCATGGGCAGAGAAGACTGGCTAGCTACAGTCTATGGGGTCGCACAGAGTCGAACGTGGCTGACCGACTGAGTACTCATGCAAATGTCATAAACAGTCCTAGAAAGAATAGAAATAACAGTGAATGGTTAGTGAGCACTTCTTATATGCTTGGTTTTGAATGTTTTACTCAATTCTCATATCTTTATAAGGTGGGCACTGTTAGAATCTGTTTAAAAAAAAAACAAGAAAGTGGAATACAGAAAGATGAAGTGATTTCCCCAAGGTTACACACACACACACACACACACACACACACACACACACACACGAATCTAGGAAATCTGACTCCAGAGCTTGCATGATTATACTCCTTCCTAACCAAATGGGAAAAAGAGGGTAATAAAAATAAAAAATAAATACAGGTAAATCTTACAAACCTATATAAATAAAAATTTGTATAGGAGAACTTTCAGGTGGAATTTCAAGCTGGATATCTTCCTACAACAAACACATAAAAATTGTGAAAGAAAAAAACATAAAAGATTTTGTATTATTTGACCTAGAAGTTATACTTCTATAAGCATTCCTAAGAAATAATCAGTAATATACCTACAGGTTTATGTATAAGGATTACTGACTTTGAAAAATTAATTAATTTATTTTTGACTGCACTGGGTTGGGTTTTCATTGCTGGGTGAGGATTTTCTCTACTTGCAGCAAGCAGGGGCTATTCTTCAGTTGTGATTCATGGGCTTCTGTTTTATATATATATATATGTAAAGCAAACTTTTTGGTCAACCCAATATATATAATTGTATTCTTTTTCAGATTCTTTTCCATTATAGGTTATTGCAAGATATTAAATATAGTTCCCTGTGCTATACAGTAGGTCCTTTTTGTTTATTTTATATATAGTAGTTTGTATCTGCTAATCCAAAACTCCTAATTTAACCCTCCCACACCTTTTCCCTTCGGTAACTGTTTTCTATACATGTGAGTCCATTTCTGTTTTGAAAATAAATTCACTTATATCATTTTTTAAGATTCCACATATAATTGATATATACTATTTGTCTTCACTCAGTATGACAATCTCTAAGTTCATCTATGTGGCTGCTAATGGCATTACTTCATTCTTTTTTATGGATGAGTAGTATTCCATTGTATACATATAATAGATATATTACATCTTTTTTATCTATTCATCTGTCAATGGACATTTGGGTTGTTGGGAAATGTAGTTTTAAAAATATCATGAACAATCTTACAAGCTTTTGGTGGATTCTGTAACCAAAGGGAGAGTGGGAGAGTGAATGAAAGTGAGCTGCTCAGTTGTGACCAACTCTTTATGACCCCTGTGGACTGTAGCTTGCCAGGCTCCTCTGTCCATGGAATTCTCCAGGCCAGGATACTGGAGTGGATAACTGTTCCCTTCTTCAGGGGAATCTTCCTAACCCAGGGATCGAGCTCAGGTCCCCCGCATTGCAGGCGGATTCTTTACCATCTGAGCCCTGCCAGGGAAGCCCAAGAATACTGGAGTGGGTAGCCTATCCCTTCTCCAGAGGATCTTCCCCATCCAGGAATCAAACCATGGTCTCTTGCATTGCAGGCGGGTTCTTTACCAGCTAAGTTACTCTTTGTGATCGTGTGGACTGTAGCCTGCCAGGCTCCTCTGTCCATGGGGACTCTCCAGGCAAGAATGCTAGAGTGGGTTGCCATGCTCCCCTCTAGGGGATCTTCCCAACCCAGGATCAAACCCAGGTCTCCCACATCTCAGGCAGATTCTTTACTGCCTGAGCCACCAGGGAAGCCTGGGAGAGTGAATACTAGAAAACAAATAGCACTCTGACTCGGCGCAGAACAAATCTTACTACATATCAGGTAGAAAAAGTAGGAAAAAAAAACCAGAATCAATTTTACACATCTATGAGAACCTATGGGCTTCCCAGGCGGCTCAGTAGTAAAGAATACACTTGCCAGTGCTGGAGACTCCAGTTCAATCCCTGGGTTGGGATGATCCCTTGGAGGAGGACATGGCAACCCACTCCAGTATTCTCACCTGGAAAATCCCACGGACAGAGGAGCCTGGCTATGGCCCATGGGATCACAAAAGAGTTGGACACAACTTAGCGACTAAACAACAATAAAAGCGTGTACCTATAATTCTTTTTCTTCCTCCTGTATAAATAGTGGTGTTCTTTAAGAGTTGGGGTTGGGGATGATTTAAATTTTCTTCTTTGTGCTTTTTTTTTGTGTTTTCCCAATTTTCTACAAATTAACGTTTATTTCCCCCTATAATCAGAAAAGGTTTATTTCCCCCTATAATCAGAAAAGTTCACCGTATATTCATTAAAAGAAGATTTAATTTAGGAGAGAGAGCCGTGTGTGTAGTGTGATTACACCTGCCTCTCCTTTCTTTTCCGATTTCCCTCTGCTGGGCTTCTTTTGTTGGTGGATCTCTCATCTCTCACACAAAGGGATGACACTGTCTTTTCTATGTCTCAGATATGAAGCCCCAGAGGGAGTTCTCAGTGAGCTTATTTTGGCGAGAGGCAGGACGTTTTCTACCAGGAACACAAGCCAGCCTCAAACACGGCCTCTCCTCCAAGGGGATAATTAAGAGCAGTTCTCTTGTTCTTCCAGGAATGAGGGGCTCTTGCACTGAGATGGGGAGAGAGGGACTGTTCAGAAAAGGATGCTGGAGGTTGGGGCAGGAACCAGGAAACAGGACGGGCTTTAAAACAACTTCGATTCCCAGTCCTTCTGCTTCTTGAAGACGGAGACAGGGAGGGGTTCAGGCAAGACCTGCTTCACCCTAGGGTCTGACCTCTTACTGATCTTCCCCAGGGGAGGGACAGTCTTTTTTTCTTTCAGTTTTATTGAGATATAATCGCTATACAGCACTGCAAACATTTAAGGAGTACAGCATGACTTGACTGTTACATGTATCACAAAATGATAACCACAATAACTTATCCATCATCTCACATAGATAGAAAAAAAAAAAAGAAAAAAATTGATTTTTTTTCTTGCGATAAGAACTTTTAGGACTTACTGTCTTCGCAATGTTCAAATATACCATACAGCTGCATTAACTATAGTTATCATGCTGTATGCTATATTCCCAGTGCTCATTTATTTTACAAGCAGAAATGTTTACCTTTTGACCACCTTCATTCAGTTCCCCCAACCCCCACCTCTCTCCTCTGGTGACCGCAAATCTGATCTCTTTTTTTAATGAGTTTGGGTTCCACCCCTCCTTTTTTTAGATTCCACATGTAAGTGAAATCTTGTAGTATCTGTCTTTCTTTGCCTGACACATAATGCCCTCAAGGTCCATCCGTGTGACAAACAGCAGGATTTCCTTTCATACAGCTGAATAGTATTTTGCTGTACATACGTGCCACATTTTCTTTATGCATTCATCTATCAGTAGGAACTTAATGTTGTTTCCGTGTCTTGGTTTTTGGGAGTAATGCGGCGATGAACATCTGGGTGCAGGTATTTCTTTGACATAGTGCTTTCATTTTCATCAGATATGGACCAGAAGTGTGATTGCTGGACCATAGGGTAGTTCTATTTTTAATTTTTTGAGGAAAGACAGTTCTGACTCCCACTCAAAGCTTTGTTGGATTGGATGTCAGCTTGGCCTTTGATCTAGTGATGATGCCTCAAGGCTCCCCAAGGACTAGATGAGTGTGTCCTGTGTGCCCAGCACTGCTCAGGTTGACAGGAGTTCAAGGTCCAGTCCTTCCTTTTACTTACTGTGTGATTGCAGACAGAGCACTCACCTCCTCTGAGCTTCAGTTTCCTGTCTGTAGACTGGGACTGTACAACCTCTACCCTACAGAATGGGTGAAAATGTTAGTGGCTTAGTTCTGTCTGACTATGTGCAACCCCATGCACTATAGCCTGCCAGGCTCTTCTGTCCATGGAATTCTCCAGGAAAAAATACTGGAGTGGGTTACTGTTCCCTTCTACAGAGGATCTTCCAGACCTAGGGATAAAACCTGGGTCTCCTGCATTGCAGGCAGACTCCTTCCCATCTGAGCCGCCAGAGAAGTCCTATAGGATGGGTTAGATTAATTAACTAAGGTCCATGAAGTGGGCTTCCCTGGAAGCTCAGCTGGTAAAGAACTCACCTGCAATGCAAGAGACCCCAGTTCGATCCCTGGGTCAAAAAAAGCCCCTAGAGAAGCGATGGGCTACCCATGTCAGTATTCTTGGGCTTCCCTGTGGCTCAGACTGTAAAGAATCCGCCTGCAATGCAGCAGACCCTGGTTTGATCCCTGGGTTGGGAAGATCCCCTGGAGGAGGGCATCGCAACCCACTCCAGTATTCTCACCTGGAGAATCCCCATGGACAGAAGAGCCTGGTGGACTATAGTCCATGGGGTCACAAAGGGTCAGACATGACTGAGCGACTAAGCACCCACATGAAGTGTCTAGCATGGTGCTTGGTGAAGACTGAAAAGCACTGGCTTAGGTGCTAGCCATACATAACCCTTACACTGGGTAGCTTGAACAGAAACATTGTCTCAAAGTTCTGGAGGCTGGAAGTCTGAAATCAAGGTGTTGTTAAGGTTGGTGCCTTCTGAAGACTGTGAGGGAAGGATCTCCCTCCTTGGCTCCTAGATGGCCATCGTTTACCTGTGTCTCTTCACATCATCTTCCCTTTAGGAAGACTATGTGTCTGTGTCTAAATCTCTCCCTCTTATAAGGACACCAGTCATTTTGGGGTCGGACCCACCCTAAAGTCTTCATCATTAACTAGATTACCTCTGTAAAGACTGTCTCCAAATAAGGTCACATTCTTAAGTAGTGGGGTTGGAACTTCAACATATGAATTTCCATATGTGGGTGTGGGAGGGGGAGGGTGAGGGGAGGAAACACATTTCAGTCCATAATAGGCACCTATAGCACCCATAGCAGAATATTAGAAATGTTATTATCAGCACGATCCTTGCAAGCTTTTATATGTCATGCTGCCCCAGGCCATCTCGAGTTGCCATGGCACTGGTTTCCCTGGAAAGGGGTCAGAAAAGTCTTTCTTGCCTGAGCCACAATGGTAACATTCCTGTCTGTCTCCCAGGGCTTCATCCCAGACAGCTCAATGTGCCAACAGTCTCTGGGGTGCTGGCCAGCTTATGCCCTGCTGGGTCAGGCCTGTTTAATTCCTTCTCTCTCTTGCTGAGAGAGTCTGAGAAGTTCAATTATTATATTCATTTATTTGGCATCCACTTCTATTATGCTTACTATGCACTGGGCATTATTCTAAGCACCCTGCACATTATTAACTCATTTAATTCTCGTAACAATCCTATGAGGCAGGTGCTGTTTTCACCTCCTATATGATCAAATGGAGGCAAAGAGAGGTTAATTTGACCAGGATTTCATGATTAGCAAGTGGCTGAGCTGGGGTTTTAACCCAGGCAGAGTTGTTCTGAACAACCATATTAGGAAGGGGAAGCAATGTGGCAGGAATATAAACTCTGACATCAGAGAAGTGTGAATTTGGATTTCAGCTAATGAGCAGAACTGGAAATTTCCATCACTACCTGCCCCACAGAAAGTTTTCCTAAGAAGAATAAGCCCACACCCTAGCTCCCCTGGTTGTGTTCCACCATGTCATTCCAGGTCTCAGGTGATTGGACTGAGGTGGACATGTGACTCAAGGGTGCTCCACCTGTTGGCTGGGACCCAAGGATGGCAAATCAGATTTCACTCTCCGGCATTCGGCTAAGAGGCTTGAGCAGTGAGGATGCGAGCTGAAACCTTTTGGTCTAGAGGCATCGTTAAACTGGAGTGGTCATTTTCGGTCAGGTGCAACTTTGAATTAGAAGGCAGCAGAAGGTGGCATAGTGGTAAAGAATCTGCTTACTGGTACAGTGGGTGCAAGAGACGCAGGTTCCACCCCTGGGTCAGGAAGATCCCTGAAGGGGGAAATGGCAACCTGCTCCAGTATTCTTACCTGGAAAATTCCATGGACAGGGGAGCCTAGCAGGCTATGGTCCATGGGGTTGCAAAGAGTCAGACTGACTGAGGGACTGAGTGTGCACGCGCACACACACACACACACACACACACAAGATACACGTGGGCCACTGGAGGACTGCTTTCAGTGGTGCGAAGAATGGAGCAGAGCAGAGACAGTGATGCCTCGTGCGAGAGCAGAGGTTGTTCCCAAGAAGGAAAGACAAGAGGCACACCCACGGGTGCTGACCCTCCCCTTCACTGGTGCCCTTATACATTCAGCTTCTGTGCATGTTGGCTGCTAACACCTTATAGTTGTTCCTTCCCCCAGAGAAACCCTCCACCTTAGGGCTTCCCAGCCAGCTTGGTTAGTTCTTCTGTCCCCAGCAACCAGTTGCTGAGGACTGACTCACATGAAGTAAGAAGGCTGGCGTCCTGACTCAAGATGGGGCCACCTCTGTGACATTCATACCCTGGAGCTCCCTGTGGGATCAGGCTGGAGCTGGTATCCACCTGAGATGACATTCCTGCTTAGATTTCTTCTCTCCCCTTCCCTGTCCTGCTTCCCTCTCGTCTTCCTCCTAGGAGCTTCCCTCAGTAATCACTTGTACAAGAATTCCCATCTCAAGGGCAAGTTGGATACCCAAGAAGCAAAGACAGGTGCCTTGGTTCTCAACTGCTGTCCCCTTTAAGACTCCATAACATTTGGTCTTGTTGAATTTCCTATCCTGGTATTCTGAGTCACCTATTTTCTTTCTTTTTTTTCCCAACTGTTGGACTCCACAAGAATCAGAAAGCACTGATGGACAGCCAACCCATTCCCATGGTTCCCTGAGTGAAGAGAAGTCAGCTTAGAATATGGTGGACTAAAATCCCACTACTTACGGCTCCAAGCAGTGAGAGGAACTGAGTCACCTAATTTCTGTATGCGGACCTCTGATTGAATTAGACCAGGATGGCCTCTCTGTTCGTCACAGCTGAGCAAGTCCAAATTGAGCGAATTTGGTAAAGTTTGTGAATCATTCTTAATCTGACTCCATCTGGAAAATGGTGCCCATTACTCCCCTAACTTGAGTGCTTGTTTTAGTGACTTAAGAGAATGTATTTTGTGACAGCTTATAGCATTGTGGATTGGTTTAGAGTAGGCACTCTGTTGGTGAGTTCTAGGCTTTTTGTTTGTTTCTTTCATTCTTTTTGTTTGTTTTTTACAATATTCTCTTTCTCCCTTACTCAATTCAGCCTGGGGAAGCATTAAGAGAAAATTTATCAGAGTGCTATATGACTTTCAAAGCACCATGGCAATGTGGGAGTTCAAAGAACTATGAATTTAGAGTCCCAGAGATCCAAGTTCAATTCTTTAGCCCACTGCTTCTCAAATTATAATGATCTTATGAATCACTCGAGGTTACTGTGAACATGCAAACTCTGATTCAGGAGGTCTGAATGGAGCCCAAGACACAGCCTTTGTAACAGAGCTCCAGGCAATGCCATAGCTGCTGGTCCTCAAAACAGGAAAACTTTGAGTGGTAAAGCTCTAGTCTGTCTTTTGGTTCCAGAGTGATTTCTTTTCCCTCCCCAAACAGTCAACCTGAATGGCAGGCTCTTCCCTTTTCACAGCATTTTGCACCTCCTGTGAGATGCGCTTCCTGCCAATAAGGAGAGCTCAGTGGTTGAAGCAGCCAGGAAAGCAGCCGGTTGTAAAGGGTGGTGTGTGGTAAGTAGAGCAGGGAGGTGGGAGGCTGCTGAGGGGACTTGCTCCTGGAAAAGGAGTCAGGAAAGTCTCGTTATGGGAGGAGCTGTCAATCTATCACTGCCCAGATATCCCCTGATTCCTACGTGCCTGCTCCTGTATGCAAGGAGCACACACAAGAATCCCAAGACTCCTGTGACATCTCACCTCCTGTTGCCTGGATGCTCCTGTTGGTGCCCCATCTTCTTGGACAAGACCATCCACACCTGAACCCACCGTGTTTCTGTGGCCATGGCCTTGAACTTCTCAGCTGCCTATGTATTGACATTAGAGGTCCTGGCCTGCCTCTTTCTGATCCAGGGTCTGTTTTGACACCATGCCTAAAATGAGAGGTTCAGGCAGTTCCAGATACGAAAGGGGAAAAAAAATGTGTGTTATTTCCACAACATTTAGTGCATTTCCTCTTTTCATTATAATCCTGGCCAAGTCCTTACAAACATTATCCTTTCCAAACCGAGATTGGTTTTCCTTGTTCATGGATGCCAACAGCTGGGGTAGGTTTCCCCATCTGCTCACTTTCTCCTTTGCCATTCTTCTTTCTTTGCCCCTGTTTTCCCTCGGGGTTCTCAGCATGGAGGTTTGTCTAGGAAAGGCCACTATTGGCCTGAGTAGGGGGATGAGGTTTTCTGCTTATTGTTAAGCTACCTTCTGTTGGCGTATCTGGGAGTTTCCACTTATAGCCTAGAAGTAGCTGAACAGAGAACAGGCCCTTTATTGATTAATCCTTTCCTAACATATGCTAAGAATCCTGATATGCCAGACACTGCGCTGGGTTCCATGGATACAGCAGTAAACAAACATGGTTCCTGCCATGACAGTCTTGCTAGACATATTATTCTAATCTTACCAATGGGGGCACTTAACATACACACATACACACACCACACACGCATTCTAGTCTTCAACCTCCTGAGAAACCCAATCTCACTATCTACAGGGGAATGGCTTCTGTCCCAGGTCCAAGGAAAACAACAAAAATTCCTAGAGATGTCTATTTGAATAGCTATTATCAAAAAAGACAAGAAATAACAAGCGTTGGTAAGCGTGGGGGGAAAAGGGAAGCCTTGCTTGTTGTTGGTGGGGATGTAAGTGAGTGTAGCCACTACGGAAAACAGTATGAAGTTTCTACAAAGTTTTTTTGTAAAAATTAAAAATAGAACTATCATAAGATCCAGCAATCCTACTTCTGAGTCTGTTTCCAAAGGAGCTGGAATCAGGATCTTGAAGACACATCTGCACTCCCAGATTCATTGCTTTATTATTCACAGTAGCCAAGACATGGAAGCATCCTAAATGTTTGTGGAAAGATGAATGGATAAAGAAGACAGGGCATGGAATATCACTCAGCTATAAAAAAGGAGGAAGTCCTATCATTTATGACACAAGGCTCAACTTGGAGGACACTATGCTAGGTGACATAAGCTGGAGAGAAAAAGAGAAATACTGTATGATTTTGGAATAGGGTGCGGCAGAGCGAAGCCTTCAGCAAGTGGCTGTTGCTGTGCACAGTTACCCCCCGCCCGCACTCCACGCCACCTCCCACATCCTGTTCCCAGGCAACGTTAACCCGGGACCATTAGTCGTCCTGCTTAGCCACTGGCTGGCGCCACAGTGGGCCCCTCCCACAAGTGACCAGCAGTTAGTGAGCAACCGCTAGTGGTCCTGCTCAGCCATTGGCTGGCGCCACAGTGGGCCCCTCCCACAAGTGACCAGCAGTCAGTGAGCAACCGTTAGTGGTCCTCCTCAGCCATTGGCTGGCGCCACAGTGGGCCCCTCCCACAAGTGACCAGCAGTCAGTGAGCAACCGTTAGTGGTCCTGCTCAGCCATTGGCTGGCGCCACAGTGGGCCCCTCCCTCAAGTGACCAGCAGTCAGTGAGCAACCGTTAGTGGTCCTGCTCAGCCATTGGCTGGCGCCACAGTGGGCCCCTCCCACAGGTGACCGGCTGTCAGTGAGCAACCGTTAGTGGGTCCGTTCAGCCAACGTTGTTAGAATGGTGGGCGTCCAGGAGAGAGTGAGGTAAGAGGTAGATCCCGGCCTTCTCCCAGCTTTGGACAAGCAGATGAGCTGGGGGTCCCAGCGAACAGTCTGGGGGCTCCAGAGCCCTCACCAAGACCACCCACTGGCCAGGCCCAGTCCTTGAGGCTGAGATGAACCTCTCTCCAACCCTGCCTCTGCAACCTAATGGCAGTGGCTGTCTGCATGGGACACAGTCTGCGGGACCTGCCCCTGCCGGTTGGGTGCCCTGAGAGCCTGGGTTCTGGGTGCCTGGCTTCTTCAGCAATGACAACTGGGTCTGGGGACCTGGCCCCAAAGGAGCCACCAACTAAGATCTGCCTCCTCTTCGCCAGGACCAGGACCTCGAAGGAGGAAAGTTGTGCCTTGAGAACTTGCCCTTGTGAGAACAGAGAATAACATTGGTTTTGGTTGAGGTTTACAGGAAAGACTCGGCTCTATGACCTGACCTCGAGAACAAAGGCTCTGACACCAAGAAGTTTGCAACAACTACTCATGCCCCTCTCTCATTGTTCATAGAAAAGGGCTTTGCTAAGAGCTTCCAGGGAGTCTGGGGTTTTTAAGGCATGAGCCACCTATCTCCTTGCATGGCCCTGCCAGTAAACCTTTCTTTGCTCCTGATTCTGATGCTTTGGTATTGTTTGGCCTCACTGTGCATCGAACACAAGGACTTGGGTTTTGGTAACAATTTCACTTAAATGTGTAATCTAAAATAGCCAAACTCAGAAGCAACGAGTGGTATGGTGGTTGCCAAGGGCAAGCGGAAGGGGAAATGGGGAGTTGTTGGTGAAAGGGTATGAAGTTTCATTTATGCAAGATGATTAGATTCTGGAGATTTAATGTACAGCAATATGACTGTAGTTAACAATAGTGTATTGTACCCCTGAGGGTACATATTGTTAAGAGGGCAGATATTAAGTGTTCAAGTCACACAGGCCAAAAAAGAAAAAAATGGTAACTTTGTGAGACAATGGAGATATTAATTAGCTCGAGTTTGGTGAATCTTGTGCAACTTATATGTTTATCTATACGTATACCTTAGTGAAAGTGAAAGTCGCTCACTTGTGTCTGACTCTTTGCGACCCCATGAACTGTATAGTCCATGGAATTCTCCAGGCTAGAATACTGGAGTGGGTAGCCTTTCCCTTCTCCAGGGGATCTTCCCAACCCAGGGATCAAACCCAGGTTTCCGGAATTGCAGGTGGATTCTTTACCAGCTGAGCCATAAGGGAAACCATAGAATACTGGAGTGGGTAGCCTATCCCTTCTCCAGTGGATCTTCCCAACCCAGGAATTGAACTGGCATCTCTCGCATTGCAGGCATATTCTTTACAAACTGAGCTATGAGGAAAGCCCCCGTATGTATACCTTACATATACACTGACAAATAAAAATTGTGTATATGTAAGGTATACATATATAGAAAAATTGTGTATGTAAGGTATACATATACACAATTTTTATTTTTCAGTTATACCTCAATAAAGTTGTTGAAAGTAGAGCTAATATACTTTAGTCATTTTTTCCTCTAGGGGAATTTTGAGGGCAAATGGAGTGGGAGTCACAGGAAAGGTTTAAAAGTACCATAGATCAAAGGAACCAAGTGGCTGGAGACTTGTTTGATGTAGAAGAGGGGACAAGAGCGCTCTGGAGGGTCTGGCCCCTTGGTGGAGGAGGATGCTCTTGAGAGAGGGCAGTGAGTCATAGATGGGACCCACATGCTTATGTACAGAATTTCAAATCCAGCAAGGAGAGGCTCTTGCTTGAAAACTGATGGTGAATACAGACAATGCTCCAATCCCTGTGGAAAATGACTGCACTCAGCTCCCTAAATTCTGTGTTTCTCCATATTTATATGTGCTGTTACCCAGTGAATACCTGATTAAGGAATGCAGCTGCCAAATGAATACATTTGTCGCTCATCAAATGGAACCATAAAGCCAGCAATGATGGGGCTTATTAAAAACCTTCTTTCACTCAGTGAAAAACCCTCCACACGTCCCAGCCGGTCTCAATATCGCTGCTAATGAAATGGGTAACCAATACACAAAGATATGTATTCAAGAGCAAATTAACTGCCTCAGGAATAGGCATCATAAAGATTGCAGCCTGGAAAATAAATAGACAATGTATTGGGCAAATTGGCCTCGTGTTTAAGTGTTGATGAGTTGGAAATATTGGTTTAGCTTCTTGATGGAAGCAGGCAGTATGGGATGCTGGAAGGCAGACATTAGTATTGAAAAATCAAGCTGGTGAACCTCTTATTTGCCAGAACTGGGAAAGGGTGAGGAGAGAGCAATGAGCCATTCCTGAGCCGTTACTTAGTGCCAGGCCCTGTGTTGTTGCCACCTAGTCCTGGTATCGCCCAAGAAGCGGGGAGGCACTATATTTTTAGCCTTACCTACCTACGACCATGTAATCAGATGACACAAAGAGATTTTGTTTTCTCTATCTGTCCAAACCATTAGTGCATGAGCCTTTATCAGAGTCTTTAAAAAGAGTTAACACCTCTTAAATAATCCGCCAGATGTTTCTGGGCTCCCTTGAGCCCTTGCTCATGATTGGAAAAAAAGAAAAAAAGAAAGGGAAGGAAGAAGGGACTGAGAGAGGGGAGGAAGGATAAAGGATTTCCATTTTCATCTTCTGTTCCAGATTCTGGTCCTTCTATCCCACACCGACTCTCTGCCTTTGTTCTTCTCTGGAATCTTTCCAGACCAGAAGGAAGCAGTGACCTGTAGGTTGAATGGCCATTGCCAGCACCTCAGCTCAGCACCTAACCTCAGGTTATGTCTACTGTTCTTCCCTCCCTCCTCATCCCAGTCAACACACACACAGCTGGAGGAGAAGGCCATAGTGTGGGTTTTGAGTCACGTGGGTTTGGGTCTTGTGGTCCCAGGCAGGTCTCCCGACACTCCAGAATCCCTGCTGCACCTGGAGAGTGGAGATGAGCTCGTCTCCCTCATGGGCCATTGAGAGGAGCTGATGAAATAACGCACAGAAAGTTTCCGGAATTATTCACAAACATCAGTCCCTCCTGATCACCTCCATGATTTTCACAGGCCTTCCTTCTTTCAAAAGGAGCCCGTGAAGGGGGTAGTGGAAAGGAAGGTCACAGCAGCTGCAGGTTTCTCTACAGAGGAAATGAACGAGCTGATTTAATGTGTAACAAAATCACAAAAAGATAAAAACCAGCAGGCCCAACCACCTGCTTATGCAGCATTTTAATTACTGTTTATTATTTTATTCTTTTATATTAGTATGTTTAAAATATTGATACTTACTAGAGTTCCTTATTTTTTTTAGCCTGATTACTACAACGATTAGTTTTAAAGGAAGGCTAATGAGTTGTTTGGGCTTATCTGCTGACCAGTCCAGGCTAAATGGCAGTCAATTTCCTTTCGAGGTAAATGGATTCTGAAGGGCTATGCACCCCATTTGTTTATGGGCACACGTCTCAGAAGTAGGCTCCCCCAGAAGCAGGTAAGTGTGCAAATGCCTGTGATTCCCCTGGGAAATGATCTGAGGAAGTGTCTGCAGGGAAGTGGCACAGGGAAGGGAAAATATAGAGTGCCTTAAAGAGCAGGTTAATGCACTATCCCCTGGGGAACTTCTGGTAGGCAGCATAGAATCAGTCATCCTGCCTGAGTGGGAGGGAGCTGAGGTGATTATCCACCAACTCAGGTTAGCGGTTTGAATACTGTTCCTGGGGACAACTATTCTCCAGTCTTTCCAGCCTCCATGCAGAGGACGGTAAGCGGGGAGTTGCAAGTGCTTACAGTAGGACGCCATCCCCTTGGTTGGGGACTGCTGAGTCCCCAAGAGGATGTGCATTAGGCACTGAGGTACAAACTTAAACATCTGGGATCCATAGAACATCCCCCAGTTACAATGTTGTTATTGTTGTTGTTGTTTTTTCCCCCTCTGGCTGTGCTTGCTGCAAGGCTTATAGGACCTTAGTTTCCCAACCAAGGACTGAGCTCAGGCCCCGTCCGTGAAAGTGCCAAGTCCTAAGCATTGAGCCGCCTGGGAATTCCCTGCAATGCTGTGTTTCTGTATGTGTCTTTCTCTCCAGACTATGAGTTCTCCAAGGGCAGGGATGTATCTTGTTTTCATGTCCACTGTGCAGCACAAACCTGGCCTAGAACAACCACTCAGCCAACACCTGCTGATGGACTCAATGAATGATGGAGGGGCTAGGTGATTGAAGGCTCATAAACGCACAGGGTTGAGATTATAAACTCAAATACTTGCAAGAGCCAGGGAGAGGGTTAAGTGAGTAACACAGTGCAGAAAGAAGAAAAATCAGAAAGTGTGGATTGTGGGAACATGGAAGACATATGTCCTGTTAACAGCACAGCAGTTATTCAGCTTTGAGTGACTGTCTCCTTGTGGGAGTTGGACCCATGATGGCTGGACCTCTTGATTTTTTAAAAAGAAAATCCAGGACTCACCATTAGGTAAAATTTCTTGATTTGTAAATATGGCCCATGATGTAAAATGTTCTGAAAACTAGAGACAGACCCTTCAAACATGCCTGGGGGATGTAACTCATTGCAAGGCGTGTGTGGTCATCCAGATACATGGAGCAGGGCACAGCACAGAGCATGTCCAGGGAAGTGGAGGCCCAGATCCCCAGAGGCCCCCACAGTGAAGTGCCCTTGAATGGTCATGGATTAGATGGATTAGTAACATAAAGAGCCTGATAGCTTCATATAGTTCCTTAGGCAGGAGACTTGTGTTCTAGGGCTGGCTGACTTGGGGTGGGGGAAACCCCTCTATTCCCACATCAGGAAAGTAGGCATATTAAGGCCTGACCTCTTTTGTGGTGAAGGGTATTATGTTGATAAGTGCGACAGTCCAAGCTTGGTTGGTGCCCTTCTCTGCTGCCACTGAAAGTTGTGTCCTTGGCTTAGGGTTCTTCTAGGCCCTCTTCCCATCTCTTCCCTAAGCCTTCAGGGTCTGCTGTGGTTGTAAGTCTGCTATCTAGTGGTCTTTTTCGCAATCTGCCTGTTTTTGCCATGTTCCTGGCAGCCTAGTGGGTGGCATGCTAAGCTGTGATATCCACCTCTGGTATGCCACCTTCTGGATCACTCAGCTGGGGTTTGAAGCCTGGAGCTCATGACTCAGAGAGGCAAATATGAATTCAGTTCCTGCTTCAAAGGAGCTCATAGCCCAGGGGAAGCAGACCCTACTCAATGACAACACAAACATTAAGGATCAGTGGCATTCCTCTGTTTACCAACTGCCATTCCTTTCCTTTCTGGGCTTTCCACTAAACTGCATTTCCTAGACTCCCTTGCAGTTAGGTGAGACCATGTGTCTGAGTTCTGACCAATGGAATGTGGGCAAAAGCAATGTAGATTGATTCTGGCATGTTATGTTAGTCAGTCAGTCATCTCTAACTCTTCACAACCCCGTGGACTGTAACACACCAGGCTCCTCTGTCCATGGAATTCTCCAGGCAAGAGAATTCTTGAGTGGAGTTCTCAAGTGGAACGCTAGAGTGGGTTGCCATTCCCTTCTCCAGGGGATCTTCCCAAACCAGGGGTAGAACCTGGGTCTCCTGCGTTGCAGGCAGCTTCTTTACTGTCTGAACCACCACAGTTGTGCAGTTCTCAACACACTCTCTCATTCACCATCCATTGGGTAAATGGAGAGAACTCCAAGCACCAACAAAGGTCCAAATAGTCAAGCTATGGTTTTTCCAGTAGTCATGTATGGATATGAGAGTTGGACTATAAAGAAAGCTGAGCGCTGAAGAATTGATGCTTTTGAACTGCGGTGTGGGAGAAGACTCCTGAGAGTCCCTTGGATTGCAAGGAGATCAAACCAGTTCATTCTAAAAGAAATCAACCCTGAATATTCATTGGAAGGACTGATGCTGAAGCTGAAACTCCAATACTTTGGCCACCTGATACGAAGAGCCAACTCATTAGAAAAGACCCTGATGTTGGGAAAAATTGAAGGCAGGAGGAGAAGGGGGCAACAGAGGATGACATGGTTGGATGGCATCACCGACTCGATGGATGTGAGTTTGAGCAAGCTCCGGGAAATGGTGAAGGACAGGAAAGTCTGGCATGCTGCAGTCTGTGGGGTCTCAAAGAGTTGGACGCAACTTAGCTACTGAACAACAGCAAAGCACCAAGACAAGTGTGGAGCCGCAAGATGAAAGGGCGTGGGCTCCTGAACGACCGCAGAGAGTGGAAATCTCCACAACTCCAAGTGGCCTGGGTTATGCTGTGATATGAGGGGTGAACATGAATGTGTTATGCCCCTGAGATTTGGGAGTTGTTTCTTTCATCAGTTATCCCACCGTGACTGATACAGTGCCCTAGGGGAAGTGTCATACCGAATGCCTTGGGAACTCCTGGGCCTCCTGGGGAACCCCTGGGCTCTCAGGGGGATGGGCTGGACTCTGACCCAGCATTCATTAAGGAAGCTGTGGGCTCTCTACCAGGGCCTGGGGAGTGTGGACCTGGGATGTCTAGATCTGCTTCCACATATGTTAAATTAAACACAGTTAAATGGATTTTGTGATGCCTCTTGAGGAGGGTAGAAAGAACTTCAGACAAGAATAATTGTTCCAAATCCAGGAATTCACATCTCAATGGTATAGGATAGATTTTACTCCATCAGGGATAGCTAAAGACCATGAACTGCTCCTGGCAAGTGGTTCTACTTCCGAGAGGCACTTATCTTGCTCACTATGTGAACAGGTGAGAGTAGGACTGAAGATGCTTCTAGCAGGCAAGGATCCTTGAACTTGAAGCTTCACTAGCAACTTTCATCCTGCCCCTAGGGATCTGGGCCAGAGAGCATGTACATGAGCATGTATCAGTGCATATCCGCTGCAGAGGGCAAGGGGAAACACTTCAGTCCCACCTCATTTGGAGCAAATGTATTCCAGGCATCGTCCTCTTTTCTGGATATTTATACCATCTACACCTTCCCCAAGGGTTGGATTATGAGATTCAGAAACCAGCTCTCTCTACTTCTCACAGAAGGGAGGCTGTTGGAGTCCTGCCAATGGATGGAGGCTGGAGAGAAAGGTATTAAGAATCAAGGCAGTTCCTGAGGGTAGGAAGCAGAATAGGGTGGGAATGGGATGGACTCCATCATATTTTTACAATTTCTTTGTCTCTCCATCCAAGATTTAAATTTCAGGGAGAGAAGCTGTTACACATGAGACATGACAAGACATTCTCAAAGAGGTGCACAGGCTTCCAGGGCCCCCAAAGTTTCCCGTGGGAATGTTCAGTTATTGCTGATACCACTGCTGCACAAGATAAGGTGATCCTTGCCATTCCTATGAGGAATGCCATTCCTATGCTATGCTCTCCAGGTGTGTCCCCCAACCCCCAAATGTTCTGAACACCATGGCAGCAAACCAGTACAACATAACTGCAGTGAGCAATGACAGTGAAGGCTGAGTGATGACTCCTGGAGGCTCAGAGGTGAATTTTCTAGACCTAGCATCACTCAGCAGGTTCAAGCCTGAAAAGCTGCCTGAGACCTATTCCTGGGTTGGGGACTGACTTAGTTCTATTTGCTTCTTCCTCTCCCCAAAATAGCTAATAGCCCATCCTTTAGGGCATTTTTTAATCACAGATTATGATAGCTTATTTCTTTTCCATGGGGATGGTCTTGATCCCTGTCTCCTGTACAATGTCACGGACCTCTGTCCATAGTTCATCAGGCACTCTTGTCTATCAGATCTAGTCCTTTAAATCTATTTCTCACTTCCAGTTACAAATAGCTGTGAAAAGAAGAGAAGTGAAAAGCAAAGGAGAAAAGGAAAGATACACCCATCTGAATGCAGAGTTCCAAAGAATAGCAAGGAGAGATAAGAAAGCCTTCCTCAGCGATCAGTGCAAAGCAATAGAGGAAAACAACAGAATGGGAAAGACTAGAGATCTCTTCAAGAAAATTAGAGATACCAAGGGAACATTTCATGCAAAGATGGGTTCGATAAAGAACAGAAATGGTATGGACCTAACAGAAGCAGAAGATATTAAGAAGAAGTGGCAAGAATACACATAAGAGCTGTACAAAAAAGATCTTCATGACCCAGACAATTACAATGGTGTGATCACTCACCTAGAGCCAGACATCCTGGAATGTGAAGTCAAGTGGGCCTTAGAAAGCATCACTATGAACAAAACTAGTGGAGGTGATGGAATTCCAGTGGAGCTATTTCAAATCCTGAAAGATGATGCTGTGAAAGTACTGCACTCAATATGCCAGCAAATTTGGAAAACTCAGCAGTGGCCACAGGACTGGAAAAGGTCAGTTTTCATCCCAATCCCAAAGAATGCTCAAACTACCGCACAATTGCACTCAACTCACACGCTAGTAAAGTAATGCTCAAAATTCTCCAAGCCAGGCTTTAACAATACGTGAACCATGAACTTCCAGATGTTCAAGCTGGTTTTAGAAAAGGCAGAGGAACCAGCGATCAAATTGCCAGCATCTGCTGGATCACCAAAAAAGCAAGAGAGTTCCAGAAAAACATCTATTTCTGCTTTATTGACTATGCCAAAGCCTTTGACTGTGTGGATCGCAATAAACTGTGGAAAATTCTGAAAGAGATGAGAATACCAGACCACCTGACCTGCCTTTTGAGAAACCTGTATGCAGGTCAGGAAGCAACAGTTAGAACTGGACATGGAACAACAGACTGGCTCCAAATAGGAAAAGGAGTACCTCAAGGCTGTATATTGTCACCTTGCTTATTTAACTTATATGCAGAGTAAATCATGAGAAACACTGGGCTGGAAGAAGCACAAGCTGGAATAAAGATTACCGGGAGAAATATCAATAACCTCAGATATGCAGATGACACCACCCTTATGGCAGAAAGTGAAGAGAAACTAAAGAGCCTCTTGATGAAAGTGAAAGAGGAGAGTGAAAAAGTTGGCTTAAAGCTCAACATTCAGAAAACTAAGATCATGGTGTCTGGTCCCAGCACTTCATGACAAATAGATGGGGAGACAGTGGAAACAGTGTATGACTTTATTTTTTGGGCTCCAAAATCACTGCAGATGGTGACTGCAGCCATGAAATTAAAAGACACTTACTCATTGGAAGGAAGCTATGACCAACCTAGATAGCATATTTAAAAGCAGAGACATTACTTTGCCAACAAAGATCCGTCTAGTCAAGGCTATGGTTTTTCCAGTGGTCATGTATGGATGTGAGAATTGGACTGTGAAGAAAGCTGAGTGCTGAAAAATTGATGTTTTTGAACTGTGGTGTTGGAGAAGACTCTTGAGAGTCCCTTGGACTGCAAGGAGATCCAACCAGTCCATCCTAAAGGAGATCAGTCCTGGGTGTTCATTGGAAGGACTGATGCTGAAGCTGAAACTCCAATAATTTGGCCACCTGATGAGAAGAGCTGACTCATTGGAAAAGACCCTGATGCTGGGAGGGTTGGGGGCAGGAAGAGAAGGGGACAACAGAGGATGAGATGGTTGGATGCCATCACCGACTGGATGGACATGAGTTTGAGTAAACTCTGGGAGTTGGTGATGGACAGGGAGGCTTGGCGTGCTGCGATTCATGGGGTCGCAAAGGGCCGGACACGACTGAGCGACTGAACTGAACTGATGATAGCTTATTTGGCAAGGTGCCTCTGTGTTTCTTAAAACTAACAAGTAACAACTAACAGTATTTGAGCCTTGATATGGGAGTGATTGCTCCTGCCTGTGCTGTGAAAAGTGGGTAGTTGCAGGGACTTGGGATACCAGATGGCTCTGAGAGGAAGCCCCATTTCAAGAGTAATGAAGGACAGCAATCTTTGAAGAGCAGCATCAACCAAACTCTCTGAACAAAGATGGACTGGATTAGACCCTTAAAAACAAAACAAATTCTCAAGATCCTAATGTTTTACCAGGACTTTCTGATGCTTCACTGGTCATCTGGGCTGTGGCATCAGGAGGCAGGCTCCTCTCTGTAAACAGACTTAATTTCTGCATGTAGGTCAGGGCAGATCTCTCAGAACAGAGAAAATCAAACCAGGGATCATCATGGAGGGAGAAAGAGAAGGTTTAAAAGGGCAGTCTTGGTAATATTTTACTGACTCTTTAGATGATCACTAGTGTGATAGCCAAGCTTGTTTATCTCTTAAGACATTTATAGACTGTTTCCAATGCGTGAGGCATTAGGAAAGATGGATGAAAACACAGAGAAAGTATGATCCTCATTCTCAAAGGAGTTATAAACTAGGGATAATGATAATAAGTAATATTGATGGGGGCTACATAGTTTGCAAGGTGTTTGTGTGTGTGTGTATATGAATGTTATAGTGCTATTCATCACAGGTATTATCCATTCAGGATTTTTCCTGAGAGCATCAGGAAATCAAAGCTCAGAGAGGTTAAGCAACTTGACTAAATTCGCACAGCTTATCAGTGAAGAGATTAAATTTTTTTTCAGATTTTTTAATTTTGCATAACACATGTATCTAATCTTTTTCAAATTCTTCTCTCATTTGGGTTATTGTAGAATATTGAGCAGAGTTCCCTGTGCTGTATATAGTAGGTCCTTGTTGGTTATGTAATTTAAAAATATTTATTTTATTTCTTTGGCTGCATTGAATCAGTTGTGGCACGCAGGATCTTCTATCTTCACTGTGGGATGCGGGATCCTTAGTTGCTGTATGCGAACTCTTGGTTGCAGCATGCATGTGGGGTCTAGTTCTCTGACCAGGGATCAAACACGGGCCCCCTTCATTGGAAATGTGGAATCTTAGCCATTGGACCACCAGGGAAGTCCTTGTTGCTCTTATGAAGCTGTGTATCTTCTTGGGAAGGGCACTGTGGGCTAGGAGGCAAGGGGCTTGGGATCTAATCTGGTCACAGCCTGGTCACTGGTCTTCTCTGGCTTCATTTCCCATCTTGTCCCCTGAGTCAGCAGACTGCTGACACCACCTCACCTCCTTTCCCCCATCCTGATTCTACTTTGGACAGACACGCCCAGGGCAGGGCAGGAAAAAACACGCACACAGGTTCCCTTGGAACTACCATCTCTGTCAGTCTGTTCTGAATATACTGTAATGCTGGGAGCTCAAGTCTATGCTCTTTTTAAAAAAATTAATATATTTATCTGGCTGCTTTGGGTCTTAGTTGCCGCATGCAGGATCTTCATCATGGTGTATGGGTTTCTGTTATTGTGGTGCAGGTTTAGTTGCCCTGTTGAACGTGCGGTCTTAGTTCCCCAACCAAGGATCGAACTCATGTTCCCAGCATTGGAAGGTGGATTCTTAACCACTGGACTGCCAGGGAAGTCCCAAATCTATGCTTTTAATAGCAATTTTCTTTGTAGTTGTTGCCCTGCTGCTGAGCGCAACAGTTTTCTTTCCTACAAATGGATGTCTTATGAAAGGAAACACTTAACATAGCTCCAAAATCATAACTATGGCATTTGGCCTTAACTCTGCAGGATCAGAGAAACAGAGGAAACAAAGTTGAACCTTGTCCATGGAGTCAGTGAAGTGCAGGGGGTGTGTGGATCCTTTAACTTGACCTCCTTGAGCTTCTGTTTCCTCATTTGCAAAAAGGGGACAATACCTTTACACCCTATTAAATGAGATGACATGTGCCAAGGGCCTGACACATAGTAGGAGCTCAATAAATGTCAGTGCTTGCCTTCCAACCCTTCCCAGGGGGCAGGGAAATGGCTCTCCTCCCCAGACAGCCAGCAAGTCCCTCTTTGCCTACAACTCTCTGGGTTTGTTTAGCTTGTGTAGTAATTAGGCACCAGCAGCTGAGAGTATCCAAACCCACAGCCTTATCTTTTCCCCAGGCTGCTTCAGTTGATAGAGGGTTGGGTGGTAGATGACAGCTTGTTTATCCAGAGAGGCTGTAAAATATTCTGTTGAGCGAACACACAGAAAAGCTCATTTGTCTTGTCTTTTGTCTCTACAACTGCACTGTTCAGAAGGGACGTTCTCCGATCTTACCATTGGCTTGCTCCTCTGGACGTTGTTCACAGACCCTCTCTGCCCACCCCTGGGAACGCTGGGGCTGCTCTACCCTCTCCCTCTCACCTTGCTGCCCTTGGCAAAGGGCACCACAAGGGCTCCATTGACCACACCTGGTTTTGGCCGCTCCCCTGCGCTTCACACTGGACACCACACCTGGGTGTCCATGGACCCCACCCACTCAGCCCATTCAAGATGGAAGCCACCTCCCTTCCCACACTTGCTTCTTCTTTGGGTCTCTGGGTCTTAGCCACTGGCAGCATTAGCCACCCACTCCTTGGGCCTGAAACCTGGGAGACCATCCTGGATGTCCTGCTTTTTCTCTGCTCCACATCCTAATGCTTATCAGGCCCAAGTTCTCTCTCAAATCTCTCTCCTGATTGTCCTCAACTCAGCCCCGGCCACTACCAGCTGGGGGAAGGCACCAGGTCCTTCTGCATGCCTGCGGCCAGGGGATGGTTCTGGAACACACGGCAGACTCTGTCAGCCCCTCCTCCCGGGTCTGCAATCCTGAGGACAGGTGCAGAAAAGAATCTGTGATCATCCCCAGAGGCCAGGGGAGGCAGGAAATAAACCCAGGTTTTTGAGAAAAATAAGCCAGTCAACAACAAAAACAGGGAACAAAATAAAAATATCCTGGCCTTCAATTCTGATGCGTCCACATATTAGTGGTGCCATTTCTGACACTATTTCAAATCTCTCTGGAGCTCACTCTCATCATTTCTGAAAAGGGGCCAATATTTCATGCCTCCAAAAGGTGCCGTGTAGTTGTTTAGATGAAGCTGTTTATGCAGTAGATGATCAGCATTAGGCTCTTCTCTCTTTCCCTCACTTTGAACAGTACTACGTAGTTCTTAGAACCTTTTCTTAGATCATTCATTCATTCTGTTCATTCATTTCACACTCTTTTGTTGTGTGCCTGCTGTGAGCTGGGGATGATTCTGGGCGCTGGGATGGACTGGAGAACAAGTCAGACTTAGTCCCGTCTCCCCTGGGTTTCCATTTTTGCTGATGTGGAAGGCAGAAGAAAGCAAGTAATAAGCAGGTAATATAATATCAGGTAGTGTTAAGTGCCATGATAAAGAATCAAGCAAGATAAGATAGGAGTGCTGGAGAGCAGGAACTCCCTCGAGAGAGCCAGGGAAAGAGAGTCAATAAACAAGTCTAAGAATAATTAAAATAATTTCTTGACTCTGAGATATGCTTGAGAAGGAAATAAGTGTGGTTATGCAAAACCAGAGGCAGGTTGAGAGGATTAAATATTAAAAATGTATGGGACATGCCTTGTATGGTGGTAAATAGCCTACACCTAGTGACCCATTCTTTCCCCAATTCCTGTCTTTCCTGTGTCTTTAATTTCTCCCTCCATGGGATCCCTCCCACCAGCATTTACACAAGACCAAGTCTCTTTCTGCTTGGAACACACCTTGCTGCCTCAACCCCGTGCCTTCCTTCATCTCTGATCCTACCTTACCCCTTTGAGAAAACGGTTCCAAAGAATTGTCTCCACTACCACAGCTCATTCTTCTACTCATTTCAGCCTGGCTCCTGCCCCTAAAAGGGTCCCAGAAACTGCTCTCTCTGAAGTTACCAATGATTTCCATGGTCGCTGAATCCTTTGAGTTCTCATACACTGTCTCTGGGCCACATTCAATACCATTCTCTCTCCATTCCCAATATATCACCATCTCTTCAAGTTTGTTACCCGCACCCCCACCCCACCAGTCCGCTTACTCTTTCTCAGGCTTCTTTGCTGACTTATCTTTCTCTGTTGGTTCCTTAAATTACTGGGGTGTCCCAGAGGTCCATCCTGGGTCCCCTTCGCTTCTCTCCTTGTACATGATCCCTCAGTGATGGCTCACATTCCCCTAATTTATGTCCTCAGCCCAGTTTGCTCATTTGAACTCCTGGTCCATATTCTCAGTTCATTCTTCAGTCAGTCAGTTCAGCTCAGTCGCTCAGTCATGTCTGACTCTTTGTGACCCCCATGAATCGCAGAACGCCAGGCCTCCCTGTCCATCACCAACTCCCAGAGTTTACTCAAACTCATGTCCATCCAGTCGGTGATGCCATCCAGCCATCTCATCTTCTGTCGTCCCCTTCTCCTCCTGCCCCCAATCCCTCCCAGCATCAGAGTCTTTTCCAATGAGTCAACTCTTCGCATGAGGTGGCCAAAGTATTGGATTTTCAGCTTCAGCATCAGTCCTTCCAATTCTTAGACACCTCCAAATGGAAGTCCCATGGACATCTTAGACTCAACAGGTCCAGATTGGAGTTCACCATCATCTTCCCCTCCAGTCCTTCTCTTCTGTTCTTCCCATCCCAGTGGTTTTCACTACCATCCAGCTGTTGTACAAGCCAGAGCCTTGGACTTCACCAGTTCCCTTTGACGCCTCCTTGACCCTCATGTCTGCCCGTCATCAAGTTCTGTAGATTCTACCCACTAAATCACTCTGATTTGTTTCTCTCCCACTGTTTTCTCTGCCCACTTCCCTAATCCAGCATGTCTTGGCTGAACAACTGCATAGTCTTTTCCCTGTCTCCACCTTTGTCTCCTCTGATCCGTCCTGCCCATACAGAAGACAGATCATCCTCCACTGCAAACCCAATGGTGTTCATTCTCCTGTTAAAAACCCTTTAAGACTCTTTGTTGCCTGCAGGACTAAAAACCAGACTCCTTTCCTTTGCACCCAGGCCCTGCAGGCACTACCTATCTTTCTGCCCTCCTCTCCCACGAGTTCTGTCTCACCCAGTGCCCCCAGTCACACCAAACTTGGCCCAGGGGCTCGGATCTGCAAAGCCCTCTCTCTCTTGCTTGGGACATCTTCATCACACTTCCTTCTAACTGGTGGTTTTTCTCACAGTGGGATGAACTGAAGGGACCTGGCAGATGAGCCATTCCAGCTCCTCCTTTAGTGGATGAGTCTCCTGAAGCCCAGAGAGGAGGAGTGATTTGCTGAAGGTCACCCAGCATGTTCAGCATGCTTTATACTAAGCAGAATGACCTCACTTGTCTCCCTCCCTCAACCATGATGAGAGGGAAACTTGGCATAGGCTTGGATCCTCCCCCAAAGGTTCTGGCTCTTTTTGCTGTCTAAATCAGAAAGCTGAGCAAGTGGTAAGTTTTGCTGCGAAGGGGTTGGAATAATGTGGGATCCCTTTGCCTTGGATTTCTGAGACTGAAGTCCTGGTGACACTGCTTCTTCTGCCACCGGTCCAAACCTCTCACGGTTATGCCCCAGCTTTTCCTCACCACACCACTGATCCAGACCCTCGCCTGCAGACACTCCTGCCTGCTGCTTCTCAACTGAAGCAACTTGAGTCTCTCAGGCACAACCTGGCTGGTAACAAGTCCAGGTGATATTTGAGACCCAGAGTGCTCAAGCAAGGTGCCAAATCCTACACCCTGAGCTGAGGTGGGGTTGATGCCTTGGCCATTGAGCTGGTAACCAGGTCACAGACTAGGCCCTGACCCTGGCCACAGACTGAGCTCTCATTCTGGTTATAAACGGGTCCTGACTCTATAACCAGACACCGCTTTGACACTGCTTCCAGACTTAGCCTTGATTCTAATAATAGACAGAACCTTGATCCTCATCCCAGACTGGGGCCTGACCTTGGCTATGACTGAACTCTAATACTGGTCCCAGACTGTGCCTTGACCCTACTTCCAGACTGAGCCCTGATCCTCATCCTTGGTTGAGTCCTGACCCTAGCTGTGGACTAAGCCCTGATCCTGCTCCAGGTTGTGCCTTGACCATGGACTGACCCCTACATAGCTCACTGATGATATCTGTAGTGGTGGGCTCCTGGTGAGAGGTGTAGTTGAATCAAGACAAATCCACTCCTTTATGGGAGGGATAGAGAATGTGGTTTCCTGGGAAAAACAGGAGAAGATCAGCCTCTGGTGTTGTTACACTCATGGATTTTTGGGGTCACCAGCTGCAGAAGGAGCAGGCTCAAAGGACCTCAGCAAAATCATGTCTGGCAGAGCTTCCCAGGCAGTTTAACTCCCAAATAATGGAGAGATTATTCCTGATGATATCCATCAAGCTGAGATTGAGAGCATTTCAGTGAGAAGGTGCTTTAATGACTCTTCAAGGATTTGGGACCTAATGAAGCACACATCAGAGGACGATTTAATCTTTCCCTCATAAAACCCTCACAACAAGGAGATCAACTTCAGAATCCAAATTCATCCTGACACAAAAATGTGAGCTCAAGACAGTCCTGGATCACCGATAATTGTCTGGAGCTAATTGCTGTGGTCTTGGGGGTGTTTAAGAGCAGCCAAGGGTGGATAGGTGTGGCAGAGGGCATCCAGGGACACGCTGAGCTTTCCCCTGCAAGCCCCTGGAAGGAGCTGACAGTAGTGACATTGGAGAATAAGCCACAATAAGGTGAATTTGGGGGCAGTAGAAGGTCTTGCTCAGCGATGGCTGGCCCATCCCCTTCAATGTGGACTCTGCTTCACAAATCCCTCTCCAAATGGATTAGTGGTCAGCAGATAGCCACAGCTATTTGCCTAACAGGGAGCCTTAAAAGTGCTGAGAAACTCAGCACTTTTTATGTTCCCAGGCCATAAATGAGACAATTAGGTCTTATGAGAGCTACTATAGAGAAAGCCAAAAGGAGCTGCAGAGCTGATCCAGGTATGTGTGGGGAGGGTCACCATCCTCAGAATGGTTTCTCCAGCTCTCTGAGCATGAAAGTGGGGTCCCCTGATCAGGGGCTCCAACTGGGCCTCTCTGCCTTCTATTCACAACTTGCTGTTAGCTGAGGTCTCCCGGACCACAGAAGCAACATCTCCTCTCAAATGCTGAAGCTTCCTATGTCTTCTATTGCAAAGATTTTTTTCTGTTGCATAAAATTAATTGATATTGTGTGTATGTGGGGGTGGAGGGAGAGATCATGAACAAATAGAGCCCAGCCACTGATTTCCAAAGGAAACATATTTTGTAATAATTAGCTGGCAAAAAGCTGGAAATGATGAGATGCAAACTCAATCAAGCCCTGGCTGGTGCATAATATAATCATTTACACTAAATTTATGTCCATAATGTTGTGCAACCAGGGAAGGTATGAGATAAAGTGATGGGACCCTCCTCCTACTTTTTTTCTTTCTATTAAAAGAAGACAACCTTTTTATTAAAATTGAAGTCGAGTTGATTTACACTGTTAATTCCTGCTGTACAGAAAAGTGACTCAGTTACACACATATATACATTCTTTTTTAATATTCTTTTCCATTCTGGTTTATCCCAGGATATTTGATATAATGCCCTGTGCTATAGAGGAGGACATTGTTTATCCATTTGACATATAATAGTTTATATTTACCAACCCCAACTCCCTGTCCATCCCTTCTCCACCCCCACTCCCCTTGTCAAACACAAGTCTGATCTCTACATCTGTGAATCTACTTTTGTTGTGTAGATAGGTTCATTTGTGCCATATTTTAGAATTCCACATATAAGAAATTCATATAATATTTGTCTTTCTCTTTCTGACTTACTTTACATAGTATGATGATCTCTAGTTGCATCCATGTTGCTGCAAATGGCGTTACTTTCTTTTTTGTGGCAGAGTAGTATTCCATTGTATGTATGTACCACATCTTCTTTATCCATTCATATGCTGATGGACATTTAGGTTGTTTCCATGTCTTGGCTACTATGAATAGTGCTGCAATGAACATAAAAGTACAAATATTGTTTTGAATTATAGCTTTGTCTGAATATATGCCCAGGAGTGGGATTGCTGGATCATAAAATTCTATTTTTAGTTTTCTGAGGAACCTCCTTACTGTTTTTCATAGTGGTTGCACCAACTCACATTCCCACCAACTGTGTAGGAAGGTTCCCATTTTCCCACATCCTTTACAGCATTTGTTATTTGTGGACTTTTTAATGACGGCCATTCTGACCAGTGTGAGGTGGTACCTCATTGTAGTTTTGATTTGCATTTCTCTGTTAAGGAAGATAACATTCTTGAGTAAGACACAGAAGACTTAAAGGAAAAAAATGTACAGATTTACTGTAGAAAAAAATTTAAGTTTTAAAGTATACAGTGAAACACAGAGCCAATGTTAAAAGAAAGCAAAGACTGATAGAACATACTGACAGCATATGCAACAAAGAGCTGCTATACTAGATATAAAAGAGTTTCTGCAGATCAATAACAAAAGACAAATATGCAGTAGGAAAGCAGGCAGGCTTCCCTGGGGACTCAGTGGTAAAGAATCCGCCTACCAATGCAGGAGACACGGGTTTGATCCCTGATCTGGGAAGTTCTCACATGCCTTGGAGCAACCAGGTCCGTGCACCACAACTATTGAGCCTGTGCTCTAGAGCCTGGGGGCCACAACTACTGAGCCCATGTGCCACAACTACTGAAGCCTGTGCACCCTAGAGCCCGTGCTCCTCAACAAGAGAAGACACCTCAGTGAGAAGCATGCACACTGCAACTAGAGAGTAGCCCCTGCTTGTCCAGCAACGAAGACCTGGCATGGCCAAAAATAAATAAAATTATTAAAAAGAAAGAAAATTAGGTAAAGAGTGAGGCCAGGTACCTTCTAGGAGAGGAAAGATGACAGCAATGTTGCTCGGATCTCCTTTCCAAAGAACCTCTTGTGGGGAGAAGTGATTGACAGCCTCAGTTTAAAGTATCTTTTGTTCCATGGTCACTCCAGGCCAAGCTTCCCCCAGCCTATTCACAGCCAGCAACCAAGTACACTGGGGTCTTTGAATCAGGACCCTCAGAAACTCTCCAGTAGCCTGATGGAGCCTTTCTCAAAACTGTGCTGTGTCTGAGAATATTCCTACCTAATTCTTCCTTCCCCTCCTCTGTCACAAAAGTGTCAGACCTGCACTTGGTCCAAAGGCTCTCCTGCCTCTTGCTCCTTCTGCCTTTTGTCCTCCAGAGGTATTTCTCCTGAAAAGGTCTTGCTTGTCTAATCCCATCTTGGCATCTGCTTCTCAGAGGCTGTGAACTGATACAACCCCAGATCCACATAAAAAGTTATTCAACCTTCCTTGTAATTAAGAAAGTACAAATTAAAATGTCATTCTATCTTCTACAATCAAATGGACAAACATTTAAAAGTCTTAAATATCTTGTTTAGTGAGGGAGGTACAAAATGAATCTCCCATATTGAGCTGATGCCAAGAGTACAAATATACATAATTCACTGAATCAGCATTTTACTTCCAGGAATCTATTCTATAAAATATGTACATATATGTACAAAGATATTCGTGGCATTATTTATATTAGTAAGAAACTTGAAAATTTCTAAATGTGCATTAATAAGGAACATTTACATCAGTTATGGAGTACCCATACAAAATAATTTGCAGTTGTTTAAAAGAAGGAGGTCAAGCTGTATGATGTGAAAAGATGTTTGTGATGCCAAGCTCAGTGCAAATAAGGACAAAACCAAAGGATATATTGTGTACTGCCTTTGAGTAGGAAAACTCATCTGTAAATGAGTTTATATGCATACAAATTGGTGAATAAGTACAAACATCTGGAAAGGTATTTGCTAAATTGCTAAGATTATTTAGGGGAGGAGAGTGAGATTAGGGGTAGCTATTAAAGGGAATTCACACTTTTTACTCTATTTCCTTCTTTATTGTTTAGATATTTGACTGTGAATGTGCATTCTCACATTTAAATAAAATGAGTGATAATACATAAGAACAAAGAAAGACCTCTGCAGTATAGCAGTTATAAGGAGTGTTGGCCTCACTGAGTCTGTGTCCATATTCCAATCATCTGTTCAGAGTGTTTGGATTCTCCTGGGAATGGCCTTCCGTGGCAGCTAACGGCATAAAAAATTTGTTCTTATTCTCATCTTTATCCTTTAAAATTACTTTTACAAAAATGTTAATAGGCGATGGCATTGCCCGTGTCAGTCCTTGCCTGACAAACCATCCCTGATTCTGAATCTTTTTATTCTTTTAAAAAATCCACTCCCTGCCCCCAATCCTCTGACCTGAAGGCTGAACATACTATCACTGAAGATTTTGTAGACACACCCTAGCTCTCTAGCCTCAGTTTCCCCATCTGAGTTGGAAGAGGCTGGATTAAGTGGTTTCAGTGTCCTATGAATATTTCAAGGACTCTGAGGCCACTGGCTTAGAGTTGCTGTTCTTGGCACAGTCTGGACAGGCAAGGTGCCAGAGAAACCCACCCATAGACCTCGCCTGACCTTCAATCAGCTCATCCACCTCACCTGGCATCATTGCTCCAAGGTGAGCCACCTGGCTGCGTAAACACGCCCCCAGGACATGGCTAGGTCCTCCCCCATCCACGTATCAGGTTGGCCATGCTTTGTTTCTTACTGAGTCTTGATTCCTCTGATCAACTATTAACAGTGTGGATTCCTGTTGCATTTTCTTTATTGATCATGTGGTGTGTAGAAGCCCCAGTGGCTACTTTGCCCAGCTTCCCATATGATCAATCACTTCATACACCACATCTGCTGAAAAAATAAACTCGGAACCAGTACAGCTACAGGTTCATAACCCTGAGACAAACTGCAAACATCAGGGTCCCCCAAATAATAAATCCTTGGATAACTTTCCTTAATCCTGAACTCCCTAACAAAGACAGGTTTATCCTTGATTGTTGTTATGATTATCTCTGAAGATACCTTTGCAATTTTGAAAATTGTGTGAGAAAGTGTGTTTTCACTCCATAAGCAGATAAATGTAAACCCGACAAGTTTGGAGACTCATCAATTGTTTTCCCTGAAATAACTGCTGTGTTTCGTGTTTGGGAGCTGGTCCTTCTGAAGCCTGACTCCTTTATACTCTGCAAGTAAACTTTTCTAAATACTTCTACATCTGGGTCTGCCTTGACAGATGAGATAATGTAATGTGTTAATTTGTATGTGTGCCCGTGTTCCCTATGCTAAGTGGAGAGGGGTTTGTCTTCCCTTGCTAAGCGGGGAAAGGAGAAGCTGCCTAAACAGGAGTCTCTTTCTTGGTGTTCCTGAGAACCTGGCCTTCCTGGGTGCAGGAAAGGTAAATCAAAGTGAGGTGGGAGAGAGGACTTTGAGGGACAAAGTGGAACCAAGTGACCAGAATAGGGGAGGGAGAGCACGTTCCCAATGATCAGGAAGCACATGTTGTCTGGGGTTCTGTTGAGAGAAGGGAATTTCTGAAGATAGTAGGATTCAGAGAGGATGACTATGAAAGGCTTCTAAGGAGGCTGGATCCCTGGTATTGGGGCTCCCAGTTGGGCAGTTTCCTGAGCCCAACTTGGCACGGAGGCAGTATTGCCATCTGCCACCAAGGAAACTGAGGGCTAAGGAACAACCCTCACAAAGGCTACCAGTGTGGACCTACAACCCCTGGATATCTGCAAAGTGGGCTCTTTGTAAGAAACACTGAGTAGAAACTTCCTGCCAGCTTGGTAAACTGAGACCTGGGATAGGTTTAGAGGAAAGAACACTGTGACGAGTCTCGCCTTTCTGAGCTCAGCACTCACTACCATTTCTCCCAGTATTTAGCACCCTCTGTCTTGTGTGGTCCCTGACTTGTGCTCTGCCCACCCCCAGCCTCCTGCCCCCTCACACCCTGCATCCTGAAGGACACACTTTTGTTTGTCACATTTTGAACAAAAGGACGTATCTTCTTACCAGTTGTCCACCATGGGGCCTTGTACCCCGTAGGTGCTCAGAAAATGTTGGTTGAGATGAAACAAATTGCACTGAACTGTAACCCACATCCCAGCCCAAGCCCTAGCACCAGATTTTGTTTCTGGTTGATAGTCAACACAGGATTGCAGAATGGAGAAAGGTGAGCGAGGTATTCCAAGGTGACCACTCTGTGGGAGACAAGATGAACCTGGATGAGTAAGTTCACGTGTGTTGTTCAAAAGCACATTAGTGACCTGGTTTAATCACAGGAGACTGGCGAGCAAGGGGCCTGCGCATCTGCGAAACTAGCCATTTTAAGCCAACCCTTGCATAGGAGCTGGTGCCGCTTGATCAATTAACCCCACGCCCTTGTCTTCCATCTGTGCTTGGATGGAGATGCTCGGCTCTGCCATGAGCGCAGAAGGTAATATCCATCCTTCGAATAGGCTGCATGTGCGTGCGTAATTGATGGGTTTCTGCAATCAGGAGAGAGAGGAAGAGATCCAAAATCAATTGCTCGCTGTCTGTACACAGTGGCTGGCCCTTCTTGTGGCCTGGGAGGAGAGGGCAGTCAGCTGTGGCCTCTCGCTAGGGACCCCAGTGGGCCAGACGGATCAGGCCTGCCAAGGGCTGTTGGGAGGGCTTGTCCTCTGTCTTCAGCCACAGCTCTCCCTCCTGGCAAAGACACGAGTCCTGCTTCGTGCCCAGGGTCACCCGGACACCTGTCGAGTGGTGGAAACAAGCTGTTTTAAAAGGTGATGTCTGGCCAGTGTGAGTACACTGGCCTCTCTCTGAATCATTTTTCAAAATTCGTTTTCAAAGTAATTTTAAATGGTTGGCTATCCAAGTCTGTCCTAGGGGGATGCATCATTGAACAGCCTTAAGGGTGGGGTCTAGAATCACACTGCTTGGGTTCAAACCCCGAGTCTTCCACTTGTCAACTGTGAGCCCTTGGGCTTGCTCAGCCTCTTGGGGACTCTCTTCTTCATCTGTAAGCTGGGATAAAATTGATACTCAACTCATAGACCCTTGTGGAGGGTAAACTGAAATAATCCATGGGACAAGAATCCATGAGATTATCCACAGTGCTGGGTACTCTGTCAACAGTGCTCCTGCTGGACCACTGGGTGTGTTGAATGTGTGATTCTGGAAATTAATCATGTTTGATCTCTGATTGATTAGTGGTTTTTTTGCTAGACTATCAGCTCCACCAGGGCTGTGGCTATCTTGTTTACCTCTGGACCCTCAGAACGTGCACTGAGCCTGGCTCTTACAACACACTCACTAAATATCGTTTCAGGGGAAAGAGAAGAAAGGTGATGTGGCCATGAGCCAGGGATCTGGAGGGGTGGGGCAGCCGTAGGGGTCTGGTGGTAGGAATTAGGTCCCAATGTCTATCCACAGCTACACTGTCAGTCCCAACAGGGAACGAGAGTGGAACCCTGGAGCAGGGTTCAAGGGCTTAGTCATGGACACTATAATAAATGGCTGGTTTAGAGCAGCTTTATCACCCTTGGGACTCTGTCCCGTGTGTGGGCACCAGACACAGGCCAACTTAGCACAAGCATCTATTTGGCTGGGCCAGAGAGGTGACATCATTGTGGGCAACTGGGAAGGTCTGTGGCAGGCAGGAAACAGCATCAGCATCAACAAGATACACTGACTACTAAAGTATCCCAGTGGGGGCTTCTGGGAACTCACATGAGCTTTCAGTTCAGTTCAGTTCAGTTCAGTTGCTCAGTCATGTCCAGCTGTTTGTGACCCCATGAACTGCAGCACGCCAGGCTTCTCTGGCTTCCCTGTTGGTCCATCACCAACTCACAGAGCTTGCTCAGACTCGTGTCCATCAAGTCAGTGATGCCATCCAACCATCCTCTGTTGCCCCTTCTCCTCCTGCCTTCATTCTTTCCCAGTATCAGGGTCTTCTCCAATGATTCAGTTCTTCACATCAGGTGGCCAAAGTTTTGGAGTCACATAAATATGGGTAGAGATTCATTCCACCTTTGTGCTCTGAGCAAATGATCCAATTCCTAAGCCTTGGTCTCCCCATCCATAAATAGGGAAACTGTATGGCTAGCCTCGCAGATGTGTGATTGAATTGAAAACATATACATAAAATGTCTAGAGCAGTGCATAGCTGACTTTTCATAAACACGGGTGTTCTTCCCCCTCCCATTTAAAACTCATTCAAAAGGCAATATCTCATTTTTTGGTTCCATCTGAAAGAAGCAAAGTACTTTTCAGACATCTTTATTTGGGAGCAATGAGTGATTGACCCATAAGTTCATAGGGGGAATTTAGTGATTATTTTCAAATATGTGGAATTCTCAGGTTCCTACAGCTTTCTCAAGTAGAAAGTAAAGCCGGCCTCAGCTTCTGACAGTCCTTATAATTACCTTTCAGTGAGTCAAGCTGAGGTTTATCTTTGTGGCTGAGGTTTATCTTTGTGCCCTAGGTTGGTATGGGTTGCCCCTCACTCTCCACACCCACATTTGAAGGTAACAGCTAATTATGATTTATAGCATGGCCTGGTTGAAGCTGGCCTGCTTGTCTGGGGGTAGAGCCTTATAGGTGACCCCCTTCCCTTTCAGACAACAGTATGGAGATTCAAAGATGGCATGGTCCCCCATGATCAAAGGGCCCAGCAACTTTTCTATTAAAAATAAAGTGTAGGGATATGCATTAATGCTGGGCTGCTGACAACCTATAATTCCTGTGGCAGCAGCAAGATGTATTTCTCTTTTAGAGTTTTGTTAAGAGGTGTTTTTCAGTGGTGGGTAGGACTGTGTACACTGAGGCTGTGAATTAAAAGCATGTTTTTTTTGTTTGTTTGTTTTTTACTCTGTGGAAGCAGAGGAGGGAGGCCAGGCAGATTCTATAATGAATGGGACTGTGTGTGTCCTGAGGTTGTTAACTCATCCAAGACCAACAGGGAATTGTAAAGACCTACTCCTGGACCTCCAAGAAACTCTGTTCATCCATCTATTGAACCACTGATCCATCCATCCATCTGTCCACCCACCATGATTCCAACAAGTATTCATCAAACGTCTCCCAAGATTCTGGAGATAGTAGTAACAAAAATAACATCAACATCAGTGGATAGTATGGTGCACTTACTATAAGCCAGCCTCTGGGTTAAACACTTTATATAATTCATTTGATCTTCACAACAACTCTTTGATTTAGGGACTATTATTATCATCCTTATTTTACAGACAAGGAAATGGAGGCTCATAGAGGTTGTGACCTACCTAAAATTTCAACCTGTTGCAGATGCAGAAGTTGAATTCAGTTGATTCCAGAGTCCACACTTTTCCTCCCAGTGTGTCCTTTGGTTTGGTCCACATCTCATGATGAGCTAGCATCTGCAGTATGGATTCATAGGTGTTGCCTAGGTTTGTCACTGGAGTCTCTGTCTCTACTTTAGATCTACCTTTTGATCAATTTGATGGGATTCAGAGAGGGGAGTTTTGTGAATATTGTTTCATTCTGCAATCAGTTTGTAAGTACTATTGCAAACATCAGTAGTAGTAATAGTAGCAGAAATAATAACAGCTAACATGCATTGGGATCCTATGTGTAAGCTCTGGTCTAAATGCCTTATAAGTAGTAACTACTTCAGTCCTCTCATCAACCCTATGATATCACTTCATCAAATTCCCATGATTACTCTTATTTTACAGATGAAGAAACTGAGGAATAGGGAAGTTAAGCAATTTGCTATCTTTCTGGAAGTCTTCCTATAATCCATGGGCATGCTTTGGGTTGCAAACCACAGAAAAAATCTATCACTTGCTTAAAGAATTCTTTAAAAAAAATTCTCATGTAACAAGAAGTCCAGAGACAGGGAGTGTCCAGGGCTTTGGCATGGCAGATCAAAGATGCCATCAAGGACTCACCACCCGTCTCATTCCTCTGTGCTTGGGATGGTGGTGCCTTGCCGCTGCGCTTGTCACACTTATGGTTACAAGACGGCCACCCCATTTCCAGTTTTAGCTCTATGTCTGTAGGCAGAGAGAAGGGGGTGCTAGGAAAGCGGAAGCCTTCCCAGAAATTCTCAGTAGGTTTCTGGCACATTTTACTGGCCAGGAGTGCGTCACAAGCCCCACCCTGAGCTTCAAGAGGTTCTATAAGATTGAATACCTCCCCCCACCATCCTTTCTAGCCTTTACAATGCAAGGATAGGGAAGAAAGAGTGGGGATGGGAATTCGGTGACCCAACCTGCAGTGTCCACCACATTCTCTCTCATGTGTTTTTGTTGTTGGTGGTTCACTTTATTATGTTTTAATCTACAAGCTTCTCCCTGTACTTTTTGATTTTTCATGACCATAAAGTTTTTTTAAAGTTTAATTTTTATTTTATATTGGGGCCTAGTTGATTTACAATGCCGTGTTGTTTTCAGGCTTACAGAAAAGTGATTGATATATGTATATACATATATCTATTCTTTTCACATATAGGTTATTCAGAATATTGAATAGCATTCCCTGTGCTGTACAGTAGGTCCTTGTTGTTTATTTTATGTATAGTATTGTATGTTAATCCCAAACTCTTAAATTATGCCCTTGGCCACATTTCCCCTTTGGTAAACGTAAGTTTATTTTCAAAGTCTGTGAATCTATTTTGTAAATAAGTTCATTTGTATCATTTTTCAAAGGTTCTGTTTATAAGTGATACATCATATTTGTCTTTCTCTGACTTCACTTAGTATAATATTTAGGTCCATCCATGTTGCTGCAAATAACATTATTTCATTCTTCTTTATGGCTGAGTAATACTCCATTGTATATATGTACAATATCTTCTTTATCCATTTCTCTGTTGATGGACATTTAGGTTGCTTCCATGTCTTGGCTATTATAAACAGTGCTGCAATGGACATTGGAGTGCATATATCTTTTCAAATTATGTTTTTCTCTGGATATATGCCTAGGAATGGGATTTAAAGAGCCCAGACTAGTTGTCTTATAGGACATTTCAGACTGCTTCTCTAAATTGCTTAAAGTTAAAAAAATTGAGATATAATCCACATACCATAGAATTCACTGTTTAAAAATGTGTGATTCAGGAAAACAGTATGATAGTTCCTCAAACAATTAATCAGACTTACCTTATGATCCAGCAGTTTCACTTCTGGGATTATATGTCCAAAACCTTTGAAAGTAGGCATTGGAACAGATATTTGTACCACAGTGTTCACAGCACCACTCCAATAGAGAAGATGTGGGGACAACCCAAGTGTCCATCTATGGATGAATAGATAAACAAAACGTGGAGCACCCATTACAGTGGATTATTTTTCAGCCTTAAAAAGGGAAGAAATTTGGACACATGCTATAACATCTATGAATCTTGAAGACTTTTATGCTATGTGAAATAAACCGGATACAAAATCATATAAAATATTACGTGATTCTATTTACACAAGGTACCTAGAGGAGTAAAATTCATAGAGACAGAAAGTAAAATGGTGGTTGCCAGGGGATAGGAGGAGTGAGGGATTGGAATTTTGTTTTTAATGCATACGGAGTTCCTTTTGGGAAAGATGAAAAAATTCTGGAGATGGATGGAGGTGGTGTTGCACAACAAAGTGTGTGCTTTTAATGCTTTTACTGCCTGAACTATACACTTAAAAGTGGCTAACTGGTAAACTTTGTCTTATCTTATATGTATTTAATGCTTCTTGTTGGTGAAGGAGACAAGGGTAAATGGAGCTATCTGCATTCTTTCTTCCAATCTCCACTAAAATCATCTGTATTTGCCCCCAGGAAGCCACATTGTCCAGGCCTTGGGCGAAACAGAGGAGAAGGTCAGGTGTGGGAATCAACAGCATGAACCACGGTGAGCTTTTTCACCATCTTCAACGTGATGATGAATCACGACTCTTAACATATCAAGAGCAGCTTAAAGACCTGAGATTGCTGAGCCAGATGAAAAGAAGACTCCCGGGAAATATTCAAAGGGCTGCCATGGAAGGGAAATATAGTATCAGTGAGAATTTTAGAAGCTCACAGATATGGATTTAAATTCTGGCTCTGCCACTTACTGGCAACATCTTGGGCATATTTATCTCTCTGAGGGTCAATTTCCTCTTTGGTAAAAGGGAGATAGTTACAGACTTGTAGGGTTGTTGAATTAAATAACTTGTAAGATACACTCTATTCCTCTCCTCTCTGTGTCTGCTAAGGGTAAAGCTGTAACTGTTCATTTACAAGTTATATTTTAAAATCCATGTTGCAAGACAGGACTTCATTAGACATGGGACAGTCATATAGAAGAAGACAGAGAGCCATGTAGTTGAGGATGCAGATAGATGAATAAGTGACTATGACACAAGGGGAGGCTTGCTGCTTTGTTAGAAGCATTGAAAGGACCAGGAGGCCACCAGGAAACTACAGCTGACACTGAAAGTCTTGGGGATGTTCTCAGTGGATCATTTAAGCCAGGTCTTTAAAGGTGAGTAGGAGTTCTCCAAAGCAAAATTATGTAGGTGAGAGAGCAGCCCAGTTAAAAGTGAAGAGGTGTGAAAACAGTGCTTTTAGGGATGGGTGAGAGATTGAAGAACTTGGCTGCAGAAACCTAGGGACAGTCATGGTTTAGGAAGGAAACTTGAGTATTAGGCCTTGGATTATGAACTTTACCTCTCTTGAAAGTCTTATAAGACTTTTAGGGCTTAATATTTGGCAGGATTCTAGAAACACTAATGAAAGAAGAGGTGCTGGAGGCAGGGAGACCAAATAGGAGCCCATTTCAGAGTTCAGGGGAAGAGAAGAAGTTGGGCTAGTGGTGAACTGCTATGCTGCTAAGTCACTTCAGTCGTGTCCGACTCTGTGCGACCCCATCCCTGGGATTCTCCAGGCAAGAACACTGGAGTGGGTTGCCATTTCCTTCTCCAATGCATAAAAGTGAAAAGTGAAAGTGAAGTCGCTCAGTCATGTCCGACTCTTCGCGACCCCATGGACTGCAGCCTACCAGGCTCCTCTGTCCATGGGATTTTCCAGGCAAGAGTACTGCAGTGGGGTGCCGTTGCCTTCTCTGGCTAGTGGTGAAAGATGAAGGGAAACCAAACGGGGAACTTGGAAAAGGCTCAGGGTAGGTTTATGAGGCAAGAACGTGTCTGAGAATGGCTTTCCGAGAACCCACAGTTTGATATAGGGACACAGTTGGAACCAGAACTCAGAAGCTCCACTGTCCTGAGTGGCAAAGTGTTAGCTGGGAAGAACTGGATCTAAATTACAGCACTGATATTGGCTGTGTGACTTTAGGCAACTGTCGTTTCCTCTTGGATCTCAGTTTCCTCATCTCTAAGCACAAATGACAGTATCCACTATGTTGTATGAAGATTAGACAAGATTCCTTAAAGCAGTATTTTCAGATTGAAGGTCTGCTTTTCTGTAAACATCAGTACCACATTTAACTTTCAAGAACATTTTTGAGGACTAAGTGTTACAGCTACATCACAGACCAACACAACTTTAAAAGTCTGAGTGTTTAAAATTAATTGCCAGCTTTTAAAAACCAGGACCTAGCACCAAAAAAGTCTGAATTTCTGGTTTTTCTTTAAAAATTGGAAGATCTAGCCTCTCTGAATCCATGTTCCCATGAGAAACAAGGGGCTAGAGGTGAGTGGTGACTGTTCCCTTTAGACAGATCACTTACTCTCCAGTTTATTATAGTACCCACCACTCCCTACTGGTTTGGCCCAAGTGTTGAACTATTGAATATCTTAGTCTGGAAGCATGAAGACCATGTGGGTGGGATATTGTTAAACCAAGGGTTTGGGCTTGGGTTGAGGCTGTGAGGATGGAGAGGAAAGGACACACACACACACACACACACACACACACACACACGAAGATGCCAGTCATAAAAATTCATCATCTGGAGACCAAATAAACTTAAGGGATAACGGGATGAGTCCGAAGTCATTCAAGCTTTCCAGCCTGGGTAAGGAGAGTGATGGGGTGGCAGGGGTGGGAGCAGGCATTGGAAGGCAGGGAAACTGGGAGGGTATGGGAAAACATAGCATTGGGACCTAATTCTAACCCCCATCCCTACCCTTAAGAAAAATCCCCTCCAAGGCTTCCTTAGCTTCATTCATTTCCCAGAGCTATGCAGACGTGCTGCTAGGATTCCTCTCTGTGCTCCTCAGATGTCCTGGGATTATGCAAATGCTCAGGTCACCAGGAACAATGCCAAGAATCTTGGGCTTTTCCATAGCTTGGATTGTTGTGTGGCATCTGCAGACAAGTCAGTGTTGTTTGCATTTCTTCTCTGCCACGTCCTCCTGGGCAGATACCAAGGCCTCAGGCATGGTCTGGGGGCTGGGCTTGGGCGTCTGTCCATGGCACCACTCACTACAGGTTTTCCTGCCAGCACTTACTTGCCATCCTTGGGAGCTGGTCCATTGCTTACATTTGAGGGAATTTTCCTTCTGTTATTTCCTTCATTATTGCTTCTCCATCTGTCCTGTTTGCTTCTTCTAGAATTCCAAATGGGAGCTTACTGCCTTCAGGATTCATTCTCCATTTCTCCTCTCTTATCTCATCATATTCATCTTTTCCTCCCCTTCCTCTCAGTTTGAGGCAGTCACTCACTCACACTGATCTTCCAAATGACTAATCTGGATTTTGGCGGTATATAAACCCCTTGTTTGGCCTCCACTATATTTAGATATGTTAGTCATCATGTTTGTTTTACCACTGAAAAGTATTTTCTGATTTCCGAGTTTTTCATTCATAGATGCCATGTTTGTTTTGTTTAGTCTTGTCTTGTTTTTATGTTTTACTTTAGGCTGACATAAAAGGTGTAAAGATATTACAGCGTTTCCACATCCCCTTCATCTAGATTCCCTTAGTGTTAACATCCTGCCATGTGTTTTTGGATCTTATTGTGTTTGTTGAGGAGAGATTTCCTAAAGGTTTTTCAACTGTAGATGTAGGAAAAACATCTGCGGAATTGGGCTGTTGTTTTCTTATGGTAGGTGATTTTTCTTTATTTTCTTATTCTTTGAGAGATTTGTGTTTGTCAAAGACTGAGATGGGTTCTGCCGGATATTGTAAGCATCTCTGCTCAAATGCTCCCCAAGGAGAGAGAGAAGTAGAGTCCAGCTTGTGTGTATGTGTGTGTATGATGGGGTGGTGGAGGCATTTAAAGGGGTACCGCGCCCCCCACCCACCGCAGTGGATCCTTTCCTGTGTTTATATAAGTGACATTAGCTAAGACAACAGCCCTCATCCCTCCTGGACTCTGCTGACCGCTCTAGGACCGCACTGTGGCAAAAACCCCACTGGATTTGATCCCCCCCACCCACACCAGAAAGTCTGGGGTTAACTTCCTCCCTGTGTGGGTTTCCCTAGATCCTGAGATAAAAATTGAAGGGCAAGTACTTCACTTGAAAGGTAATTTCAGGACACACCTGATGTGGAGAGTGAAGGAGTGAGTTAGGGAAGGAACGGCAGCCGGTACAAAGTACAAAACCAAGCTGGTTGCCTCCAGTCACCTGCAGCTCATTCCCACCTGGGAACTCTGGGAACCAGCGGAGAGCATGCGCCTAAGAGTTATCCTGCCCACGAGGTGAGGAAGCTGAGGGATTTGTGCACCTTGCTTCGAGGGACTTGATCCTTCTGGTTCACCTTACGTGGACAGAGCTGGCTCTGGTAGTCACAGAGCGTCCTCGGACGGAACACTGCTGGTGCTGGAGTTGGAAGTCAGTCAGGCTGGTATGCAGAGAAATAATTAAGTGCTGAGATGACACAGCCAGGGCTTTGACAACGCCTGTGCTCTGCGCTTTTTGTATACTTGGTCCTGTCCCTACACCCCTTATGGGATTAAAATTTGCCTTTTGCCTAACATCTCACCTTTAGCTCCCAACATTCGTTATTTTCTTTTCTTTATTTTTTTGGTCTGGGGTAAAAGAAGGGATGCTGGTTCTACCAGAGACCTACCCTGCCTACTTTCTGGATGGATTTTTTTCCTTTCCTTATTTTGCACTGTGAGTGGACCAGTATTTTCTTTGATCTGGTGGTGCCTATTCTGCTGTGTTGTGCTCAGTCGTGTCCAAATCTGCAGCCCCATGGACTCTAGCCCACCAAACTCCTCTGGATTTTCCAGGCAAGAATACTGGAGTGGGTTGCCATTTCCTCCTTCAGGGGATCTTCCTGACTCAGAGATCAAGCCTGTGTCTCTTATGTCTCCTGCATTGGCAGGTGGATTCTTTACCACTAGCGCCACCTGGGAAGCCCACTGTTGAGAACACCATCATTGTTTTCTAACATGGAGATGGATTCATCCCCTTTGTCATATTTCTAGATTTCTTTGTTCATTTTCGTTGTTAGATCAGAGGAAAGGGATTTAAATATGTAGGCTCATAACTGGCATCTCAAAATGCAAGTAGTATGCCTTATTCCCAGAAGATATCCTCCATGTGTTATCTTAGGGACGTTTGAACTCCTGTGCAGTTAATATAAAAACAGTTACAAAAAGTAGCAGGAAGAAGCAGCTGCATAATGCTCTTGGTTCAAAGACCATTTGTGTTTCCCCAACATTAACTTCCTGTACTTAAACTGACAAGCCTCAGATAAATGCAATAATTTCTTCACATTTCACCATGATCAGCTCTTTACTTCTAACAGCAACAATTGTGTTTCTCATTAAGTTGTCCACTGCTGATCCTTGGAGTGTTTGCATCTTAAAAAAAATTGTAAGAAATTGTCACAGCTCTTGTAAGAGACTGAAAAACTAAAGAAATAAGCTATTGTGGTTTTGTCTTGGAGATAAAAGATGCTGCTTGGGTCATGAGTCAGAATTTCATCATGTTTTCCTCCTGGGCTGTTGTGCTAAATCTTACACGTGCTCTTTGTAGGTGATGCTCCTGGGTTTGTGATGGGTGCAGTAGGGGAGGCTTTAGTGGGAGGCTTAGAGAAGGATAGGGGATCCAGAAGGTCTGGACTACAAAGAGGGAAGTTGGCATTTAAAACCAAGAATTTTAGAATTACTTCATATCACTTTACATGTCTTTAGCATCTTTGACTCAGTTCAGATCAGAGTGAGATTCCTAATGTTACTCTATTTACATATCAGAATGGAAAGTTTCAGCTTCTTGAATTTTACAGACAGTGGTTGGCTGTTGGTTGTTGGTTCCCTTTTCTTTTGGGGCACATCTCTGGATCATGTTTCCCAAGCTCTTTTGCAGTCAGTGTGACCACACAACTTATTTTAGATGATGGAATGTGAATGGGGTGATGGGTACCACTTCCAGGCCAGGCCCATTAAAACCTCCCATCTGTGCCCTCCATGCTCCTTCCATTTATGCCTTGCAGGGGAGCTTGATGATTTTGGAAGCTACATGATACAGATTTCTATTCATAAGAGAAAAGGAGCCTGGATCCTTAAATCACCACTTGGAGGAGAGTCATCCACTGATCCAAAATACCTCTTTTATCTTTCAGTTCAGTTCAGTTCAGTCACTCAGTCGTGTCCGACTCTTTGTGACCCCATGAACTGCAGCACGCCAGGCCTCTCTGTCCATCACCAACTCCTGGAGTCCACCCAAACTCATGTCCACTGAGTCGGCGATGCCATTCAACCATCTCATCCTCTGTCATCCCCTTCTCCTCCTGCCCTCAATCTTTCCCAGCATCAGGGTCTTTTCAAATGAGTCAGCTCTTTGCATCAGGTGGCCAAAGTATTGGAGTTTCAGCTTCAGCATCAGTCCTTCCAATGAACACCCAGGACTGATCTCCTTTAGGATGGACTGGTTGGATCTCCTTGCAGTCCAAGGGACTCTCAAGAGTCTTCTCCAACACCACAGTTCAAAAGCATCAATTCTTTGGCACTCAGCTTTCTTTATAGTCCAACTCTCACATCCATACATGACCACTGGAAAAACCATAGCCTTGACTAGATGGACCTTTGTTGACAAAGTAATGTGTCTGCTTTTTAATAAGTTGTCTAGGTTGGTCATAACTTTCCTTCCAAGGAGTAAGCGTCTTTTAATTTCATAGCTTCAATCACCATCTGCAGTGATTTTGGAGCCCCCCAAAATAAAGTCAGCCACTGTTTCCACTGTTTCCCCATCTATTTCCCATGAGGTGATGGGACCAGATGCCATAATCTCAGTTTTCTGAATGTTGAGCTGTAAGCCAACTCTTCCACTCTCCTCTTTCACTTTCATCAAGGGGCTCTTTAGTTCTTCTTTATTTTCTGCCATAAGGGTGGTGTCATCTGCATATCTGAGGTTATTGATATTTCTCCCCACAATCTTGATTCCAGCTTGTGCTTCCTCCAGCCCAGCATTTCTCATGATGTACTCTTTACATAAAGAAAAATTTTTAGTGGGTTTGAGCTACATGTATAAATATTTGACAGTAGCTAATATATATGATCTTGACTAATCTACCCAGGGTCTGGAGGCAGAGCATGAAAATTAGAGGCTGTGCCCTCATCTCCATCTCAGAGTCCACTCCTTGAGACACCTCAACTGGGGCATTTAGTACAAGGAGCAGTTTGAGAAAGCAAGTGTAAAGATGCGCTCTTGAAGTTGAATCACCTGCTGTCCAGCTGGCAGTGAGGATCATAATAGATGAGGCTCAGAGAGTCCCTGATGTGAGGCAGCAGTGATAGAGTGAAAACTTTCCCCAGTGGTGAGCTGGGATGGTATTTCAAAGAAGGGAAAGCACCAGGTGATGCAAAGTATCAGAAATTTGAGAAATGGGGGCAAAGGGCATCCAGCATCTCAGGGGAATTAGACAACTGCTGCTAAGCTCAGTGGTCACATTGGAAACAGATAAGGAATAACTTTGCATGATTAATAAGCAAATAAAAGCAAAACATGAAAACCAGAGGCCTTTCTTGGTAACAAGGAGAGGAACTCGCATCTCTTAAACCTGCGGGCAGAGAAAGCCAAGGCCCAGGCCCAGGCCCTCATCATGAGAGCAGCAGAAGATAGACTTCCATCTTGGTCCCATCTGAGTCCCTGACTGGGAAAGACGGGTATTGTGATACATGGGACAGGAACATTTGAGTTGATGCACACTAAAATCTTGAATTCTCAAATTCACCAAAACTATCCAAGTCAGCAAAAGTGACTACTGGCATTGCCCCCCTGCCCCCATCCTGTCTGAAGATGAAGCAGAACCCTCCTTCCTACAAGGCCTCTGGTACTCCTCTCAGAATCTGCCTCCCCTCATGGCCAGAGGCCACAACTCGGGTTAAGTGTCAACTTAACCAGTGGGGATGTGCTGCGCCTGATGATGGAGGAAACAGAACGCAGACAGTCCCCGACTTACCATAAGACTATTTTTTTTTTTTTTTACTTTACAATGGTGTGAAAGTGATACACACTCAGTAGAAACTGTCCTTCAAAATCTGAATTTTGATCCTTCCCATCCCTAGTGATGTGGTCTCTGATCCTCTCTCCTGATGCTGGGCAGCTGCAGTGTCACAGTTCCCTGTCAACCATTCTGATCTTCTCTTTCAGTACAATATTCAGTGCATTACTCTATCATAAAATAGCCTTTTGTTAGATGGTTTTGCCCAACTAATGTAGGGCTAATGTAGGGTTTCCCAGGTGAAACTAACGGTAAAGAATCCACCTGCCAATTCAGGAGATGCAAGAGACATGGGTTTGATCCCTGAGTCAGGAAGATCACCTGGAAAAGGGAATGGCAACCCATTCCAGTATTCTTGCCTGGAAAGAGAAGCCTGGCAGACCACAGTCTATGGGGCCACAAAGAATCAGACATGACTGAGCAATTGAGCACACAGGCTAATGTAAATGTTCTGAGCCTGTGTAAAGAGGGCTAGGCTAAGCTAGAATGCTCGGTAGGTTATGTATATTAAATGTATTTTCAACTTTTGATGAGTTTGTCTGGATATAACCCCATCAAAAGTCAAGGAAGATCTATATGCCCCCAAAGACACCGCAAGACCTAGTACTCATGTGCCCCAGGGAGCCCGGTAAGTGCATGTGGAACTGAGTTCTGAGAGTACTAGGTCAAGGAAGAGAAATGCAGAGCTGGACCCCGAGGTTTTTGAGTTGGGAGCGTTTCCCTGGGACAGGAGATTTAACACCGTGGTGAGGACCCTGACAGGGCTTCTCAGAACATGAAAAAAGCCACATGGATGGGTGGGGATGCTCTGCGCTGTCAAGATCCTCACTCAGGACTAAACGGCTTACTCCCTGGCTGCTGCGGGTGCTGCAGGCTGTCAACCTGGGCTGTTGATCCTCTGCAGAACTGCGTCGGCTGAAGACAGTCACCTCCCTGTAGGTTGTGTTCTTTGCCCAGGGCAGCCTGCATTAAGTGTGAAGGGAGCCCTAACTTAGGACTACTCCGAAGGACCATCTTGGATGTCAGTTTAATTGTGTCCAGCTTCTCGGTCCAGTCCTGCTGCCTTCCTGGGGAGTAATCCAGGGCATTTGCTATTCTCTGTCTCAGAGTCTGCTTCCTGGGGAACCCAACCGGCTACAACCTCTTAGGACAGTCTCTCAGTGTGGACCATTGTAATACCTCTGGATGAATCCAGCCAGATGCTCTTCCTTCAGGGCTGGAAGAGGTTACTGGTACAAGGGCCTTGGATGAAGAAATATGCTTCTTCCAACCCTGTAATCCTCATCCATGCAGAGAGATGTCTACACATTGAAAGTCCCAAGGGGACAGAGACCAACCAAGGGAATAGCAAATTCATACCCTCAACTCATGTCCATTCTAGAGCTTGTGTTTATTAAGCAGAAGGTGGACAGAGGTGGTTTGAAGCCACGCTGAAGCTGACCACAGACATAGTAATTAATCATCTATTCATGCATCATGCACCTTCCCATGTATCCATGTGTCCACCATGCTTCCATCCAAGCATCTCTTCATTCTAAGGACATGCTGATGAATACAGTGCATAAGCCTCAGTGCTGGCTCAGGGGGATATGAGATGGATAGGACCAAGAGCCTGTCCCAAAGGATCTCACAGTCCGGAGGAGGAGACAGACATATCACAGGCCCAGGGTAGTGTGACAGGGGAGACGCAAGAGCTCCAAGAGCCTGGAAGACAGAGGGACCACTCTGCTTGTGTTTCCCAGAGAAAGGGATGGCTGAGCCCTGGACTAGAAGGGTGAGTTGGAGTTCTACAGCTGGGAAACAGGAGATCAGAGGTGTTTCTGTCAAAGGGAATGGCACCTTCAAAGCCGAAGAAGAAAGATGGATTCTCCAGCATGAGATTAGGACACGGTGAGGTAGAGAGGGAGAGATAGGAGGTTGGGAGGGCTGGCAGGAGAGGGTTACACTGGATTGTTTGGACTATATCCTGCACTGGGTTAGGGCCAGAGGTGACCTTCAGGGCCGTGGGACAAGGATGTGAAGAACAGTATGAAGAAGGGACAATGAGGCAGGGCAAAGAACCAGGTAGGAGGCTACTGGACATGTTGAGGTAAGATATAATTGGGCTGGAAAAAAGGAGGGCAGTGGAAGTGCTCAGGAGGTAGAGTGGATGGAACTTGATTACACAGGTGTGGCAGGTAAGGAGGCGGCCTAGGCCAGGATCCTTCTATTGTTTCTCTCTTGGGAGTCTGAAGATGCTGTTGACTATAACATATAGTCACAACCTGAAAGAGAGTTATTCTATTCGGTGGGGATTTTTAGGACTCTGAGCCTGGGAAACAACATCTCAGTAGCTCTGAGAAAACTGCTTCAAGGAGGCAGGAGGGGAAGTTAGGCTATATACAAGTTTGCAACAAAGGGAGCAGGCAGTCTGAACTTCAAGGATCAGGTATCAATTTAAGGAATTTAGCATTTTCTGTATGGGAAGATACAAGCCTCTGGGCTCACTGAATTCATTCCTTTCATATGCATCACCATTTCCTTGTTCACCTTGCTGCTTGCATTCCCCCAGCTCCTCAGCAATCACTATTGGAGGTGGCAGCGTACACTGCTCCCAATTTTGGGAGCTCTTGTTCACATTTGGAGGCCAGAAATCGCTGATGACTGTGACATTTCTTGTTTATTGATATGGCAGGAGATATTTTCATTTCACAATGCCATGATGCCAGAAGTTGAGTGTGGATGAAAGGAAATCCAGAGTCGTTTGAGCAGAGAGTAAGGGACTGATCATCTAGAAAGCTTCCAGTTTGCCTCTCTTAGAAGGGGGTGGAGAACTCTATTCACAGGACCTCCACCAGCTGTGCACAGTCTGTGGGAGACCGGCCCTCTCAACTCCCTTGTCCTCACACTAAACTTGTGTTCTTCTGGCCCAGCATAAAATTAAACGCATTCAAGTCACACCGTGAATCCACTTTAATGTCACACCTCTTCCTTTGATCCACGAACAGTGTTTGAACTGAGTGTGGGATTCGTAGTTTTCCTTTCTGAATTCCATTGTTAGGTTTGGCCCACCACCCCTACCTGGCAAGACCTTCCTGAAACCTGATTCTGTCATTCAGTAAGTGTGGGCGAAAAATAATTGTAATAGTTTGAGGCAGGATCCCAGGATTGTGAGCAATTCTCCAGCCCCTTTTAGAACAGTTTGTTCCAGGTCGGGGTGGGTGGGGATCACGTAGGGGAATGTTGAGGTGAACAAGTGTTCTTTAATGAGCATCTGGAAGGCTTAGAGAGAGAATGTGTGTGTTACAATATCAAATCTTAATAAAAGGGAAGGAGAAATGAAGCAGGTAAGATGCCCAACCTCCAGCATTTATCTCAAGTTCTGAGCACATATTCAGGTCAGTTGTCATTTTCCAGGCCAGTTCTGTCATCTCAGCTTCAGTAGGGCCAGGACCCAGTTAATTTGAGCCAACGCTCACTGCATCTCAGAGGCTCTGCGTTTGGCTTTGGGCCCTAAGGACGAATCTGCGCACCGCTTGCCCTCTCAGAGCTCCCAGGCTCTGGGGGAGGCCCTGGATGGCTCTCTCGGGGTTCTCTGGCTCTAACCCCTGCCGTGTTATGGGAACCCAGCCCCTAGAGGCAGCCACGGTCCAAGGCACAAGTTGGACAGGTCCAGCACTGCCCTTTTTTTTTTTTTTTTGAGCCTCAGTTTCATCCTAGTGGCTCAGACGGTAAAGCGTCTGCCTATAATGCGGGAGACCCGGGTTCGGTCTCTGGGTTGGGAAGATACCCTGGAGAAGGAAATGGCAACCCACTCCAGTACTCTTGCCTGGAAAATCCCATGGACGGAGGAGCCTGGCGGGCTACAGTCCATGGGGTTGCAAAGAGCGGACACGGCTGAGCGACTTCACTTTCACTTTCACCAGCAGTAAAATGGAAAGAATAATCTATGCTTCATATGTGCTGTGTGCTGTGCTTGTAGCTCAGTCGTGTCCGACTCTTTGAGGCTGTATGGACTGTAGCCCGCCAGGCTCCTCTGTCCATGGGGATTTTCCAGGCACGAATACTGGAGTGGGTAGCCATTTCCTTCTCCAGGGGATCCTCCCAACCCAGGGCTTGAACCCAGGTCTTGCACGTTGCAGGTGGATTCTTTACTCTCTGAGCCACCAGGGAAGCCCGTGCTTCATGTAGGCATGAGGATTAAATGATAGACTTGAGCCGAACACATGGAGCCAGCTCCTAGGATTCCAGAAGACAGGGTGGGGGAGGCTGCAGGGTCCTATCTTCACAAGCCTTCTAGGAGTCCCTGGGGAGATGTGTTTCAGATCCTCAAATCTGGCTTGGAGATGGGGGACCAAACCAGAGAGAAGCTTCTGAGTCCAGCACAGTGTTTGTCACTGAGCAGGACCCCGGGCCCCACTCATGAGCCGTTCCTAAGCTTTCTGGAAAGGTAGTTGTACAAGGTCCACCAGGAAAGCCTGCAGACTAAGGTGCCTGGAGTGCAGATTTTGTGCTGATATCTCCTACAAGGAGAGGAGCTGATACCCTCTGTGCAGACGCCAGCTCTCTCCTGATGTCAGAGGTGCAACAGAGGCAGGTGGAGCTGAGGGTCCCCCCTGGGCAGATGCAGATGGCTCAATTGCAGTCAGCCTGGTGCTGGAAGAGAGAATTGGCAGACACTGCTGGGCAGCAAAAAACACCCTCTGGGGCTGCTCAGAAGTGTCCAGGAGAACTTCAAGGTGGGCATGGGTGGGGACTCAGGGCATGATATGAGAGCTGAAGTTCCTTTGTCCTTTGTAAAGCAGGACAATTGCTTTACAATATTGAAGTGGCCTCTGCCTCACATCACCGTGAGTCAGCCACAGGTGTGTGTCCCTCCCTCCTGAGCCCCCTCCCATCTCCCACCCCATCTCACCTTCTAGGTGGTCACAGAGCACTGGGTTGAGCTCCCCGTGTCACACGGCAAATTCTCACTATTTTACTTATGGTGATGTATATGATGTATACATATGATGTATATGTTTCCATGTTGGTCTCGGTTTGTTCCACTCTTTCCTCCCCCCACTGTGTCCACAATAGCTAGGACACGGAAGCAACCTAGATGTCCATCAGCAGATGAATGGACACAGAAATTGTGGTGCATATATAAAATGGATTATTACTCAACTATAAAAAAGAATGCATTTGAGTCAAACCTAAAGCAGTAGATGAACCTAGAGCCCATTATACACAGTGAAGTAAGTCAGAAAGAGAAAGACAAGTATTGTATATTAACGCAGACGTATGGGATCTAGAAAGATGGTATTGATTCACCCATTTGCAGGGGAACAGTGGAGACACAGACATGGTGATCCATTTCTTTATTGTGGTAAAATACACATAACACAAAATGTATCATTTAAACCATTAATTTTTTTCCTTTATTTTTTAATTGGAGGAAAACTGCTTTACAGTGTGGTGATGATTTCTGTGGTACAGTGCCCACCAGCCATAATCATACATATATCACTTCCCTCTTGAGCCTCCCTCCCCTCCTGCCATCCGACCCCTCTAGGTCATCACCGATCACTGGTCCGGCTCCCTGTGCTATATAGCAACTTCTCACCAGCTGTCAACTTTTCACATGGTGGGATATACCTGTCTATGCTATTTTCTCCATTCATTTATCTTAATTTTTTGGGGCCATGCCCCGTGCCATGTGTTTCCCCATGCCATCAGTTTCTCCACCAGGGAAGGAACCCTCACCCCCTGCAGTGGAAGTGCAGAGTCTTAGTCACTGGACTGCCAGGAAAGTCCTTCATTTAAACCATTCTCAGGGGTATAATTCTGTGGCATTATGTTCATTCACAGTGTGGTATAACTATCACCACTACTTGGTTCCAAAACATTTTCTCATCCCAAAGGGAAACCCCATTAGTAGTCACTTCCTATTCTCCCCTTCCCCCAGCCCTTGACAACCACTAATCTGCCTTCTGTCTCTAGGGATTTGCCTGTTCTGGACATTTCATATAAATGGGATCACACCTATATGAGCTTTTGTGTCTGGCTGCTTTCGCTTAGGGTCACGTCTTTCAGATTTCTCTGTGCTGTAGCCTCAGTACTGCATTCCTCATTAATCTCTTGTGGCCAGAGCCTGCTCTCCCAGACACACAAAAAATCAATCCCACCTCTTTTCCTTATTCACAGATTTACTTCCACCTGTTGGCGCTCCAGAGTCGGCTCAGAGTGAAGGGACGTGAAGGGAGGGGCTGGGGTGTAGTAGGTGCTCGAGTGTCCGGGACGTTTTGTTTCCTGGGTGGTGTGTGGAAATCCCAAGTTCCCGGCAGCACTAACCCCGAGCGCGGCCAGGGGGCAGCATGTTCCCGCGGAGCCTCGCGGCCGAGGAGAACCGGATGGATGCTCACGGAGCCGCTGGGCTCCGGGCAACGTTCACCGCTTTCCATCACGCAGTGTTTCAGATGCTCTGCTCCAGCCAAACAAATTGTCTGGGCTTAATTTCTGAGAAATCGTTGTCAAGAATCGCTGAACCAGTTTAATTCTAAAGCACATATTTATATGGGCTCCAAAACTCACATCCCTGCGCACTATTATAAATGGAAGGGAAAGTTTAATCAGGAATGGGATTAGGTCTGAGCCGGAGGGTGAAGGAGAGGGCGGTGGAGATGGAGCGGGACGTTGTGAATATCATGAACCCCAATCAAGCAGCACCCCATGGAACAGGGGTTGAGGGTTGGGACTCCCCTTGGGCTTAGACCCATGGACAAACTGGTTTGAAAAAATGAGAGTGATGTGTAAGCCAGGGGCTGTGTATCTCATGGGATATAGGGGGTTTGGGGGGTGAAGTGGCCTGTTTAGTGTCTGCCGAGTGGCCCCTGTCTCCAGGAGATGCCAGCTTGCCACTCTCTTCCCCCTACCAACCAATGGGGGACACCCTGCTCCTGTCTTCCTTGCCTCATCCAGGTACCTGCCCTCAGCTCAGGTTGAATGGGGCATGTAAAGCTACTCCACGGCAGTAGTCAGTCAGAGCCCCTACCCAGAAGAAAGAAGGCAGAGAGATTCTTGCTAATAGAGGTCTCCTGCCCTCTATTCCCCTGTGCCAACTTGTCTTCCTCAGCTGCAAGTCCGTGGCAGGAGGTCTGTGCATGTACCCCCCTCCCAGAGAGGTGTCCAGTGGAGACAGAGCTACCCTGCCCCAGATTCAGGTTGGAGGACATAAGATGAAGGGGAAGAAGCCTTAGGCTTAGAGACAGCAGAACTTCTAGCCAGACCTGTTATGTGATCTTGGCAAGTCCCTGCCCCTCTCTGGGCCTCTGTGTCTTCATCTCCAAATGGAGTGTGTTGGACCATTCAAATTCAGAAACAAACATGAGTGAACAGCATTTATATGCCAGACTCTGTGCTAAGATTTTGCGTGTTCATAATGCTATTTAATTCTCAGAATGGACTACCAGGAAGGTATCAAGGCCCCCATTTTGCAGATGAGGAAGTGGGGGTTTAGAGAAGGATGTCACAGGGGTGGCAGAAATTGTGGGCCCTGCATCCCTGTCTGAGGTCATGATGCTTGGCTCTGATGCCTGCATCTCCAAGCCTGTATAACATAGGGGATTCCAAGCAAGCATGCTGCCAGCCACTGAGTGAAGCAGATTCCAGCTCTGGAGTCTACTGGCCACTGTAACTTTTAAAAGTTCACCTTAGAAGGAAGTCTTTGCTACAAAAATCCACTTTATTCACGGTTTCTGATACAAAGTTATCAAACTTTTAAAGCAAAGAAAGGCTAAATCCACTTTATATTTTTGACACATGAGGCAGTATAGCTCCATGAACACAGGCTTTTGGATTCAGGCAGGTCTCTGTTCAGATCTCAGCTCTGCCACTTCCTGGCAGTGTGGCCTTAGGCAGGTTGTCAGACTTCTCTGTGCTCAAGTTTTCTATTTTATAAAATGGAGATGATAATAGTGATTTAACTATTTTATAGGAATGGGGGAGATGTCTCACTAAACCATAGCTTGCTTTTTTTTTTTTTCCATACCATGTGGCTTGCAGGACCTTAGTTCCCTGACCAGGGATTGAACCCGTGCCCCATGCAATTGGAAGTTTGAAGTCCTGACTACTAGACCACCAGGAAACTCCCTAAATTTTAGCTTTAATACACAAACACTGATTGAATGAGAAGTCTTAGCTACACTTCATGTCAACTGAAATCCATAACACGAGTTAAAACCTACATCACTTGCAACAGCCCATCTCAAAGAGATAAGGACTGAAAATGCTGGGGACTGGTGGGTCTGGAGTTTAGGGTGTGTGTAATTCATTTGAGACTTTTCAAGGCTTTGGCCGTAGGAGTGAAGAGTGGGCTCTTGTTCTGCTCAGCAACCTTCAAGTTTATTTATTAAACCCTGCTTTGTGTCTAATCTTTCTTTTTGTGGCCATGCAGCAATGCACCGTAATTCTCTAATACTGTACAGTGCCAACATCTTGGAGGGTTTCAGGACAGATCCGAATAGCCAGCAGTCTCTGCATTGTAACAGTCAGATGCAAGAATCCTTGAAAAACATGCAACTCTCTAAAGCCGGGAACTGAAGCAGTTTTTCTTTAAACGTTTATTACAAATACAAGCATTATTTGTATTCAGCACAGACCGAAGAGAGACTAAGCAGTTGGTCCTTTTTATTGCAGTTGAAATCTGGCCCGATCTGGCAACCGTTTTTAGAATCAGACACTGAATAAAGTTCCCAAGACATGTGGGGAGGTGTGACAGTTTCTGTTTGTAGCACAGGGGTGTTGGGTGTGGGGGTGTCTGCTTGCGTGGGCTAGACACATGGGTCTCCAGGGGAGCCAGCAGGCTACAGGCTTACCTCACTCTTGGTTGATGATGGTGAAACTGGGAATGAGGAATGCCACATGACTTTATTTTTCATTAAATTAGGAGCACTCTAAGGTCAAATACAGCTGTCAGAAACTCAGTTCCAACCAGCTTAAGTAAAAAAGTGAATCTGTGGGTTCTTGGGGCTGCGAAGTACCTGATTCTAGCTTCAGGCATGGCTTGATCTAGGGGGTCTTAGATTGGATACCTTAGAGACAGAGCTTGCAATGGGGATTCTTGTGCAAGTGAATTATTGAGAAAATGCTCTCAGGAGGAGTTGCAAGGGAGTGATCTGTAAGCATGATAGAGTGGAAGAAACAGCCAACGAAGCCTGCTATTTTAGCTGGAATCTAGCTTCAGCCTGACCCCACAAGGAGCTCTGGAGTGTGGATAACATTACAGAGCTCTCCCACTCTAAGGCAAGAAGCTTGGCCTTTGGTACTTTTGTATTAGTCTGTCATTGACTGTGTGCTGTCTCTGAAATGGGGCACATAACCTCCTGGGACTTTCTGGACAAAGTGACTCTCTTTGGCTAAGGGTAATTCTCTGAAAATTTCAACTGTGAGCTGTTAGCAATCCTCAATTATAGTCAGTTCTTACAGATGGGTGCACAGTCTGGTAGCGGGGATCTGGGCAAGGTATCAACCTTGTCTACATCAAGGGGCTCAAGCAATGACCTAGGGTTTCACCTCTAACCCTACTTCTGAGGTTTACTTCTTGGCTCCATTCTCAAATAGCGTGGGGACAAGGTGACCACCAAAGGCCCTGAGCTCTCCTTATGTCTCCCATGCAGCTTATATAGAGGCCTGATCTCTCCTGGTGTTAAGTACTGAGTTTCCTGGATTAGCCCCACATAATTTCACGCTCACCTCGCTGTTGGAGAAGGTGATAGTGTTGGCTCTAATTAAACCTCAAGGGTGTTTCCCCACAATGGGTTTATATTTCTAAAAGAGGGAGGTATGCTGAATAGCCAAAAAACAGCAGTGATCCCCTGCTGGGCTCTGAACTCCTATTTTAAGTCAGAAGGCAGGGAATAGCATGTGTGTGGCTGAAGAATGCTAAGTAGCACCACACCCTTGGGGCTAGAGCAGAAGTGGGCTAGATCCCTGGGAGGATGAAGTTTGGTGGGAGCAGATGGGGAGGAATGAGAAATACACAAGGGGCAGCTTGTGTAGGGCCTCATGAACTAACAGAGGAGCACCAACTTGACCCTGAAAAGTATGTGTTCAGCTTGAGGTTCTTCTGAGACTCTACTGTCCTTTTCTTATACCATTCTTCCCCCAAGTGTCTGGTTATCAACCCACCAATGAGGTTAGAGATTTTGGGCTCAAACCCAGCCAGTGCCAATATCAAAGGGACCCATTCCAAGGGCAGATTCCAAAGGATTCCAGGGACAGAATCCAGTAGCAAGTTTGCTGGGCAGTGGTCCCAAGAACTGGAGATGGGGAGGAGTAGGAGGGCATCACCTCTGACGTTTGAGGTCATTGTCCCTCCAAAACAGATCTCAGTCCAAAGCTGGGTTGATGGGATGTTGACCAAGTCTGAGCAGTCAGTCCCAGATGGATTGGGATCAGAGTCAGCCCCATCTTGAGGGGAATATATTGTTCTATTTCAGGAAATTAAGATAGGAACCCAGCTATGGGGGTCAGACCAGCTCACAACAGGGAGAAACTGAAGATTATAGTTCTTCTCAGGGAGCAAGTGGGACTCCAACCCTCTTCTCCATGGGGAGCTGAAGGTGCCAGGGGTCAGGAAGAGAGAGATATTGGTTCAGGTTACTCTTGCTGCTGTAACAAATAACCTCCATCATTTCAGTACCCTCACATGAGTGTTTTCACCATTTGGATACTCAAGTTCCTTCCGTCGTGTGGGTCCATCATTCCCCAGTGTCTGCATCCAGGCAGAAGAAGGGAAGAGGGAGAAAGCTCACCTGCTTCTTAACCTCCTTGCTTAAGAGACACAGATCACTTTTGCTCTTACGCGATTGGGGAGTACCGGTCACATGACTTCTCTTTGCTGCAAAGGTAGCTGGGAATTGTAGTTCCTGGCTGGGCTGCGGGCCTCAGGGAGAACTCTGTATCACAGAAGGGGAGCTTGCATTTTGATGAGCAGTGGCCACCGCTGTCCTAGGAGCCCAGCAGACGCTCCATCAGAAAGAGGCCTCGGTGAGCCCAGCTGAGGGGTGGGATCATGTGTTTGCCCTGCTGACAAGCAGTTCTCCAGTATACAACTCGGCCCCTGAAATGGTCTGAATGGATTTGAGCACTTTCCAACCCAACAGACTGTGGAATTGGACTGAGGCGATAAGGACTCAGTGAAACGTGGAGCCTTGCAAAGTACACAGGAAAAATAAACGAATGCATGAAATGACAATTTCCTGACAGTGGGACCTGGGTTCCGGGAACAGCTTCTGAGTACACAGGGTTTGCGATAAATCCGGTTTTTCTCCTGTAGCTTGTTTGTACTCGGGTTGTGTTTGATCAACTCGATTTCTGTTTGGAATCAAGGACCTTCTTCTGCTCGTTTATTCCTGGCCTTCTCCTGGAACCGTAGTGCCTGTGTGTAAGACTGAATTCATAGCCCGAGGACATTCTCTCAGCAGCTCCTTGTAAAGATCTAAATATAGACGCCTCACCTCAGGTGCAGAGCAAGCAGGAGAGAGACTGCTCTGCAGACTCCTTGCTGCTGCATCCTTGGTCGAGGGCTGGAGGACAGGATTCAAGTCTGGGTCTCTCCACTTACTCTGCGATCTTGACAAGTGACAAGGCCTTTAGCCTTGTTCCTTTATCTGTAAAACTGGAACAGCCGCCATGACAAAAACGGATGAATTCAAAAGAGTGTGTAAAAAGTGCTGTGTCAGCGTTAGTGATCATGTCAGGGTCCATGAGTGGGTTAAAGCACAGACTCTGGAGCCAGCCCTCGAATCCTGACTCGCATCCAGGCTTTGCTGCTTTCTAACTCTGTGACTCAGGTAAGTTACCGCATGCACGCATCTGCACCTAAGTCCTCACCTATACAATAAGATATTAACAGTACCTGCCTCATGGGGGTGTTGTGGAGGTCAGGGGAGCTAAGGTACGGAAAGACCTGAGCACCAGCTCTGGCCTTTAGTTCCTGCGCAGTAAACCCTGGCAGACATTGCTGCTCCACGCATGCAGGCCTCTTGACTTTCTGCTCACTGTATCTTGGTTCCTTTGGTCTCATCCCGCTGCAGCGCCTTTTCCCCCGTCTCCATGGGTGTGGTTCTCACTCGCCCTCTGAGGCTCAGCAACAATGCCCACTCCTCAGGGACGCCTGCCCTGCTACCTGAGGGACAGCGTTACCAAACCAGGTTCGTTTTGCCCAACGTGAAGCAGACCAAAACACGTAGATGCAGAGGCTTGCAGCAGAGAGAGCATTTATTCACAAGGCAGTCAAGTGATCAGGTGGAAGAATATGTCTCAGATATGCCTCCCCAAGAGCAAGGGGCTTGGGGTATTTAGGGGATAAGGAATGAAGAAGCGTGGGAGCATGGGGAAAGGTGATCAAAAAAAGGTGTGGCTATTGTTGTTCTGTACAGGTTTAACTAAGCTACGGGCTTCTGCAGGTTCAAAAAGGGAGGCTTAGCGGGATCTGATGGTGCAGTTTTCAGATCTCTGAGGTCCAAAGGTCACGGAGTGGACACTCATGCCTGCCCAGCTGGGGGATCATGGGCTTTATCCAGTCTAAACCAGCTCAGCTCAAACTAGACACAGCTGACTCCAAATTCCTGGAGAACAACTCGGGCAAACATCTTATTGTTTACAGGACCTGCAAGTCCTTGATGAATGAAGGCAGGTGAAATGGATTGACTAATGATGACCCAGAGTTTCAACAGGTTGCCTGAATCCTAGTTGCTGGTGCCTCTTGCAGGCATGCAAGAGGGCAGCACTGCCTGATACCATCGTGAGGCATTTTCATCCAGGGTCTGAAGCTCCTGCAAATCACTCCTCTGCTGGAATGCTTGGGAACGTCCCCTCTCTTACCAGACAGGGAACTCTTCAAAGGCAGGGAAGTTATCTTGGGTTATACTTGCTGCTATAGCAAACAAGTACCAATATTCTAGTAGTTTAACACTTTCACATTTATTATTCGAGACTGGAACCAGGCTGGTAGGAATATCACATTATATTTTGAATGAATGAAAGGATGAACAAAGGAATGGTCAAAGGTCTCCTTAGGAAAAAAAAGATCTTTCTGGAACTTTGCCTGACTTGAAGAAGAGAGATTTCCCCAGCAGTTCCCATGAACTTAGAGGGGAGGGTGGGAGTGATTATAGAAGGACAAGAGGGTCCAGGTTCCCAGTCTAGAAAGGTGGGAGGCAGAAGGAAGATAGCAACTTGCCTGGAGTTATCTAGACTGGGGGTCCCCAACCTCTGGGATCTAATGCCTAACGATCCGAGGTGGAGATGATGTAATAATAATAGAAATCACAGTGCACAATAAATGTAAAGCACTTGACATCCGAAAACAACCCTCCCTACCCTGGTCCGTGGAAATTTTCTCTTCCATAAAACTGGTCCCTGGTGCCAAAAATGTTGGGGACTGCCGATACGTGTATGCTCTTAACTACTGTGCTGTGTGAAGCTGGCGTTTTAGGCCTGGGCCTATTGTGCTATTTACATATCTGAGGGAAAAGTTGATTTTTCAGGACACTGGGTCATATGTGACATATTTGTGCCTTTGCTCAAAATATCATCTGGATACTGATACTGTTTCAGCATCGCCTGGGTCAAATACAGGCTCTCAGGTCCAGACCAGCCCTCCTAAGTCAGAACTTCTGGAGTTCAGTAGTCTGTTTTGACAAGCACTTCAAGTGGTTCCGAGGTGAAGCTCTAGTCTCCAACATATTGCTTCCTTCCAGAGAGCTCCACACATGCCTGTTCTGGAGCTGGCTCCTGTCTCCCACCCCTCTCTCCCTCAGCTGCATGCTCCATGCTTATTTAGACACTCCACGCCCAATGTCCTACAGATGACACTAATCCTATGAAACACCATTTTTATGACCACACAGTAGCTTCCCTGCCTCCAGGCATTTGTCTGAACCCCAGTGCTGCCCACCCGGACTGCAGACGTCTCAGGCTCTGAGTGTTCGTCTTGGAAACCAGGCTCCCAGGTCCTCCCAGCTGCCATCTCACACTTCTGTGATTTACACATGCAGGTGTGAGGGGCAGCACCCGTTAGAAATATACACCAGGCTGGTTTTACTTTTGCACCATAAAAATGGATACATCTGCCATCCATAAAGGCTTATTTATTGCTAAGAGTTCATTATATATGCATGAAAAACCAACTAATTTAACTCTCTGGCAGTAACTACCTGCCTGAGGCTGGATACAGGATTGGAATTCAGGGTTAAATGGGGGCAGCTAAGATGAGCTTGAGAGACTTGGACCTACAGCCGGATGCTAAGAGTCGGGAGGTTAAGGCGGCTTTCCAATCCTGGCCTGGCAAGGCTAGGGGGGCTTGCTCAGCCTCAGTTTCTCACCTGCAAAATAGGGACAATCGTATCTACTGCCTGAAATTATTTTAGCAATTAAAATAATACAATATTTCATCAGATCAAAGCTGCTGACCCCTAAATATACTATGCACTTTTATGCATCACTAAAAAGAAAAAAAAAGTGCTGCCAACTAAAGTGGATTCTATGCTTTTTAATCACTTAGAATTTTTATTTTATGCTTATTGAAAGAGTTCTTTTAAATTCATTTAGACATAGATTCTGTGAATGCTGGCGTACTTTAAAAGGAAAATACAAGCAAAATAAATTGGTGAAGGTATACCTAAAACTTTTCTACAGAGTTTAATTTCTCTGGATTGAAGTATTTTTCCACATAATCTTGTCTTTTGTGCTGGTGAGAGGGTTCCCAATGCAGCAATTTTTGGAAGAGTGCTCTCTGTTCTGCCCCCAGGATTTTTTTCCAAGCTGCCCATTCTGCAAATTTTGATGCTAAAATTTTTAGAAGTTATTAGGAGGCATTGAGGGAAGGTTTGCAGACAATCAGGACTCATGTTCCTGTATTAAATAGCTCTGTAGAAACAGAAACAAGAGGATACGTATCTGAAGGGTACAGAGAGAGAGATACTGATTTATTATAGGAAATGGCCCATTTGGCTATGGAGGTTGAGAGATCCCATTTGCAAGGTGAAGAATCAGGAATCTGGTCCAAGTCTGAGGCTTAAGAATTGGGGGGCTGAGGTCTAAGTCCCAGCCTGAGTCCAAAAGCCCAAGAACCAGGAGCACCCATGTCCCAAGGCAGGAGAAGATGGATTTCATGGCTCAAGGAGGGAGTAAATCCAGTCTCCCTCTGCCTTTTTGTTCTATTCACACCCTCAGCTCATTGGATGATGCCCACCCGCATTGAAGAGGATAATCTCTGCTCAATCTGTTTGCTCTAACTTGAATTTCTACTGGAGACACCCTCACAGACACACACAGGAATAATGTGCTACCAATTATCTGGGCATCCTTCATTCCAGTCAAATTGGCACATGAAATGAACCATCACAGTCTGGAAATGGTTTGTTGATGGAAATGTGGGTCTTGCCCTTGTGCCACGGGAATCCCCAGAAAGTTTAGTCATGTACAGCCACAACCACACCTCAATGCCTACCTTGTCTGGCTGCTGGACACACCCCCATTTCAGAGATGTTAGAGTGGGACAAGAAGATGCATCTAGAATCAGTCAAATGTGATAGATGAACATGCTGCTCAGTGAGTCTGGCATGTCCAATGCAGAGGAAATTAACATTTGCTGCATGCCCTCTATGTGCCAGGTGTATTAGTTAGCCCAGGCTGCTGTAACAAATACCAGAGAGTGGGTGGCTTGCACAGCAGAAACTCACTTTTTCCACAGTTCTAGAGACTAGAAGTCTGAGGTGAGTGTCAGTAGGGCTGGTTTCTTCTGAGTCTTCTCACTTTGGCTTGTAGATGGGTAACTTCGGTGTCTGTACAGTCTTTCCTCTGTGACACTAGCTGTGTTGGATTAGGGTTCACCCTAGTGACCTTATTTTAGCTTAATCATCTCCTTCCCTACCAACAAACACATTCACATTTGGAGGTCCTGGGGCGTAGGGTTTCAATGTAGGAATTTGGTGTGGGGGACACAATTCAGCCCCTAACACAGGCCGAGCATGGCTACTTTGCAAACAGGATCTCCCTTCAGCTATGTGGTGATCAAATTGGCTTTTATCTGCATCTTACTGATCAAGAAACCCAGGCTCTGAAAGATTATCTGTCAAAGATCGCATAGCTGGTAGGGGGAAGGTTTGACTTTCACAACCAGGAGAGGCCTGTGCCATGCCTTTCTTGCAGTTTTCTCCTGTCAAGCTGTGCTTTATGGAGCCTAAGGACATGTCAGGTAGGGCCACCTGCCCACGCCCCTGCCGCCCTTGAAGCTGCAGGTTAGGAGTGGGATGCCTGACTTCATGCTTGCCCCCACCCCATTATTAATCAGAGCTCTTCCAGCATCTTACTGGGCTCCCTTATGAATTTTTATTTGAAGAAAGGGTGGTTGAGCAGAGAAATTTGAACATTCCTGTACTACATCATGTGTTAGTTTCCTAGGGCTGCTGTACAAATGGCCACAATTTGGTGGTTTAAGACAACAGAAATTTATTCACTGAGTTTTGGAGGTCAGATGTCTGAAATCAGGGTGTCAGCAGGGCTGTGCTCCCTCTGCAGGCTCCAGGGGAGGATCCTCTCTTGCTTCTTCCCAGCTTCTGGTGGTTACCAGCATCCCTTGGCTTGTGAGTGCATCCCCCCAATCTGTCTCCACTGTTACATGGTCATCTTCCTCTATGTGTGTGGGTCTAGGTCAATTCATGTTGAATTTAGGGCCTGTCTGAATCCAGGATGACCTTACTTTAATGACATCTGCAACAACCCTGTTTTAAAATAAGGTCACATTCACAGGTCACCTGGGCCTAGTACTTCAACATATCTTTGGGGGGAACACATTGTGAATGTGTTGGCCTGGTTAAGGAAAAGAGCATGTGTTAGAGTGGAAGCTGATGTCACATATGTGGGACCTGCAGGCAGAGCCTAAAGATGGTGCATGAAGCTGTGAGTGATCACAGGGGTCAAGTTGATGGAGTGGGGTGCAAGGGATAAAAGAGGCTGGCTTCACTCTTGGGGGGCTTTCCTTGTGGCTCAGCTGGTTAAGAATCTGCCTGCAATGTGGGAGACCTGGGTTCGATCCCTGGGTTGGGAAGATCCCCTGGAGAAGGGAAAGGCTACCCACTCCAGTATTCTGGCCTGGAGAATTCCATAGACTGTATAGTCCATGGGGTCGCAAAGAGTCGGATATGACTGAGCGACTTTCACTCACTCACTCATTCAGTCTTGGGAAGGACATGTATAACCCACCTGCCATTTAGTGAGCTTGCTGGATCTGAGCTGCGCTGCCATTTAGTGAGCTTGCTGGATCTGAGCTGCGCTGTGCTCAATCCTCTGTCCCATTCACTTGCTCCACAACCCCCAAACCCCAGCATTTGACAGGGAGATGGCAGGGTGGATGACTGTTGGTAAACACCGGGACCACCCTCTCACTTTTCTCCTTACTGATGAGGCAGAAGTCTTTGAAGACAGCAGGGGGCTCTGCTTTGAATCTGAGGCATCACAGAGTTTAATTCTTTTATAATCCTTGGTGGGGAGCTTCCAAAAATACCTTATCCTTCAGTAGTTTTCATTATGGATGTTAGTTGCTCAAACCTTGACTAATTCAGGTTAACTTAGATCCCAGTGGAGTTTTTTTCTTTTTTTTTCTCCTGGCATCCTCTGATATCAGGCCAAACAAAAATTCACATAGAGGCTGTGAGCCCACACTCCTCGCGGCATTATATCAGAATGGCCCTGGGAGGGTATTAATAGCCCGGAGTCATGGTACGAATGGTTATTTATATGTGCAGATGATGGCTAAAGTACACCCTCCAGTAATTATTCACAATTAACAAGCACTTGAGTAAATGAACAAAATCTGTTCTTAATCCATTGAGGCAGCAATTCTTTATCCGGATCTCATGTACCTGAAACTTCTGGTTAACCAGCCCTCCCACACAGCTCCAGAACAAAGCTAATTAGAGATTATAATCATGACCTTCAGGCTCCTTCCAGAGCTTGAAAGGTACTTGAGTCATCAATAAAATATAATGTGTTTGGTAGAGTTTCAGTTGACAAGCGTAATAGAGTTGAAAGCCGGTGCTCTATACATACCTGTTAGCTCTGCTAACTAGAAAAGTGACAGCAGTTTTTGTATAGCCAACTCTCACCATATGAGACTGTATAGCTGTATAGTCCTTGGGGTCACAAAGATTTGGACACTAGTGAGCGACTTTCACTTCGCTTCACTTCATTTCACTTCACTTCACTTCACAGGGTTCTATGGGGCTTCCCTGTAGCTCAGATAGTAAAGAATCTGCCTGCAATGCAGGAGACCCCGGTTCAATCCCTGGGTCGGAAAGATGCCCTGGAGAACGGAATGGCTACCCACTCCAGTATTCTTGCCTGGAGAATCCCATGAACAGAGGAGTCTCACGGGTTACAGTCCATGAGGTCGTAAGAAGTTGGACATGACTGAGTGATTGACACTTTCACATGGTTCTTTGTGGAGGCGATTCCAGCTCTGGGGTGTCCCAGTGTATCTTTGGGCAAACAGTAGGAACCAGGCTCATCTCCCTGCTTGTCTCTTTTAAGTTGTTGTCCCTGACTCAAGTTTTATTGATAATGCAGTTTATGGAGGGTCTGTAATGTCTGAACTGGAAGAAACCTCCGAGAGGATCCTGCTAAATTATTACATTTTATGTACATGAGCAGGCTGAGCCCAGAGAGACTGAGTGATGTGCTCATCTTTGCCTTTGTCTCCTAGGCCTGTGTTCTAGGAGACCTGATCATGGTATACTTCCAACTGGCCAAACTCATTCCTGCCACAGGACCTTTGCACAGGATATTTTCTTCATCTGGAATGTTCTTTCCCCAGGTAGTTTCTTAACTAACTCTTCATTTTATTTATATCTGTGTTCAAACATCACCACTTCAGAGAGGATTTCCCAACTGTCATGTCTAAAACAAGGCCTCCATGCTTTCATTTTGTATTTCTTTGTGCTGCTTTAGTGTTGTGAAGACCATTTCATACTTCTTTATTATTATTCCTCTGGGATCAGGCTAGGTTCAAATCCTGAGTAATGTCAGATTGAAGAACGCTAAGAAATAAGTAAATGAAATGTTTTTACATTGCATAGGAATGGGATACATGCAGTGAGATGGGATCCTGGACCAGACAAAGGACATTAATGGGAAAACTGGTGAAAATCGAATAAGGTCTGCAGATTATTAAATTGTATTCAGTTCAGTTCAGTCACTCAGTCATGTCCAACTCTTTGCAACCCCATGAATCGCAGCACACCAGGCCTCCCTGTCCATCATCAACACCCAGAGTTTACTCAAACTCATGTTGATCGAGTTGGTGAAGCCATCCAGCCATCTCATCCTCTGTCATCCCCTTCTCTTCCTGCCCCCAATCCCTCCCAGCATTAGGGTCTTTTCCACTGAGTCAACTCTTCACATGAGGTGGCCAAAGTATTGGAGTTTCAGCTTCAGCATCAGTCCTTCCAGTGAACACCCAGGACTTATCTCCTTTAGGATGGACTGGTTGGATCTCCTTGCAGCCCAAGGGACTCTCAAGAGTCTTCTCCAACACCACAGTTCAAAAGCATCAATTTTTCGGCACTCAGCTTTCTTCACAGTCCAACTCTCACATCCATACATGACCACTGGAAAAACCATAGCCTTGACCAGATGGTCCTTTGCTGGCAAAGTAATGTCCCTGCTTTTAAATATGCTATATAGGTTGGTCATCACTTTCCTTCCAAGGAGTAAGCGTCTTTTAATTTCATGGCTGCAGTCACCATCTGCAGTGATTTTGGAGCCCTCCAAAAATAAAGTCATACACTGTTTCCACTGTCTCCCCATCTATTTCCCATGAAGTGATGGGACCGGATGCCATGATCTTAGTTTTCTGAATGTTAAGCTTTAAGCCAACTTTTTCACTCTCCTCTTTCACTTTCATCAAGAGGCTTTTTGGTTCCTCTTCACTTTCTGCCATAAGGGTGGTGTCATCTGCATATCTGAGGTTATTGATATTTCTCCCAGCAATCTTGATTCCAGCTTGTGCTTCTTCCAGCCCAGCATTTCTCATGATGTACTCTACATATAAGTTAAATAAGCAGGGTGACAACATACAGCCTTGACGTACTCCTTTTCCTATTTGGAACCAGTCTGTTGTTCCATGTCCAGTTCTAACTGTTGCTTCCTGACCTGTATACAGATTTCTCAAGAGGCAGGTCAGGTGGTCTGGTATTCCCATCTCTTTCAGAATTTTCCACAGTTTATTGTGATCCACACAGTCGAAGGCTTTGGCGTAGTCAATAAAGCAGAAATAGATGTTTTTCTGGAACTCTCTTGCTTTTTCGATGATCCAGCAGATGCTGGCAATTTGATCGCTGGTTCCTCTGCCTTTTCTAAAACCAGCTTGAACATCTGGAAGTTCTCGGTTCACATATTGCTGAAGCCTGGCTTGGAGAATTTTGAGCATTACTTTACTAGCATGTGAGGTGAGTGCAATTGTATGGTAGTTTGAGCATTCTTTGGGATTGCCTTTCTTTGGGATTGGGATGAAAACTGACCTTTTCCAGGCTTGTGGCCATTGCTGAGTTTTCCAAATTTGCTGGCATATTGAATGCAGCACTTTCACAGCATTATCTTTCAGGATTTGAAATAGCTCAACTGGAATTCCATCATATCCACTAGCTTTGTTTGTAGTGATGCTTTCTAAGGCCCACTTGACTTCACATTCCAGGATGTCTGGCTCTAGGTGAGTGATCACACCACTGTGATTATCTGGGTCGTGAGGATCTTTTTTGTACAAATCTTCTGTGTATTCTTGCCACCTGTTCTTAATATCTTCTGCTTCTGTTAGGTCCATACCATTTTTGTCCTTTATTGAGCCCATTTTTGCATGATATGTTCCCTTGGTATCTCTAATTTTCTTGAAGAGATCTTTAGTCTTTCCCATCCTGTTGTTTTCCTCTATTTCTTTGCATTGATTGTATTAGATCAATGTAATTTTTTTGGTTCTGATCATTACACTATGATTGTGTAAGTTCTTAACATAAGGGGAAGCTAGGTAAAGGGTACACAAAACTAGCCAATTCTATTACTGAAAATTTTTTTAAAGTCTAAAATCATTTCAAATTAAGAGCTAAAAATAATTTACTATGAGAATAAGGTAGGGAAATAATAGATTATTCAGTCAATGATGGGAGGCCTATTAGCTAGCTATTTGGAGAAATATATAATTTTTAATATATATATGACATGTTTTATTTATAAATATATAATTCATACCATAAACCAAAATAAATTCCTTATGGATTAAATATTCCTAAGCAGCCAAGATAGAAAGTTACATTTTCTCTTGAAGACAAGAGAAATTAAGGTTAGATGAAGCAGTGTTGGAAAATGATTATGTCATTTATGCACAATGATTAGAAATCAATTAATATCTATGGTTACTACTTTAATTAATATTTATAGTTTAGTATATTTATGTTAATATCTTTTTTTAAAAAATAAGTTGTTATCCATACCTTTCTAATCATCTACTTAGGGATAGCTTGCTTACTTTTCAGGTGAAAGTCAGAGAGACTTGGTTTCAAATTTAGACTGCACTGCAAATGTCTGTATTTAGACATTAATTAAATTAATATGTGTTGAGTGACCAGTCATGGTGCTAGGATTCCTATTCTGTTTTAGCTTTTAATTAATTCACTTGTAAACTAGAGATTAGGCTTCCCAGGTGGCGCTAGTGGTAAAGAGTTCACCCACCAATGCGAGAGACCTAAGAGGCATGAGTTCGATCCTAGGGTTGGCAAGATCCACTGGAGGAGGACATGGCAACCCACTCCAGTATTTTTCCCTGGAGAATCCCATGAACAAGGAGCCTGGCGGGCTATAGTCCACAAGGGTCACACACAGAGCTGGCCATGACTAAAGTGATCTAGCACGCAAATTAGAGATTACGGTGTCTGTTTCCTAGGATTGTTGAGAGGTAGTGAAGATGGCAAACCAAAGTTTTTGGATCCAAGCCTGGTATATTTTAGGTTCTCATTCAATATAGGTGCTTCCTACATCCATCAGTTAGGCACTACTTCCCTTGTAAGTAAGTGACCAGGCACAATCGCCTGAATTATAAAAAATATCATTCAAGAGAGTAATGTCTTGGTTAGGAAAACACAGTCCTGGAATCAGACTAGGTTCAAATTGTAGCTCTTCTGCATGTGAGCTCTGGGGCCCTGAATTGGTTACTGAAGTTTACTGTGCCTCAGTTCCCCATCTGTGAATTATGGATAGGACGAGGATCTACCTAGTAAGGATGTTATGAAGACTAAATGAGTTGAGATTTGAAGTGCATTTGGAACAATACCCATAGCAAAGCATAGTAAGTATCATATAAAGTCTGTTAAATTGAACGTTTTCAAAATAGATCATGGGAGAAAAAATCACTTTCCTCTCTGCACAGAGGTTGGAAAAGGGTGCTATCATCTGTAGCTCCGTTAAGGCCTGACCAGCTCCTGGGACTTAGTCCAGGCCTTTTGCCCTGGGCCCAGAGATCCAAAGCCTCATTCACAGCAAAGCAATGAGCTTGTGAGGGGAGAGGGCGGGGAGGAAGTTCTGCAATCACATTAAAATTGTAGCAAATACAAGGAAATGATTTCAGACAGATTTGCTAATGAATTATTAACCTTAACACTTGTGACAGCGTATCTGCAGAGTAAATCATGTTGATCTAAATAATCCAGATTTGCTTACAACCAAGAAGGAAATAAGAAACTACTCTTCAGTTATAGAAAAACAGTTCCCCAGAGATCATGAAGTATTTCACAAAGATGCTAACAGATTGCTTTCCCATGGAGAAGAGAGATTGCCCAAGAGCAAGAAAGTTCACAGGGAGCTCCAAGGGACACGTGTGATCCAGACCCAAGATTGATATTCAGCTGGTTTCCCGGCTACAGCAAACCTCCCGGGGTCTGTTCTGATTGCTCCTGCCCGTGCCATATTTGCTGCTTAGTATTTTAAATACCATACTAGTAATTTTAACATCATTTCTGTTTGGGACTGTGGTTACTTGATTATGAGGCTGTTTCCATGCACTGGCAGATAATCAGTTGAGATCCAAGAGACACCAAAAGTAAAATTTGTCTTCTTTGTCAGCCTCCCTCCCTGGAGCACTGGTTGCCAGGTAACCACTCAGTTTCTGAACTTTGACCCAAGTCGGTGGCCATATCTTAACGTTTTCTTTCTTCTTTGCACAGTTCATTCAGACATGAATACATATTTAACTGAACTTTGTAAGAAATTCAGATGAATTAGTGCCAGGTCATTTCCCTAAGCAATAAAGATATGAGAGTGTCCCTGCCTTTTAAAAAAGTACAGAGGGAAAGATACTAAACCACACACATACAAGATGGGATCATCAAGATTCAGAATTTGGGGAGCATCGAGAAGGCAGTGTGAAAAATAGAGCTGGCGCTCTTTGTAATTATGAAAGGAGAGTGATGGATGGACCAGGAAAAGCAGATCTTTAAAGTGTGGGGGTCTGAAGCAAAGAGAAAGGGCAGAAGTAGCAAAAAATAAGTCTTTGAAGAATCTTTGCTTTATGAACAGAGAGTGGCACCAGGAGATGTGTTAGAAATCTAAGCAACTGTCATCTTCTCAGTCTCCCACAAGACGTGTTTAGATAAGGCGAGTTTCGATAAAGGAAGTGTTTACAAGGGGAGGGTAGAGGTTAGGGAAACCGACAGGAGCACTGTGGGGGCCCCTTCCCACCCCAGGCTGGAAGGAACGAGGGAATGAAGTGATGACCGGAACTTGGAGGCGGTCCAGCTCATGTAGGCCGGGTTCGATTTGACTTTATTTAAAAAACAAAAACAAACACCCATTCCTGAGACTTTTCCTGGTGGTTCAGTGGTTAAGAATCCACCTTGCAATGCTGGGGACATGGGTTCAATCCCTGGTTGGGGAACTAAGATCCCACATGCCACGGAGCAAATAGGTCCACAGGCCACATCTACAGAGCCTGTGAGTGCTACAACGAAAGATCCCGCGTGCCACAACTAAGTCCCATGCAGCAAATAAATAAATAGTAAAGGAAAAAAAATACAAACCCATCCTCTGAATTAATGTCCAATGGTAATGGGTGTATAAATACCCCAGTTCTTTCTCCCCTCAGATGGAATATTTCTGACACGTGGGTTCCCAGTGGAGCTGGGAGCTTAAATCCAGGTAGCAGGTGGCTTGGTAATGTACCCTTTAGGGACAAAAAGGGGAAACAAGGCTTATGTCCCTAGAGAGGGGAGAACACTGGGGAGGGCTGCCAGATAGGAGTGTGGCTTTGAGCAGAAGGATGCAGCCAATTTGCAGTCCCCCAGGAGTGAGGGAGCTGGGGAAATGATGATCATAATACCCCAGTCATGTGCCCCAATATTTGAATCTCTTTTCCTGGGAGCTTTCTCTGAAGCCAGAGAAGGCAGCTCTGCGAATAGAAAGGGACAAAGTGCCGGGGAATAACCATTGTTCAGGATGGTCTCCATTTCCTGGAATTCACAGCCTTGTATGTCCCCCACTCATTAAATGAGGGTTGGACTTATTGAATTACTTCTAATGATAGAATATGGCAGAAGAGATGGACATCAGTCCTAAGAGGAGGCCGTAATATGACTGTCGTGTCCAGCTTGGGAATATTCTTTCTGGCTTTCTCACTCACTCATTCTGAGGGAAGCCAGCTCATGCCGTGAGCTGCCCTGTCCGCAAGGCAGGGAACCGAGAGAAGCCCACAGTCACACGGGTGGCCTTGGAAGCACGTCCTCCCTGACTTAAGCGTTTTTTCAGACTGCAGTCCACGCTGACAGTTTGCTGCAACCTCATAAGACATCTTAAGTCAGTGGCATCCAGCTATGCTCTATCTGGATTTGTGATCCCCAGAAACTGTAATATAAGACATGTTTGTTATTGTTAAGCTGCTAAGTTTGGGGGAAATGTCATATCGAAATAGACAACTGATCTACTGTTTCTCTTCCCTACTGGCCTGCTGGTACGTTCTTCAGGTTCCAAATAAACAACGCACCCTTGAATCCTTGACTCAAGGTCTGTTTCTAGGGGCAGCCCAAACTAAACAAACACAAAGAGTCAGAGGCTGGGAGAGAGGAAGGAACTTTCCGGAAGTCCTGCTCTGGGCTCCAACATCTGATTCTGAGTCTGGTGCTTCCCCAGTGGCTCAGATGGTAAAGAATCTGCCTATAGGGACTTCCCTGGTGGTCCAGTGGGTAAGACTCTATGCTTCTGATGCAGGGGGTGGGGGGTGGTGCTGGGTTCGATCCCTGGTCTGGGAACTAGATATCACATGTTGCAAATAAGACTCATTATAGCCAAACAAATTAAAAAAAAAATTTTTTTTAAGAAAACTAATTTATTAAAGAAAAAGAAGGATTTGTCTGTAATGCAAGAGACAGGGGTCCAATCCCTGGGGTTGGGAAGATCCCCTGGAGAAGGAAAGGGCAACCCACTCCAGTATTCTTGCCTGGGAAATCCCATGGACAGAGGAGCCTGGTGGGCTACAGTCCATGAGGTCACAAAAGAGTCAGACATGACTTAGCAACTGGACAGCAACAGCAAACTGGTGCTTATGGGACCACTTCCCACTGAGGGAGTCAGAGATGAGAAGGAGGAGCAGCAGAATGAATGCTGGACTTGAAGTCAGAGAGTCTGGCTTCAAACTGCCTTCTATGCATTCTCCAGGTGATGAAGGTATTTGATATTTCAGGGGCGATTTTCTCAGCTGAAATACTAACAACTAACTCAACAGCATGACAAGTAAATGTGCTTAAAGCCAGTGACCAGGGCTTTGGAAATACTTAGTGCAAACGTGAGACACTGTTATAGGCAAAATGACCACGGGTCCCCAAACCACTACTCATAGGACCGACCATGTGACCCCTGAGTGGTGTGGGACTCTGAAGCTACCCACTGCACTTCTGGGCCCAGTGAGCTGCTTTTCTTTGCTTGGAATGCAGAGTGCCCTTGGAGGGGAGGCGAAGCAAGCAGCAACCCAGCCCATTCCGCTCTGGCAACTCAGCCGCTCTTTCAAACAGAAGTATTGTGTCCCAAGGCCCTTTTAAAATAACCCTATTTTGAGATGTTTATATACAAACCTGGGAAAGAATGGCGGTATTATGCCCGTAACAGAAAGTGCTCATAAATAAGAAGGTGCCATTTCTCATTCATTTCCAAGGCTGCTCTGTGGGCTGCTGCCTTTGGAGCGAGGCCTGGGCGAGGTCTGACTTGCTGGATGGGCTTTTCTTGAGGTTTTTGGGGCCTTGTCCGCCAGCCTTGCTGGGGGAAGGAGCACGCCTGGAGTTCCAGGACTTTCTCTGCCGCACTGCTCATCTGCCTTGTCACTGGGGCCTGGCATCCTCCTCTAGATGGAGGATCCACTTTAGAAAAATCATTTTTTCTTTGTAATCAAGGCTTATAACATGTTTCAGTGAATTCTTCAGAATCACTTGCAATCATTGTAGAGAGCCCTTGGGGGTGGGGGGTGGGGTGGGCGGGGATGGGTTTGAATGCAGCGTATGACACACACACACACACACACACACACACACACATCATGGGTTGCCCTCAGTTATTCTCTTGATCTGCCACCAAAACATATTATCTTCAGGCACCCCGTCCAGTACCCCGCCCCCCACCATAATCACAGCTAGCATATAATAGGAAAGGCACATTGAGACAGGTGAGGAATACATACGTATGTATTTGGGGATAAATATAAATATGTGTGTGTTTTTGGATCTATATGTATGTTTTTAGATATATATGTATGTTTTTGGGTATATATATACACATTTATTGGGCTGCATCAGGTCTTAGCTGTAGCACACGGGACCTTCACTGCGTCCTGTGGGGTCTTTCATTGCGGCTCATGGACTCTAGCCCTGGCAGGTGGGCTCAGCAGTTGTGGTGTGCAGACTTAAGCTGCTCCGTGACATGTGGCATCTTAGTTCCCCAACCAGGATGTGAACCTGAGTCCTCTGCATTGCAAGGTGGGCTCAACCACTGGACCACTAGAGAAGTCCAGGAATACATATGTTTTTAAGTGTGGATGATGTGCTAGGACCAGTGCTGAGAACACCTCTGTTATCTCATTTTGTCCCCACAGCATCTCCAAGAGGCAAGTACTATCATGATTTCCATTTCATAGATGAGAAAACAGAAGCTCAGGGAGATGAAGCTAGTTAACCGAAGTCACACAACTAGTAAGTGCTGGACACTTTTTTTAACACAGTTGTTACTTCATGCTATGATGGTGCCTTCCCTTGATCCAAGAGCTATAGTAAATATTACTGCAGAAACATATTTACTGCTATTAATATCACCCTACTTCTTGTTCCTCCCCCAAGATAACAGTAGCACAGGTACAGTATACTTCAGAAGGGTGATCACTGTTCAGCAAACATTCGCTTTCTATATGCTTCCCTGGGAGGCATGCAGTTCTTGGCCCTGATGTTGGGCTTGGCCATGTAATTTGATTTGGCCAGTGGAGTGTTCTTAGACATGATATGGGCCGAGGCTTGAGATGTGCTTGCGGATGTGCTGGGACCCTTCTGCTGTTCTCTCCATCTCTTGTTACCTGCAGGTTTGTGTACACACCCAAGGCCTCCTCCCTTAAGCACCTGCAATTCTTTCTGCCCCAGAGCTTCTCTGGCCCCAGGGGGGTCCTCAGCCCCCACTTGGGGCATCGACAAGTGCCAGGGAATTAATGTCTCAGGAGTGACTCTCAACTCATGAGGGATGGGAGTTGGTGGATAAAGCTCACATCAGTGGGATAATTCTCAGGTGTGTAACATGGAGTTTCCCAAAGTGCTCCCAATGGGGACCAAGTCCCAGTTGCTTTCAGAGGTGACCTGCTCATTGCTGTGTGTTTTACTGGCTTTCCTCTCTTCCCTGTCTCCTTCCCTCACTCTCTCAAAGTGCTTCTGGAATCACCTCCCAAAATAAACTACCTGCACCCATATTCTTGACTCAAAGTCTATTTTGAGGGAACCCAACCAACACAGGGGCTTAGCACAAAGCCTGGAATTTAGTAAGCACTCAGCAAGTGGTACTAACTATCAGACTATTATCACCCCTACTGCCATCCTGGCTCTGCAACATCCCTGGGGCTTCCACGGGGTGTCCTGTCCCCTCTCTTGGTCTGGCCTAGCTTTGCAGAGCAAGAGCTCAGGCTTTGAGTTAGAAGATGGCAGGCCCTTTCCCGAGTTTGGCTTCAGCACCTGCCCATCCAGTGTCAGGGAGCTCAGCCACACTGGCAAGAGTGTATCTTTCTTGCTGGACATGACTCAGGTCTGAGAATAAGAGAATTTTACTCACTGGCTGCTTAGGTGGCTAGCCTCATTTTCCTTCTCTGTACAATGGGTGTAATTAAGAGCCCAGAGCTGTTGTCCTAGTCTGTTTGGGCTGCTGTAACAGAAGACCATAGATTGGGTGGCTTATAAATAACAGATATTTATTTCTCACAATTCTGGAGATTAGAAGTCCAAGATGAGCATTGTACCAGCATGGTCTATTTCTGGTGAAACAGAATGGTCTGTTTCTGGGTTTCCCTGCTGTATTGCAGACTGCTGACTTCTCACCATGTCCTCACCTGGTGGAAGGGCATGAGGTCTCTGGGGGAGAGGGGGGGTCTCCTTTATAAGGTCACAGATACCATTCATGAGAATTCCACCCTCATGACCACAACACCTCTCAAAGACCCCATCTAGTAATTCTGTCACACTGGGGATTAGGATGTCAACATAAGAATTTGGATGGGTGGGGAGGAGGGGAAACAAACATGCAGACCATAGCAGTCATAGAGATGACGAAAGGAGGGAATGCTCATGCAATGTTTCATCCAGTGCCTGGTACGGAAGGAGAACCCCAAACAGTGGCTGGAGACTTTCTCTAGACCAACCTGCCATTGCATGCCTCAAAGAGGCTCAGAGAATCACCTGTCACAACTTTCGAATATGCAGCCCCACCTGCCATGGGCTATAGAGGTGGGTGGAGTGGAAGGGTCTGGATAGGGCCTGACTGATAGCAAGCCTCTTTGTGAAATTTCTGGCACTGGCAGCCTCCACTGATCAAACATTTATCAGGCCCTTCTATGTTCCCAAAGCACTGTGCAGAGATGAAAATGACGCACATCTGGCCCCCCAGGAAGCTCACAGCCATGCATCAGGCGGGTAAACCCATGACAGCACATAGTAGAATATGTGTCATGTGAAGGATGTTTTCAGGACTGTGTGAGAAGCTGGTTGGGAAAGATTCAGGTGAAGTCTCTGCCCTCTCTGTGATAGCTCAATAATCACGTTGACCATGAACATTTATTGCCACTTCCTCTGAGGCAGGCAAGTGTAGAACAGTTCACATGAGTTAACTCAGTTGCTCCTATACCAACATGGACCTATAAATAGGGCTGTTATCATCATCCTCATTTTATAGATAAGAAATTGAGTCTTGGAGAGGTCATTGCTGCAGGCTCGCCCAGAGTCACACAGTTGGTAAATGGTGGTGCTGAGATTTGAACAGTCTGGATCCAGAGTCCTTACTTTTAACTGCCACTGTCTGCCCCAACCTGGACTCACAGGGGACCTATCATCTGGGTCCTCTGTACTTCCAGGGGTCCCTCTGGGGAATTTGTGTGCAATTTCAGTTAATGATGCTTTGGTTAATTTTAGTCCCTTAGGCTCCTTCCTGGGCCCTGATAAGTTGCAAGTTCTGAGTTTGGTTTGGATTTGCTGGGAAACTTGGGTCTGTCAAATGAGTGAGCATGACTGGACATCCGCTCTGTCCTGATTCCCTGTGGGGCCCCATCCTAGCGTCTAAGTGTGCAGAATCAATCATGGTTTCCAAGACATGACTGGTCACCTGGCATTTTCCATCCTGCAGATGGAGGGTTCTGAAGGTTCCCAGGGTCACCGACTCTGGTAGATCCTGTTCTGGTGCCCTGACGCGATCCCTTTTCTTGCCACCCCTCAGCTGCTGTGAGGCCAGTGGCTAGCTACTCACAGCTGCTCCCTTCTTAGGGTTGTCATATTTAGCAAATCAAAATATTCATTTTTATCTGGCAGCCCCTGATCATTAACTTACAGGAGTTTCCATATTTTTCTACTTGTAATCCCCTAGTGGGATTAACTACTTAATCACCTCTTTTGTCCCTTCATTCTGTTCCTATCACCTTTGCTCAGTAACTCACAAGATACTGAATTCTTGCTCAAGCTCTCTTCTGGAGAACCCAGATCCTCTTGAGAACATGATAAAAACCCTAGACTGTCTCCGTACAACACAGATGAACCTAATCACCGACACTGGCAGCGTTTTTGGAACTGACCTTGAAGAGTCCCTCTCACTTCCTCCTGTGTTTCTCAGACCTTGTCTGCCTCACCCTTTCAGAGTTGAGGGCCAGTGACGGGCAGCACCCACCGATCAAATACACTCAGGGCTAGGAGAATGGAGCTCCACTTCTTGAGAGGAGGAGCATCACAGAATTTGTGGACTTATCTTTAAAATCCCTCAGCCACTTAGTTTCAGTTTTACCTTTATTCATGTGATTACTTGATTAATATCTGTCTGGGCTGCCCTAGTAAAGAAAAAATATCTTTTTTTCCCTTTTTCTCACCATTATATCCCAGTACCTAATACATAGTTAGCACTGCATAAAAACTTATTTAATAAGTGACAAACTTATTTATTAATGTTTGTATAGTTCAAGAAACATCTTTGGCAAAGAAGTCATGATCAAATTTTAGTGGCATGACACCAAAGTTTGGGGTATACGTGACAATCCTTGCAACTGCCCTTTCAGTTCCACTTGGAGGGTGAGGTATAGAGTATGGAGATTTTTTTCCTTCATCCATTTTGCAAATGTTTATTGAGCACTTTTTTTTTTCCATTTATTTTTATTAGTTGGAGGCTAATTACTTTACATCATTGCAGTGATTTTTGTCATACATTGAAATGAATTAGCCATGGATTTACATGTATTCCCCATCCCGGTCCTCCCTCCCACCTCCCTCTTCACCCGATCCCTCTGGGTCTTCCCAGTGCACCAGGCCCGAGCACTTGTCTCATGCACCCAACCTGGGCTGGTGATCTGTTTCACCCTAGATAATATACATGTTTCGATGCTGTTCTCTTGAAACATCCCACCCTCTTGAGCACTTATTGTATGAGAGAAAGAGTTATAGATACTGAGGATATAGAGATTAATAGGATGCACCATGGCTTTATAAATTGAGATGTCTACATGCTAATATATAGAGCAGCCCAAAGGTTTCTGAATAATCTTCACATATGAAAGACAATAGGCACTTGTATTAGAAACAGATCCCTTGATACTGAGTTTGCTGAAGATGTTTTATCAGCCCAGCATGTCCAACGTGAAGCAGAGTATTTACATTTAATTTCAAAGTGGTTGTGCCAACCTCGGTCCTCTGGTCTTCACACTTTGGGTCACTGTTTGCAAATGTATAAAAGGTTTTGTCAAAGGAGCCTGATAAAGATGGAAAGAGAATGACGTTATGTGCGATTAGTGGGGATCGCAGAGTGGTTGATGCCGAGAAATCGTCAGCTCGGGTCACGGCGGGTGCTCATGGAGAGCGAGGATAATGTGAAGAAATGGAATGGGAAGAAAGAAAATAGCAGCAATAAAGGCATTGGCCAAGGTGAATGCAGTGTGGTAGGAGGGCTGGTGTGCGGCCCAGGAGACCTCAGTTCTGGTCCCTGCTCTGCTGTGGAGAGCCCCATTCTGCCTTTCCTGGGCCTCTTGCTTGTAAGGGGTATGCGTTGGATCAGACCAGAGGTCTTAAAGCTTTTTTTTGGTTAGCGTATCTCTACTATAGCATTTTAACCCTGCACCCAGGTGTATGTAGAACAGGTAAGATTTAAGCCTCTCTACTTAGAGGAGTAAGAGTAGGGGGCTATACCCATGCTGTTGGTACCTTTTCCATACTCTCTTGCCCTTAAATTTTCAGTTCATTCCACTGAATTGCAATGGCCAACCTGTGTTTTTTTTTGTTTTTTTTTGGCCCAGGGGCTTTCTCTAGCTTCCAGCATCCATTTTTCTACCTACATGGCAGGCTGGAAGTCCTGGGGAATTAACATTCCCCACAAGCAGCACTCGACCAGTGACTGATGGGAGTCGGGGTATTTATACCCTGAGGTGGGCCATCCTGAGGCATAGGATGTAGACTGGCTCCTAGGGTTCTCGAGAAGCCACAAGCCTTGGGTAGCCCACAGTGGTACTTGCATTACCGACACATCCTTTACTGGCTCCCCCCTTTTTTTTTTCCTTCCCTTTCTCATTTGCTCACTCTCCAACTGGTGTCTCCTGGGATCACCTCCCTAACATATATATGTGCATGCATGCATGCTCAGTCGTGTCCAACTCTTTGTGACCCCATGGACTGTTGCCTGCCAGTCCCCTCTATCCTTGGGATTCTCTGGGCAAGAATACAGGAGTGGGTTGCCATTCCTTCCTCCAGGGGATCTTCCCAACCCAGGGATCAAACCCATGTCTCTTGCATCTCCTGCATTGCAGATGAATTCTTTACTGCTGGACTATTGGGGAATATAGGGCTTGCATTTAAACCCTTGTCTAAAGGTCAACTTCCAGAGTGACCCTAACTAAGACAGGGTTTCAGAGCAGAAAACACTCTCCTTCCCTGATTCCTTACCTCCTCAGAGACTTTTCTGTCAATCTCCTTGGCCCCAGCACAGATTGCAAACCACTGGACTAAAAAAAAAAAAAATTCCATTTCGTTACAGCTGTAGCGTTCAAAAATGTCCGCACATATCTGCTTTCAGAGAATATGGTATATGAAAAACAACTTTATGTTAGCATTCTCGGGTGAAAAGAATCAGATTCTGTATAAACCCAAAGTCAAATGGTGCTTCGACTTTGGAGATGGGTTATTATGAGCTAGCTTTCTCTTTTGCTCACTTGCTTTATGGAGTGAGGAAATGAGTCTGTGCCAACTGGCAGGCACGCTGGCCCCTAATAGGTTAGGGACAATGAAGCTCGAATGGCTCCTGGATTGATAAGGCACCCCCCTCCTTATGAGGGGTGAGTCCCTTTCTGACTCTTCTCTTAACCTTCACATGGAAGAAAGAAGAAGAACATCAGAGCCTCAGAGGTTTTGTCCTCCACCACTGGGAAGAGAAAACACAAAGCACAGATGTAGCGCTTGCTGTGGTGTGATGCTGAGATATCCTTTGCCCTTACTGCCTCCAGGCACAGCGGCCTGGCTTCCAGCTGCTTGCATCTGCACTTTGTTGCCAGTGGCACATGGCTGCCTTCCAGGGAATTCTCACTCCTTGGGAACTGCCCTCAAACTGAGATCGACGGGTGTTGGGATACTAATACCCCAGCTCCCTAGTCCCTGAAGCAGGAAAACTCAGGTGAGTGCTATACAGTGTCCTGAGCTCCCCTGGAATTTGGCTCCAGGCTTTCACAGTGATGATGAGCTTGACAACACTCCCTGAATTGGTTGCCTTGTCTGCCTCACTTCCCCACTCCTCGACTGTTGACTGGTATTTTCTCCCACCTCCCAAATAAATTCCAGCTGCTCAAATGCTTGTCTCAGATTCTGCTCTTGGTAAGACCCCAATTGAAAGACAAGTTTCCCAGACAAGTGTTGGGTAGTTTCTGCTCATCCCTTGTTTGTCTCTGTGACATATCATATGTCACAGTATCAGTTGATGAGCAGATGTGCATGGATGCTTGTTAAGTGCCTCTGGGATGAGGACCCAGCCTTAGGTTCAAGCCTGAGTCAGAACCAAACTTGGGTCCATTCACCTGCACACAGCAAAGCAAACATACTAATTCCAGATTGCAGTGAAGGAAAGTACAGTGCTTATTGCAAGGCACGAAGTGGGGTCCACAACTGGTCTTCTGGAGAGTCACAGGTATGGGCTGTTAGAGGCAAAGGCCAGAGGATGAAGCCCCAAAGACCTCTGGGCACAGTCCCACAGTCGAGGTAATGGGGTTTAGAGGATTAAATCACACTCCAAGAGTGTCCAATAGAGGGCTGCCCACATGTCTTATAACTGAAGGAAATGTGGACACGACACCCACAAGTGTGGGTTTCATTGCCTGAAGCCCAGCTCATCTTCTGCCCGTAAGCCGTGCCCTCCTCACTCTCATTCTTCATGTATTCTCTGGGTCCTTGGCTTCAACACATACTCTACCTCCAGGGTCACCTTTGGCCTCAGTCCCTACCCTCATAAGTTCATCCTTCATAAATTCACCTAATTCTTTCAATCCTCCTTCCAAAATCTTTTTCAAAACTCATTCCCTTTCTTCCATTCTCTTGACCTTGCCGCTACATCCTCAGAACCCAATAAGGTACTCATACATGCTGATTGAATGAATAATGAATAAATGAATGAATGGACAAGTGGTGGCCAATCAGCTGAAAGAAGTCCAACCACCCCAGCTGGCTGTGTGGTCTCACCCTCCATTCTCAGAGCTTATGAATACCTAAATACACACTCTCCTTAATGCTAACACCCACCACTTACTCTTCTGCGGCATAACACGATCATTCTGACCCTCTCACCTTTGCTCTGCTATGCTTCACACCTTAAAAAGCCCAGTTTCTCATCTTTACTTATAAAAATTCTGCTCATTTTCTAAAGCCCAGCTCCCCAGCCTTCTTTGAACTTGAGACATTTAGTCTGTTCCTCTCTGAGGGAGCCACTAAAAATGTGTTTTTGACACCACCATCTTTAAAAGACAGTGAGCTTCTCCATATCAAGAGTCATAGGCACGGTTGACTTTAGCTGTTCACCAAATATTTGGGGTCATCCCCTCTTGTGGACACATAGTAGGAATGTGTCATCCTATTGGCTTGAAGGAAGTTGTGACCATGTGACTAGCTTTGGCCAATGAAATATGAGCAGAGTGATGGGCATCCCTTTTAAGAACAAGTAGAGGGTCCTCCACATCCTCTTTCTTGTTTTAGTGATCATGGAAGGGCGGGGATGGATTTCTCTCAGCCTGAGTTCCTGAGTGAGGATGATGTCTAGCAGAGGTAGTACAAGCAAGAAATAAGCTTTTGTTGTTTCAAGTCTCTAAGATTTGGGGGTTGTGGTTACACAGCATAAGCTAGCCCTTGTGAGAAGCCAGCTTATGTCTTCCTGCTGAAGACAAGGTGTATATGTTGAATGAAGTTACTGAGAAACTTTCTTCACTGGAGTCACTACCATTCTGTGGCTGAGATGATGGAACAGATAACACCGGCATGCTCTGAATTTAAGGTATTAAAATATTGGATTTACATGAAGTTAAGTGAGGCATTGAGTAACTGTCCATTGCATTCTCATTGTAGATGGCCAATGAGGTGGTTATAGTTTGGAAATGAAAGAATGTCCTCCATGGACTATTTTTTCACCTCCTCCCTCCCTCCGTTCATCTCACCCATCTCTTGCCCTTCCTCCATCCCTCCTTCCTTTCTTTCTCTTAAACTTAGTGCTATCTGCTGGTTGAGCATGAAAAGCTCGTATGAGAAGCAGGAACAAGCCAGCCACATGATTTTTAATTTCTTTAAGGTAAGAATAAAGAACAGAAAACCTTGCCATAAGAAAAAATAAATTTGTATTTTGAAAACATTCATCTCTTAGACCAGCAGAGGCAGTTTTGATCGGATCTTCCATTCCTCAATTTCTCATCCTCTACATCTCAAATTTCACCCTAGAAGCAAAAGGGATAAGCTTTTCTAATGACAAAATCTAATATTATATTTTTGCATCACGCTTGTCTCACTTTCTGAGGTTATTTCCTACCATAATGGTCCAGGTTCTCTGAAATATCTTTAAGAAAAGAAATTTTTTTCTCATCAGTGCCTGCAACAAATGAATCACACAGACAATTTGCTGCAGTGGCTTTTCTTTTTGTGTGAAGAGCAAGAATTCCTGAGTGACGAAGCTCAGAATTCACCAACCTCCAGGTTTTGAAATTACTCATCCAGACACGAAACAAAATTGAAAAATCAGAGAGATCTAGTTTGAAAGAAAAAGAATGGCTGATGGCCTGGGAACCAAGTAAGCACCCATTTTGCTTTTGTGCTATTGGATGAAGATGCTTGGATCAAAAGAGGACTTGGAAACGTCAAGGAATTGACAGGCAGGTCTAATAGACGCAGGCAAAGTGTTTATCATACAAAAAAGCATACATCTGGAGTGTCAGCAGCGACACTCAGCCCAGAGAGCCTCACATCGCCCCTCTTGCCATAACAAACTCATTGACAAGAACTGTCATTGACTCTGCTTTATCTTCCGTGTGCTCCTGAGAGAGTGCGTTTCAAGTGCAGCCTACGTAAATGGAGGTTTGCTTCCTGACCTGAGAGATCAATTCTCTGTCAAAGAGAGCTGACTGATGGATCACCATGTGGCTGCCACTGCATTGAAAATCACATCAAATACCTTCTCAAACACACCTCTGAATTACATGCTGGATCTCCAAAGAGGAGGTTACAGATGCATCCACATAGCTTACCCACCTGCCTGTCTCACAAAGAAAATTAGATGAGACTGGTGTTCAGTGGTTTGGGCTGTTCTCCCAGCCAGAGGCAACAGGGTGTCGAGGTTGATAGCACAGATTTCAGAGCCTGGTGGCTGGTTTGGAGCCAGGATCTACTGCTTATCAGCTCTGTAACCTTGGGCAAGTTATTCAACCTCTCTGTTTTGGTTTCCTCAGCTGCCAAATGAGGATAATAATATTGTACCATCCTTCCTGCCTCTCTCCTCCTGTCCCTTCCTTCCAGGGATTTATCCACCCTTCCTCTAGTTTTATTGAGGTATAATAATTGACATATAAGGCTTCCTAGGTGGCGCTAGCAGTAAGCTGCCTGCCAATGTGGGAGATGTTAAGAGATGAGGGTTTGATCCCTGGGTCAAGAAGATCTCCTGAGGAGGGCATGGCAAACCATTCCAGTATTCTTGCCTGGAGAATCCCATGGACAGAGAAGCCTGCAGAGCAACAGTCAGTGGGGTTGCAAAGAGTAGGACACAACTGAAGTGACTTAGCATGCACGCATGCATGCATGCAATTGACACGCAACATTGTTTAAGGTGTACAACATAATGATTTAACTTACATGCCACATGAAGTGATGACCACAGCAAATTTAGTGAACATCCACCATCTCATATAGATACAAATTAGGAAATTTTTTTTTTCTTGTGATGAGAACTCAGGATTTATTCCCAGGGCCGTATCTTAACCTGAAATGAAGTCAAAGTGTTCATCGCTCAGTCGTGTCTGACTCTTTGCAACCCCATAAACTGTAGCCTACCAGGCTCCTCTGTCCATGGAATTCTCCAGGCAAGAGTACTGGAGTGGGTTGCCGTTCCCTTCTCCAGGGGATGTTCCTGACCCAGGGATCGAACCCACGTCTCCTGCTTTGTGGGCAGATTCTTTATCATCTGAGCCACCAGGGAAGCCCATATCTTAACCTAGGTTCTTCAAAAGCAGACCTTGAGACATGTTTCTAAGACAAGAAATTAACTGGGATTTAAAGGTAGATGAGGGCTAAGGGGAGATTGGAAAGATGTGGCCAGGAAGCAGTGATTTACTGAAGAAGCCGCCCTTGGAGGTGACTGGTACTTGATATAGTCCTGGGAGTTTCAGAGACTGTAAAACATGAACCTCAGAGCAAAGAAGGCACCCGAGGGGTGGAAAAGCTGGGGTGCACATACACCAGCTTCCAGCCATCTCTATGAGGTCCGCACTCATGTGTGAGTGCACATGTGTGCGTGTGCACATGCAGGGAAGTGGCATTAATTCCCCAATGCTTCTGACTTGCCTCGTGGGCTGTAAAGTGGGCTCTGTCAGGATGAGAAAGCCCTCAGGCAAAGACGCACATGCTGGCATTTGAAATCCGGCAGTGCCCTCTGGAGAAGTCAGAGTGAAGGGGTAGGTGCGGGGTGATGCTAGATGCTTTGAAGATGAAATGAGTTAATTATTGTGTGACACTTAGCAAAGTTCCCGCCCAGAGTAAGCACTCCTCAAAGAGCTTGATTAACACGGAAGCTAGACCACTGTTCTTTGGGATGATTTAATATTTTTGGATGGATTTTATTTCTGTTTCTCACTTTTTCCTTTGGGATTCTGAATCATGATTAGGGGCTTGTAAGATTGGCCAAGTGCATTACAGGTTTTCGTCAAGATGAGTGTGCAAACGTGAAGTGGGTTAACTGATGGAGCTGTCTCAATCAGAGAGACTCATCACCGTGTCATGGCCTCTGTGACAAATGTCTGTCTGGCTGGCTATTGGAGGAGCCACGTGTCTTCTGCACTTATTCAATCCTGGAGGTCACTGCCAGCTCGAGAGACATGATTCCGATCCCTGATCTGGGAAGATTCCGCGTGTGCCATGGAGCAGCTAAGCCTGTGCTCTAGAGCTCAAGGGCCGCAACTGCTGAAGCCCGCGTGCCCTAGAGCCTGAGCTCTGCACAAGAGAAGCTACGTCAATGAGATGCCCGCGCACCGCAACAGGAGACTAGCCTCCACTCACCCCAACTAGAGAAAAGCCCGCACAGCAACATACACCCAGTATAGCCAAAAAATAATAAATAAGCAAAAGTATAAAAAAATACTGGAGGTCACGATCTAGCTATGCTTATGCTGCAGTGACAAATAAGCCCAGAGTCTTACTGACTTAATGGGAATTAACACCCATCTAATCTTGTCCCTCTGCTTATCCTGCACTGTGAACTCACTGAAGTGGGCCGAATCTTAGTCACCATTGTATCCCCAGCTCCTAGGACAGGGCACAGCACAAAAAGGGGACAATGATAAGCAAATAATGAACAAATCGACCAATGGATTCCATGAGCATCACGCTTGCAGATTTCCTGTCCTCTGAAATATGGGTCTCTTCCCATTGACCATCTATGCAGCTCCCTGAAACTTTTCTTGCTCTCCTGAGCCTGTAATAGCCCCTCTCCTTTAACTTCTTGGGTGCTCCATATCTCTCCCCAGTATATCACCTTCTGCCTTGCATGATGGTAATTTCTGTGCATGTCAGACCTTATCACTCTTCCCTTAAACCCCCATGGTGGTTTCCAAGTACCCTTACGATGCTTTCTACATCCTGATCTGTGCTCTAGCCCCCAAGTCTCCCCTGGGGATCTTACCACCACTTTCTCCTCTCCTCTCCTTCAGCCACAGTGGTCCTATAGCTGTTCCTTGCATGTGTCGTGCCTGATGCTGCCTCAGGCCGTTTGCACCAGTTGTGCCTTATGACATCTGTCTACTTTCTGCCCTCAGATCACTTGTTCTACTGATTCAGATCACTGCTCAAATGTCATCACATTAGAAAGGGCTTCCCTGACCACTCTATCTTAAGAAGGATACACACCACCACATTAATCTGCTTTATATAAATATTTTTTATCAATATATCACACATTTACTTGGTTGTCCTGTTGGCCCCTTTCACCTATAAGGGTGAGAACTCCATGAGGACAGTGACCTTCCTTATTTTTTGCATTATCTTCAGCTCCCATGAAGACTGGCACTTAATAGGACCTCAGTAAATATTTTTTGAATAAAGGCATAACAATTATCATCTCATTTTAGACACAGGGTAACTGAATCCTATAGAACTGAATAAAACCACATAAACTAACATGGCAATTTATCTATCAAGTATCTCACATCTACTATGTGCAGATATTTCACTTTAACTTTTATAATATGAAGTTTCTTTTACATATAGGGAAACTGAGGCCCAGAGAGGTCGTGTGACTTGTCCAAGGTCACACAGCCAAGAAAGCAGCAGAGCAGGGATTCAAACTCATTGATGGTCTGGTTTCTGGGCCCATGCTCTTCACCACTGTGCTCTAGGAGGCAGCCAAGAAGGAACACACTGTGGGTGGTTGGAGGAACTACCAAGAGAATCCGTTAAAAGCTCTCCATTCCCAACTGGGACTTTCTCACGTGGGAAACATGACGGTGGGAGTGAGTGTTGGGAGCTGTGATGGAGGCGAGGCAATTACTCTGTGAAGTGCACAGGGCACGGCCCCGGGAGATGGTCTCATCCTGGGTCTGCAGAGATGGCTAATCCAGAGGGTTAGGGCATGACTCACCATGGCAGCAAAAGTGAACAAGTCTTATGTCATCATCCAAATGCACTCACCTGTGAGCTATCATCTGAGTAAGGCGTCCTTGCCCTGGCAAACTCCTTGAAGGCAGAACCTGTGTGTCTACAGTACCCCCACAAGGGCCAGGTATACATGAGGTGTTCAATAAACGCTCAGTGAATGGGGGCTACTGTTTTCCACTCAAAAGCAGACATTAATTTAGGGGCACACCCATCCACCCACTGCCCGCATCCAGTCTCTCCCCACACTAATCTACTTCATGCACAGGTATCTGACTGTTTTCACAAACCTAAATATGATGAAAGCCCTTCCATGCTCATAAACTTTCCCTGGCTTTTCACTGTCCCAGGAAAAGTTCCAAAGTCTAAAAAGGAGTCCTCTAGGATGTCAGTACTTGATACAGTTTCAGAGACCAGCTATGGGGTCCCCTCTATCTTTCCCTTGACTAATTTTGCAGGGTCCTGATAAGGTAAAGTAACTTGACCAAGGATGCAGTGGGCCAGTGGTGGAGACGGGCCTGGAAACCTGGTCACCTAATGCCCAGTCCAGTGGTCTGACCTCTGTGAGTATCTGCAGGGCACAAACATGTAACTCCAAGGTCACAGAGAGCAGCTTTCTGTTTGAAGGCAGCTGAATCCCTCCCTCCTCTGTCATGGTAACCATTTCCATACAGCTTCATTCCTCTTTGGCCTCTGATCCCTGGGCTAGATAATTAATCAGGCTTTTGAATAATTAAAATTATTTTAAAAATGCCTTTGTAACTGCTAAAATTGCTCCAGTAATTACTGCCTTATCAAGAGACTGCTGCTGCAGACTGGAATCCTTCTCCAACAGATGGGAAGTATTTTCACTTGAGGCTTTGGGATTCAAAAGTTGAGGAAGGCGCATTTGTTATGTTAGCTAGTCGCTTTGAACATGAATAGCATCAACTCTTGACTCCACGATCTCCACAGAACCACCCCCCTCTCATTCTTAGAGTTAGATCTCCTAACGAGATACAGTGTATCTCCTTCTTTGCTTTCACAGCCTGCTATCAAGTATGATCATTAATTAAAATACTGGATTGATTCATTTAATCCAATTCTGCACATGGGCCTTTCTGAGCCTGGCTTCCAAGTTCAGCATTCACTTTTCAATAAGAAAATTCTTTTTTTTTTTTTTTTTTTTAACTATGTATTTGTTTGGCTGTGCGGTGTCTTAGTTGGGGCATGTGGGATCTAATTTCCTGACCGGGGATCAAACTGGGGCCCCATGAGCTGGGAGCATGAAGCCTTAGCCAGTGGACCACAACAGAAGTCTGTGAATAAGTAAACTCTTGTGGGAGCAAAGTGAATGATGAGGTTTGCTTTTATTAAGTTACCTCCTGGCCCTTCCTGACCCAGCCCACACCTGGTGCTGAGTGCTAAGATGAAACATTCTGTCCCCACCACTTCTGTGTCATACCTCTTAATGGGTTTTTTTTTGAAACCCAGATCCAGGGTGCTCAGGACTGACACCTGCATCCTGGATTTAGGATGCTGTGCAGAAACATGGCGGATGATCCCAGAAAACACAACACAGTGGAAGAAGCAACTTCCCAACCGAGGCCCCTTAAATTGATCAAAGACAGGACTAACCACAACACCCGGGGAGGAAATAATAAGGCAGGTGTAGCCAGGGGGGTGATGTTCATGGGATCGTGTAAGGGAGGCACTATTCTATATTGGTTAAGACCACATGCCCTGGTGTTCACCTTAGTCACAACTTCCCCTGGACACATCTGCCATGGTTCAGGCTTCCATGCCCTTCCACACCCATGGGCTTCCAGTATCTTTGTTTCTCTGTCCTAAGGCTGGGAGTAGTTTCTTGCTCTGGTGTATTTCTCAGTTAAACTTCCCGTCCCTTTCTGGGATCTCAGTTACCTCATCACCTCTATAGACAATTTCCAGAATTAAATTTCTTCTGTTGTGAGTACTTTAAGCAGTTTCTCTTTCCCTGATTGGATCTCAACTGATCAACCGCTAGGACAAACAGTAAGTCAACACATGCCCTCTTGGGCTTACATGAATTTGAGATGGGTCACTTGTGACCTAGAGAGTCTGGACTTACGTGGGCATCAACAGGAAACAAGGTAGCTAGCAGCTGCCAAGCACTTACTCGGTTTATACCAGGCACCGTGCTCAGTGCTTTGTTTTCATTATAGAATCTATGAAGTAGGAACTATGATCTCCGTTTTGTAGATGAGGCAGTGGAGATATGATCAATTTAAGCAATTTCATCTCCATCAGGTTTATTTTCTTCACAGGGAAATGCGCTCAGAGCCAGCTGCTCCTTTCAATAACGAAGAGATTCCCTACAGGTACGTCAAGGCTCAGGGTGGCAAGACAAGCAAGGAGGTGAGGCATGACAAAAGGTAGGTCTATGTGCTATTTCGTGATGTGGTCTAAAAGCTGAACCTGCTTCTCCCGGTCAGGGAGGGGAGGTGTCAAGATAGGGCCACGCGAACCAGCCACAGGCATCTCTGCTAACTGTGATTCAAGGCAAGTCCTTGCTGCTAATTGCACACACATTTTGCTAAAGGTAGTAAATAGGAATCACTCACGTGTCCTTAGAGACCGCGGCACCATTCAGTATTCATGGCAAATATGTCACTGAGCTTCATAAGAGAATCATTTTAAAACAAAGCTTGGTCAGCTGTTGAATAATTTACTGGTGGTGACAGCAGGGAGAATATCTAATAACCAGTGAGATTGGCTTTCAAATCGAAAATAAATTCATGTTAGAAGTTACAGGAGGAGAAAAAGGAGGAGGGGGGGAAGCGTGATTAGCAGTAAGGAAATATTTAACATTCGTCAATTCTTGATGTTTTGGAAACCCGTCAGAGAGGAGAAACCTGATTATTGATAGACTGCACAATTCCATACATTTATATTTTAAAACATCCATGGGTCTTTAAGATTCTTCTCGTGGGAAACAAGAGTTAGAGTTTGTCCTCTGAAAGCAGAAGCCCTGACCCCCAACTGCTCCCTGGGGAGCTTTGTTAATCTGGGGGCTTTTGGGGGCTATACAGTCTTTGTTATCATATCTCAATTTTCCTGAGGTAGGTAGTGCCTGAGAAATTTGGGGAGCAAAGCCTCAAAGAAATAAACTCAACCTAAACTATAATGCCACATTCTCCTGCTCTGGGGAGAATCTGGCCCAGAACTTATTACAGGGGATCTGACTTCTGGGTAAACTGAACTTATTTATTTTTGTTTACCAGCAAAGCCCTATTGAAATGTCTGTAAAATGAAAAGGGTTTTGAGATGGTTAGGCTTAGAGTTCTCTGCTCATTCCATTATTTTTTTGTCCATGGTTGGGAGATATGATAACAGTGATTTTAAAAGGTCCAGGAGATGCTGAGAAGAAACCTAAAACCGGTATGCGTCCTGAATCACTGAATTCCTTGTGCTTCTGTTTCCTCACCTGTTAATGGGAAATAATAAGGGAATTGTAGGGTGGATGCACGTAAGGTTTTTAGCTGTGGTCCTGGCTCACAGTAAATGCAAGTTCAAGCATTTCAGGAGGGCAGAAGCCAAACCAAAGTGAACAGTCCCCCAGATTATTGATCTTTAAGCTTCAGTGGCAGACAGTGATGAACAGTGTTTCTGAATAAAGGAGCCTCCCAGCTCCCCCTGCCTTTCAGCCCGCTCCCCAGGGCGCAGGGCACACTCTGTCCTCCAACCAATCCCTAAATTTGCCACGCCAGAGACAGGCTTCCAGATAAGACAGATGATTTCTGTGTTTCCAGATGGTATTTTCTGCGGTTTTACATTCTGAGATCATGCCCTCCATTCTTCACGTCATTTCAACAAACTCACCCTCGTTCAGCCTTGAGTTATTAGCATTTATTTTAGCTGGTAGAAATAATGATTTATCAACATTTTATCTGACGTGATAATGGCTTAAATAAGCGTGCACAGTCTGGCCTGTTGCACCCATGGGACAGTCTCGATGCACTTGGGAGTCCTCTGCCCCCATCCTGTTGGGTTCCAGGCATGAGGAAAGAGATCCTGGGGACTGAAGTGAGTGGCTAACGCTTTGGGTGAAGTGTTTTTCTCTGTAGTATAGTACAGTAAAATAATATTTCTCAAACAGACTATTTCTGAAACTGAAGGAACTCATCTTTATTCCACTGGGTTGCCTGTGGAGCATCTGACTGGTTGAAAAAGCTCTGGTTGTGTAAAAATCACAGGGTCTATGGTGGGGGGTTGGATAGAGCATCTGATGGAGAGGGGGGCTTCCCAGGTAGCTCAGGGGAAAAGAACCCACCTGCCAAAGTAGGAGACACAGGTTTGATCCCTGGATTCGGAAGAACCCCTGGAGAAGGAAATAGCAACCCACTCCAGTATTCTTGCCTCGGAAATCCCATAGACAGAAGAGACTGGTGGGCTACAGCCACGGAGTTGCAAAGAATCGGACGTGACTTAGTGACTAAACAGCAGCAGCAGACCCTGGGTAAGTGGTCAAGTTTGTAAACCACTTATTAAAAGAGTTCATGAGTATTTCATTTCATAGGTGAGATGAATAGATGTTACTTGACTGCCCAAGATCCTTTGGAGAAAATCTTCTTTTCCCACTCCATTGGATCCTCAGGGGGCTGTCAGTTATGGTGACTGGCCCCAGTATGGAGGGGTGGACAAATGACCCAGGCTGGTCAGTTCTAGAACTGCCCTCCCTACTACATCCCAGGCGGAATGAATTATTTCAGGAAATGGAATGTGCCCCAATCCAGCCAATCAGTGTCTTTGCTAGAGGTTGGCAGGGGTGGTGCAGAAGGTCTCACTTTTTACAAAGACTGGTAAGTCATGAGACCTATACAGGAAGCTGTCATTGTCCAATTTCTCTGACTATCCACAAACTGAGATATATGGATGGGGAGGGGGAGAGAGAATGGCATTTGAGTACCTGGATCCAGCTTTGCCTGAAGGTGCCCATGAATTGCTCAGCTAAATAAGCCACTGGATTCCTCTTTTCACTTAAGCTTGTTTGAGCTAGATGTCTGTCATTTGTAAGAAAAAGAGTCCTGCCCAAAGTACATCATGTGTACATGTTCCAAGCTCAGCCTCTATGTTCAGAGACACAATGCTGATGTCCGCATGATGCTGACCTGGCCTCAGCAGATGGAGAGTTGTACTTGGAGGCTCATAGCTTCCCTTGTTCCTGACACCACATAAATTCACCAACTTATATACGCCTGAGACTCACTAGTGTCCAAGTTAAAAAATCAAATACTTGAGCCTCAGTCTCTAGGGATTCTGATTTAGTTCCATGCAAAATTAATGAATTAATTGACAAGCCCCTGATGCTGGGAAAGACTGAAGGCCAAAGGTGAAGAGGGCAGCAAAGATGAGATGGTTGGATTAAGCATCACCAACTGTGACTCAATGGACTTGAACTTGGGCAAACTCCAGGAGACAGTGAGGGACAGGGAGGCCTGGTGTGCTGCAGTCCTTGGGGTCACAAAGAGTTGGATATGACTTAGCAACTGAACAACAAAATTAACCAACACCCTGAGTGGTTCTGGAATAGATGTGTCCTGTGGACCCATGTTGGGAACTGGACTGTACACTTGCCCACCATGCCCTCTTCGGGAACATCTCTCCGTACGTGCATGGAGCCCCTGAGTTGGGCAAGGGGTGGGGTGTCTTTATAAAGGTATATTTAAGGGTGTAGCCCCTGCTCCCCCCATCCAACACCAATTCTCAGATGATTCATATCACACACACCCAGCAGGAGACTATGAATGGGGAATCTTTTTGCAGTGGTTCTTAGTGGGAATATTAGGTATATTAAAACAATACTCTTACCAGAAATGAAAGAGTTAGTCGCTCAGTCATGTCTGATTCTTTGCGACCCCGTGCGTGAACCGTAGCCTGCCAGGCTCTTCTGTCCATGGGATTCTCCAGGCAAGAATACTGGAGTGGGTTGCCATTCCCTTCTCCAGGGGATCTTCCTGACCCAGAGATCAAACCCAGGCCTTCTGCATTGCATGCAGAGTCTTTACTGCCTGAGCCACAGGGAAGGTATATTGACCAGGACTGTTGTCTGAGTCCTCTCCAAATCACATGATGGCTGAGGGTGGGATCCTAGGTGATTCTAACATGCAGCAGGGTTGAGAACCACTGCGGCAGAAACCTGGGCCTGGCTGCCTTGTGAGAGCCCAGAAACAACTGTGCTCTCGCCCCAAAGGCTCAGTTGCCCACCTAAATTTGATCTATGGAGCATTCAAATGCTGGCCTGAGTGCGCAGAATTCTGTCACCATCAAGAACACAGATTTTATCTGTGGGTGGGAGGTTCACTGATACTTCTCAAAACACAAAAATAAAGTAACAAGTCAATGAAAAGAAAATGCCAAATCCATATAATCATAAAAAGTAATAAACATAAGTAAATAAATAGTGAGAGAGTTACACAGGGAAACATCATGAAAGTATATTAAGAATCAGGAATTCTGGTGAAGCCAATTCTGTAAACTTGAGGTCTGAAGGAAGTTTTTGGAATTTCTTTTTTAAAAAAATTGCTGCCGCTGCTGTTTAATCACTAAGTTGTGAATGACTCTTTGATACCCCATGGGCTGTAGCTCGCCAGGCTCCTCTGTCCATGGGATTTCCCAGGCAAGAATACTGGAGTGGGTTGCCATTTCCTTCTGCAGGGGATCTTCCACACCCAAGGACTGAACCCAAGTCTTCTGTCTGACAGGTAGAATTTTTATCACTGAGCTGCCTAGGAAGCTCCTCTTAAAAAAAAAAAAAGGTATTTGCTTTTAGCCATCATGAAGCTGGCCAGACCACAGACCTCAGATGTTAAAGTCCTCCCAGCACTTGACCCTCCCCTGAAGTCCCTTAATAATATGATTTGAAGGGCTTCCCTGCTGGTCCAGTGACTGAGACTCCTTGTTCCCAGTGCAGAGGGACTGGGTTTGATCCCTGGTTGGGGAACTAGATCCCACATGCTGCAACTAAGATTGAAGATCCTGAGTGCCACAATTAAGACCTGGTGTGGCCAAATAAATAAAAATAAATACAAATTTAAAAAAATATGATTTGATTCAGCTCCCCCCACCCCCATCCCCCAAAAAGGCCTTATTTCTGTATCGTCTGTTTCATACTTCTTGATCCCATTTTCTCCTCAAAGGTCCAGTGTCCATCGTTCCTGAGACTCGGGCCCCACTTGGAGCAGGCTTGGCACTGGGGGGCAGACAGGCTTCTGAAGACTCCAGGCCTTCTCTCCTGGTTCCTCTCTGGCAGGACGGGCCTTTTCCTTCTCGGAGCCTGGGCCGGGTGCTAACAGCAGTCTGACGACAGCATAGCACTGATGCTCATTTGTCGGCTTGGACAGAGTTCCTCTCCCAGGATCTCCCATGAGCCTCCTCAGCGCACAGTCTGATACAAAGGGAACATTGCCAGGCTCTGAAGTCTGGGGTTCATCAGTTCTGGGCTGAGTGAGGGTTCTGAGTTATCAACAAGAGCTCCTGGGGGATCCCAGCATCAGGGACCATTGGAAATGTCACCTGACACATTTCACTCTGAGCACCTGGGAGCCTTGCTCTGGTGAGTTGACCTCCCCACAGGTCTTGACAGAAGGAGCACTGAACTTCCTGTGTGGAGACAGCTCATCCTGATCTTCTATTTGGCCCCACTAGGCAAATTTGGCCCTCATCAACATATATTGAATGCTAGCTGGATGCACCTGGGGCCTTGGCGTTGAGGGTATGAGGATGTGGACACAGTCCTGACCCTGCAGAGGTGGCCACCCTCATGGAGAAGGCAGCTCTGCAGGTGGTCCTATGGACACAGAACTGCTAGACACTTCTTCATTCCCTCCACTACCGTCCAACCCCTGGGTCCTCCCAAAGCTGAGTGATTTGGATGCCCAGGTAAGGATAAAGCGGGATCAGGATTTTGAATTTGGCATTGCAGAGACAGAGGAGGCAGTGGAGAGTCACCCACTGTGGCTTGGAGTAAAGAGTGTGTGTAAATAATGTTAGAGGAAGGAGGGAGCCTTTGGGGCACGTCCTAGCCTATGGGAACGAGCAGAGTGTTCTGCATCTCTGAGTGTTTGCCTAGCAGTTCCTGCCACAAAAATGCCCTTCTTTCCTCCTTGACCTGGCGAGGAGGACTCCATGTGCGGGAGTTTAAGGTGAATTAGAGAAGGGACAGGCTTAGAAAGGCTGGCTGGGCTCAGTCATTTGGGGACTTGTTGGCCATATTAAGGATTTGGACTTAATTCTTTTTTTTTTTAATCCACGAGGAAATTTATTTTATTATTATTTTTTAAATTGGAGGATAATTGCTTTACAATGTTGCACTGGTTTCTGCCGTACAACAATGCGACTCAGTCATGAGAATATATGTATCCCCTCTCTTGAGCCTCCCTACCATCCCCCCACACCCTACCATCCCACCCTCTAGGGCATCCCAGAGTGCAGGCTGGGCTCCTCGTGTTACAGAGCAGCTTCCCACAAGCTATTTTGCACATAGTAGCGTATACATGTCATTATTCTGAGGGCAGTAGGGCATCTGTGAAGGGCTTTAAGCTGGCGAGTGACAGGATTGTGGGCTGAAGGTCTCCTCCATCAAGCGCTCCGGCTGCTGTGTGTGGGGCGGGCTTGGGAGGAATGAGACCGGAGGCAGAACAGAGCTGAGGTCTGAGCTCAGCTTGCTGCAGGGGGATTCAGAGAAGCAACAGGTTCAGCCCATCTCAGACAGGTGAGGCCATCCTTTACCTGGGACCCTCCTGAATCTGAGAATCTAGAGTCAGGGACGAGGGGAGGAGCTGAGAGCCTTGGGGAACCCCAGTGCTCTGAAATGCCCGTGTCCAACCACAAGGCCCCAGGCTGCCACGGGGACCGTGGCTTTTGTCCTGCAGAGAAGCACTTTGCTGGAAGCAAGAAGTGAAAGCTGGGGCTATGCCTCAATCCCGTTAGATGTCCATTGATTATGTCCATGACCCTAACAGCCTCCTGCCCCTGATGTGCTGTGTGACCTCTCCCCGGGGCTGACTCTGGGTGCCTGTGGGTGGGGGGTCACCTTACTTTGCCATCCCAGTTGCTCAGCCTGGGACCACACATATGATAGAAACACAAACAACCATGGTGGGTGCTTGGCACACATCGCTTAGTTGTGTGTGTGTGTGTGTGTGTGAGTTTTCATGAAAAGAAACAGCTGTCTGGCAGAACCCACTTAGGCAAAGCAAGATGCTGCCCTAGCATCCCAGGCACTGAGATCTACCTGCCAATGGTCTGGACCATGTGTCGGTGGTTTTGCCCAAGGATGAGGCAGCTGGCACTCCTTGCTGTGTTGGCATCCAGGTGTGTATGATATTGGCGTGGCATCAAGGCTGGGGTGGTTTGTGAGTCTAAGACTTGGAAGTAGCAGAGGAAGGAAAAGAAGAGACCTCTTGAGCAGGCCAGCCCTGTACTAGTGGTTCTAACATCCATAAAAGCACTTAATTCTTACTCAGCTCAGTCTGGGTGAATAACGACCCCAGTGGGGAGAAAGATCTGCAGAGGAGGAGTGACTAGTTCATGGTCACCATGGTGGTAAAGGGAGGTATAAGGAATGTGAGCAGGTCGGTGCAAGGCCTCACCTGGAAGGCCTTTTTTAAATTTTATATTGGAGTATAGTTGATTTACAATGTTGTGTGAGTTTCAGTGTACAGCAAAGTGATTCAGTTACACATATATTCATCCTTTTACAGGTTCTTTTCTCATAAAGGTTATTGCAGAATATTGAGTGGAGTTCCTCGAGCTATACAGTAGGTCCCTGTTGATTATCTATTTTATATATAGTAGTATATGTACATTAATCCCAAACTAGAGGAGTGTTACTGAATTAAAGCATGTTCTAGAAGAGGAAACAGATGTTGGCAGTGAGGGTGGCATCTGAAATCATATAAGAAGAGGCCCAGGAAGGATGCAAAGCAGAAGTCCCCCATCTTTTTGGCAACAGGGGCCGGTTTTGTGGAAGACAATTTTTCTACAGACCGGGGTGGGAATGGTTTCGGGATGATTCAAGCGCATTTACTGTGGACTTTATTATTATTACATGAGTTTCTAGGGACCCTTGATGTTAAGGATTGAGAAGGCTTACCAAGAGCACACCAACATCCAAATGAAAGTCACTTGGAAGTGTGTCCAGGCTTTCTGTCTGTCCCCAGAGAGAAGCTGACTCTAAAGGGGAGAAATGACAGGGTGGTAGCGTTGGTTCAGCACAAGAGAGATCTTTCCAATCACAAAGGCCTCAACCTCAAAGTGATTCCTTTGTAAAGTTTTGCTTTTGGACGCAGAGATATTATTGGATAATGCATGTTTTTACAGAACAAAACGGTTAGATCATCAGCTTATGCTTAAAGTATACGTATGGTTTCTAAGTTGCATTTGAGTTCTTTAGATTTGCATATTTCAACAGACAGCATTAACATATTAATATTCCTGCTGTAAAAACATTATTTAAGCCAGAACTATTGGCTCTGAAAGAGTCTGTGGTGTGTGCAGAACCACTCTGCTAATAGAAAGGTTAACTTGTATTTTTGAATTATTGATGATTGCTTGTTACTAATTTTTTTTTCTCAGAAAGGAGGAAATTATTAATGAAGAGATCACTGCCAATGTGTCTGACATCTATTAATGGTTTCATCTTGCAACCAGATTAAAAGAGACAGCTGGTCCATGAATTTATGCGTGCAGACAGCTCCAAATGCGCTGACAACTCTGTGGGAGGGCGGGGCCGCCAGGCACTGGGGCCTGGGCATTGGCACAGGTGGCTGGTGAGAGGTCCCCTCCCGGCTGGCATGGCCTGGTCCAAGGGCTGTCAAAGGTTTGCTGCGGAGGGACCAGGCAGCGGATGGGCTATCACTCTCCTGACATCTTTTCAACTCTTCTGTTCCCTTGGGAGCCCACTGACACCTCTCTGTGCCAGTCACTTACGGGCATTTTCTCCATGGCTGTTTTAGATCTGTGATTTTTCAACATGAGCTTGCATCTTCTAAACATGCTCACCTGGGAACATCACCTGGGAGACTGGTGAAAACACATTCTTGGGCCCCACTTCTAGCATTTCTAATTCAGTAGGTATAGGGTAGAGCCCCAAAATTTGCATTCCTAACATGTTCCCAGGTGATACTGGTGCCACTAGTCCAAGGACCACATTTTGAGAACCAGTTTTACCAATGATTGTCAGCTTGTGCTGTGACACTGCTCTGGAGAAGGGGCTGGCAACTTTTTCTGTAAAGGGCAAGGACAGTAAATATTTTCAGTGAAATGGGCCAGATAATCTGTCACAGTTACTCACAGTTACTCAATTCTGCCTCTGTAGTGCTGGAAGCAGCCAAGGGCAATATGTAGACAAATATGCAGGACTGTGTTTCAATAAAACTTTATTTATAAAAACAGGAGGTGGGCTAGATTCTGGCTTATGTGAATAATGTTTTTATGGCAGAAATATTAATAAGCACCAGTGCTGTTGTTACTGAACCAAATTTCTGCTTTCCCACGTGCGGGAGAGCCAATTTACTTACACTGGGTTCTGGTGAAGGAAAGGGCAGTGTTTACTGCAGGGAACCAAGCAAGGAGCCCAGGGCAGCTAGTCTTTTAAAGACCCAAATTCCTTGAAGGCTTTTAGGGGGAGGTTTTTAAAGACAGGATAAGGGAGGGGGCTTCTGGGGTGTGTGATCAGCTCGTGGACATGCTTCTGATTGGTTGGTGGTGAGGTCATCAGGAGTCAATGTCATCAGCCTTCTGGTTCCAACTGGACTGGGGCTACATGCTTGTGGGCGGTATACAGTTAACTTCTTCCACCTGGTGGGGGTTTCGGTATCTGCAAAACAGCGCAAAGGACATGGCTCAGAGTATTATCTATAGCCCCTGAGGAAGGACTAAAAGTCCTTGAATTTGTTTAACAGCTAAACTATTATTATTTTGTACTGCTTGACTATTTTTGGAGAAGGCAATGGCAACCCACTCCAGTACTCTTGCCTGGAAAATCCCATGGACGGAGGAGCCTGGTAGGCTGCAGTCCATGGGGTTGTAAAGAATCGGACACGACTGAGCGACTTGACTTTCTTTGACTATTTTCCTTTCTTTCTGTATTTTCTCACCTCTCTGAGTAAATGTACTCTTTGGACCTCAGGGAAACCCAGGAGGCCACAGTTTTTCTACAGACAAGAGGCAGGCAGAGGACCTAGATCAAGGGCTCTTCTGGGAAGTCCCCATAGGATCCTGCTCCGCTACACTTTCTGTCAAGACATGCAAATATAAATAACTCAAATGCAACTAAAAAACTGTAAGTATTTTTCAAGTGGAACCTCACGACTCAACAACTTTGTTCTACAAAAACATGCATTATCCAATAATACTGCTGCACCCCAAAGCGGGACTTTACAAAGGACCTTACAGGTGGCAGTGTTGCTGAGTTCAAGCTTGTAATATTTGCTGCAGGACAGGCCAAAAAATCCAGAGACAAGTTGCTGGAGTAAGGAACAGCAACTTTATCCAGAAAGCCAGCAAGACGGAGAAGATGGTAGCGTCCCAAAACACCAGCTTGCCCTCAGTTAGAATTCTGGCTTCTTTTATACTAAAAGGGGAGGGGGTAATTTCAAACATTTTGTGGTTCTGGTCAAACTCCTGAGGGGGTATACTAATTTCTTCTTTCCTGCAGCCATTCACAGGTGATGCTAAACAAAGGTATTTTAGCATAACACTCATCTGGGAGGCAGGTTTCCCAGAAATGGGCCATTATGTATAATTTAAGCTTATAGGCAACATCCCTTTAGTATTAACCTGTAATAGAATGCAAAGATTCTTCCCTATTACAGTAGTTTGCTGACGCCTGCTTGAGTGCAGCACTGTCTAATAGAACTTTTTGCTAAAAGCAACCATAGGCAGTACACAAATGAATAATAAGCACGGCTGTGTTCCAATAAAACTTTATTTAAAAAGAAAGCAGGCAGTGGGCCACGTTTGGCCCACAGGCTGTAGTTTGAGCAGTGCTAGTAGATTTTTCTGTGTTAATGAAAATGGTCTATATCTGTGCTGTCCAATATGGCAGCCACTAACCACATAAAGCCCCTGAGCACTTGAAATGTGGTTAGTGTGACTAAAGACTCAGTTTCTAAATTCTGTATTTAAATGACTAGAGGTACCCTGCCCAACAGCAAGGAGAGAGAAGGCTCCAGTGGAGGGCCACTCCTCAGCCGCCTCCCTACACAGGGTGAAGCCTCTTTGAGCTTCCTTGTGGATAAGAAGGGGATAAAACAGTAGCTACATCACCAGGCTTTCCCCATGGGTAAGTAAGGCATCCTGGCCCAAGGTGTCTTCCCCCTGGTCCTTTGATCCCCGCTGTAGAGCTGACCATCACTGGGGGCAGAGGGAGGGGCTGGGGAGATGGAGGTCTCCTCTGGATCTTTGTTCGGTCTTTACCACTAGACTGCAAGCTCCAGGAAGGCAAAAACCAAGTCTACTGTACAAGCTGCAAACCCACAGTCCTGCCACGGCACATGGCAGTCAGCCAGCTCCTTTGTTGAAAGAATATGTATTTCAGGCTGCCCCTCAAACTATGCTTGAGGGATCTGCAGCTAAAGTGTCTGAATACTCCTATCTTGGCGCCCCCAGAGCTGAAAGGGAAGTCACTGTGTAGACAGGGACACCAGGGCTGAGAGAGGGCTTGCCCACAGTCCCCCGGGATTAAGGAGAAGGGGCCACCTTCTTGAATGGAATTGAAAGGGGGTAGGGGGCCCTCTGAAGCCATCACAAAGCTCACCCCAGACCCTGGCCTCCTTGCTTCAGCACTGACACTGAAACTGGACCTGAGCCAGGAGTGAATATGTGGTCAAGATCCCCCAGCTCCCTGGGCTGATGGGGGCAGATGGGAAAGCAGCCCCTCCTTTCCATTCAGCACTGAAGTTCCTGCAAAGGAGGGTGGGAGATGATGCTGTCACTCTCCACGAAGTCCCTCCTCTGAGAAGCCAGTCATCTGTGGCCCTGAGCCACCCCTCCCCTCAACCTCCCATCAGCCAGCAGCCCTGTCTTACGTGTCCAGGTGCCATTTGAGAACTTAGGCTTGTGGAAAAGACCCAGGAGACAAACCACACCCCCACCGTGTGAAAAGCATCGCCTCAGCGGCTGTCTCAGGGGGCCTTGGCAACTGGCCGTGGGCAGGAAGTGCCTCTTGGCTAGAGAAGTCATTTATGGAGCTATTCAGGGAGGTGATACAGGGAAGGGCCTTCCAGGAAGAGGGAACGGCAGGTGCAAAGGCACGGTGGTGGGACCAGAGTCAGAGTCTTACTGGGTGGTGGGTTTGGCTCCTGAAGAAATAGAGGGATCAATTTCCAGGCAGAGGGTGACAAGCAAAACACAGAGAGCCCTGGCTTCAACAGGGGCAGGGACAGTCCAGTGACAAGGGCAGGTGATGGTCCTACTCGCCAGCTTGGTTACCTTGGGAGTGGAGTTTTTTTTTTTTTGTTTTTTTAATATTTATTTGACTGTGCCAGGTCTTAGTCGTACCATGCAGGATCTAGTTCCCTGACCAGGGATCGAATCCAGGCCCCCTGCATTGGGAAAGCAGTCTTACCCACTGGACCATCAGGGAAGTCCCTGGAGTGGAGCTTTATTTTGGGGCCACGTGAACACCACTCAGCGGGTTAGGGCAGCAATATAGCACCTTTAGAGTGTGGATATGGGAGGGTTTGTGCTCTGAAGACACTATTGAGGAATGCGTTTTGTGCTTTTCCAGAAAGTTTGAGAGAGGGCATGAAGTGGAGCCAAAGGGAGCAAGGACAAGTTATAAGAAATCAGAAGCTCCCTAGTGGCTTAGAAATCTCCTGCTTCCTGGGTCAGGTCCTGGGATCAGCCATGTCCAGAGTCACAGGTCATGGGCTAGGGTCAGGCCCTGCTAGCAACTCCTCTGCCTGAGACAAACCTTGGATGAGGGTTTGACGGACGCTGTAGTCAGCTGTTTAGCTCTGAGTAGAAGGGATCTTCCCAACCTAGCTGTCCTGAGAGCCAGTCACCTCTGTGCTCCTAGGCACATGGTTTAGTGCCCTGTTGAAATCTGTAGAATTATTAAGAGTCTCTGAGGTAGCTGGTCCACTCCCGGGCCTCCTCATAGATGAGCACTGGCTAATCCACGACCTAGTCTAAGTCCTTCACCGTTTGAAGGTGGTGGGGGAGCCAGACAGGAGTGGGAGAATTAGCCTGAGATTACAAGTGCAGTGTGTGTGTGTGTGGGGCAGTTAATGGGTCTCCATTCAAGGCAAGTGTCCCACTGCATCTAGGGGGAACTGGGGTACAGGGGAGAGAAACTGTGTTCTCTGCCATAGCAACTCAATCCAGAGCCCCCCGTAGCCATGCCTGACTTTTGTATTTCTCCCCAACAGTCTGTCCAATCCCATCCTTGGAATCCCAACAAGATGAGGCAGGGATGGGGTGGGGTGTAGGGGGCTGGTCAGGTTTACAGAGTGTGAATCCCTTGAGCTTTGCCCAGAGACCCTTCTCCTGGCTTTTACAACCCAAGCCCCTAGCCAGGACCAAGCGGCACTTGGTGTCTTCCATGAGATCTCCTGATCGCAGGAGGGCAGAGTCGCTGCCTGTGGGCTGCAAGGGAAAGCCCGGACTCTGATCGATGGCTTGATGGCTTTTAGGCTTTCAGCCTCAACCGGGTCTTTGTTCAGACCGGGAAGAAATAGGAAAAAGCTACAGGGTTCTGTCTCCGGAAAAAGGGGAAGGGCGAAGGCAGCGAGAGGCTGGGATGCCTCACGGCCAGTCTTCGCCCCCCTCCCAAGTTGGGGTTGGCGACAAGAGGGAGGTGTGGGTGAATAAGAGGGGTACCTGGGAGGCTGATGAGGTGGGTGGGGGGCGACTGTGGTGCACCGATGCACCCAGAAGTGTGTGTGTGTGTGTGTGTGTGTGTGTGTGTGTGTGTGTGTATCTATCTGTATGTGTGCTGGTGGTGCGGTGACGACTCTTACATGGAATTCTCATCTTAGGGCGTGCCGGAGACCCTCGTTAGTGGACACCTGCTTCTGTTCAGGGCAGAGGCCCCTCCCATCACCCCCATTCACCTGGCTCCACATCCCGGGTCCAAACGGCTGCCTCCGCCTTCCCCCCTTTCGCACCCGTCCCCCACTCACCTGTTCGCCCACTCTGAGTTCAAACGGCAGCTCCCTCTCTCCCTCCCAGCCACCGCCCGCCGATACCTGCGCCCCAGCCCGGCAGACAGTGCACGCGGCGGCTCGGCTCCGGGCGAAGAGGCGAGGACCCCGCGGGGAGCATGGGTGCGGGGGCGCTGCGTGTAGGCGCGTGACTGTGCGAGCTAGCGGCCCCGAGCCGGCTGGCCGGGCTAGGGTGCGCGGGGAGCCCGCGTGGGCCAGGCGCGGGCGTGTGCGAGGCGCGGGCGTGCGCGCGAGGGTGTGTGCGCGGCCGAGGCGGAGCGCCGGGCGGGCGGGCGGCGGCGGCGGCGTTAGGACTCCGGGGACACCGCCCCCCGCCCCGCGTCCCGCCCCCGCCCAGCCTCCCGCCTCAGTTCGCGCCGCGCCTCGGCTTCGAGCGCAGCGGCGCCGGCTCCCGGAGCCCAGCGGCGCGCACCCCTGCGGCCGCGCCGGCAATGCGGGGCCACCCCGCGCCCGCCCCAGTCCCGGCCCCAGCCCCCGCGGGAAGGGGCTGAGCCGCTGCCGCCCGGATGGCGAACCTCGCCGCGCTCGCCTTCAGCCTGCTCCTGCGGCTGCAGCTGCAGCCGCTGCCCGGCGCCCGGGCGCAGAGCGCCGCAGGTGAGTGCGCCCCCGATCCCCGCTCCCTCCTCGGCGCATCCCGGCGTCCGCCGCTGGGTCCCGGGCGGAGAAAGTTGTGCAGGCTCGAGGGGTTTGCCGGAGCCCGGGTCCCCGCCTGCAGCCGCGGGCTGCCTCGTCCAGGCGCGCCCGGGCCAGCGTGCCTGGCCCTCGGCGTCCCTCGGCCCGCCGCGTTCGGTCAAGTGCTCCGCTTTACTTTCCTGCCGGTCCCCGGGCTCGAGTAACTTTCTGCGGCTGCGGAGAATATTTCCGCTCGCCGCCTCCCACTTGTCGGAATCTGTCACTCGAGTGTTTGGGGCGGCGAGATGAGAAGCGGCATCGACGCCCGAGGTGGTGGTGGGGGGGAGCGTCCTCTCTCCGCAGCTTCCAGGGCAGCGCGCGCTTTTCGTGGGGAGGACTGGTCGCCAGCAGGCCGAGGCTGCCAGGGAGGTGGCTTTTCTTTTCACCCGGGAGATCCAGGCGGCTCCAGACTTGCTCTAACCATGCTGCGCCCCTGAGCTTGTCCTTACGCCGCTGGAAGCACCGCGGGGGTGTTCGTGTTCTAGACTGAGACGGCGAGCCCTCCTTTCTACCCCGTGGTTTTCATCCCAAGTAAACGGGCGCCCCTGTGAAGGCCCTTTCGGTGTCGCGGCTTTGACCTGTGAGCGTGTCTGCTCCAGAAAAGTTTGGGGGACTCGTATTTAGGCTTGACCGTGGGAAGGAGGCGAGTACACGTAGTTCCCCTAGTGTGTGTGGGATCACCCTGGCGGCCTCCTAGTGGCAAGCTGGCCTGTACCGGAGGCCAGCAGGACCTGGGGTGGGTGGGGTCTTACACATCCCAGACCCCACTGGAGGCAGCTTCCAGCCCTGAGCTCCCCAAAGGGTAGGCGGTGGGGGAAGGAGAGAAGGGTGGAAGTAGTGCAGGTATGCTTGCAAGTTCGGAATCATTTTGAAGTTTCTTAGCACCAATTAGCTCAGGTGTGACCACGCAGAGGGGAGATTGCCGGGATCACAGGGGCAGGCAGAGATGAGCAGGTGGGACTTAGGATAAGATGCGTTTTGAATTGATGACTAGCCGCGGTGCCCATCTATTATCACGCTGAAAGCGAAGAGAAAGAGAAAGAAATCGTGGGCAGTGTAATCTCCTTAAATAGGCTGCTTCCGAGGCTAAGAGCCGCTGGAGTGACCTTCCCTGGGAAATGCACTGGGGTCTTCCTTACTCCAAAGTGGAAACTGAATATGGGACTTATGCGAAGGGGGACAGCCTGCTTCGTGGCTGGGAAGTTAGGTGACTAGGACACTTCTTTTGAGGTGTGTGAAGCTGAAAGGTTGGCTTAGCCAGTAAGAGAGGAGGGACAGCCACACATCATTCTGAAGATGGTGCACAATTCTGTTTCCCTCGTTTCAGATCTGTGGTAGGTGTGCTAGGGCAGGGAAGGAAGGAGGGTACTTGGGGGCATTCCTGGGGACCCAAGCACCACTCATGACTTACATTTCCCTATCCTCCAGGGCCTGGGCGGCCTGCCACCCGCGAGTGATACTCACGTTCCCTCCGCGAGAATCAGTATCAGAAATATTCCTCCACGGGTCTCGCAGCGTTCTTGGGCAGCGTGCGGTAAAAACCGTCCGGGCTTGGGAAGCTGCCGGATGCTGGAAGCACGCCGGTTCCGGATGCTCCCGCCAGGTGGCGCTCGCCCACAACTGTTAAAATGCAAATCTGGTTGCTTTCATCTCCGGAATAGAACTTCTTTTCAATTTTTAAATGAGTAATGTGTTTATTCAGCAGCCTTTTGTTAAAACATTTAGAGAAGTGTGAGGAGCGAGCACCTTTTCTTTGTTTGCTCTTCGGAACACTGGGGAAAGGAAAGCAATCCTGGAGTGCAGTTTGGGAAGAAATCTGCTGTTAGGGAACCATGTTTCTTTTGATTTTTCCTGAGCAGAGTGGCTTTTCTGCAGACCCCGTGAAGCATATACTTAGCAAGTGGCTGCGTTTGTTCCAAGGACTCCTTAAACGAGAGGGGATTAGCTTGTGTTGGAGATTTGATGCATTCTGAGTCTCACTCATTTGTAAAAATGGGAATTTTCCGTGGTATCTCCTCTCTCTGGTTTAATGCTAACTAGACCATTTAAGTTAATTATTTTTCCCAAGTTTCTAACAGCTGCACTTGTAGATGCAGGAATGCTGCGAATGCTGACTTTTAAAAACGGACTTATCTTCATACTTTATTTCTAAATGGAGACATTTTGATATCCAAATCTAGTATAAATGTGACTCAGTTTGATTTCTTCGAAAGAATCTGATTTAAAACTTTTGGCAAGTTTGGGTAAATAATATGTTTAAAAACTCAGTGGTGTGCTCTCCATAGTCTTTTTGTCTGGAAATTCCCAGTCTCAAAAGCAATTTCAGTTTGTAAGCTTACATCCAAGTACACAGTTGGGGTGATATGTTTTGCTGTAACATGTTGGTCACGGTGTCCAAAAGTCAGTGGTGAAAGCTTGTCATCAAAAGGCAATTTCCTTCTTCTTTCTTGTGAGATGTGTTTTATGAGCCAGGATGATTTTTGTAAGGAATGATGGTTTAAAAAAAAAAAGAGAAAAGCATTTAAAACCAGCCTCTGAAAAGTGTGGCAAAAACATGGTTTGGGATGAGGAAAGAAGGAGACAGTTAAACAAATGGATGAGGGAATCATTCATTTATGTACTAGTGGGTTTTGGCATCTGTACATTGAGAGCAAAAACGGATCTGAGACGGACTGACTTGTGATGGCAGTTGTTAGCGATGTAGTCGTTTAACTTGATAATCGTTACCTCTGGGGAACTGTTAGCAGTACAGTCAAATTTGACTTTCTCTCCTGGATTGCTTGATTTGTTTCCTAATAAAAGAACAATTAACGTGCAAACCTGGCTTGGATTCTGTTTCAGCAACAATCGCAAGCATGTTCGTAGCGAAAGCAGACCACTGTCTTGGGTTGCAACCCACTGCCTTTCTCCTCTCCTCTTCTTGCTTAGCCCCAGCGCGGCTCCTGCAGGCTCCAGACTGCCAGCTGAGACGGCGCCCTCGGTAGTAGTGTAACTGTCACCTTTCAGAGCCACGATCACAGGACATTACAGCATCATTCTTTTGAACACGGGATACTCCCATGACACTCTGACAGTGTGTTGCTGTGGAAACAAGAGCAGTGCCATATAGGTGGTGGGTCCCTGATATATATTTATTTATGGTAATGAAGAGATGGTGGAATCTCATGGCAACTATGGTGTGTGGGGGGGGAAGTTTAACTCAGGAGGCAGCCTGATTGAGCAAAAAAAAAAAAAGAGTATGAGCTTTGGAGTCTTAAGTCCTCAGTTTGAATTCTGCTCTTGCCTCTTTCTAGCTGTGCCAGCGTGGGCAAGTCATTTATTTACTCCTCGAATCCCCAGCTCCTCACCTGTCGGGTGAGAATGAATATAGCTACCTTGCTGGATTTTGTCAAGACTAGATAAGATGATACACTCAGAGTGAGTGCATTGTACAGCTTCGTCCTGAAGGGGCGCTTTTTCTCGTACTTGCCCTGGCATTGGTGTATGTACGCAGGCCAAGGGGACACGGGTGTTAAGCTCAGTTATGAATTGAAAATTAGCCGAGTTTTGGTGATGATTTTTAGTTCTTCTCCTTTGTTTTTTTTTTGTCAGGGGAAGTTCTTGATTCTCTGCAGCCACTTTTAGAAAGATTTGGAATGAAACAGGTGTTACTAATACATCTGGCCGTTCAAAGATAGGCTTGTTTGTGTCCAAGCACACATCCTGTAAATGAGAACAGATAGAAAACCAAGCAGTTGCATGATGTAACAGGCAAGCGACTGCCTGTGTCTTCTCTCCCTTCCTACCACCCCCCTCACACTGTCTTCCGTGCCTTCGGGCTCTGCCTCCTGCTCTGTTTCTATCTCTTACCTAACCTAGAAATCAAGTGCTTGGCACTCTGGGGCAGTGGGGAGAAAGATGCTTTGTGCACTTGACAAATAAGCAAAGACTAAGTAAACACATGGAGGGATGTGGCATTCCAAGAAATAAAAAGCTATGAGATTATTGAAAACAAACCATGCCTGACAGGTGTAACAGCATTTGCAGGCACATTACAGAACTGGGGCTAGGAGGCAGTACCCATGTAGATATTAGAAAGTAGTTAGAGTGTCTTGTGAAATCTTATAAAGTGGATTCAAATTGGTTTGGAGAGGAAGAACGCCGCAGGTTTTTTATGGATTAAGAGCAATCAGAGGCAGCCAAAGAGATGGGGGATCCCTGGTGGTGTGTGCAGGTGGGACAGGGTGACCAGTGGGGGTGATGGCCTTCAGCATCGGAGGTGGCTTTGCTGGACACTCTGAGTTGCCTGGAAGAGGGAGAAATGACCATGATAATAATTATTTATTGTCTATCAGTAAGAGTTACAGGTGCTAAAAAAAATAGAGGGGTGTAGTGAGGATGTAAGGCATAGATCCCAAGAGATCTGCCAGAACTCAGCTGTGAAAAATGGGAATTAATGTGTCAAAAAGGCAGAGTGTGAAAAGGTGAGGAGAAATGGTGAGCCTTCTGGCTGGTTTTATTTCAAAATGTCAGCACTATTTCCCTTGGAGTATCCTAGGTATTATTATTTACCCAGGTGAAGGCTGCTCCAAAGTCCCAACCAGATCTACCATCAATGGGTGACTGATCCATGGAAGCGAGTCCACAGCGTTAGACTTAATTTTTCACCCTGGAGTCAAACTGCTGAAGTCTGTCTGACACACATACACACATTCACTGGTACATGAGGGGAAGAGTTAGAGACTATTTCCAATTTCTTGAATATTCAGCTTACAATTTTCATTTCAGGCTGGATGGGGGGTGGTTGGTAAAAAAAAATGGTGACGCCACTTCAGTAAGCAGTTTGGCAGTTTCTTTGAAAAGTTAAACACACACGTGCCATAGGATCCAGCCATTCCACTTCTAGGAATGTACCCAACAGAGATGAAAACATATGTCAACACAGACACGTACGCGAATGTTTGTAGCAGCGTTCTTCATGGTCGCCAAAAGCTGGGAACATTCCAGATGTCCCTCAACTGGTGAATCCATCCAGTGGATTACTACTAGCAAGAAAAAGGAATCAGCTGTTGATACTAGGCTGTAGCATTGGATGAACCTCAGAAAACATTACATTGAACAAAAGAAGCCAGATGCAAAAGATTACATATTACATTAAATATTCAGAGAAGACAGCTCTGTGGAGACAGAAGGCAGAACAGTAGTTGCCCGGGGCTGGGCATGGGCGCAGGGATTTGTAGCCAGTGGGCATGAGAGAATGTTTTAGAGTAATGGAAAGATTTGAAAACTGGAGGTGGTGATGGTTGAGTAACTCTCTAAATCCCAGCTCCTGGCTTGTGATATGAACTTCGTAAGTTACTTCACTGTTCTGAACCTTTATCTCTGCATCTGTGAGTGGGGCACACTAGTGCCCTAGTGCTTCAAGAGCCAAAGTAATTCCTGTTTATTGTCAAGCTCGGTTCCTGGCATGAAACGGGCACCCAGTAAACAGCATCACTCTTACTTATGCCTTTCATGTGTGCGTGCATGCTAACTCGCTTCAGTTGTGTCTGACCCTTTGAGACCTTATGGGCTGTAGCCCGCCAGGCTCCTCTGTCCATGGGATTCTCCAGGCAAGAATACTGGAGTGGGTTGCCATGCCCTCCTCCAGGGGATCTTCCTGATCCAGGGATTGAACCCATGTCTCCTGAATTGGCAGGCAGGTTCTTTACCGCTAGTGCCACCTAGGAAGCCTTGCCAGTCTCCAAAATAGTTTGTTGCACTTGTTTTCTACAAGGCTTTATTTGTGGTGGTTCCCTCCACCCCCTTTAGGCTCTTTTGGCTGTGAATTAATAAATCAATGAGCTAGCTTTTCCCTCTCATCAGTTTGGCAAAAATGAAAAAGTTTAAGACTATTAAGTTTTGACAAGGATCTGAGCAATTAGGTGGCTTTGTTCATTGTTGAGTAGTGAATATTGAAATAGCTTTTCTGAGTGCTCATTTGGCAATGTCTGGTAAATTTGAGAATGTGAAAGTTTTCTGCCTGGAGTGTTGTGGTAGGCTTTGGATTGGTGGTGGAAGGGGAAGGAATAGACCATTCATCCATTGTCTTTCTCATTAAGCCAAGGATGTAGAAATTGGGAAGCCCCCTACTCGGGGGCAGATACATGTTTTTGGCTTCTTAGTTTCCTAACAGGATGAACAGCTTTTAGGGGTGAGGAAAAAAGTTCCATCCTTGCATTTTTCTGTCTTTTGGGGGTTTCTGTCAACACCCCAGAAGAATGTGTCTCCCGGCCGTCCCTGCGCTGCCCTTCAGATGTTTATTAACCTCAAACATTCCGGGCATCACGACCGCATCCAGGGGAATGTCACCCACAGTCCCAGCTCCAGCTTCCCAAGATCCTGGAAATCCTGCTCCTCTCAGATCACCCCGACTTTGCTTTACTCCTGTTTATCCCAGTGGTTCCAACGCCAGTCATGAGATGACAAGCCCATTTGTTTTGGTCCTTTTGTAAATCACGGTGGATGGTTATTATTCATCTGCTTAAGGGTCGTGTATTTGTCTCTTTGGAACCAAGCACGAATTCATGGATTCAACTTCAGCAAGAAGAATGTTTTAAAGACTGCTTAAGGGTTTGATCCTCATGAACGGGTGGCCTTGGATGGTCTGGATTTACTTTAATGGACTATAATTATGCCTTTCTCCGCTGCTCAATTGGCCACAAGTAGGTCAACGACAGCCTCTTTAAACCAGTTCCTTTTTTTTCCATTTTCAGACATCTTTGACAACCATCCTGACTTTTCTGTGACAACAAGGAACTTCAGGCTTACCTCCAGGTTTTCTGTTTCAAACATCCAGTCAGTTATTTCTTACAAAGAGACCTGGTCCCGTTTTGTGGAGATGTCATAGCCTGAGCTGCCCATTGTAGTGTTTTATTTGTATACTGGAAGAGAACTGAATAAAACAAGAGCTGTTGGTAATGTTAGGGAGAGAAAAAGACATTAAAAAAATTAATTTATTTATTTTAATTGGAGGCTAATTACAGTATTGCAGTGTTTTTTGCCATGCATTGACATGACTCAGCCATGGGTGTACATGTGTCCCCCATCCTGAACCCCCCTCCCACCTCCCTCCCCATCCCATCCCTCAGGGTTGTCCCAGTGCACCGGCCCTGAGTGCCCTGTCTCATGCATCGACCCTGGACTGGTCTGTTTCACATATGGTAATATAAAAAAATGTCTCAACGCTGTTCTCTCAAATCATCCCACCCTCGCCTTCTCCCACAGAGTCCAGTTCTTTACATCTGTGTCTCTTTTGCTCTCTCGCATATTGGGTCATTGTTACCATTTAAGAAAGACATTTTTAAACAGCATGCCTCTATGACCATTTATCTCTTTGGGTTTTTTTAAAAGTTGATTTGATCATGCAAATATATTAATTAAAAAATAATTTTGGCATTGTTGTAGCATGTGCTTGCCTGTGAGTATAGCCTCGATGTTGATGCCACCATTTCCTCTTTTCTTAAGCTTGTTGGAATTAGCCCTTAAGTGCATGGGCCCAGGTGCTCACTGTCAGTGTTTTTTGGGCACCAACTTTCTTTTTTTTAATTTTTTCTTTTTTTAATTAATTATTTTTTTCCATTTATTTTTATTAGTTGGAGGCTAATTACTTTACAGTATTGTAGTGGTTTTTGCCATACATTGACATGAATCAGCCACGGATTTACATGTGTTCCCCATCCTGATCCCCCCTCACACCTCCCTCTCTATCCCATCCCTCTGGGTCTTCCCAGTGCACCAGCCCTGAGCACTTGTCTCATGCATCCAACCTGGGCTGGTGATCTGTTTCACCCTTGATAGTATACTTGTTTCAATGCTGTTCTGTCTGAACATCCCACCCTCACCTTCTCCTACAGAGTCTAAAAGTCTGTTCTGTACATCTGTGTCTCTTGTTCTGTCCTGCATATAGGGTTATCGTTACCATCTTTTAAAATTCCATATATATGCGTTAGTATACTGTATTGGTCTTTATCTTTCTGGCTTACTTCACTCTGTATAATGGGCTCCAGTATCATCCATCTCATTAGAACTGATTCAAATGAATTCTTTTTAATGGCTGAGTAATATTCCATGGTGTATATGTACCAAGCTTCCTTATCCATTCGTCTGCTGATGGACATAGGTTGCTTCCATGTCCTGGCTATTATAAACAGGAGCACCAACTTTCTAAAAGGAAAAACAGAAATGCAGTCTCACCCTAAGGCAGCTTGGTGAGTTGTCTGTTGCTGTGTAATCAGTTATCCCTCAAGACTTTGTGACTTTATCTTCTTACCATTTCTCTGAATCAGGACTCTGGATGGCACAGCTGGGTACTCTGGGTCTCTCCCAAGCTGCAGTCAGGATAGTGGCTAGGGCTGTTATCACCTGGGCTCAAATGGGGAAGGGTCTGCTCCTGAGATCGCTCACAGGGTTGTTCGGAGGATTCAGTTACTCATGACTCTCGGACTTGAGGGCCTCAGTTCCTCATGAGCTGGAGGGAGGCCATCTGGGTTCCTTGCTCCATGGACTTCTCCATCACAGCGTGGTACCTGGCTTCGCCAGAGCGGGGTCGGGGAGAGTAAGAGCAAGCTGGAAGTCAGTCTTTGCAACCTCATTTCCGAAGTGACATCCCATCACTCTTGCCATGTTCAAGTTAAGTCGCTGGGTTCAGCTCACCCTCAAAGGGAGGGAACACCTAAGGTCTTGACTCCCAGCAATGGAAGATCTTTCAGAACCATGTTAGGAGCTCAGCCTCAGGAACCTCAAATAAATGACCCATGGTATAGGAAATTTCAGGTCTTGGAGAAAAATACAAACATCACTTTTAAAGTGTGTTCACATCTTTTCATTCTTTTTATTATTTTGGGCACCAGTGTCAGTTCAGTGTCAAGATTTTACTCTCTAAAGGACTTTGAGTAAAGAGATTTATTGTTTCACAATTGACTTAAATCTTAAAAAAATTATGAAAGTCAGAAGGTGAAAAATGAATTAATATGAAGATTCATCAGAAAAATTTATAAACCTTACCCTAAAAGTTGAAGTACTGTGTTTTTCTAAGACTATAAAATGATCACACTAGTATGTAAGCTCCACAAGACCCAGTTAATAGGAAACAGTAGGTTAGGGTATTAATAAAATTTAGCTGAAATTTGTTAGTTTTATTGCATACGGATACCTAGGAAAAAATTTAGTACTTAATATTTTAGGCCTTTTGGACCTATTTTTAGACAGTTTTTTTCCTTTTAATTTTTACAGGCTAAAATTGAGAATTAAGTTGGCAGTGACTGAAAGGCTTAATGTAAATTAAAAATTATTATATGGATCAAAACATGTCCTCTCTGAACTTTTAGATTTGATTGCTGAGGCAGTAGTACAGTCATTACAGAAGAACATCAATCAGTATTTTGGTGACGCTAGTGGTAAAGAACCTGCTTGCCAACACAGGAGACTTAAGAGATGCAAGCTCAATCCCTGGGTCAGGAAGATCACCTGGAGGCGGAAATAGCAACCCACTACTGTATTCTTGCCTGGAAAAATCCCATCGACAGAGGAGCCTGGCAGGTTACTGTCCATAGGATCAGACTTAGTACTTATACATGTGTGGATGGGGCCCATGAAATCTTCCAGGAAGGATGGTTTTGTGAAATCCAGATGGGCTGACCAGACATTAGAACTCCTGATGGGGATGTGCTCCAGAAATGTACCTCTTTTTACACATTGCCTATTTGCTTGGTGTTGGGAGTGGTGGTTGCAAAGGTCCCCACTGTGCTTGTCTAGGCAGTTGTCTGTAAGGAAGTAGGTGGGAGGGTGACCAGTTTACAATGGTCCCAATTCCAGGCCCTTTTGGACTCACCTCTGCAAGGTGACCTTGAGGAAGGAGGAAACCAAGACGCCTCGAGTTTGCCCTTCATCTGCCTTGGGGAAGTGCTTGTCTGGCTTCCCCTTTCAGGGGCTTGGATTTTTGAGCAGTTTCTCATTTATTCATTGTCATCCTCAGTCCTTCTGAGCCAGACTGTGCAAGGTTGGGCGCCAGGCACTCTTCCTGCTGTGAAGGAGATGGGGGCATACTCGTCCTTGGTGTCTAGGTGAGGCTGCTGCACGTGCTTCCGTGAAACTTGCATAGCTCTACACGCAGGACTGGGTAAAGGATCTCATTCTGCTCCACTGGACCAGCTTTGAGTTCAGAACTGTTCCCATATCTAATCTCTCTCCTATTTCCAGATCCAGAGCTCTGATCTTTTAACTCTTATTTTTTCTTCCACTTGCCAGGTATTTTCTGTTTATCTTCTGTTTACCTTTTACATTATCCTTTTACCTTCTTATTACAGGAAATGTGTACACTGGGTTGGGGTAATGGTTTTTTAGCTTGGAAACTTCAGGACAAAGACTTTAAAGAAGATTCTAACATGTCTCAAACCAGGACTGGGGAGGGGTGGGGTGGGAGGAATGATCAGTTATAGTCAGGGTCTAGGAGCATGGCCAGCCTCTTCTCTGTACCTCAGTTGGCTCCAGTTTAGGATAGTTATCTTCCTCTAAACACAATTGTCTAGAACAGAGCAGAGGGCGGCTCTCGAACACTTGAGTTGAATTGTCTTGAGGCCCTTTAAATTGGATTTATGGAGGAACTGTGGAACCTCCTGGCAAAAGGAAACCTACAGTTTCCAACTGCTCAGATGCTCAGCTCAAACATGGAGACACCTTAACTGAACTCCATAGCACTCTTGCTTCAAGCAGAAGTTTAAAAAACTTTGCTGGGGGATGCACTTATCAGTGCAAATTTTCCATTTCAATTAAGTCTTAGATTTTCTGTACAGAGGACATGTATTCCAAGTAGAACATTAATCCTGGGACTTGACCCCTTGAACACAATTTTTGGTGGAGGAGTAATCTGAACAAATCCCAGAGTTTCAAGGTCACCATTGTGTGTTAAGATGTATGTGTATTTTAAAAACAAAATTTTTTTTTACCTATGATATTTCTTTTAAAAATATTAATCTGTTTATTTTAATTGGAGGATAATTACTTTACAATCTTGTGATGGTTTTTGCCGTACATCAACATGAATCGGTCACAGGTTTACATTAAAACAGAATTTCTTAGTTTAACTTGGGACCTCTCTCTGTACTGGTCACTCTTTTAGTGAAGGTTGATGATGTCAGAACTTTCTTACTTTATTATCTTTATGTCTTCTCACCCATAAAATGTTCAGCATACATTTAAATTCACTTGTATGCAGAATCACATTGTTATTACTTTTACCTGAGAATTGATTTAGCAAGCGCTGAAGCATTTCTCAATTCCATTGTCATTTTCTCTTAACTCCAAAACCTCAGCAGCTGTCGTTTGTCCCCCCAGAATTGCTGATGACCTCTTTCACCTGGAGCTGTAGGAATCTTGGTACTTCCCCATACCAGCCTACCTTGATGTCTAAGTGGGGGTCCTCCCTTTGTGATCTGTACATTTTGGCTCAAATCTGACATTTCCTCCTTTTGTGGTCTGAACTCCTTTTGGAGAAAATTCTTAGTCTGGCTACTGTTTTGGCTCATACGAAGCTTCCAGGAATTATGCCTTGAGCTCATTGCTCTTGGCTCAGCCATCTTTTTTTTTATACGCAAGGTCCAAATGGTTGGAGGCAGAAGAACAGTGAATAACTTTCACTTGGCTCTGCGCCTGTCAAAAAGATTCTCACATTTCAGGCATCTTTTACTTATTGTTTCCTACCTTGGCATTCTGATCTCAGACTAAAATCTGGCAATGACAGTGAGTGAGGCATGCTTGTTCCACTTCTGACACCAATGGCAGAGTTAAAATGGATTAGAGGTTATCTGTTTGTGCTCCAAACTTCCATAAATTCCTGATTTATTTAACCAGAGATGCAGGATATCATGGAATGGAGGTGACTACACAGAGATGAAGCAGATGTAGTGTCTTGGCCTGACTTTTCCTGGCCTCTTGGTTCCCCTCATGGAGTGCCTATCTGCTAGTGACACCTTCAACACTGGCAGAATCCTGTTTATACACAGAAGCAGCCCGAATTTTGCTGTGCCACTGCATATAAGATCTTGGAAGATTTTATACTAAAAATATGAGCATCTATTAAGAGATATTTACAAATATTTACAAGTATGTTCTTCTGGTTCACGAAGCAAACTCAGCATCTGCAAGGCCACGTCCTTTTCTGTAGGAAGAAAAAAGAGAGCCTATTTTATGGATATAGCAATTGAATATTGTATTACTGATCACACTCCATATGTTTATGTTAGTATAAGAAGCAAAATGGAAGGCTGCCCTTTGCAAAATAAGTATAGAGAGAAATGGAATTGAGATGGTTACATAAAGGGCATTTTGGCCTTAATTTGTGATATTCTATTTCACTTGAAATGGAGAATGCACTTAAAAATTTGTAGAACTCAGTTGATAATTCTTGATAGAGAAGAATATAGGTGTTAATTACACTTCTCTTTGCAATGTTTCTGCATTTAAATTATTTCCTTAAAAAAGCGATACCCTTGTAATTTAAGATTTGTTGCAAATTATAGGGATTTTTAAACATATGTACTGTTCCTCAATCATTCTTTCAAAACAAATTGAGGTTTTATTTTCTGTATGGAAAGCCTTCTTTCAGAGTTTGTAATGAGGATTCCTACGGGGAATTCTAAGACCCCTGCCTCTGGTTAGAAAAAACAAGGTAGAGAATTGCATTACAGATGCAAGGAGGCCCTGGAGCATGAGTGATGGGGGGCCCTGATGGAGGAGGGCTTCTTAGGTACCATCATCCGTCCACTTTCCGCACCCCCTTCTCTCCCCTGGGAACTCCATGGAGGAATAACAGAGATTCTTGAACGCAGTGGAAGGCACATTTGACCTAGAAGAATAATATTGAAGAATCTTTTCAGTGTTTAGAAATGCTGTGAACCTGGGCACAGTTTTCCCATCTGTAAAACGACGAGATGACGTCTGTGTTTCTCAAGAGCTGGAGTTTTAGTCTTTGACTTTAGGATTTTGATTGTTTCCCCAGAAAATCAAATCATTTGAGATCTTTGTTGGAGGCTAAAATATTAAAAATCTACCCTTTCCTGATGAATCAGTTTTGTTATTCGATACCATCCGTAGTCTGTTCTAAAGGAAGAAATTGTGAAATCCCCAGGTCTAGCGATGAAGCAAACAGAATCAGTTTCCTGGATTGTTCATTTCAAAGGGCAACTCCATTAGTCCAGATTAGAATATGACAGAGGGAATTTTCACTCTCCTGGGATAAAAATTTCTAAACCCAAAAGAGAATACAGAGGAGCGGAGCATTTGGCTCATGTTGGAATGGAAAGCAGGAAATATAAGGAGATGACAAGTCATTTGGTGAGATGATGGATGATAGAGGATTGATAATAGGGAACCAGATTTCAAAGTTATGAAAATCACAGGTGCAGCGGGGTATATCTGCAGAGCATGAAGGATTCAAACTGAACCTCAGGGGAACAAATACAAGAGAGGAAATGACTACCAAAAAAGGAAAACTAACTCTGCTGTGTCCTTAAGAACTTAAAATGAGCCAGATATTTTTCAAAGGCTTTTCGCTAATTGTCACTTATAGAATCTTCATAACAGTCCTATGAAGTGGATAGAGTTATCACCAAAAATGAGGAACAGAGTGGTTAAGCTATGAAGGTTACACAGTTTTAGTGAGTGGTAGAGCCACGGCTTGAACTTGAGCAATTTGAGCCTGAAATCTGCCTTCTTAGCCTCTGCTTCCTCCTTTCTCTCTGGCTTACATTGTGTTGGGTGCTGTGCTAGATTCATTCTTAGGAGGACAGTTTAGGTCCCATTTGAAATTCCTGGGTGGAAAGCCTTCCTTCAGAATTTTCAACGAGAATTCCTGTCGGGGAGTTCTAAGACTCCATTGAATTCTCATGATGATCTCATGAAGCAGGCACAACAATCCCATATATTAGATAAGAGAATGGTTTTATGGATTAAAGGGTTTGGCCACAGTCACACATGCAGTCATCTCATTTCCAAGTCCCAAGTCCTTAAACACATGATGTTGAATTTTAGAAGACTCTTAGGTCTGTAAATGTGTGGGAGAGAGGGGCTGTGTTTCTAAGAAAGATGCCCCATCTCACTCCCAAATAAGTCTCCAATCATACCAGTCTCAAAGGAGGGTAATTCATAGAACCCTCACTTGTCCTGGAACAAAAGTTAGGTCCTTTAATGTGGCTGATTGCACGCTGGGGGCTCAGCCGCTGAAGGTGCCACACCCCTAGGCGCTTAGATGGGATGAAGTCTTGGACCTATGGTCTTTGGACCTCTGGGTCTCCAGCAAACATAGTATTTTAGGAAAACACTTTTTGGTTGGACATAGTTGACTGAATTTATTTTAACCACAGGATAGTCACCCTGTGGATTTAAGACAGAGGTATATCATTTGAGTTTTAAACATGAGTGGCTGAACCTAGGCTATCAGGTGGGACTGCTATTGAGTTTGCACCAGCAGCTGTCGAATGTCACAGATTTTGCAGCAAGACTTTGGTTCTGAAATATAATGAAAGGGCTAGTCTCACAGTCATGTCCGGCTCTTTGCGACCCCATGGAGTGTAGCCGGCTAGGCTCCTCTGTCCATGGAATTCTCCAGGCAAGAATACTGGATTGGGTAGCCTTTCCCTTCTCCATGGGATCTTCCTGACTCCCGGGATCGAACCTGGGTCTCCCATACTGCCGGCAGATTCTTTACTACTGAGCCACCAGTGAAGCTCTCTGAAATATAAAGGTCTGTGTAATTTTATCTCTAATTTTCCAAAAGTACCAAAGACTTCCCTATTGAATTTTTCATTGTGCTCCCTGCAATAAAGAATATGTAAATCCCCTCTCAATTTCTACTCTTGTGACTGCAGTTTTCGAGCTTACTCCCTAAAATGAACTTTGGGTAGTTCTTGGCTGTTTTTCACATGGAATCAGGTCTGGGGCAGGTGGACCCATCTGCTCTGTCATGAAGGAAACAATAGCTGTTAAAAGAGCAGGCTCTGATCTCAGACTATGTGAGGGTCAAGTCAGTGATGTGTTATTTATAGGCTGTATGACCTTGAGCAAGTTATTTGAGCCCTCTGAGCCTCAATTTTATCATCTGTGAAATGAGGCTAATCATAGTAACTTGCTTGTAGGGTAGTTGTGAGAAATCAAGGAGGTGATGTACCTAATAAAATACTTAGCCTGGGGCCAGGCTCATGGAAGTTGCTCAGTAAATGCCAGCCATTCTTGGTGGTGATGCTATTGCTGGAGCTCCGTGGAGCACAGAGTACAGGGCGAGAGTGACCAGTTGTCCTGGTTTGTCCAGGACAGAGATGTTTCCCAGGATGTGGAACCGTCAGTGCTGAAACCAGGCAAACCAAAATGAGTTGGTCACTCAGATGCCCATCCCAGGCCACAAAGCTCTGTTCAGAGTGACCTCATTGCATATGCTGCGCAGGTTCCTGCAAGTTGCACACACAATTCTTATTTATGTAGCAGAATAAAAAAAGATTATATATTTGACCTGCATTTGATAGATGTTACTATAGGAAGAAATAAAATAGCTTTTGTCAGTTTCTGAAAATAGCACCATTAGAGGAGCTGTCTGGGGTCTCCTGGTATATCTCTCTGGATCCTGACGTGAAACAGAATCCAGCTGCACTGTGTTGTGAGACTTCAACGAAGGGACTGTACATGGTTGGGGTTAAGGGAACCTGAGACTTCTAGAGCCTAGGAATGGAGGGAGGTTATTGGTCCCTTTAATTTGCAGAGGAGCAGTGGGAGGGAATTATGTTAATAGAGCCCTCTGTGTGCTGCTCTGAGTTCCAGGAGGCCAGAGTCCTTTGTTGTCTGGTTCTGATTGTGTTTAGCAGGTGGGGAAAGGTGGTAGGGGATTTTGAGGCAGGAGGAGAGGGCTTGGGGTATTTATCCTCCTCTCTTCCTGCCTCACTCCTCTCTGGGAGGGCTGTTCTCAAGGTGTGCTCCCTGGACCAGCAGCATCACCTGGAAACTTTTTATAAATGCAAATTTGGGGGACCCACCTCAGACCTGCTAAATCATAAACTCTGGGGTGGGTAATCTGTGCCCTCTAGGTGACTCTGATACATGTGAAAATTTGCGAACTGCAGGTCTAGGGAGCAGAGATAATACCATTAATTTTATGTGGGGTCTTTGGCCAGTTAAGTTCCTTCTCTGGTTTGGAGTGTAGTTTCCATCTCAGCCAAATGAGAGTTTTGCCATCTCTGTTCATAGCACTTGCTCCTTTTAAATAATCTTTTTACGTATTTATGTGTTTATTTTCTGACTCTTTTTTTTTCCAACTGCTTTTTTTTTTTTTTTTTGCCTGTGGTGGGTATTCCTTGCTGTGCATGGTCTTTCTTTAGTTGCCGAGAATGGGGCCACGCTCCAGCTGCTGAACGCAGGCTTCTCATTGTGGTGGCTTCTTCCTTTGTGGGACAGGGACTCTTGAGAGCATGGGCTTAGTTGACCCACAGCATGTGGAATCTTCCCGGACCAGGGATCCGAACCCGTGTCCCCTGCATTGACAGGCAGATTCTTAACCACTGGACCCCCAGGGATGTCCTGACTCTTTTCTGTTAGAATTAACGCTCCACAGGGGTCAGGACTTCGTTCTTTTCACTGCTGATCTCCCGTGCCCAGGACAATTACTATACATGGTACTCAGTGTTGGTGAATAAATGGATAAGAAGTGGTTTCTAAGATCACTTTTAGCAGTTTTAGTTTTAATGTGAAGATTCTATGTTCTGTCGTATATAATAATTGCTAGTTTATCCTAAATCTGTCAATTTGAAATCTCAACCTGCAATTCTATTTTTCTTAAAAAAAGGAAAATAATAATTGATGAATTAAAGAAATAATATTTAAAACACCTTCTGTGTGCCAGGGGACATGGCACATGCAATATGTCACACATTCTTTTATTTATCTTCATAAAGGCTCTGTGAAATTGAATCACTATAAAGGAATGCTATCTTAATGAGATTATGTGCCATACCCAAAGTCATGTAGCTATTTTTTTTAGTTTTATTGAAGTATAGTTGATTTACAATATTGTGTTAATTTCTGCTATACAGCAAAGTGGCTCAGTTATATATTTTCTTTTTCATTACAGTTTATCACAGGATATTGAATATAGTTCTGTGTGCTATATACAGTAGGACCTTGTTGTTCACAGTGCTATTAACCGGCCAAACACAGCTTTTAATCAAGCTGTATTCACTTCTAGGCCAGTATTGTTTTAATTTCAGAGCTGTAAAAGATTCAGAGAAATCTACTGAATTTCAAAGATTGATTACATTGTAAAAGAATTGCTTGCCTTGAAATATGTTTTGTCTTGAGTCACTCAACATGTTGGAGAGAGTATAGGCATTTAAGTCAGAAAGACCTGAATTGAAACCTCACCTTTTGCCAGTTAATGGCTGTGTGTCCTTGGGTGAGTAGCTGTATCTCTCTGAGCCTAGATTCCCCCCACCCCCATCATCAATAGGATATAATTCTACCCTGACAGGGGCAGTTGTGACCATTTGAGATAATGCATATAAAATACCTGGCAAGTGATAATAGTGGTGGTGATTTCTAAGAATTTTTTTGAGAATTGGTAATTCTTGTATAAATTGTGATAAGTCTCAGTCTAAGGGGTGGATTTTAGAGTTTACTGTTCTTCATTAGGAAAAACTGATCATGTGACTTGAACTCGCAGCAGTCTTTGGAGATATTCTCAGTCCTGTCTGGATTGGCTATGGGCTCAGACTGCCTGAGATCCTGAATCATCTTGCTTACCTGTTGTAGTCCTTGGGCAAATTAGTTAGCCTCTCTGAGCCTTAAATATATTTATTTCAAAATGGGGACTGATAATACCTATCTCCTTAGACACTTAGTATCATATGAAATAACGTAAAATGGCAAATAAATAATATGAAAATTATTATTGTTAAATGGGAATTTCTTTTGTATATCAAATAGCTCCATGGTCTCATTGCTGTTGAATTTTAGATATGCAGATACATGTCTGTGTACACAGTGAAAGTTGCTCAGTTGTGTCCGACTCTTTGTGACCCCATGGACTATACAGTCCATGGAATTCTCCAGGTCAGAATACCAGAGTGGGTAGCCATTCCCTTCTCCAGGGATAGTCTCAACCCAGGGATCGAACCCAGGTCTCCCGCATTGCAGGAGGATTCTTTACCAGCTGAGCCACCAGGGAAGTTATTCACGAAGTCCAAGTATGCTAACCATATAGCAGGTGTCGTGTAAAACTCCTTTCTTCTCTGAAATTCTTCTATTTAGAAGGCTCACCTTCTGGTATGCAGTCAAGATTTCGGAAAGAAGCTGAGACATCTCTGGGCCCAACAGATGCTACACCCCCACCCAGCTCCGGTCTTTTCTCTAAGGGAGCACCCCTAGGCTGTCATCCGGTGGCGTAGCTCTTTTCAATTCTAGGAAGTTTGTATATGATTCCGACCGCAGACCCCAGAGAGTTTAGAAGGGAGAAGACTGGCTGCTGCAGGGGGACGTGCTTGCCATGGTGCTTAATAAAGGGAGTGACGGCCTCATTGCTAGAGAGGAGCAGGAAAACTATAAGGAGTCGCCGTGAGATCTCAGTAAACTCAGAAGCTGGAGCGGTAGCACATGGACAGAGGATGTTACTCTCTGAAAGCCCGGAAGGCTGTACCTTATTGCTTTCCTCATGATGCTGTGACAGTCATGACAATTATCATGTCAGAAGAAAGAAATAGGCGTGGGTTCTGAACACAATAACTGACCTTTTAACGGCTCACCTTGAGTTATAAGAAAAGGCTAAGTTGTTTTCTTTAATCCAAGTGACTCTATTTTTACGATGTTGTCTACAGTATTTTCAGGTGTATCATTCCACTTCAATCCTTGCTCTTAGGTGCAGTCACTCTTTTGTACTGAAGAGGCTGAATCTTAGATGCCACAAAGGACCAACCCAAGGTCCCACAGGTACTGAAGCCTGGGGCAAGGCCTGAAAGCCCCCCCCCCCCCCCCACTGTTTAGATTGTGAACCTGCGATATGTACCATGGCCCCATTCTCCCACGTGGGAGGGAAGGGAATTTTGTAGAATATTTTTAAAGCCTTTGCAGACACAGCTCTTTAAGCGTCTGCTGTGGTGGTTAGCATGATGCCTTCTGCCTAATGAACCTTGGGTTTCAGTATTTAGTACATTGAATTAAAGAGCAAACCTTGGGTGTCTGGAAAGTTCTGATATTATAAAGGAACATCTCAGGAGCAGCTGGAATGATGGCATCATGGAAGGGGATGGAGAGGGGGATGGTCAGGTAGGAGGAAATGCATGAAGAGGAATGGTAAAAAGAGGGAGAGAGGAGGGGCCAAAGGGCCTCTCTTAGTAGCATTGAGAGGCCAGGGGTGGAACAGGCACATGGCATTTCCTTGGAGGAGCATGCTGCTGCTTTTTCTCTTGACTCCTTTGATTTGCTTGACCTGACTCTTCAGGGGAGCAAGTTTACAGCCTGAGGCTCTTAGTTAAAAATAACTTTTATTTGGTATAAGAAATTCATGCTAGCATGAGAAAAATTGCTATGGACGAGAGGTTTTGATGAAAAACAATGAGACAATGACCACTGAAGGTATGATACCCCACCTCTGGCTTCCCCTGATGCTGGTTCTATCCAAATGATCCAGGGGGCCTGGGGCTCAGAGCCATCTAACTCTGTTCCTGGTGTGAGGCAGGCCAGGCTGAGTGATGTTATTGGTTTGTCCTAGACCCAGAGATGGCCATGCCATGGTTTGATTTTCCCCTTTGTCAGCAAAGAGGTTGTCGTCATTGTTGTTCAGTCGCTCAGTCATGTCTGACTCTTTGTGACCCCATGGATTGAGTACGCCAGGCCTCCCTGTCCTTCACCATCTCCCTGAGCCTGCTCAAACTCATGTCCATTGAGTCAGTGATGCCGTCCACCCATCGCATCCTCTGTTGTCCCCTTCTCCTCCTGCCTTTAATCTTTCCCAGTGTTGGGGTCTTTTCCAATGAGTAAATGATGTCTCTTTGGAGGAAACTGATCAAGATTTGTTTAATGTAGTGGTTCTTTGAAAGAAATCAGTGTCTAATCTGTTCTTTTAAGTTTGAAAGCTTAGCACAATGCAGTAAGAGGTATATGGAGGGTCAAAAGCATGTGACTTCTGAATTAGGATGACTTGAAAAATTCAAATTGAAGTGGAACCCTATGTTTGCTAACTATTGCTGCCTAAAAATTGGCACAAAGTCAGCCACTGAAAACAGCACTTATGAAACCACTTTGGCCACTGACAATGACATTGGTTATCTCATAGTTTTTGCAGGTCAGGAGTCTGGGCATGGCTAGGCTGGGTCCTCCGGCTTAGGGCCTCTCATGAGGCTGCCGTCCAGACAGTTAGGGCTGTGATCTCATCTGAAGACTTGACTGTGAAGGATCTCTTTCTAAGCTCATGTAGTTGTTGGAAGCGTTCAGTTTTTTAAAAAAAATTTACTGAAGTATAGTTGATATATAATGTTGTGTTAGTTCCTGGTGTGTAGCAGAGTGATTCAGTTATACATATGTATAATAGTTTCCATTTGGTAACCCCAAACTCCCAGTCTATCCCTCTTCCTCTTCCCCTCCCTGTCATGGCAACCACAAGTCTTTTCTCTATGTGAGTCTGTTTCCATTCGTAAATAAGTTCTTTTGTGTCATATTTTAGATTCCACACTTAAATGCTATCACATGGTACTTGTCTGTCTGACTTACGTCACTTAGTGTGATAATCTCTAGGTCCATCCATGTTGCTGCAAATGGCAATATTTCATTCTTTTTATGGGTGAGTAGTATTCCATTGTACGCGTACACACACATATATCCCACATCTTCTTTATCTACTCATTTGTCTGTGGACGTTTACCTTGCTTCCATATCTTGGCAGTTGTAAGCAGTGCTGTGATGAACTGTGGGGTGCATGCATCTCTTCAAATTAAGACTTTTCATTTTTGGGGGATATGTGCCCAGGAATGGGATTCTGGATCATACGGTATGTCGCTATTTTTAGTTTTTTAAGGAAACTCCATATTGTTTTCCGTGGTGGTTGTACCAGTTTACATCCCCATCAGCAGTGCAGGAAGGTTCCCTTTTCTCCACACTGTCTCCAGTGTTTATTTTTTCTTGACTTTTTAATGGTGGCCATTTCAACTGGTGTGAGATGATACCTCACTGTAGTTTTGATTTGCATTTCTCTAATAATTAGCAATGGTGAGCATCTTTTTCATGTGCCTGTTGACCATCTGTAACAATCGTTCAGTTTTTTAGCAGACTGCCAGACAAGGGTCTTCCTTCCTTATGGGCTGTTGGCCAGAGGCCAGTCTTAGTTCCTTGGGACATGGGTCTCTCCAACACTGTGGTCTGCTTCATCTTCCAGGCAAGGGAGAAGCTTGGCTAGCAAGACAGAGGTCACAGTCTTACCTACCTAATTGCAGCAGTGACATCTCATCACCGTTGCCATATTGTGTTGGTTGGAAGATAGTCACTGGTCCTGCCCACACTCGAGGGAAGGGGATTACATGAAAGCATAAGAACTGTGAAGCAAGCATCATTGGGGACCAGCTTAGAGTCTGCCTGCCGTAGACCCACATCTCAAACTCCCCCTCCCACCCTGTTTTTTGGTATTCTTCAGAGCCTTGCCACAAAATGTTTTGCTGCTATGGGTATAGGAGGGATTGAAATTTAAGTAAGAGACTGCAAGAAGGGGATGGAAAAATCTGTTGTGTTTGACCTGGTTACTCACTTACCTTGATTGCCCTATCAGGGGTCTTGCAGGGGGCTTAAATTATGTGATTTCCTTTCATCCTCACTGATAACCCCAAGAAGTAGGCAGATGAGGGAACTAGGATGTAGACACAAGCCTGAATCTTGTCTAAGCTTGTGAGGGTCAAGAGGCGTTGGGTTTTAAAGAGGTCAGAAGGTGTTAGGAGGAAGGGCTTTTCTGGGGTTGATAACACTGGGAGCTTTCTCTCTGCTGGAGCAGGGTTAGCTGAAGCTAGGCCCTGGGCACAGTTGAATGTCAGGACATGAAGTACAGCCTCTGTACAGATGTGAAGGTCAGGCTCTGGAGGAAATGTTGGAACTCAGGACTCGGGAAGGGTGGCACACAGTAAACACAATGAAGCCAAAAAGGGCCAAGTCTCTCAGGAGCCTTTCCTTTCATATAAGTAAGAAGTAGGGGAGAAAGGCTGTGATTGTCTTCATCATTTGTTCACACCCACCACTGTTGGACTTTATGAAACCAGATGAAGCCATTGTATTCGTGTCTGCCAGCCGGGAAGCCACTCTTTTTCCCCTGCCACCTTTGTCTGCACAGCTGGGATTGAGTTTTTTTTTTTCAGTTTTCTCTTATTTTATAAAAACGAACAGAAAAATGGAAATGCAGGTAGTCACAGTAGTTCATTGAGGCAAAGATGGAGCCTGATATAAAAACAGTGTTGACTGTTTCACTTCCATTTATTGCTGGTCAGATAGTTCCCATTGTGAAAGGAAATCAGATGAAGCACATGTCTGAATTGATGGGAATATGTCCTTCAACATTGTGGCGCCAAGGCCATGTTTTGCAATGTAGGAAAATAGGGAAATCTTTAAAATTACAGACTGAAAATCAACGTTAAAGAAAAAAAGCTTCAGTGATTGAGGTTCAGAGAGGAATCAACAGATCCATAGAGCTTCTGATGGGGAGACGGTTGACTCCAGAATCCTTGATCAAAAGGACAGCGTTGGGCTTCCTACTGATGCTTTTGTCCAAGAAAGTTGATGACACTGTCAGAATCACCACACAGCTGCCAAAGTAATTTTTTAAAACCATAAATCAGACCATGTCCCTCTTCTCTTTCAAATCTCATCACTTGGATTTAGAATAAAGCCCCCAACCCAAACTGCTGCTTCTTGCCTCCAAGATCTGGCTCCCGAGACTGTTTTTAACCCCATCTCTCACCGTTACCACCACCATTACTGGATTGAGTCTAGCCTGGCAAGTGGAGGTGGGATCACCAATCTTCATCCCCTCATGTGTCATATCTGGCCTTGCCACCTGTTTGTGTGTGGACTGTGAACTAAGAATGGTTTTCACGTCTTAATGGTTGTTAACAATAAAAGGAGGATGGCATTTTGTAACACGTGGTGATGGTATGAAATTCTAATTTCAGTGTCCATGAAAGGGTTATCTTGGAACACAACTTTGTCCATTTGTTTGCAGATTGCCTTTGGCAGCTTTCATGCTGCAGTGGTGGAGCTGAGTAGTGGCAAGGAGGACTGAAGCCCTGCAGAGGCTAAAGCAACTACCTTTTGGCTCTTTATAGAAAAGATTGGCTGACTTTTGCTCCAGCCACACTGGCCTTTTTTCTTTTCTCAAACAGTCAAAATCTGTGCCCACCTCAGGGCCTTTGCTCTTGCTGTTCTCTTTACTCATTTTTATTTTTTGGCTATGTCGCACGGCATGTGGAACCTTGGTTCCCTGAGCAGGGATCGAACCTGCGCCCTCTGCATCAGAAGGACAGTGTCTTAACCACTGGGCCACCAGGGAAGTCTCTGTTTTTTTCTACTAGGGATTCTTCTTTGTTTCACCCTTCACACAAGTACTCACAGGAGTGAGCACTTCCTGTCCCCATTAGCTTAACTCTGTGGATGTTAATAACATCTGCCATCTCGAACTATTTACTTATTCATTTGTTTCTCCCACTTGAATGTAAGCTCTTGGAGGGAACAGTTCTGTCTTACCACTTAGGAAGCACTTGGCACATCCCCGGTGCTCTGTAAATGTTTGTTGACAGACTGTGTGAATGAATGGAAAGCAGTGCGGAACCTCCAGCCCTGTCTTCTACATCTCTGCCAGGACTTCCTTCTCCCCAACACAAACTCATTTTCTCCTTCGTATGAGATGTCATTTTCAGTAAGCTGAGATAATTGGATTTTAAGATAAGACATCACAAAATTAAATTTATTGTTTGTTAATTTATTTTAAAATATTTTAGCTAATCCTGAATAATCAGGAGTACACTGTAGACACTTGTGGAGTTAAAAGAAATGAAGCATTGACACTACAATTAAGATTTCATAATTTTTTGTAGCTCCCTCCCCACAGATAACCACCTCTACTCCACTCATATAGTGTGTAAAGATCTGTATATTCGAAACTTCCGATTTGCAACTAATTTTTAGGAGCATGTTTTCTAAAGGAGAAAATGTGGGATGAATGTGCTTCTCCCTCCTTCTCCTCTTCCCACTCCTTTTTACACACACATAAAGAGGACCGGGTGAGATGGATGTGCTCTGGGTGGATGTCCTTGGATGGCTTTCCCTGAGGACACTAGTCCAGTGGAGGGACCACAGAACTGCAACATAATATGTGAGAACCAGCCACTGCCTTACACATACAGCCTGTCCATCACCTCACGGTGACAGCATGGACCATGAGAACACTTTGATGCAATCGAGGGCAAGTGTGGTTTGGGTTGTAGAGTGAACGTCATGAAGCCAGCACTCTGTCTCAGTTGTTGACCACAGATGTTCATCTTGGAGATTCAAAAGCTGCTAAGCGGCTGCTGTTCATGGAAAATCTTAGGAGGCCTGGCTCCAGTACTTGGTAGGTCATCCTTGCTGCTATCAAATTCAGGTCTCTGTTCTCTCCCCAGCCAGTTCCTCGGGTCCGCCAGTATTTGCTGAGGTCCCTCTCTGGGTCATCCACTGGAGCTCCATCAGCAGGGCAGACACAAAGGACCATTCCTGTGCTCAAGAAGCTTACTGTCTGGTTTGGGGAAAGAGATGGGCATGTTTGTGGTCATGGTATAGAGACAGTAGATGTGTCGATGAAGTGCTGCTGCAGTGGGCAGTCTGGGGAACAGCTCACTGGGGTGGAGCCAGGGATGGTTTCTGGTAGACAGTGAGGCTTCGCTGTGGGGTGGTGAGGCAGGTGAGGGCATGGGAGAATGCCGATCACTGAAAGCCAAGCCCTTTGGTATGGCCGCAGCCATGGATGCTGAGTTAGCGTGGCGGGAGGGAAAGGGAGGGGCAGGGAGGAGTGAGAGGCCGCCCCTTGCCCTGACCCCGAAAGGCTTGACTCCTTTGCTGCTTGGGCCCAGGACCGTGGAGACCTCTGTCAGTAGGGAGCCAGTGTTCTAGTTGCCAGGGCTCACCGAGATGGGTTTGGGCATTGATAGTTGCGTGCTTCGGTGATTCCGAGTAGCTCAGCACAGAATAGCTTTTGCTTCTGCAGAAAGCTGTTACTCTTTGCTTTCTGGGCATTGTTAACAAAACAGAAGCTTTGGAGTCAGACACTGGCTTTGCCACTACAACATTTCTGACCCTAGGAAGTTACTGAGTCTAGCTGTGTCTTAGTTTCATCATCTGTTCAAAGGGTATAATCATAAAACCCACTGCATAGGATCATTCTGAGAATGTAATTAGTTACTACATTTATAAAGCACATAATAAGCCCACATTCAATGGTCTCTATTACTACTATTTGTTTTGTTGATCCCCCCCAAATGTGTACCATGCTTGTTTAATTACATCTCCCTGATTCCTGTCCTCCAGTTTCAAATACAGGAATCACCATATTAGCATGGTAATGCTGCAATAATAATCCACTGAGTCGATGTAAATAAGGAACATCTGTGCAATATTTATGACCCATAAAACACAGTTATACTCTAAAATGTTGTTCTAATCCCAAGTAGGTCACTGCAGTGGTCCATGATCAGAGGACCCTCCTGGGGCCCTGGGCTGTGTTCACTGAGGTCTGTGCCAGCCAGCCCAGATGGGGACGGGCGCTGCCACATGGCAGTTGGCGAAAATTAGACTCCTGAGGGTTTTTTTGCCCATCGGAGCAAAAAATGAGTTATCTTTTTGCAGGAAAAATAGGGTGAAGGTACTTGTAAAATCAAGAACAGCCAGCTTTCAGTTGGGTGCGTGGGTTTAAACACTCGCTGGACTGTGCAGGGGATTTTTTTTTTTTTTTTGCAGGGGATATTTTAAATCCCAGTGTGGTTTCCTCACCTTCAGTGCCTTTCTGTCACGTGTGTTAACCATTTTGTTACCATTTTTGCTTGGGTGTCCAGGAAACTCTTAAGTGAGATTTGCAGCCCTGTCTTAGTCATTATGTATGAGCTCTCAAGAGGTGATTTTCTAATACCTGTCTTCCCTTTGATCTTAATTTTCTTCCATTTATTCTGGTGTTCTTATATTCTCTTTGGATTGTATGTGTTTTTTTTTTTTTTAAGTCAGCTAACCTTTAAATGCTTTAATGAACATGTCAGGGTAATGCTAGGCTCTTCCTGCTTGTCATTTGATATGTTCATAGAGTCTGCAAACTTATTTCCATTACAGGCTAAGAAAAATGCAAACAGCAAGACAAATCTGCTAAGTGCCCAGGTCAAGTTCAGTATAGTGTGCACAGGGCTCAGCCAGCTTGTTCTGCAATAGGGTCAGAGAGGCAGAGACAGTATGTAACTGAATGGGTCAGCTGTGTTCCAATAAAATTTTATGTACAGAAACAAGCAGCTGGCCCTTAGGTCGTGGTTTTCTGATCCCTGGTTAGTGTAATGTGCATAGAGTTTGGCCACGTGATGCGAAGAGCTAACTCATTAGAAAAGACCCTGATGCTGGAAAAGACTGAAGTCAGGAGGAGAAGGGGATGACAAAGGACGAGATGGTTGGATGGCATCACCAACTTAACAGACAGGAGTTTGAGCAATCTCTGGGAGATGGTGAAGGACAGGGAAGCCTGGCGTGCTGCAGGCCATGTGGTCGCAAAGAGTCGGACACGACTGAGTGACTGAACAAGAGTATATAGTGTATGTAATTCACTAGTCACTAAGTGTCCACCTCCATGAACTGTCATCACAGGATGATGCTTCCATGAAACCACCCCTGAGGCCAGGAAGTTAGAACAGGGCCAGGGTCTTGAAACGCCCCCACACCTCTTCCCATGTGTCACCTGTTTCTACCGCAGAGGTAACCAGTGACTTCTACACATAATAAATAAATTTTTCATTACATTAAGTCCCACATCTGAAAACATCATAGATTAAAAAAAATTAACTCTCAAGAGGCAGACCTGATTCATGGTCAGCATATATGACTGACTTTAGCATCACACTCAAATGACTGATAAACCCTTTGAGTTTCAGTTCTTTTACTTGTAAAATGGGGATGTTAGTGCTTATATGGGGGCCGTATGAAAAATCAATTGGATGCCATATTTGCAGTCTTCAATGCAGTCCTGTGTCCAGAGACCACCTAAGTTAATTTCTCATCAGTGATATCACCTTTTCCACACTGGCGGACACTTCTTTGGGATGGTGCTAACTCTGCATAGAGGGGAATTCTTAGTCAGCTGTACTTATTTGTGAGTCCATCACCAAGCCCAGTCAGCCCCAAGCATGGTCAGCTTCTTTCAGATTCATTCTGGCTGTGGGATGCCTCCGTGAGGGCTCCGTTGGTGTTTTTCCCAGAACACCGAACAAATGGCCGTTGTGGGGGTTTCCTGGCGCCGAGACCTCCTAGCTCATTTGTATTCCGGTGGCTTCTTGTTCACACATGAGCACTTGTCTCCCGGGCCCAAGTCCGGCTCGGCTGTATGGGCTGGTGGGTGGCACCGGGCAGGCCTGCTTCCTGCGGGGGCCCTTTCAAGATTGGTCTTTTTTGGATGGGAGGGGTGGGCAGAAGGCATTGACTCTTTTCGGGACGACTCGCCAGTGCCTGTGTGAGCAGCCCAGCAGTGTACCCATGACGGTGCTGAATGTAATCGGGTTATGAATGACTCTGTCTTCACTGATTTGCTTTGGAGATAAAAAGTCCTGATGAGGTGGGTGCGACCAACAGCAGCAGCAGAAGTCAAACGTACCTTGGGGACATGAATGGCCATCTTTACTCTCAAAGCACCTCCACTTCCTCCATCCAGAAAGGGGTATTGAGAGAGATCGTTATCCATGTCGGAGAGTCCATTAAGAGGAAGGAGTGCTTTGTAGCCAGGGAGCAAGGCCATAAAACCGAAAATGCCCTTTTGAAAGGGCCCCTGTGGCCTGCGAGGAAGCAAGCTTTTCCCTTTATGTGAGAAAGGAGTAATGGGGAGAAGACAAAAGAGAGAAACAAAACCGAAATTCTTCGGGTCAGACACCGCACCGGAGGCTTTGATATAAACACGGTTTTGTAAAATCCTCAAGCCAACTCCAAGCTGCAGAGATTAATATATATAATAGATCCATAATAATCTATAATATCTAGATATAGGATAGATATAAATTAATCTATAATATCTATAGATATATTTATATCATCTATAAAATCCTCCCCCCACCCCGCTCCATTTTATAGATGAAAACTAGGCTTGGAGAAGGTGGGTGGACTGCCTGGGTGTCAGCGGCAAAACCTGATTGGATGGTGATGCCGGGGTGTGTGTCCTGCCCACATCCGGTGCCCCAGCCAATTGCAGTGTGTGTCTTTCTCCAAAGCCAGCTGTCCGTGCCCCGCCCCCACCTGCAGTCTACTCTCACCCTGATTGACAGGAGTTGGTGGATCAGCTTCTCTGCTCCTCACCCTCTGGTGGGATGGTCCTGTGTTCTACCGGTGGGATTAACTTCCAGCTCCCCACAGTGGTCACTTACTTGATAACACATCCTGTGTTGGCTTATTTCCTTCCATTTCTTGTTCACCAGTGTTTCTTAGGATTGCTTTCCAAGTGAACTATTCGTTCTGTAATCCTGGTCACAAGATCTGCCTCTCGGGGACCTCACGCTAAGTCAAATACTACTACTACGACTAATTACAGTGTGATAATTAATTGCTGATGTTTACCGAGCAGTTCCTAGGTCCCATGTGCTGTGCTAAGCTGGTTCCATAGGTCTTGTCACTAACTCCTCCCTAACAGACCCATGAGGTGGGTGTTATTATCATTTTACACATGAGGGAACTGAGGTTCAGAGAGGTAGAGTGGTTTGTCCAAGGCCACACAGCTAAGGAGTCACACCCTTAACAGAGCTGGGATCCCATTTCTGGGTTTTCAGATCATGTGTGCATGGGCCTCCCCAACAGGCTGCCTGTTTTTATACTAGTTTTCCTTGATAACATTTGGCTTGTTGTGGGGTGGAATTGTTTGAGGGGGTGCCTATTTGGTATTGTAAAGTGCCTGCTCCCTCCTACCCAGAGAACAGCTCTGGGTGAACTAACAAGGATGGGTCACTTAGATTTCTTCTTCTTTCCTTTTTTCCTTAGTATGTTCCATCAATACAAGGTGCTTGTTTCTTGTT